>NC_088792.1:219445821-220126178 GCF_011386835.1 Chrysemys picta bellii | reverse complement strand
TTCCAGAGAACATATCCATGCTGATGTCTGTTTCTGCTCGATAATGATCCAAAGCAGTATGGACCGATGCATGTTCATTTTCATCATCTGAGTCAGATTCCACCAGCAGACAGTTGATTTTCTTTTTTGGTGGTTCAGGTTCTGTAGTTTCCACATCAGAGTGTTGAGCTTTTAAGATTTCTGAAAGCATGCTCCAAACCTCGTCCCCCTCAGATTTTGGAAGGTACTTGCGATTCTTAAACCTTGGGTTGAGTGCTGCAGCTATCTTTAGAAATCTCTCATTGGTACCTTTTGTGTTTTGTCAAATCAGCAGTGAAAGTGTTCTTAAAACGAACAACAACATGTGCTGGGTCATCATCCGAGACTGCTATAACATGAAATATAAGGCAGAACGTGGGTAAAACAGAGCAGGAGACATACAATTCTCCCCCAAGGAGTTCAGTCACAAATTCAATTAACACATTTTTTAACAAGCATCATCATCATGGAAGCATGTCCTCTGGAATTGTGGCCGAAGCATGAAGGGACATACAAATGTTTGGCATATCTAGCATGTAAATACCTTGCAAGGCCGGCTACAGAAGTGCCATATGAATGCCGGTTCTCACTTTCAGGTGACACTGTAAATAAGAAGTGGGAAACATTATCTCCAGTAAATATAAACTTTTTTGTCTTAGCGATTGGCTGAACAAGAAGTAGGACTGAGTGTACTTGTAAGCTCTAAAGTTTTACATTGTCGTTTTTTTAATACAGTTACTTTTGTACATAATTCTACATTTGTAAGTTCAACTTCCATGATAAAGAAACTGCACTACAGTATTTGTATGAGGCGAACTGAAAAATACTAATTCTTTTATCATTTTACAGTGCAAACATTTCTAATAAATATACAGTGAGCACTGTACACTTCGTATTCTGTGTTGTAACTGAAGTCAATATATTTGAAAATATTGAAAAACATCCAAACATATTTAATAAATGTCAATTAGCATTCTATTGTTTAGCAGTACAATTCAAGCTGCAATTTATCACAATTAATTGTTTTGAGTTACTCATGTGAGTTAACTGCGATTATTCGACAGCCCTAAATTAAATATAATTAAGTGAATCAAACTTGGACTTAAGAAAACAGTTTTAATACTCAATAGTAGTTGAGGGCGATTAGGAACTCCAGGATGTGCTCATCATCTTGGAGGAACGAGCCTTGAAAGCAATCCACTCACTCACCACAACAGATCAAAATCAGGAGCTCCAGCTTGTAAACTCTGCAGGAGTTTGAAAGCAGAAATTCTGACTGCAAAGGTCCTAAGACCAGGTCACTTATCTGGACACTATAACCAGCAGTTACAAGAACTGAATTACATAGGGGCTATGCATTAACAAATGTAGAATCTAGTCAGTAAGCTGTCTAAACATTACCAGCATTTTACAAGTAGCACGGTGTGCTTTCACACTTTTATTTGTAATATCAAATATTTTATGCATTGACTGCTCTGAAGTTTCTAGTCTTTATCAAATGGTACCCATTTGCCTTTGGACATACACAATGCTGCAGCATTTCCATCAGATGTTTTAGAAGGACATCAGATTTGGCACAAAGGCACCACACATTTTGCTTTTAAGACTACTATGCTTTTTGAATCCAGTTTATGACTTAGTATCCATTAAGAAACAATCATCTTATTTAGCTCCTAATACAAAAGATGACGTGCTTTAATATGGCATTAGAGGACTCACAATGTCACATCCTTCTATATAAAATTGCCAAATTCAAACCATGCAGTCAGAGGAATATTCATTGTAAAGCCTGACTGAATGAGAAATCCTTGCAGCATGATTTGTAACTCACCAAACTTTTGTTCTGATGAAGAGAAGGGAGTTCAAAGGCAGGGGGATGGAACTGATAATGCTCTGCTACCCCAGGCTGTGCTGTCCAAGACAGCATGGTGAACCTCAGCTGCCACAGTGGGCCCAGGGAGAAAGGTAATCTCTTAGAAACTGCATTACACAGACCTTGTGGGATTTTTTTTTTAAATGACTACAAGCAATTTGTATATTGAACTGCATACCCTCTTGAGAGCATGGCACGTGTATTTTGTATTCACTTTAGCCCACCCCACTCAGGAATGCAACTTGAACTGCTGTGTCTCCTGACCTCTCCAGCCTGGGACACCTTTTACATTGCTTGCTAGCGAACTGCAAACCTGATCAGGCTCTGTTCACTCACAGCCACCAGCATGCAAAGTCACTCCCAGCTGAATACATAAATGCTATACCCAGCTTTTCATGAATAGATACTTGGTGACACCTGCAAATCCCTCAGTCCCAGCCTTGCCCCACAGAAATGTGCAAATTGTACTGTTCAGCAGCCCACTGGATGGCACAAGCTCATAAATAATCTGTCATTGGAACAATTGGTAATGAATATGCACTAGCCTGGTTGACCTGAGTAGAGATTTCCGAAACACTTCAATCAAAACACACTGGTTGAGACAAAACAGTCAAAGAAGTTTATTAACTAGAGAAAGATAGATTTTAAGTGATTATAAGTGATGAGGAATAAAGGTCAAAATTGGTTACAAAAAGAAATAAAAGGATAAACATGCAAGCTAACTCCTCAATTTTACCAAGTTAAGTGACCTTGAAAACAAAAAAGGGTTTTTTCCCCCTCATCCAAAACCTTATAGCAGTACGTACTAGCTGAAAAGGCTTCCAGGTAGAACCCCTGGTTCTAAAAGCTTCCTTTGTTCTTTCAAGCATTGTAGCTGCTGTGAGCAAAGATTGGGTGGGGGGGAGCTAATTTGTGTGTTGTGAGCTCTCCATTCTTCCTGGCTCCTGGTAGCGGGGAGCCAGGAAGTCAGGGAGGCAGTACTGAAGCTGAGAGCGTCCCAGCAGTACCAAGGTAGAGGGGGCCTCCCAGAAGTACCGGGAAGTATCTGGGCAACAGCTGCGCTGGGAGTGGGGAGTCTGGGGCAGCCAGGCTCTGAGTGGAATGGGTGCATCCTGGCTGGGACCAGGGATAACAAGTAAATTTTTTTCAGTCTGTCCTGCTGGCAAATGGTTGCTTTAGCAGTTAACAGTTTCCTAACACCTGTGGTTAGTCCTTTGTTGTGTCTGAGGAGCTAGTCTGTTGGCATTCCCCAGAATTACAATATATTTAAGTAATGAACATAGTAAAATCTCTTAGCTTTACACACATTTTAACAAGACGATGTTCAGCAGATTACGAGTTTTCAAATGATACCTCATGAGGGATACTTTGTATAGAATATATCAGCCATATGAAAATGGTGAACATGTGGTACAGGATGTCATATGGGGTACAGTGTGTCAGTAGGATACTATATTCTGTGCCAGATGGGTTACTGTAGTAGCTCCAGAAACTAACATGGAGGTGACAAAAGCATGGTCACAGTGCAGTGTATGCATCTGGTTGTTGCATTATGGTCAGTCTGAAATGGAAAAAAGGAACTAGAGACCATATCTGCCAACTGCATATCATGAAACCATACAGAAATAGTACGACCCTGATACTCTGAACCTTTCCAGAAAAAGACAGCACAACACCCTCAACTGAAGGGCCAGGCACAATCTTCCTCCAGAGAATCTTATACCCCAGTGCATTTCTTCAGTCTTCTCTGGATGAATTCTTATCCAATATGTTTCTAGCCATGGCCAAAGCTCCTTTAGACACTGAGGCAGCAGAGGAGCTAGAGGTAGGACTGAGATGCAAAGTTTAGAACCTAGATTTATAATTTGCTGTAAAACTTTGAAGATATCCATATCTGAAGCTTTCAACTAGTGTCTCTAACCGAAGAATACATATTCAATTAAAGTTAAAGCTGTATGCCATCTTCAGACTAGTTACAGCCTATGCCTCCAACCTCTCACAAGAATTACATGTATTTAACAATACAGGGGACAAAATTCAACCCAGAAATACCTAACATTTGAAAACCTGCAGGGACTCTATTGCTCAGTGCAGAGCAAGCAGAAAATGTTTAAGTGGAGCAGGTAGCAGCACCTATATTTAACGTTGCTCACCACTTTCCAGTTGAGACCCTGTTTTCAGTTGTGTAAACTGTTCTGGCTGAAATCTGACATGCCAGTTGTCTGCCTCCAGGTGATTATTTTTTGAAGTTGCACCTACAATGGTTCAGCCATTTCCGAGAACAGGTTAAAGAACAATATGTTGCTTTGTCCGTGTTAATATTTTTTTAATAAGAAGTTAATTGAGAAGCTCTAGCCCCTCAAAGCTTTGGAACAGGGCCCTGAAATTAAGCAAGGAGGTGCTTTTGTGTCAGGGATTAGTCTTTTGCCATCCACATGAAGATTTGACCAAAGCTGACCAAGTTATGAGCCTCTGAAAAAAATATCAGTTGGCACATATTTAGTAGAGACTTGTTAGAGTTTGGCATCTAAATTCTCAGAAGGTTCCATCTGCACAGAGCACGCTCCATCATCTACCAGCCCCTACATGCTACTGGGGTTGAGCAGGACTTTTCCGGAAATTGCTCCTTTCAGTTGCAGGGGGCTATTCTGGTGCCATTTCTACTGTACTCAGTTCTTTTCCCTCTCTTCTTCCTCTCTCCTCCTCCACCCCACATTCAGGTGCCTAAGTAGCTTAGAGGAGAAAGAGGAGGCAACCTGATTGGAATGCAGACAGGTGAAGAATAAACAGAGTAAGATGGAATATAGGAGATTGGGGGGGGAAGATAGGAGTCTAGGGAAGGGAGGTTAGAAGAAGGAGCACATGGAGGGGGGAAGAGAGCCACAACAGAGAGGGAGGAGAAGATAGGAGCTGACCTGAGGCAAATGGGCAGGGGGCAGAGACAGGAAGGGGTAGAAGAATAGAAGAGGAGGGGGAAAGGACAGGAGTTGGAGAGGGGAATGACCGAGACAGAATGGGACAGGGAAAGTTGGGGTGGGGGCAGAATAATCTAACATTCCTCTACAGACCTGAAATTGAACCTAGGATTCCAGGGTCTTTGTATTTCTATGCTGGCCACCAAATAGCTGTAAAACCCAATAGGCAAAGTGTGTCTCTACTCCTCTTTCAGCTGGTCCACACAGAAGATAAATTTCTATTGCTACCAGTTACTCTGCTAACTCAAGCAACAGAGGACTGTACTGTGGATCCAGACATCCCAACTCTGCTGATGACCCAAGGTGGGGAGCAACATGGTTCCATGTTGTGGATTTCTGGTTTTTCAGTTTGCATTTAAAAACCCCGGAAGTTACATCCCAGAATAAAATCATTTTAAAAAGAATGCTAATGTTGTACACAAAAAAATCACAAGTTAGAATAAGTCAGTATTAAGGTTGCCCGTGCAATTTTAATTAATCTCCCTTGTGTGTAGGCATTATGATACAGTCTGTAATTACATGATCACGCTATTTTTTTTCCACAGGACCTCTGCCTGATTCAGTCCACAAGACAGTCTGTGCTCTGGGGACCAACCAGAGTTGTGAAGTGAATGAGTCTGTTGTCTGTAGGGCCTCTCCTCCGTTGCAGCAGTTGGGATGGTCTTGTGCTAAAGGCAATTGAGCGCTATGCTAGAGAATTGGATTCCATCCCTGCCTCTGTCCTAGAATTCCCAAAGGATGCTGGACAAATCACTTAAACTAATCTTTTCACCTGTGGCTACTATGTGGCCCTCATACTGATTACCCAAGTTGAGACACCTGGGGTCTGATTTGCAGAAGTGCTGAGCACTTACAATTGCAACTGAAGTCGATGGGAGTTCTGCTCTGAACATGTGAAATGCTATACAATACTCTTGGGAAAAGTCAGGCCATAGCCTTCTCAAATGGAGCCTCCAAAATTAGGTGACATTTGACAATTTTGGCCTTAATCTCTCTATGCCACAGTTCTGCCTGTGTAAAATAAGGATAATAAATAACACCCCTCACCTCACAGGTGTGTTGTGAAGATAAACCCATTAATGCTTGAGAAGCACTTGGATATTATGATGACAGCAGCATAGAAAAGCCCAGAAAGAAATTAATATTGTATTCAGTGCAAGGTTTCAGTGATGTGCAGTAAATAAGGCATTGGGGAGCGGGAGCGGGAAGCACAGTGAATGGTGAGGAGAAAGGGAAGCATTTAAATAGCCACACATTCCGTGAGCACTTTCTGTCCTATTGCATTGGAGGCAGGGGTCCTGTGGAACAAATAGTATGTGATCATGTAATTAAAGACTATCATAATGCACATGCACAAAAGTACCAAATTAAGACTGTAAAGGCAACCCAAATGCTGGCATTTCTTAATTCTTCAGAGTTTGACTTTGCAATCTTCCCATTCTTTTAACACAGCTTTGGGGATGAAATATTTGTTAATAATTGTCCATTATTAGTATATGTCTCTGTAATACGGTCTATACAATTACATAATTTTGAGGGATAAAGTATAATATGTTAAACTGTTCTCTAATAAACAAAGGAAATTTGCCCTTGGAAAGGACAACATAGATGTTTATGGAATTATGCATGTAGTCAGAAAGTAATTGCTTAATGTCCAGAAATCACTCTCTCAAAAGTTAAGGGAAAATATCTTCAATCTGCAAGATAAGTGCATAAATATTGATATCAGTGGGGATGCTGCATCAATAGTGCTTCTGTTTACAGTTGATGTAACTAGGATGAGAAGATTTTTGTTCTTACAGGTTTTAAACTGCTCATTTGGAGACCATTTCCAGAACAAAATGCTTCCAACTTCTAGCACTTTCATTTTATTTCATTCACAAAGTTCCTTTCTGGTTTATATGCAAGATTACTGATTTCAGTGCCCAGTTGTGTATCCCTGCTATTTTTTTCATAATTAAAGCAATTTTCAGGACGTGTATCAACCACTAAGCAACTCATGCAGAGCCCCAGATTTTTGCTGTGCATCATCATGTGTACTTTTGTGTAATTTCAGAAGTCCTTGATTATGCTTCACAGTATAGTCAATCAGAAGGGGTTCTAAAGAGATTTTCATTTCAATTATGCATGCCTCATTATCATGCTTTCAGCAAACTGGAAAGTACATTACAAGGTGAGAGCCAACATGATGAGATAGAAAACAAAAAGCATAAGTATTTTATAAGGATTCATAAATTTGTGGGAAATAATATGAATTTGTGATCATATTAATAATTAATATAGCACTGTAAACGTATATGGCATTTTAGAAACATTGCCTGCAAGCTCTTCAAAATGTCCTGCACTAGAAACAGACAAGACAAGACCTGGGACAAGAGTTCAGTGAGGTATATGTAGAGACAGAATTTGCCAGGGGAACAAGTTAGGAAGAATTCCTAGTAGTGGTTTCCAAGTAGCATTAAAGAGGGTTTGGAGAAAGAAGTATTAACATATTAGACAGGAAATGGGAAGCTATTGTAAACATGGGGAGCAGCCAGAATGGGCTACAAGACTAGGAAGAGGTGACAACGGGAGCTAAAAAGACAAAGACAAGAGAATTAGGAGGAATGTAGGGAGTGAGGGGGACGCAATGAAAGCAAAGCTAGATGGGGGGAGGCATGGTTATATAGGATCTGGAAGGGGAGGGATGAGGAGTTTGGCTCTGAATGTAAGGGAAAGGAAGTCAGTTTACAGGATTCAGTGGGTGGAATGACATGGTTGGAGCACTTCCAGAAGCGGAATTTAGCGCAGTGTTTGGGATTGACTGGGGTGGAAAGAGTTGAAAGGTAACTGGGCCTGGAAGGAGAATTAGACTAAATATGGGGAAGGCACAACAACTTCAGACTGGTCAGGTGTTTTTAACTGGGCAATGTAGATCACTGGGAAAGTATTTTTTTAAACCATGGAGACAGAATAGGAAGGATTTTGGTGATATCTAAGAGCATTTATCAGGAAACTGAATAAGAGGTGCTACAAAACAAAGGTCATAGTGAACTTGCAAAGCAAGGTGACAAGAGATACTGGAGTTTTCATTCATGATAGGGATGAAAGGTAGAGGAGAAGGATTAGAAGAAAAGAAAAAAAAACTTTGATTCTGAAGAAACTAAGTTTGAGAAGGTGGCAGGATCTCCACAGCAAGATGGCTTTGGGGGAGAATTTGGACTTGGGGAAGAAGGTCAGAGTTGAGAGACAGATTTTGGAGTAATTCACAAAGAGACACTAGTGGAAGCCATAGGAACGAATGAGGTTCTGAAAAGCAAAATTGGCAGGAAGGAGAGGAGGAGGGTATCCAAGGACAGAATTGAGAGACCCCAGCAGAAAGAGAAACAAGGGAGGAGACGCTGGAGAACTCGTCAGTGAGGCAAGAGAAGAACTGGAGAGTGGTGTGCTGTGTAACCTCTGAAAGGAGAAAAAAAGTGGGTGAGGAGAGGGAATAAGCTGTGTCAAAGGCAGCAGAGTCATCAAAAGAGATGAAAATAGAAGAGTGTTTCTAACTAGGAGGGGTGATGTCCCTAGGGAAGGTGTTTTCAGTGGAGGGAGGTGTGCAGAAGACACACTGGAGAAGATCAAGGAGAGAGTTTGTGATACAGTCTAATCATTGAATTACACTGCTCTACAGCCAAAATGCTTCTGAAATAAATGTAGTCAAACTTTACTAATTCTGGGTCACTGAGAACAAAAATGATGCTTAAAATTGTTGATTGGCTCTACGCCCAGTACCCCACGGAGAAGGACTGCCGGTTCCTGATGCACCAGAATCATTCTCACTTGAGTCAGACGAGGAAGAGAAGAGGATGAAACTTCTGGTCCTGAACCATCAATGTCACAGGACCCACATTTTATCCCATCTTCCTCTTTTGAACCACACCGCATAACACAAGGTGAACTGAATGACCTTGTCAGGGATTTGGAACTACCCAAGAGTAAGGCAGAGCTGTTGGGCTCCAGACTACAGCAGTGGAATCTCCTGGCAGGTGATGTTAGGGTTTCCATGTTCCGTGACCGTCAAAAGGATCTTGTCCCATTCTTCTTCATGGAAGGTGATCTTGTAGCCTGCAACAATATCGATGGTGTGATGGCAGCCCTCAACATCGTTCACGATCCAGATGAGTGGAGACTGTTCATAGATTCATCAAAGATGAGTCTTAAAGCTGTTTTACTGCATAATGGCAATGTTTTGCCATCAATTCCAGTTGGTCATGCAGTCCATATGAAGGAAACCTATGACAACATGAAACAACTTTTGAGGTGCATAAACTACGACCAACATCAGTGGCAGCTTTGTGGCGATTTGAAGGTTGTTGCTCTCTTGCTTGGTCTGCAGACTGGATACACAAAGTACTGCTGTTTTCTCTGCAAATGGTATAGTCGTGCAAGAGATTCCCACTACATCAAGAAAGATTGGCCACTCCGACAGTCATTGGAGCCTGGGAGGAAAAGTGTTCAGCATCCACCACTTGTTGAATCAAGGAAGATTTTGTTACCACCTTTACACATCAAGCTGGGTCTGATGAAGAACTTTGTCAAGGCCATTGACAAAACACAAGCAGCTTTCAAGTACTCCGTGGAAAATTTCCAAGGTTAAGTGAAGCTAAGATAAAGGAAAGTGTCTTTGTTGGTCATCAGATCCGTGAACTTCTTCGAGATGATGCATTTGACCATGCACTGCGTGGCAAGGAAAAGACGGCATGGAAAGCCTTCCAGTTAGTGGCAATAAATTTTCTCGGAAACAACAAGGCAGACAACTACAGGTTGTTGGTGGAAAACCTCCTCAAGGCATACAAAAGCCTTGGTTGCAACATGTCACTAAAGATACATTTTTTGCACTCTCATCTAGATTTTTTTCCACCGAACTGCGGAGCAGTGAGCGACAAGCACGGCAAGCAATTTCACCAGGACGTTGCAACAATGGAGAAACGCTATCAGGGCAAATGGAGCCCATCAATGCTTGCGGACTATTGCTAGACAGTGACAAGAGATGCTCCATTTAATGAGTACAAGAGACAAGCCAAGAAGCGCCGAGTAGACACTGAATAGGACTAAACTATGTACATAATAGTTTTTTGCCTTTTGTTTCATAATAAATTTTATTTATATAACCCTTTCGCTGATTTTTAAAGTGTTACATAAACAGGACAGGTGAAATATTATCATGTAAAGCAACCATAAACACATGAAAAGACCTAGGTTTACAATTTATGATTAAAACTCTACTGTCTACACAATATACATAGACATAAAATGTAAAAACTTAAATATCTTAGAAACAGTAGCCAATCAGTTGTTTTAATTGTCATATTTGAATTCAGCACATCAAAATACATAATAAATAGCACATTTTATCTCTGAAGCAGACGACTTCTCAAAAATTGTAGACCAGTGTTATTTTAAAGACAAAGGGGAAAAGGTAAATAGTACAGTAGTAGGACAAGCTGGTGTGTAGGGAAGGCTTTTGATAAGGAGGGGTGGGGATGCTTATTGGCAGAAGAAAAGGAGCCAAAAGGTGTGAAGTTGAAAATAAAGGAGAGGGAGGGAATAAGAGAGAGAAGGCGGCAGAAGAGAACCATGGTGAGGGGTCTGGTTGAGGTTATGGAAAAAGCAAGATCTGAAAGCCAAAGATTAAGTGAAGGAAGAGAATTGAAAATGGGAGCTGACAGAGGACAAAAGAGAGGTGGGAGAAAGCAAGGAGGAAAATTCTTTCTGGACATTAATTTTATATAATTCTAACAAAATTATACAGTTGTTCACCTGAAGAAGCCACAATTGCACTCTTTAGCTTTCCAACTGTAAAATAATGCCAATTGTGGAAGCCAGCTCCACCATCAGAAAAGGTGTATGCCACTGAACAACGCCAAACATTAATTTATTAGTCTGATGCTGGCACACCAGGTGCAAGCTCACGCCAAGGCTCCAGGCCTCACTGAACATTTAAAAAGGCATAACTGGAAACCAGTCCTGCTGACCTGTGTGTTAGCATTATCAAAATAGATATTAGATCTTAAGTTGATAAGAATGAATTTAGACTTGATGAAATGCTTGTAGGATGCTGCATGTATTGATCTCACTTACAACCTCTATAGCCCATGGTGAGAGTTTGATTTGTAAACCTCTGTAATTGTGTAACTCAATCAGGAAAAGAATCTAATCATAATGTAAAGTGCTCATCCTGCACTTGATGGCCCACTGAAGGCAAATGAGGCATTGTGTAGTATCAAAGGACAGAGGCCCTGTTGATTGCATTCTTAACTCCCTCCAGGAAAGAGACCCTTAGGCATGAACTCATCCCATCAGTTTGCACTCTGGGGTGGAGGGCTTTAGGAGTTTACATTTGTTACTGGGTTGGTGAAATCTAATCATAGAATATACCACAAGTCTGCCATGTCTGCCCTGAGGCTGCTACTCATGGACATGTGCCACACCAGACAGTGTGATAATTCTTATAGATGTGTGATAAGATATTAGGATTTTATTTTAATACAGCAGCCAAAGCACTACCAAAATTTTGGGAACAATAATTAAACTTTAATCTAATGCAGTATAATATATGCTAGAGTTAAGTGATGCAGACTCTAAAAAGAATATGTATTTAGAAGACACAAGTAGCAGATAATCACACACTGAAATTTAAATTTGGTAGCGACATATTGCAAGCTCTTCTGCAGCTTTAATTATTTATCTATGGCTTGCTGTATTCTCCCACTGAATAAATTATTGGCATTCAAGTAGCTAAGGAGAGTAGAGGCCATTTAAAACTGTGGCAATGTGAGATTTATCTCATGAAGTTTATAATCTATTAATTATTCTAAAGAGAGGCTGGATTTCAAAGATCTAAAGAAGCTATGAGTGCTGTTGAAAATTAGCACATTTAGATCAGACCTGTCTTTCTAAAGAGGATTACGCACTGTGAATACTGCTGCTGCAGTGTAAAGAGCTACTTGGGCTGCTAGAAGAGGACATAGAGATTGTAGAAGCAAGTGGGATGTTTGGTGAGCTTATTTGCATATCAATAGTAAAATGTACTTCCATCTCACAGCTATTTTAAGCAATGCTGATGTTAGAACTAAGAACAAATATAAAGGTGTGTACACGGAGTTCTTTTCTACACTGTACTTCCAATCAGGTGGCTAAATTCACTCTACCTTGAATATACATACAAAATTACAATTTTACAGAAGTATTTATCAAAAATGGTACAGGATGCGTGCCAGGCAAGGTGGAGCTATTCTGGCTTCTGCAGCTTGTATTTGGGCACAGAGACATGATTAAAAATACACTATAATATGTGCCAGTGTAAAGGATTTACTTCTGTTTACAGCGGCCAGAGTTTGGCCCCAAAATTGCATTGAAATTGTGAGGACTTCTTGCATAGCTTCAAATATTTTGTACCGTGGGACCATCTCAAGTCAAATATTGCAATCACTAGATTTTCTTCAGTTTCTTTATCCACATTTCTTTTGCTACACTTCCTTTTTTTAGGATTAGTGTTAAAAGCCTTTTATTTTCTTGTTAGGTCCAAAACACATTTAGTATTACAACAGTTTTAGTACTTCCTCCAGAAATGTGCAACTTTTATTAACTTGGGTAACTCAAGATAACAACGTATTCATCTTTGTATATTGTCCCTTCTAAATATCATTAGGAATGTTCAGACTTTCATTATTATCCTGTCCTCAAGATTTTAGCATGATACTTGTCACAGGCAGTCCTGGTAGAACTCCCCCTGGTTGAACACTCACTAGGCTGCTGAAGTTGGGCCTCATACACTAGGCCCATGTGCTCTTAAACTTCTCTGCACCTTAGTAGTAGGCTGTAATACTATCTCTTCTTTAGCACATTTCCTGGGCACCAACACTGTCCATCATCCCTTTACAGAAATGGGGTCCTCACAGTCCAGCCGCCATTGGCCCCTTGGACCAATCCTAACCGCCACAACTCCGTAGCAGCTTAAGCACAGCCCTTCCCAGATCTCCAGCCTTGTGGCCACACTGGTTTATGCCCCTCTGCCAGCCATGTGCATTGGCCAAACCAGGCAGTCTCTACATAAAAGAATAAATGGACACAAATCAGACATCAAGAACTGTAACATTCAAAATCAGTAGGAGAACACTTAAGTCTGTTGTTGAGTGTCCAGGGAGATTGAAAAGTGGCAATTCTTCAACAAAAAAACCTTCAAAAACAGACTTTAAAGGAGAAACTGCAGAACTGGAATTAATTTAGAAACTGGACACATCAAACTGGGCCTGAATAAAGACTAGGAGTGGTAGGGTCACTACAAAAAGTAATTTTCCCTCTGTTGATATTCACCCCTTCTTGTCAACTGTTGAGAATAGCCAGTTCCACCTTGATTGAATTGACCTCATTAGCACTGACCCCCCCACTTGGTAAGGCAACTCCCATCTTTTCATGTGCTGTAATATATATAGTGCTTACTGTATTTTTCACTCCATGCATCTGATGAAGTGGGTTTTAGCCCATGAAAGTTTATGCCCAAATAAATGTGTTAGTCTGTAAGGTGCCACAAGGACTCCTCATTGTTTTTGCTGATATAGACTAACACAGCTACCACTCTGAAACACTGGAACCTATCCTTGTAACAAACCCCGATGCCAACTCTGTCCACATATCTATTCAAGTGACATCATCATAGGACCTAATCACATCAGCCATACCATCAGGGGCTCGTTCACCTGCACATCTACCAATGTGATATATGCCATCATGTGCCAGCAATGCCCCTCTGCCATGTACATTGGCCAAACCGGACAGTCTCTACGCAAAAGAATTAATGGACACAAATCTGACATCAGGAATCAAAATACTCAAAAACCAGTGGGAGAACACTTTAACCTGTCTGGTCATTCAGTGACAGACCTGCGGGTGGCTATATTACAACAGAAAAACTTCAAAAATAGACTCCAAAGAGAGACTGGTGAGCTAGAATTGATATGCAAACTAGACACAATCAACTCCGGTTTGAATAAGGACTGGGAATGGCTGAGCCATTACAAACATTGACTCTATCTCCCCTTGTAAGTACTCTCACACTTATTATCAAACTGTCTGTACTCGGCTAGCTTGATTATCACTTCAAAAGTTTTTTTTTCCTCTTAATTAATTGGCCTCTCAGAGTTGGTAAGACAACTCCCACCTGTTTATGCTCTCTGTATGTGTGTATATATATCTCCTCAATATATGTTCCATTCTATATGCATCCGAAGAAGTGGGCTGTAGTCCACGAAAGCTTATGCTCTAATAAATTGGTTAGTCTCTAAGGTGCCACAAGTACTCCTGTTCTTCTTTTTGCGGATACAGACTAACGCGGCTGTTACTCTGAAACTGGATTTATAGTTACTTCTTCAAGAAGGACACATCATAATGAAGCAAAGAGACACTCGGACTCTAAGGATTCCCTAAAAAACAAAAACAAAAAACCCCACCAAGAACTTTTGCTAGAGTATAACACATAAGCAACTCTATATAAAATAATACACATACCTATATGCAATGCTCTGCCTTAGTTTCCCCACCACTCTTGAGTGATATGTGGGTTTAGATTAAAATCCTCCAAGGAATCTAGAATCCTTCTTCTGCCCCTACTCTCCAATATATAGCTTCTCCTACAAATCATGGGCTCTCTCTGGTTTCTTCTTCCTATCTTTCTCTAAAATTGCCAATGTAAGATCTTTTCTTTTATAACTCCAGATCCCTTTGTCAGGTGATTCCCTGATTATCTTCATCAAGTGATCAAAATCCCCTACCAGGCGATCCATTGCTTATTACCACTGAAGTCAATGGAAGTTTTGCCCTGGACTTAGGTGGGGGCAGGATATCATCCCCAGTCACTTAACTGAGGGCTTCTTAAAGACAGAAGAATGGAAAAACCTAAGCAACTATATAGACTGGAAAGACAAATTTAATATGAATTCTTAAAGTGCTGTAAAATCTTTTGAGAAGGTACATATTATAGCATGATAAGATATTTTATTTTAATTAGAAATTGTAAAATGTTGAGTTAGTTATAAATTGCATTTGTTACCTTTTTATGTTTTATTTTCATTAGCATCTTGTAATCTTATATACATTTTCTTCCTGCTTAATTGACTTGATGTCTGCTGGGAAGCATGATGTCCTTTTAATTTATTGGGTTGAATGCTGGAGGAGTACAAGAAATTCATAAGTGCAATTGTTTTCCTGAAGCTGTAAGTCTGAAAAGGGCACCCTTCTGCTGAAATGTTAGCTTCACTCATCTGTGTGTTGTGGAGTTTTGTTTGTTTTTGTCTTTTAACCTACCCCTTTCCCCCCACCCCTTTTTCATTTAGTTTCTGTAATGGCTTGAAGTTAAATTATTGGAGGGGTTACTCTCTTACCAAGCTTTGGCCATAATCCTGCAAGATGCTTGGTGTAGAAAGACCCTTCTGTCCTACATGGAATCCTATTTGTGAAACTGCATTTATTTGTAACATTTATTTGTACTTTTGTTTAATCAAAAGTACTTGTTATTTTGTTTTCAGAAAAAAGTTATTTCTTTTGCACATATGAGCATATCACTGATTTGTGTTTGAGTGAAACATTACGGTATATTACTGTCATGATCAGTTTAATGACTTTTGTTAGGTCTGATTTATACCAGTTTTATGTGGAAAGGTTTGGTTATTCAGCCAAAAATTAAATGCTCCTTGAACTCATTAGGCCTGCAAAAAGCAGACTAGTAATCTTCTGGCAAAAGGCTTGCTAAAGTGTTTTCAGTCAAGTCATGTATATACTTAGACAGAATTTTTAAAAATGTAGAATGTATTCCTTTAAAAAGGCAGAACTATTTTGAACTTTAAAGATATTTAGTTCAAGGGTTTTTTTGTTTGTTTGTTTGTTTGTTTTTTTGAGGGGGAAGGTTCAGATCAGCAATTATTTTAGTGGAATCAGTTAATTCACCCCTAATGCTTCTCTATTGTTTTGGAATTTAAGGGCAAAATCCTGAACTGCTTAACCAGTCAAAACTTCCACTGAATGGCCAATAGAATTTTTGCTTGATTAAGACCAACAGACCTAAACATAAGACAAATCCTAAACCTTTCTTTAGATGTATCATTCCCTCCTTCTGTGGGATGAACTCCCATTCGTAATTATTGCTGAAGACAGGCTGTAATGTTGGGTTTAATATCTTGTTTATTTTGTTCTCCCTCAGCTATCACTTTTACTACCATTCAAATCTGTACTTTCTCCCGCCAATATTTCACCCAGCATACAATTTGTGGATTCTTTTGAAGCACTCATCAAAATATATAAAAGAGACACTGTCTACCTTTAGACCCGCACATATTTTCCCCAATTTAAAAAAGTTTTATTTAGAAAGTGTAATAGGGTTGTTGGGTTTTTTTGCATGAAAATAAAAAGCCCTCCTTTATAATGTTAAACATACCTCTACAATGTTGTGAGCTCAAGCCAACCACATTATCTTAGCACGAGAAATGGAAGTCAAAATGGCTTATAAAACAAACGGTAAAAACAAAGTTAGATTTTTAAAGTTTCCAGCTTCAGTATCTAAGATGTTAAATCCTTACTGATACTGTGTGTACGTGAATAAATTATTTGAGTTTTATGTCAGTTGTTACCTTGGGTACCTTTTAATGGTAACCAAAATTCCATCAGTCTAGCTAAGCTTGTTGGTTAATCAGCTCCAGAGCATGTCCTACACTATTAATCTTTATCCCCAATTCAATGATGTTGATCATAAATGCCCAATTTCCTGCCCTGCACCTTTGAGATAACTGAACATTTTCTGTCTGTATACAAATTACAGATTCACCTGGCACTAGCAGAGAAAAGCATTGTTGTACATTTCATATCTGTCAGACACCAAGTAGAATTTCTGGATATCTTCTTCAAAATATTAGCTCTTTTTGCCTCAATGTCATTTGTACACATATCTACAGCTCAAACCAGCTTCTATCTGCATTTTGAATCATCTTACTTAACTTTTTAAAGTCATTTGGTTTATGTTTTGCTTCAGAAAACTGCCAGTTTACACTTAATAGAGGTCCATACCGCAGTTCAGATTGCCCATATAATGACCCCAATACTCTCCTCTATCACATGGCCAGTAGAAGGGTAAGTGCATGCAGCCCAGCCAAGAGACAGCACAGAGGGCAATCACAATACCTAGCTCTTATATAGCACTTTTCATCAGTAGATCTCAAAGGAGGTCAGTATCACTATCCAGATATTACAGGAATAGTGGGGCTCCAGGGGAAACTGGCAGAGAGAGATAAAGTAAGTTGCTCAGGGCCAGCCAACAGGCAGAGTTGGAAATAGAATCCATGTCTCCTGAGTTCCAGCCCAGTACTCTGTCATCCCAGTCTCTACCATCCAGAATCACCTCCATACTGTAATTCCACACACTTTGTGGTGACTACAGAAAAGAGTGTGGCTGTTGAGAAGGGAGCCTAATTAAAGAGAATCTGCTGCTCCGTATGATATGTTCCAATCTAAAGTTGTTTTGTTATGTAGCCTATTACAACCTCACTTAACAATGAACGAGTTACCAATGACATATACTATTTGACCTGTAAAACCTGGTCAAAGAAAAGGGCTTCGGGTGACAGTGGATTGGCAGCTGAGACAGCTTTTGTACCAGCACTGAATGGGAGATCTCAAAGATTTGTATAGCACTTGATGCTACCCACAGATGACTGGGATCCACATGGGTTGTGGATTATATAGGAATATTATTCAAGGCTATTAAATTCATTTAATAAATACTTTATCTGTTTTAGAAGTAAATTTTTAAATGTGGATGCCTCTACATTTGTCAGTACTAAACCCAAATATTCCCAATAGGAAGTGCTCAGCAAGAGGCACTGCCCAAACTGGAGGGAAAAAAATATAATATCTTAAAGATGCTCCTCCCAGTATGCGGCTGTGCGTGGATACCAGGAATGTGACTGGGTCATTAAAAATTCTCTGGTCACTACGCATTCTTTTGAGCCTGTTTTTTTTTTTTCTTTATAAAGGTTAGTGTTTTAATGTAGGGAAAACACGACCCTTTTTTCATCCCCCTCACCCAACTTCGCTCCCCCTCCAAGCCCCCCCCTCCCCCCCATTCTTGATTTCTCTTTCCCTGTGTTTGAAAATAGATTACTATTTCCTATCTGCTCTGCTGGCACCACTGATTTTTTTTCTCTCTCCTGATTGACAAGGTAGGAAGGATGGTGTGGCCTCCAGGCCACCAAATACTGGAGGTAGGAGGCAGTTTATATAGCCTTTCTGCAAATGTCAGGGTTGTTCCAGGTTTCATGATAACTTACTGCTCTCACAAGAGCAAAGCTATTAAGATTGCAGCAACTGTGAAACCACAGGAGTCCCCAGTAGCTTTTTCACTCTCTGCTTCTTCATCCTAACAGCATTGTCTCTTTAGGGCTCCAGGAAAAGAGCTGAAAGGTATTCCCTACTACTGTCCTTATTCAGTAACTAGTACTTTAGCTTTGGTCTTTGGTTAAATCCCACATGTAATTCTTAAATGGGGCTACCTTTCCTTTAACACTAGGTGTGTTTGAAAAGCTGTAAGAGAAGATATTCTGTTCTATTTGATGTTTATTGTTCCTCTTTTGCTCCATTTATAGAACATTTCTGGAATATGTTTAGCTCTTCTAATAATTCTGACAATCTTCTCAGTTACCATATTCGTTGTATTTTTATTAGGGCTGTCAATTAACCTCAATTAACTCACGCAATTAACTCAAAAATTAATCGTGATTAAAAAAATTAATCGTGATTAATCACACTTAACAATAGAATACAAATTGAAATTTATTACATATTTTTGGATGTTTTTCTACATTTTCAATATTGATTTCAGTTACAACACAAAATACAAAGTGCACAGTGCTCACTTTATATTATTTTTGATTACAAATATATGCACTATAAAAATGATAAACAAAGAAATGGTATTTTTCAATTCACCTCATACAAGTACTGAAAAGCAATCTCTTTATCATGAAAGTAATTTAAAAATGGAGATTTTGGGGGATTACATAACTGCACTCAAAAATAAAACAGTGTAAAACTTTAGAGCCTACAAGGCTACTCAGTCCTACTTCTTATTCTGCCAATCGCTAAGACAAACAAGTTTGTTTTCATTGATGAGAGATATTGCCGCCTACTTCTTATTTACGTCACCTGAAAGTGAGAACAGGAGTTCGTATGGCACTTTTGTAGCTGGCATTGGAAAGTATTTACATGCCACATATGCGAAACATTCCTATACCATTCCAGAGATGCTCCCTTGCTGATGATGCTTGTTAAAAAAATAATGCGTCAACTAAATTTGTCACTGTACTCCTTGGGGAGAGAACTGTATGTCTCCTGCTCTGTTTTACCCGCATTCTGCATATATTTCATGCTATAGCAATCTCGGATGATGACCCAGCACATGTTCGTTTTAAGAACACTTTCACAGCAGATTTGACAAAATGCAAAGAAGGTACCGATCTGAGATTTCTAAAAATAGCTACATCACTCAACCCAAGGTTTCAGAATCTGACGTGCCATCTGAAATCTGAGAGGGACGAGGTGTGGAGCATGCTTTCAGAAATTGTAAAAACCGACACTCCGATGTGGAAACTACAGAACCCGAACCACCAAAAAAGAAAATCAACCTTCTGCTGGTGGCATCAGACTCAGATGATGAAAATGAACATGGGTCAGTCGGGGGCAGAGGTTCTGGGGGGGGGGGGAGGCGGTCAGGGGACAGGGAATGGGGGGGTGGATCGTGGGCATTTGGGAGTCTGTCAGGACTCGGCAGGGGGGTGGATGGGGTCGGAGCAGTCAAGGGACAGGGAGATGGGGGGGGAGGTTGGTGAGGGGGTCTCGGGGGGGGGCGTCAGGGGACAAGAAGCAGGATGGGTTGGGATTCGGGAGGGGCAATCAGGGGGCAGGAAGTGGATGGGGGTCGGATGGGGGCAGGGCCAGGCTGTTTGGAGAGGCACAGCCTTCCCTAACCTAAAGCTCATTCAGCAGTTTGAGGCTTGCAGACACCTATTTAACACCAAGAGCCAAGCTGTTATCTTTTCCCTTTTCCCTACATTTAATTTCAGTGCCATAGGGAGATTCATGTCAGGGGCAGCTTCATTTAAAATTAGCCATTTTAGATTACCAGTGATAGAGCCATGGGGGAGGGATCACATGAGAAGAGCAATCTCTACACCACCTATCTCCTTCCCAACCCTACCAAGGGAGACCTCCCCCCGCCCCCGCCCCACTGCAATCCCAGAGGCTCCAGAGGGGTTAATTCAGTGAGTCTCAAACTTTTGTACTGGTGACCCCTTTCACATAGCAAACTTCTGAGTGCAACCCACCCTCCTTATAAATTAAAAACACTTTTTAATATATTTAACACCATTATAAATGCTGGAGGCAAAGCAGGGTTTGAGGTAGAGACTGACAGCTTGCGACCCCCAGCAATAACCTCATGACCCCCTGAGGAGTCCCGACCCCCAGTTTGAGAACCCCTGGGTTAATTTACTTTTAGCACCCTGTGACCATTCACAGGCATGTGCTATTTTGAGCATTTCAGTTTTCACAACATAGGCTCATCCCAGATTCTGGAACAAGCTCAAATGCTCAGTTCGTGGGGTATGTACATAAGCTATACTAAAGACAAACCCACAGTAACCATCTCCAGTTTGTGAGGGACCCCATGGAGCCAGTCTCTAGGAAACAGATAAATTCATGGAGGTTAAGTCCATTAATAGCTATTAGCCAGGATGGGTAAGGAATGGTGTCCCTAGACTCTGTTTGTCAGAGGGTGGAGATGGATGGCAGAAGAGAGATCACTTGATCGTTACCTGTTAGGTTTACTCCCTCTGGGGCACCTGGCATTGGCCACTGTCGGTAGACAGGATACTGGGCTGGATGGACCTTTGGTCTGACCCAGTATGGCCATTCTTATGTTCTAACCTAAATGAACCCAAAGTTATGGAGACAGATATGAGTCACGGAAGCCAGCAGAGTATCAGAAACCTGCAAAAATCTCTGATTGAATGGGCTCAGGCGTTTGGTCACAAGCTGAGGTGAGGGCTAGAAGGGAGAACAGCAAAATAGAGACAGTGGATTTCAGGAAGGCAGATTTTGGTAAGCTCAGAGAGCTGATAGGTAAGGTCCCATGGGAATCAAGACTGAGGGGAAAAACAACTAAGGAGAGTTGGCAGTTTTTCAAAGGGACACTATTAAGGGCCCAAAAGCAAGCTATTCCGCTGGTTAGGAAAGATAGAAAATGTGGCAAAAGACCACCTTGGCTTAACCACGAGATCTTGCATGATCTAAAAAATAAAAAGGAGTCATATAAAAAATGGAAACTAGGACAGATTACAAAGGATGAATATAGGCAAACAACACAGGAATGCAGGGGCAAGATTAGAAAGGCAAAGGCACAAAATGAGCTCAAACTAGCTACAGGAATAAAGGGAAACAAGAAGACTTTTTATCAATACATTAGAAGCAAGAGGAAGACCAAAGACAGGGTAGGCCCAATGCTTAGTGAAGAGGGAGAAACAGTAACAGGAAACTTGGAAATGGCAGAGATGCTTAATGACTTCTTTGTTTCGGTCTTCACCGAGAAGTCTGAAGGAATGCCTAACATAGTGAATGCTAATGGGAAGGGGGTAGGTTTAGCAGATAAAATAAAAAAAGAACAAGTTAAAATTCACTTAGAAAAGTTAGATGCCTGCAAGTCACCAGGGCCTGATGAAATGCATCCTAGAATACTCAAGGAGCTAACAGAGGAGGTATCTGAGCCTCTAGCTACTATCTTTGGAAAATCATGGGAGACGGGAGAGATTCCAGAAGACTGGAAAAGGGCAAATATAGTGCCCATCTATAAAAAGGGAAATAAAAACAACCCAGGAAACTACAGACCAGTTAGTTTAACTTCTGTGCCAGGGAAGATAATGGAGCAAGTAATTAAGGAAATCATCTGCAAACACTTGGAAGGTGGTAAGGTGATAGGGAACAGCCAGCATGGATTTGTGAAGAACAAATCATGTCAAACCAATCTGATAGCTTTCTTTGATAGGATAACGAGCCTTGTGCATAAGGGTGAAGCTGTGGATGTGGTATACCTAGACTTTAGTAAGGCATTTGATACGGTCTCGCATGATATTCTTATCGATAAACTAGGCAAATACAATTTAGATGGGGCTACTATAAGGTGGGTGCATAACTGGCTGGATAACCGTACTCAGAGAGTTGTTATTAATGGCTCCCAATCCTGCTGGAAAGGCATAACGAGTGGGGTACCGCAGGGGTCTGTTTTGGGACCGGCTCTGTTCAATATCTTCATTAACGACTTAGATATTGGCATAGAAAGTACGCTTATTAAGTTTGTGGATGATACCAAACTGGGAGGGATTGCAACTGCTTTGGAGGACAGAGTGATAATTCAAAATGATCTGGACAAATTGGAGAAATGGTCTGAGTTAAACAGGATGAAGTTTAACAAAGACAAATGCAAAGTGCTCCACTTAGGAAGAAAAAATCAGTTTCACACATACAGAATGAGAAGAGACTGTCTAGGAAGGAGTACGGCAGAAAGGGATCTAGGGGTTATAGTGGACCACAAGCTAAATATGAGTCAACAGTGTGATGCTGTTGCAAAAAAAGCAATCCTGATTCTGGGATGTATTAACAGGTGTGTTGTGAGCAAGACACGAGAAGTCATTCTTCTGCTCTACTCTGCTCTGATTAGGCCTCAGCTGGAGTATTGTGTCCAGTTCTGGGCACCACATTTTAAAAAAGATGTGGATAAATTGGAAAGGGTCCAGAGAAGAGCAACAAGAATGATTAAAGGTCTTGAGAACATGACCTATGAAGGAAGGCTGAAAGAATTGGGTTTGTTTAGTTTGGAAAAGAGAAGACTGAGAGGGGACATCATAGCAGTTTTCAGGTATTTAAAAGGGTGTCATAAGGAGGAGGGAGAAAACTTGTTCACCTTAGCCTCTAAGGATAGAACAAGAAGCAATGGGTTTAAACTGCAGCAAGGGAGGTCTAGGTTGGACATTAGGAAAAAGTTCCTAACTGTCAGGGTGGTTAAACACTGGAATAAATTGCCTAGGGAGGTTGTGGAATCTCCATCTCTGGAGATATTTAAGAGTAGGTTAGATAAATGTCTATCAGGGATGGTCTAGACAGTATTTGGTCCTGCCATGCGGGCAGGGGACTGGATTCGATGACCTCTCGAGGTCCCTTCCAGTCCTAGAATCTATGAATCTATGATTCAGAAGTTTTGGATTTTTTTTAAGCAGAATTTTTTTATTGTTTCTTTAAACAATCAAACACAGCAAGCAGCAAATATTTGGCCACACACTTCTGAAACCCCAAGTCATGTTCAGGTTTTGGCAGACTAATTTTAGCTTTTCAATTAAAAAACCACAACAAATTTTGAAGGCAAGCAGACATTGTCCGTGATTTTTTTTCTGCTTTTTAAAAACCCCTAGTTTTCGATCCAAAAAAAGTTGACGGAAAATATTTGTCCAACCTTTTTAATGAGCTTTCGTGCCTTTTAGCACTAGCTGATGCCGAGAACCAGTGATACCTTGTAAAGGTGACTTGAAAAGAAGTTCTCAAAACTGGGTTTGTGCTGAGATACCGAAGGTTTTTAAATGTTTATTTTTCCCAGGGCCCCACAGGGGCCCCCATGAGAATACAGTATTCTATAGTATTGCAACCTTTTTTAATGGAAGGGGCCCCCAAAATTGCTTTGCCCCAGACTCCCTGAATCCTCTGGGCAGTCCCGGTCCTCATTGCTTTGGATCGTTATCAAGCAGAACCCATCATCAGCATGGAAGCATGTCCTCTGGAATGGTGGTTGAAGCATGAAGGGACATATGAATCTTTAGTGCATCTGGCACGTAAATATCTTGCAACGCCAGCTACAACAGTGCCAGGCGAACATCTTTTCTCACTTTCAGGTGACATTGTAAACAAGAAGCCTGCAGTATTATCTCCTGAAAATTGTAACCAACCTTGTTTGTCTGAGTGATTGGCTGAGCAAGAAGTAGGACTGAGTAGACTTGTAGGCGCTAAAGTTTTACATTGTTTTGTTTTTGAATGCAGTTATTTTTGTACATAATTCTACATTTGTAAGTTCAACTTTCATGATAAAGAGATTGCACTACAGTACTTGTATGAGGTGAATTGAAAAACACTGTTTTTTACAGTGCAAATATTTGTAATAAAAATATAAAGTGAGCACTGTACACTTTGTATTCTGTGTTGTAATTGAAATTAATATATTTGAAAATGTAGTAAACATCCAAAAATATTTAAAATAAATGGTATTCTATTGTTGTTTAACAGCACAATTAATCGTGATTAATTTTTTTAATTGCGTAATTAATCACAATTTTTAATCACTTAACAGCCCTAATTTTTATGCTTTGACTTTTTCCCTAGTATTCTTTGTTCCTTTTATTTCTGCTATTATTCTTGGTCTTTGATTTTAGTGGATTATTAATATTTTCCCTTTATCTAATATCTACATTTCTCTTCTATAAGGGATTTTATTTCATACAAATGTTCATTTCCAATCCACATTTTCAGGACAGTATTAATTCCTTCCAAGAGCTGAGTTTCACTTATCTGACAATGAGATAATATCTTACATTTATATAGCTGATTTCATCTTCAGTGGTCCGAAGTAATGATGGTCCAGAGCACTCTGCCTTTGCCAGAGCTATGTGTGGACTCCGCACACAGAGCTCCCATTTACTGTGGGAGGTGTACTTTGGAGGTCAGCCAGCTTCATGGAGCTCTAAACCTGTAGAGGGCATACTGTGGAGCTGAAGGAGTCAGAGACTGAGTGGGTGATAGAGAGAAAATAAT
Source organism: Chrysemys picta bellii (assembly GCF_011386835.1). NCBI lineage: Eukaryota > Metazoa > Chordata > Testudines > Emydidae > Chrysemys > Chrysemys picta. Next base: position 220,101,398 of record NC_088792.1, on the reverse strand, counting down.
TATTCCTGCTCCATCTCCATGAAGCTTAAGTCTGAAAGATGATAGTCTGGTGATGTATTGTCCCTATTCCATTAAGCCACACCTCCAAAAGGCTCCTGGGGCAACTACATCCAGAAAGAGTATGATTGGACCTGGGGCCAGAGCATGCGTGGAGACACGGGGGCTGCATATGGATAACCTTGTTTTTGTTTTTTTTTGTAGATCCTGGGACTCTGCCAGGTTAGGGAGGTAGTTCCTGCTGCATATTTCATGGGGAGGATTGTGGGCAAACACCAACGGCCCTGTCCGAACAGTATTGAGGATATGCTGTTTGGGGATTCTTATGGAGATTTCCTCCCCAAATCCTTTCTTTTGGGTTTTTCCTTCAGAGGGGATGATCTGGGCCTACCTAGTTACATGAATAGCTTCTCCAAATAAACCCACTTCTTGGGGAGAAGAAAGCTATTTAATAGAAAATAACAACACTTAACAGTTTAGGATGGTCAGGAAAGAAAACCACCATATTGTCTAGATTCCACAGTTTAGCTTTGTACTTGCTTTTAATAAAGATTACTGAATTCAGTAAAATTTCCCCTGCCAGAGTGTTTCCACAGTTTTTTCCTTCTCCGTACCCAGGCAGCTGAAATACCTAGAGATAATTATTTTCCCCATCTTCAGAGATTTTCTCTTTTTGCAAACAGATTTACTAGTTTATCTTTCAATCTTAAGGTATTAAGCTTCCTATGGCTGTTCATTAATTGCGCCATATCTTTCAATTTGTTCATTTCAAGCCAAGCTGTCTGCTGCAATCCTCAGATTATGCACATCTTGTCCTATAGAGTTCTCTGATAGTACATGGAAAACTACATTCCTCCCAGAGAAAACTTCAAATGCAAACTTGGCAAATATATAAGTATAAAAGAACAACAAATTATATCATATTAACACGTGTATCTAATGTGGAAGAAAAAAATGCACGAGTGTATGCTGGATAATTGGAGAAAAATTAAGGGATCATATAATGAAATACTTTTGCAAAACCTCCACACGGGACAGAGTTAATGTCTTCAAGTAACCTCAATTTTGCCATTTCTTGATTTATGGAGCTAAACTACACATGCATATTCTTCTGTTCATTTAGAGATTATATATTCCTCTGGAGATGGGTGGTGGTGGTGAAACATCAGATCCATTATTTTTTCCCTTCCCATCATTGTCCAAAACCAATCAATGTCCTGCCTTCTTTCTCCTCCTACCTACTAAGAAAGGTCTGTTGACTGTTTCCTGCCTATTCCTCTCAATCACCTACATACTCAGTATTAATAACAATGCATACATTTTTAACGCTAACTTTTCATTAGACATGGTCCTAAGTGGCCTCCCAGAAGCTGTCATAACCACCATAGACAACCCATCAGCTTCAAGGGAATATCTGGGTCCCTAGGTAAGATCCAGGATGTGGGATTTATTATTCACTTCCTAGAACTTAGGACAAGGCTTGCATATCATTTAAGTTGTTTACTGGGAAGCAGCTGACAAAGGAAGAGTTTTACTATTTTGCTGTGAAACTGGTCATATAGAAATGGAAAAGGCAAAATTTTGCCCTTGGGAAGAACATGACTGAGTGCTCTGCTTTAGAACTACTTAACATTCCTTTTTACTTATTTGGAATTTAGAACCGGGGGATTTCCAGGGGAGAGGAGTTCTTGAAATTGTGTTAGTTCGTTTTGGTTAAATAACCGCAGAGCTCCTGATGTGGTGGCAGCTCTATTCTCTTCCCCCTCCCCCCCCCCCGCCTCCTCCCATGTTAGCTTGAGGATGGCTCTTCATTTAATTTGTAGCTCCTTCTCTATATAGAAAGTTCTTGCTCTTGTGGAAGTTCAGCAAATGAGGGTAATGCAGAAGGATACAGAAAAGATTTATCCCCCTTTCTTTCTCTTTATGTAAAGAGCAGCAGGTGGCTAACTTTTCCAATTCTCCTTCTTAGCGGAAAGGAAACATCTGTTCTTTGCCTATTTAAAGGATTAAATGTTCTCTGAGGGATGCTGGGGGTGGCTCAGCTAACACTACTGTGGTGTTTAGATGCTGCATGTGGTTATTAGAACTAGGAGCACTGGCTGTTGGGAGTCTGAAAGGACAGGAAACAGGAAGGAGGGGGAGGAGTTGAGGAGGCTGGGAGAGTTACAGAGTGTGCAGCTACAGCTTGGAAAAGAGACTTCCACTGTAAATAAAGTTCTGTTGAAGTTGTTAATACTTTGCTTGGTGGATACAACAACTACAAGAACCCTATATTACTTATGGGGGGAGGGAGTTTCCATTTAGTTTTTCCTTCTTCTCTGGCTCAAAGAGGTAGAAGTTCTTATTGCAGAGAAGGGCAAGTGATAGGGTTGTATTTAGGGTTGGTTGGTTTGTTTGTTTTTCTTAGTTTGAGCAAGGAAGAAGCTGAATCTGTTAACTACTTCCTGATAGTTATGGTGGTTATTGGGTTCTGACCAGCCTAGATATGGCTAATTTAAGGAGGCACAGGTGAGTAAGATTCATTTAGCATGAACTGAGGCAGCCTGGGTACTATTTGTTACTTGAATGGCTTCTGTCACAGAAGCCTGTCGTTTTCTTTGGGATAGAAAAAAGTCTGAGCTGGGATATATATAGTCCATGTTAACTTTGTTTTTTCCCTGATAATAAACGTGTGCATGCACTCTGGCTGTTATCCACTAGCTCACAGTCACCACATTTTGGAAGCCTATCCCTTCACTTGGGCTACAAAAATAAGTGAGAGTCCCACAGATTCATGACACCCTTTTGTGTGCAAATACTATAGGATGCAAAACTTGGTACCTTCAAATATCGCTGTTCCTGAGCTGAGCACTTGGTTTCTACTCTGTTGTTAAATTAAAAGCTGAAAGGATGTGTATAGCAGAATGATAAACCTCTTAAATAACTTCAGTGGCATGAATAATTAATAGGGCTGCTACGTTCCAAATTCCTATACATTCAATCATATTCCAACATTCTTATTATAATCGTACAAATATTTGGCTTCTTTTTATGATAGAAAAGGTTTAGATGGTCTGTTTTTTTCTTTCTACAAATAATGTGTCCTTTCCCATTCCTACTTTTATCAGGTAATTATGAAGTCTAGAGGAGCCATAACTTTTTGTCTTCTCTCGGATTCTCTGCCCACTTCCCAGTTGGGCTGAGCTGATCCAAGTCCTGTTTGTCCTTATTAAAAGCATGGGATACTCCTCAATACATATTTATTCAGTATTCTGTAATTCTACTATGCAAGTAAGTCTCTTGATTTGAACAGACTTAAGTGACTAACCATATAGTCCCTTGAAATTACTGTAAAGGCTTCTAGTTCTTGCACAAAATAAAAAGCTTGTAAAAAAGTGATCATGCTTGCATCCAGTTCTGTTTAATGCACTAAAAACTAAAATTGGTAGTCAATTAAAATCTTGCTTTATTTTTCTCTTTGCAGAGCTTATCCGAATTTGCTCCAAGCCCTCAGACAGAGACAAACACCTACAAGATCTTTATCAAGCATTCTTAAAACTACAATACCCACCTGGGGAAGTGAGGAAACAGATTGACAGAGCGAGACAGGTTCCCAGAAGTCACCAACTACAGGACAGGCCCAACAAGGAAAATAACAGAACACCACTGGCCATCACGCACAGTCCCCAGCTAAAACCTCTCCAGCGCATTATCAACAATCTACAATCTATCCTGGAAAACAATCCCTCACTCTCACAGACCTTGGGAGGCAGGCCAGTCCTCACTTACAGACAACCCCCAAACCTGAAGCAAATACTCACCAGCAACTACACACCACAGAAACACCAACCCAGAAACCAATCCCTGTAGTAAACCTCTGTCCTCATTTTCTACTCTGGCGACACCATCAGAGGACACAACCACATCAGCCACACCATCAAGGGCTCATTCACCTGCAAAGTCTACTAATGTTATATATGCCATCATGTGCCAGCAATCCCCTCTGCCATGTACATTGGCCAAACCGAACAGTCCCTACGTAAAAGAACAAATGGACACAAATCGGACATCAGGAATGGTAACATACAAAAGCCAGTAGGTTAACACTTCAATCTTCCTGGTCATTCTATAATCGATTTAAAATTCACTATTCTTGAACAAAAAAACCTTCAGAAACAGACTTCAAAGAGAAACAGCAGAGCTAAAATTCATTTGCAAATTTAACACCATTAATCTGGTCTTGAATAGGGACTGGGCGTGGCTGGCTCATTACAGAAGAAACTTTGCCTCTCCTGGAATTGACACCTTCTCATCTATTATTGGGAGTGGACTACATCCACTCTGATTGAATTGGCCCTGTCAACACTGGTTCTCCACTTGCGAGGTACTCCCTTCTCTTCATGTGTCATTATATAATGCCTGCATCTGTAACTTTCACTCCATGCATCTGAAGAAGTGAAGTTTTTTTACCCACAAAAGCTTATGCCTAAATAAATCTGTTAGCCTTTAAGGTGCCACCGGACTTCTTGTTGTTTTTGTGGGTGAAGACTAACATGGCTACCCCGATACTTAAAAATGGAGGTCTGTTTGATTGAAGGAAGTCCATGAATACAGCAATATATTGAGCACTTTCACTGAAATCTTGGCCTCACAGAAATCAAGGGGAGTCTTAACAATTGATTTCAATACAGCCACCCTGTACATCTTGGAAGGCTGGATAGTACAATGGTATCTCTAGGTTATTAATTCAAATCTGATTTAAATCAGAAATGACTAGCAGTTACCAAAAGATGGTTACGTTTGGGGTCCTGTGTGAAACAAGTTAGTGACTCCAGTACTGTACCCAGGGGACAGTTCTACACACAATAAAAATCACCATGACATCTGACACAATTGTTTTAGTTCTAAGCAGAACAGGCAAGGAATGAATAGTCAGGGAAAGTAAACTCTCTTCCCATTGGTAAGCAAGGCAGTCATCCCAAATGTATGGCAGTTAAAATTATATAGCACTCCTTCAACCTCAGGTACTAGTACACACAGTTATGTTCCAAACAACAAATATATATCATTTACAGGCAATGACATCCAGTGTTATATTCCTTTATTGTTCCAATCATATGATAATACATCTTTATCATCCCATTTTTATTCTGCCTGTTAATCTATTTCTGACTTCCAACCTTCTAAATTTCTGGGCAGCTTTCACAAAAACTGTTTTATAAAAAGAACCTCCCACAAAACATGTTTTCTTCTGTCTTCCCATATGTTGTGTTTGCCCCTCAAGATTATTCCTGTCTAACACCCAAGACAGACACACTTCAGTCACGGACCTATCCCCAAGTAAGTGTCATAACTGGAGAACTCTTTTTCTGAACTCTCCAGACTAGAAATGTCTGCCCTATGTCAGTGGAAAAAGTGGGAATGCCTCCTTTGCAGCTGTATAGTTTAAATCATGTGTTTGTAGCTCTGACAAGCCATAAGAAATCAGATCCTAAGTGTGAATCTTAATTTATAAAACAAAACAATAGATTGCCTTTAGAGGCTTATTTAATACTATTTTTTCTGAGATTCCAAAGCCTGCACATTTGGACTCATGGCAATTAAGGCAACTGATTTATCCCACAAATAAAAAATAACTTGTGCACATAAGTCTACTTGGTGAGACTTATGGTGAGGCTGTAATTAAAAGTAGCCTCAAAGTGCTAATGAAACTAATATGGTGTATGTAGTGAGCTTCTTTATCTGTTGGGAATGAGAATTCCTTGTGGAGAGGCAGTGTATGATGTATCGCACCACATGCATGTTAAAGCAGGTTTCTTATACAACCTTTCAAAGCAAGGAAGTGACCAAGTTAAGTTACCTTAACTGGATTTTTTTTAAAGTTTTTTTTATTGGTGGGCGTATTTCCTAACTATTTAATTAACTCTTCAGAGTACTGTGTAAAATATACATAGTAGAGTTAATATTGAAGGTAGACTGACCCTTGATTGTGTAGATCTCCTCATGACACCTCGAGGCATTGTCCAATATCCTCAAAAAGTGACTGGCTAAATCTTATCAAGTTGCTATAAAAGAGGTAACTGTTGTTACCCTCTTAACCTAAGAACCCAGACTCTTCATATACATCTGCTAGTTGAATACAAGTAACTGTAGCTAGAATGAAATAGGTCCTCTGAAGGAAGTCCGAGAGAAAGCCCAGTAGACCTGTGTTATATTGCAAACTCCAAAGGTACCATGAATATCTGCATAGAACTCTAGGCACTGAAGGCCTCAATGGGCATATTTGGTCTCTGGAATACTTGCTGCTCCCAATGAAGATGCTGAGTGTTTTATTATCCTAGTCCACTCTGCTTTAGAATTCCTGAATCAATTGCACTACAGTGATTATATTTCAGGGCAGTAGCAGGGTTTGCCCAGTAAGGTTTGAAATGGCTTTTCAATCTGTCAAAAGCTGCTATAGGACTATATTTTATTTCTTCACATATTATTCATAACCCCTCAGCCCCAATAATATTAAAATGATAAAAGAGTCAAATCCAATTTTATAACAGTGGTTCATTAGCATTTTTTAAATGCCACATAATCAGCAAACCTGTCATAAAATTCAACACCCTATACTGTGTAAGCACTCAGTCATGATTACCTTAATCTCATGCAAGGACATGTCTCTTTGTCACAGAAACTCAAGGTAAGTATGCTGAGCTATCTGTAAAATATATGTAACTAGGCTGGTAAAGAGAAAGGAAGAACATGTAGTTTGCCATGAATTATCCAGTGAATATGCAAGTGAGTCAGATTACATTGTATGTAACTGAATCAAAAAGAAGAAAACACAGCTGAAAATCACAGCCATATTATTTATTGCTTAGATAGATGAGTAGTTAGACATACACTACAGAAAGCTTCCAACAATCATAACTACAAAACAGACTATATCCAACAATGGTTTTGTTATTGGATTCATAGCAAGGAAAGTAGATTTTCATCATCATCCTATATCAAAGACATGAGTGTTCTAGATGATTTAATGAAGATTAACAAAAAATTTGAAGAGTAAATACAGATCTTTCCATAATTTTTTATTTTAATGCTAAAATGATTGTAGTCAGAGAATGCTAAGAGATACGCTCAGCTGATTCAAGTTCATAAAACATTGACTCCTATGGAATACAAAACCAATTCTTTCTCATGCTATTTTTTTTTCTTATGGTTTAGCTGTAATACTTTGAAGCATTATTGCCTCTATCCTAACCATGTCTTCCGTTATCCTGGAATGGTAAAATAAACATGTGACAAGCTTTTTAAAAAAAGATAAGCTAATGTCTTTACCTAAAGAAAAAGTTTTAAACTACATTAAATAATAATCTCTAGCAATCTATCACTTAGCTGAATGAGAAGGAAAGACTACAAGGCTTGTGACAATTTTAAGGGGGGAAATGGTATCTTTCAGCTTTGCCAAGGAAAAGTTCATTTTTCCCAGCCAAAAGTATAGCAAGATACTTTCTCAGTCTCTCTGGAAGAAGGTCAATAAAACCAAAAAGCTTGTATTGTGACATATCACACTTAAGATAAGAAAATAAGGAATACAAGAAATATTCACAGGTATTTTTATAGCACAGTATTGCTAGTTACTAAGCATCTGACTGTACCGTTCTAGTATTGTTTCAGCATCATTTACAAATTATAGCTTTTTATTCCTTTTCTTGCATTCTAGACTAGATTTTCCTTCAGTCATCTCTTTCTCTCTCTCTCTCACAAACACAAACACACACACACACACACACACACACACACACGTACGTGTGTATGTGGCTGCCTCCTCAGTTATTCTACCACTAAGCTAATAGCTTCCTCTCTCAGGTAGTCCTCTCAATTCTGTGACATGGGCAGCCTCTTCCATTAAATTGAACTGGACCTGCGCTGCCACTCTTTGGGCAAATTAAGCAATACGTTTCTGCCTACCCATTTTTTTTTTGTTACCAAAATACACAAAAATGGACCAATAAAATTCATAGTAAAAATAAATTCTCTTTACCTTGAGCTTCAAAATTTGTTAAGGAACACATGTATGCTAGGCCAATTGTCATATGTAAGAACATGAGCCAAAGCTCACAGAAGTCAATGGAAAGACCCTTCATGTATTAGAAACACATAAGGGGATTAGCAATTTATAGAAAAGAAAGTTATTACTTATTCATCAAATGTAATGGGCTCATACAGGAACGGGAATGTCTGACTAAATTGCTATTGCAATGGCCTCATATGCTTGCTGACTGATTTGTAAAGTCTCCATACAGCCCCAAGAAATGATTTCCAGGAATGAAAAATGTCTGATTTTTGTGTGTGCAATGTCTTTTTTAAAAAAAATCTTAAACATCCAAACATGATGGCATAACACAATGGTAACAATCATTTCTTGTACTCTAGAGCTCTATATATCTTTCATATGTGTGTTGTCTGTTATGACAGAGTGAAGTGCTAGAAGTGCCTCAAACTCTGTCTCAGATATTTCTTGTTCAGTAAAGGCATGCATTTCTTATGTTTAAAAGGTAAACTTTGGCTGGTGAAGTTTGGCTGTGTCATTTTCAAGTGACCTGAGGACTCCTGCAGAGGCGACATGCTTAGTATTTGATGTGTTCAATGCAAGCTACACCTTGTATTGGATTTGCTGAACTGCATTCAAAAGGTCAGACAATTGTTGCATCCTCTTATACCATGACAACACCACCATGTATATTAATGGCACTGAGGAGGAAAGTGATGCACTGACCAGAACCACTAAGAGATATAGGATCTGTACTGAAAGTATATAAAAACAAGAGCAAAAAAAGGCATAAGCCTGTGCATAGATGTTGATGTTTAATTTTCTATTTTCTCTGAACTACAATCTGGTTAGACATATGAGCCTGTGTGAGCCTTCTATGCTTGGCTCTTAAGAAAATGAACAACACAATTTCATGCTTCTCAATAATTCAAGACAAATGTTCACACTAGTTATATTTTTTTTTGTTTGGTTTCTACATCCATAAAGAAGAATGAAAAAAAAAATCAAACAAAAAGAATCAGGGCAAAATGAACACAGCATACAGCTAAAGCAATAACACAATCAAATTAAAAGTGTGAAAAAAATAAGATGCTGAAAAACATTTTGGGTAACATTCTTGTACTATATGGTGTAGATTCCTTGGATCTCAAATGTGAAGGTTTCTTTTTACTCATCATGGATGGTAATTTTTGTCTACTATTTACTAATGTACACAATACTTAAGACCATTTATAACATTTTACAGTATTCAGCTATTTGACTTGGGTTTATTTGTCAAGCACGCATATTTTCAAGATGATGAAAATAATCTACACAAAGGTTTTCCAGGGCTTCTAACTCACTTTGTCAATTTAAAAGAATACAATTAGCTTAGTTTAATCCAGCAGATTCAGTCTGATAAGTAAACCATTCCAGAGTGTCATAGTACACAAGATGCACTAGGCACTTTCTAAACCCAGGAGAAAGTAGTCCTTAATCCAAAAAGTTTACATTATAAAAAAGACAGATGAAAGAATAGGACAAAGGGTTTATAACAGCATTTTAACAATAGTTATTACCAATACAAACAGAGTGATGGTTTATTTTATTTTTTGTTTAAATTAAACACGTTAAATCAGCATTCTTCCTCCACAATTCAGTTTTCTTGTCTTCCCCCACAGCAATTCCTTGTTTTGGTCTGTATCATTACACACATCCCTCATTTCCCTCTGCTTCACTAAAGATTATGCTGGGAAGGAGTTCAATCAACTATAGTCTCAAACTGCCCTCCCCATCCCCCACAAATTATACACATTATAAAGAGATAGAGGCCATAATCCTTTTTCCCTTCTTTTCTCCCATGGCAGATCAACAAGGGTTACTGTAGCAAGAGAGACTTTGTTTATATCAGGTGAAGAAATATACCTCAGATATTAGCTTACATACTTCATCAAGGCCTTTACTAAAGCAAAGGGTGCAAAACAACTATGACCTAAATGCTTGCCTGTGGAAATTGAGGTATTACATAAGGAAAGGGGGAGAAAAAAAAACCCCACAATAGCAACAATTTCATAAAAACAGAATGGAATCATGTTTGAATTATGCTGTATTGCCGGATTCGTTTAAAAAATTAATAAGGCTCGAGTTGTTTGTAAAGTCACTTGTGTGTTGTTTCTTCAGCACTTCCATTGAACTAATTTAAATATCTGCTTATTTTCTAGCTTTGTGAAGAGAAAGAACATTATATTTAAATTGCAGCTCCTCATGCACTTAATCATCCTGCAAGAGTCCATCTTCTTTTCAGTATGACAGTTTCAGACAGATAGCTGATTGCTTGAATTTCTAAGCCTTCCCTGCCTACATGCTTACCTAAAATTCCATCTTTTCATTAACAATGTTACGAGTAGGGCAAAATTCTTTCTACCTGCTGAGAAAATGCATACAGTACACAGCAGTAAGCAGAACTGACACAGGGAATTTGATATCAAGATTTCATAGTAAGTAGAAGTTTTTATGCCATTAATTCCTCTTGTGCCCTGAGTCATAATCTAGGATTCTCACAGTAAATGCAAAAAAAGACATTTATAAATGGCAAACAGCCTAAGTAGTTTATTGCTTCCTGATTTATAGTATCCAATTTTTCCTTATGCAATTTAATATAATCAAGGAACCTTCAGGAAGCACATGAACTAACCCCTCAATTTTTTTCCAGCCATGAGTAATAAAAGAATTGCATCATCCCTGGGTTTTGCTCCTCTGTTTTGCCTCGCCACTATTTTCTTTTTCCAAGGATCTCATACTACTAACACTTACTTATGGGCATGCTTAGTTTTTAGCATGTGGACAATCCTGTGCAGGTCAATGGAATTACAGGCATGCCTGTAAATTAAGTACATATGTAAACATTTACAGGATTAGGGCCTCAGTCTCTTTTTTCCTTCTCAAACAGGAGTGGAGATTGAAAATACTGAAGCAAAGTACCAATAGATGATCCAGTGCTGAGTATGTGATGCAAACAAACAATCTAGTGATATTGCGGTAAGGGCTATGGAAGAGTGGAACTATTTTGTGGCCGTCTGCCCTTGAAAAGGTCAGAGCAGTTCTTACTCTAAGAGCGGTGGGGGGGAGGGGAGAGCCAACAGGTGCAGAGAAGTACACTGTTTGGACAGACATCCCGTAGGGGAGATTTTACTAAAAAGAGGATACTCTATATTCTGGTAAAAAGGACAGGATAGAAGTCGATGATAAAATACAGATAGGAACTGAAGAGAAATAGTCTAATGAAAAAGTCCCATTCAGTTACATCACATGGAGGCAGACAACTAAATATTGACAAATGTTATAAGTGCTTGTATAAAAATGCTACAAGTCTAAATACTAAAATGGGTGAACTTGAGTGCCTGGCATTAAATGAAGCTATTGATACAACAGGTATCACAGAAACTTGGTGGACTGATGATGATCAATGGGACACAGTAACACTAAGGTAAAAAATGTATCGGATTGACAGTAGGTCACATTGTCAGAGGAGTGGTATTATGTGAAAAAAGTCAAATACAGTAAAAATCTACAAGTGAATAAAACTGTACTGTAGACTCTCTAGGGGATAGAAGTTCCATGCTTGAATAATAAGAGTATAGCAGTAGGAATATGCTGCTGACCACCTGACTAGGAGAGTGATGGTGACTGTGAAATGATCAAGGGGTTTTGAGAGGCTACTAAAACAGAAAACCCAACAGTAATAGGGGATTTCAGCTATCCACATATTGATTGGGTATGTGTCACCTCAGGAAGGAATGTGGAGATAGACACCACTGACTGCTTCTTGGAGCAGCTAGTTCTGGAATCCACAAAAGGAGAGGCAATTCTAGATTTAGTCCTAAATGGAGCACAGGATCTGGTCCAAGAGGTGAATATAGTTGAACCACTCAGTAATAGCGACCATAATGTAATTACATTTAACACCCTGGTGTGTGGGGTGGGTGGGAAGGGAGATACCAAAGAAATCCACCAGAGTAGCTTTTACTTCAAAAAAGGGAAACTACACAAAAATGAGGAAACAAGTTAAATGGATAATAAAAGAAACAGTCACAAGCGGAAAAAGCATGGAAACTAAATGTATACCCCAAATAAAAAAAATAGTGAGAGGACAAAAAAAAAAAAAGACAGCATGGCTAAACAGCAGAGTAAAAGAGGCATTCAGAGGCAAAAAGGCATCCTTTAAAAATTGGAAGTCAAATCCTACTGAAGAAAATAGCCATTAGCATAAACTCTGGCAAGTCAAGTGTGAGAGTATAATTAGACAGGCCAAAAAAGAAATTGAAGAGCAACTAGCAAAAGACACAAAAACTAACAGCAAAAATATTTTTTAAATACTTTAGGAGAAGAAAGCCTGCCAAACAATCAGTGGGGTCAGTGGATGATCAAGCTACTAAAAGAGCACTCAAGGAAGACAAGGCTATTGCAGAGAAGCTAAAGGAATTCTTTCTTCGGTCTTCACTGCAGAAAATGTGAGGGAGATTCCCACATCTGAGCCATTCTTTTTTGTGATGAATCTGAGGAATTGTCCCATAGTGAGTGACAATAGTGGTGGTTTTGGAACAAACTGATAAAATAAATAGTAATAAGTCATAAGAACCAGATGGTATTCACCAGAACTTTTGAAGGAACTCAAATATGAAATTGCAGAACTACTAACTTAAATCAGCCTCTGTACCAGATGATTGGACAACAGCTAATGTAAACCATTTTTAAAAAAAGGTTCCAGAGGCAATACTAGCAATTACAGGCCAGGAAGCCTAACTTCAGTACAAGGCAAATTATTTGAAACTATAGTAAAGAACAGAATTATCAGACATATAGATGAACATGATTCAACGCAACTTTTGTAAAGGGAATCTACTGTCTTTAAGAAAGCCTTTGACAAGTTCCCACACCAAAGGCTCTTAAACAAAGTCAGCAGTTATAGGAGGACAGGGAAAGTCCTCTCATGGATCAATAACTGATTAAAAGTCAGGAAACAAAGTGGAGGAATAAAATTATCAGTTTTCACAATGGAGAGAGGTAAATAGGGGGTCCCCCAATGATCTGTACAAGGACTTGTTCTGTTCAACCTATTCATAAATGATCTGGAAAGGGGAGGAATAGTGAAGTGGCAAAATTTGCAGATGATACAAAATTACTCAAGATTGCACTCAATTTTGGACTTAACTAAGAGTTACAAAACGATCTCACTAAGCTAGGCGACTGAGCAGAGAATGGCAGATGAAATTCAATGTTGGTAAATGCTAACTAGTGAACATGGGGGTGAAATAATCCCAACTATTCATACAAAATGATTGGATCTAAATTGGATGATACTTCTCAGGAAAGATCTTGGAGTCATTGTGGACAGTTCTATGAAAACTTCTGCTCAGTCTGCAGCAGCAGTCAAAAAAGCTAACCATGTTAGGAATCATTAGGAAATGGATAGGTAAAACAGAAAATATCATAATACCACTATATGCATCTATAGTACCTGTGAATACTGCATGCAGTTCTGGTCTCCCCATCAAAAAGATATATTAGAATTGGAAAAAAAGTCCATAGAATGGCAACAAAAATGATTAGGGGCATGCAACAACTTCTATAGGAGGAGAGAGTGAAAAGACTAGGACTATTCAGCTTGGAAAAAGAGATGACTAAGGGGGTCTATATGATAGAGATGTATAAAAGCATTAATGCTGTGGAGAAAGTAAGTGTTATTTACCCTTTCACATAACACAAGAACCAGAGTGACCTGATGAAATTAATAGGCAGCAGGTTTTAAACAAACAAATGGAAGTACTTTGCACAATGCACAGTCAACCTGTTGCCTGGAGATGTTGTAAAGGCCAAAACTATAATGGGGTTTTAAAAAGAATTAGATAAGTTCCTGTAAGACAGGTCCAATCAATCACTATTAGCCAAGATGGTCAGGGATGCAACCCTATGCTCTGGTTGTCCCTAAACCTCTGACTGCCAAAAGCTGGGACTGGATGACAGGGGATAGATCACTCAAAATTGCTCTATTCTGTTCATTCCCTGTGAAGCATCTGGCAATGGTCACTGTCAGAAGACAGGCTACTGGGCTAGATGGAGCATTGGTCTGACCCAGTGTGTTCTTCTAAAATTTTCACATCCTGAAATTCAAAATTCTATCACTTTTGATTACATCAGAATTAGTCACTGTCATGGGAATAGGTGCTTCTGATGGGCAATTTCTCTATCTTTCATCCCATACACACAGTAGCAGCAAAGATCTCCCTGCTGAGAACAGGGTGTTAGTTGTGACTGGAGTTTGGTAGCATGAGGAGATTGTGACTCTGGTAGACCAGGTGCCAGCTAATGATAAGGCCATCACTGAACACTGGCAAACACAGCTGGAATCCAGTCTGGTTCACCTGTATGTTAGTGTAACCCACACACCTTCTGGGTGTGGTGCTCTGTCCCATCTAGTGGCACCGAGACCACTTAGAGAGAGAGATAAAATGAGTCTGCTCTACAGCCTTAGCTGACGGCCAATTGGCTTTTAGCTCATACTGTAGAAGCTCATGCACTAAGCGCCAGAGATCCCAGGTTCAGTCCCACCCACCAGCGATCAGGGTCTGTCGGCGTTACATTAGCATAATTAAATTAAGTGTTAAGTTGATAAGAATGTGTTTAGACTTGATTAAATGCTTGTAGGATGCTGCATGTATTGATCTCACTTGTAGAATCTGTAGCCCAGGGTATAAAGTTATATTGCATGTTTGCATTGTAAATCTCCGTAATTGTGTAACTCAAACTGGAAAGAAGCATTAATTAATACAAAGTGCTAGTCCTGCACACGAGAAAGGCCACTGAAACAAAGGATAAAGACTGTGTTGATTGCCCCTACGCCCACATGCATACCTCCATGGAGAGGAGACAGGCACGAATACTTGTTCCATCAGTTTGAACTCTGGGGGAAGGGAAGAAAAATGCCTGTCCAAAAGGAACTGTATCACTATGCTGCTTGGAATTTGGAGATGGCAATATTTCTAAGCTTAAACAAGAGATCCCCAAGCTGCTTAGCCTAGGTTACCCCTAAGGTTGCATATTACAGCAGTTTCGATTACCTTTTGGAACTTCAAACACATAAATGAGTTGGTCTATGTTTACCTGCTTTTACCTTGTAAATAACTCCTTTGTCTTAGTTAATAAATCTTTAGTTAGTATTACAGAATTGGCTAAAAGTGTTATCTTTGGTTTCAGATCTGAGATACTACTGACCCGGGGTAAGTGACTGGTTAATTGGGACTGGGAGTGACCTGGATATTGTTGTGATTTTTGGTGTAAGGGACCATCCATCACAAAGGCAAGCTTGCCTAGGTGGCAAGATAGTCCCCTTGGGCGCTCGAGTCTGTCTGTGACTCCTTGTTAAGGTTGTTATAGTGCTTGAGGAGTTCACACTTGATACTTGGTTGGTGAAATCCAAGTTTAGACCACACAACTACTTCAGGATTTGTGCCTTGGTTTGTAACAGTCTGCCTTAGGGTTGGCACTCACTGTCATGAGTCACACTAGACACCTTGACAGAGAGGACTCTTCATCTGAGGTAAAAATGAATTTAAAAATGTTTTAGAGGTAGCTGAATTTTAAGTAGCTAAATCGCATCACAATACATGAAACTGGAAAATGGCACTTGGCTCACCCAGTCCTGGCAAGTTTCCCTTTCAAACCATTGAGTCTGGGTAGCTATAAAAAGAGCAACCTTGCATTGAAGCACTTAAAAAAAAGCACACAACTAATTGGATTCTCAAACATTTAATTCTTAAAAGCATATTTTAAGGCTTCATCTCCTAGATAAGTAAAGGGGAATGGAAGGGAATCAAAGCTGTTTTTTCCCTCTTCTGAAGGACCATTTGGGATTAAAAGAAAAAGTATTTCCTCTGTAAATCGTTTTCTCTGCTGCAGTTGTGTCCAGCTTACTGTGCTGACAATACTCAACTACTGAGTGAAAGGCAGCGTGGTGTCATGATTGAGCATCATATCTGATCCATTAAGACATGGAAAAGAAATCTAATGCTGTAGATAATGAATGTTAATGGTAGTGAGCAGGAAGGGCTAATGGGTTTTAAATCACCCAACAGTGTACAAGACAACTCAGTATGTGTTTTCAAATGTTACTGTTGAACTGATGTAGAATACAGTTTTGTCAGCATTGTGGAATTCATAAGCTTAACAATACATATTTTAAGTTACATTCACAATTGTTTGCTAATGTCCTTCCAAATTAGGGTGACCAGATGTCCCGATTTTATAGGGACAGTCCCGATATTTGGGGCTTTTTCTTATATAGGCTCCTATTACATCCCAACCCCCGTTCCAATTTTTCACACTTGCTGTCTGGTCAGTCTATTCCAAATATAATGTGGACCCATTGTGCACCTACATTTATTGCATACCACCTGTACTCTTGCAAGAGCTTATTATTAGTGGCACAGGCTGACCTGCTGCTTATGTATATGTGATCCTATTCATTCTGCAAAAGTGTTAAATGGAAATTCCAAGAGATCCTTCACTTTAGGTGGGACATAAGTGGAGAGGACTCAGAAGTAGCAGATCTGGTGTGGGAAAAACCTCCATGACAGTGTCTGTCACATTCCCTGACATGTGGAAGAATCTCCCCAGGTACTACTTGTTTGTTTGGGCTCTGTGGGAAGAGGAAGAGGAAGACCAGACTGGGAGATTGTCACTCTGTAATGTTGTTCCCAGGGGGCAACACAACTTTTACGATTTTTTTTTAATGGTTAGTCTGTTGGAAGATAATATAACTTGCTTAATTTAAACAATCATCAAGTTTCCTGTATTTGCTAGATTATTTTTAAATCAGCCTGGGAAAGGGTATACCAACCCCACAGTGAGCCAGAGTTAATGGGCTGTTTTTGTGCCCTGTCTTGCTACCCCTTCACTCATCATCAGGTAATTAAGGAGCAGTTAAAAAGGAAAGACAACAACAGCTCAATTGTTGACTGACAAGGAAGGAGAACAGAACTTTAATCAGGAGTACTTGTGGCACCTTAGAGACTAACAAATTTATTAGAGCATAAGCTTTCGTGGACTACAGCCCACTTCTTCGGATGCATCCGAAGAAGTGGGCTGTAGTCCACGAAAGCTTATGCTCTAATAAATTTGTTAGTCTCTAAGGTGCCACAAGTACTCCTGTTCTTTTTGCGGATACAGACTAACACGGCTGCTACTCTGAGAACTTTAATCCTTTGTCCCCCTCCCTCTCTCCTTCCTAGAGTGATTAGATGTCCTGATTTTACAGGGACAGTCCTGATTTTTGGGTCTTTTTCTTATATAGGCTCCTATTATCTCCCCCCGCCCCCCAGTCCCGATTTTTCACACTTGCTGTCTGGTCACCCTACTCCTTCCTTCCTTGGAAGAGACAGCCTAGGATTTCTGCAGCGACTGAACTGACAGAGCCCTGGTGGAGGAAGCTGGGCCTGACACAGGACTAGTGAGTTTCTTTTAGACTATTTTTCTGTCCTTGATAATAAAAAGACTACTGGCCCTGGGCTCGGCTGTGTGGCAGAGGCTGGAGGGGCATACTAAGACTGTTGTAGGGAACCCCTACCCAGGAGAGGTGCAAGGAAACCCCCTCAAACTTTAGACTTTTTGCACCGCACCTGAGTCTGCCCAGTAGTTTTTTCCTGGATCCTGAAGAGCATATGGTCACACAGCCATGCCCTATAAATACAACATTAAAGGGATGTTAACTGCATGTATATTATGCAGTTTTTATTTATTTACAAAGTGTTATTCTATTAACTCGAGTTCCTTGCCTTTCAAGCTCTCACTGCTTCTGAATCTCAACACTGTGAAAGTTACTCCTAAAGTTAAGAGAAGCTCATCTGTGCAAGAGAAATTAACATAACTGGATACCAAAACTTGGATAGTTACCAAACCTTTTGTCCCTAACACTGTTCTGCTACTAATTGTTATGCAAGAATATGTAGACACCTCTAGTTGTGCACTCAAAGGGACCAGAGTAAAGCTGATCACTACAGAGGGACCTTGACTGCATAACTTGCTACCTCTGGCAATTCATCAGTGTTAAGTTTTATTCATAAGTATTAGTTTTCAGAGGGTGGGTACCAGTTCAGTATAGCATTAAAGCACATTCCTAGCTCCATCCCTAATCAAAGTAACTTCAGTATAAGTCTATGTTTAACTTTAAGCATTTAAAAAGTGTCTAAGTTTAAGTACCCACATAAATACCTCAAAAAAGGGATGGAGTTCTGAATCAAGATCTTAGTGCAAGATTCAACTTTCATGCCAATACTTTGCTGAATGGGATTGATCAGACACATGGAGAGGGGGAATCCTGGTCTCATTGACGTCAATAGATAGTTTTGCCACTGGGTGAAAACCTAGCTCAATTCTATTAACTGTCTTTTCTGATCTGAGAGCTGTACTGGGTGCGCTTTTGTTGTCTCATCTCCCAGAGGGCATGGGGATAGACACATGCACATATATGAGTAAAATAAGATCTTGATCCTTAGTCACAGGTTTTATTTGTTTCCATGAAGATGTTCCACTTCTTATTTGAATACCAGTATTTTTCAGATTTAATGGGAATTATGAAACATCATCAGCCTCTACCACTGACCTACCCTAGATACATGGTCAGTAAGTCCAAGATTAAGGCAGATGTCTAGAACTATTTCTATATTTTTTCTACCCTAGTTTGTATTTCAATCATACAAAAGAGCTTTATGAATTAGTGTTTCTGTAAACAGGAAAAACAACCCACCACTTTTTTTTCCACACACTGGTGCAAACAGAGGCAACTTCACTGAATTAAGTAAGATGTTAGGAAAACTTCAGTTTACTTTACATCTATTGTGCAGAGCTCCTATTCAAACATGAAGCTTTTCAAAACTGATAAGGATGAAAACAACAATTCATTTACAGTGATTAAATGGTTTCTGGCCACCGAAGTGCAAAGCAGTATCATCAGGCAACCCTGTTCCATTTAAACTTTTTTCCCCCTCACAAGAACTCTACTGCTTTGTTCTTTCTCCCTATCATGTTCCACATTCATTTGAACTACACTACCCAGCTCCTGGGAGACTACTTGGTCTCTTTGTAGTAAAGTGTACAGGATTAATAAGATAGTGAAGTCTCATTAAGTAAAAAATGAGCTCCTGTGAGGACTGGTCTACACACAAACTTGCACCATATAACTACCTCAGTCTCCTAAAACTGATGGAGTTTTTGAATGGTAGTTCAGTAATATTCTACATGTGAACACCTTTTTGGAATAAAAGTGGCTAAGGTCAATTTAACTAAGGTTGGTAACAAATGAAATAACTAAATTGATTTTAATTTGTACCTTTTTCTTGTCTTTGGCTCAACTTTGGAGTAGGGTGACCAGACAGCAAATGTGAAAAATCGGGACGGGGGGTGGAGGGTAATAGGAGCCTATATAAGAAAAAGACCCAAAAATCGGGACTGTCCCTATAAAATCGGGACAGCTGGTCACCCTAACTTTGGAGAGAGGGGATGGCCAACAATCAGAGAAACCAGGCACAAGAGTTCAACAGGTCAGCCAAGGACCTACCAGGCATGGAAATAGGCACTCCTGTGAGGATCCAGCCATTAGAAAGACACCAGAAGGAGCAGACTAAAAGTGTTCTGAGGGGTGCAGTGGCACCCAGGTCATACAAGATGACTATGCCTGAAGGACAAGGAGATACTTATAAGCCAGCAGACACAACCCCTAGATAGTCTACCAAGGTAATCACAGAACAGAGACACAGAGAACCATCTGGAGGCCCACCCCACAAGGAGGGGAGAAGACTCCACATGGCTATAGTTTACTAGACTTGGAGACAGAGAGAGAGATCACTCCCAGTATGGCTTCTTGTGGAGGAGACCAGACTATGTAAGCAATGGTGTCTGTGGTAAATATGAGACTCCAACTTAGCTATGTGCTAGCAATCTCTTGCCAAAGGGGCAGGGTGGACGGGGGCCTGGACATTGGTTTTTAATGTTTATATTAATATTTGTAAAATAGGGAAGATGTATCAAGATCAGTGGAACTGGAGTCAGAGGGCCAATGTTGCCTGCATGGATTGTTGCAGATGGGACACCAGTGGTGCAGGAAATGTGGGGAGTTAGGTTGGAAGCAACACAGCCACATGGACAGAGCAGTGCACAGGGTCTAATAAAGTTCCACTTGTTCAACCTAAACTTCATTCATTTGCTGAATGAAACATGCAGCAGCTTTAGAAGTCTTCAGTCGTATTTTAATATCCTGTTATGGAGGAGAGGTCTGGCACTGAGAGCGATTGCTCATTGGCTGGGTTTAATGTGGATGGAGTTAAGGAAACAATTTTCCTGGGAGCTCTGGAAGCCTGAGTGCAGCCTAGAGGCCTTGCAGAGAGCTCCACTAGTCCTGACACATCTTGTTTAGCCTGGACAAAGGCTTGTTCCAACTCAGGAGGGTTTCAGTTTAGCTGGCAGCTATAAAGTTCTGAAGATGCTACAGGAGTTTCTGTAACTTAAGATAACAGTTTCTATGGGCCCTAAAATTAAGTACATATTTTCCTTTTATTTTAAAACTCAGCCGTTTACTGCCTATAACTCCATCACCATAGCTGAATCTAACCTATATTTCACATGCAACAGCCTCCCTAGTTAAATGTTAGAATATAAAGTATTTGTACAGGATGTTCCAGTGTAAATTATCTGTTTTTGAGTTTTGCATGGGCTCAGCTGAACCAGCTGCTATTCATCTAGGTGCTAATTTTGGACCAGGAGTCAGAAAGCAAGGAGATGGTGCTATTTATTTATTATTTTTTACTCAAAAGCATGCTGGGCATTTCCCATGTACTTGCTTCTGCACAGGTTGTCTCAGCAGCTCTTCCAAGAGCTCCATCGCGAGAGGGGAGATGGGGTTTGTTATTAGAGGACAGGACTGGAACTTGGGAGTAGAGCTGGATGTTAATTTTTCATTCAAAACATGTTGTCAATGAAAAACAGCTTCATCAAAATGGAAATTTCCATGGGATGTGCCATTTTCTACCACTCTTTTGGCTTTTCACCAAAAAGCTGCTAAGTTGAGCTTTCAATGACTGACAATTTTCAGCTCAAAATCCCAAACTAACACTTTGGGCATAATGTTCATTTTTCATGTTCTGAAAAAAAAAAAAAAAAAAAAACCAAATCAGCTTTCAGGTTTAAAAAACCCAACTTCAATAAAATTTAGACTAAAGTAAAAAAAAAAAAAAAAAAAAAAAAAAAAACCCTTCAAGGTTTTTTATGGGGACAAAACATCTCCTGAGCAGCTCTATTCAGGAGATCTTGAGTCAGATCGTGGCTCTGGCACAGATTTCCTGTGTGGCCCTGGGCAAATCACTTAATCTATTAGTCTCAATCCCCCTGAGTGAGGAATAAAGAAGATGGGAAGGCCATTAAGTGGCCCGTAGGAGGAGAGGAGAGAGGAACCATGTAAATATAAAAACAATTGCAGAGATGTTCAGGTTAGGAACATGCAAGTCTAGCATCCTTTAAAATACAGTGGAGTGAGTAGTCTCTGGTTGTAGTATGAGACTTAGAACCATAGGATGGGAAGGGACCCCAAGTGGTCATGTAGTCTACCCCCACCCCCCTCAGAGGCAGGATTATGCATACCTAGATCATTCCTGTCAAATGAGTCACAGCTCATAAATATCCTTGTCTTATAAAACTGTAAAATGTAAGGTGAAAACTAAGTAGATGAACTTTTTCTTTTTATTTGCAGCACTTAAGCTACAACTATAGGGCAATTTCAAAAAGCATTTGTTTACTTTTAAATGACTGACTAATACTTTGTATACCAGCTCTGTTTAAAACACTTACCATATTTATGTATATAGGGAGGCAGTATTTGTATACTTTTCTTTTGTCACCCAGGACTCAAATATGAGATGCTGCATCTGATGATATCCCAGTGCGCCTAATTAAACAGATTGTGGTTTTGCATATACCTGAGTTAATCCACCGAAATTAATGGAGCACACTGTTCTGCTGTCTGGAATGGCTCATGACCATGAGTGCCTCCCTCACTGCAGAGTGTCAAAAGCAGGGCAGACACCACAAACTGGTGGTATGTTCTATAATTAGAATTCACCAAACCAGAAAACAAATGGATCACTGTATCAGTCTTAGCATAGAATCACAGACGGTCCCTTTCGGCTCCCCAGTTTCTCTGGCCACCCAGGCAAGCTGGACTTAGTGAAAAATGGTTACTTACAAACAAACAAAAACACAAAAAAATATTCAGGTTGCTTCCAGAACCAAGAGACCAGTCACTTACCCCAGATCAATTAGTATCTTAGCTCATGCCAAAGACTAGGCCTATAGTCAATTCTGTAATAAACCTTTTGTTAGTTTATTAACTAGGGTAAAGAAATAAGAGTTATTTACAGGTTAAAGCAACAAGCATATAACACAAATGAGTTTCAGTCTAAATCCTAAGAGTGACAGAGTTTTAGTGGTCAATTTAAAATATCTTTTTTCACGGATAACTCTTTTTTCAGGGCCAAGCAACATGGGAATCTCTATGCTTATGTTTAGGAATCCTTATCCCTCAGAGTCCAGACAGCATAAAAGAGATTCAGTTTCTCCTTGTCTGGGATTTATCATCCCCTCCTCTCTAGAGTCCAAAACCGATGGATGAGTTCATGTGTAGGTCTCTCTAGTGGCGTTGGAACAATTTTTGTAGTGGGAGCATAGCACTGAGAGACATTGAACAAAACTGTTAAACCCGATATATAACAGAAAGCACTTCAAGCCAGGGGGTGCTGCCACACCCCCAGAATCCATAGGTCCAG
This sequence comes from Chrysemys picta bellii, assembly GCF_011386835.1. Lineage (NCBI taxonomy): Eukaryota > Metazoa > Chordata > Testudines > Emydidae > Chrysemys > Chrysemys picta. The sequence goes on along the minus strand of NC_088792.1, from coordinate 220,078,532 downwards.
CACCCTTGGGTCTCTCCTTCCTGGAGGGAGTTAGGAATGCAGTCAATAAAGTCTCTCTGTCCCTTGATGCTATACAACACTTCAGTTGCTTTCAATGGGCCATTCTTGGTATGCAGGGTGTGCACTTTACCTTAATAAATACTTCTTTTCCTGTTTGTTGAGTTACACAATTACAGGGGTTTACAATGTAAACAGTCAACTTCATTCCATGGGCTACAGAGATAAGTGAGATCAATACATGCAGCATCCTGCAACCAAAAAGCCTAATCACTAAACACATTCTTCTCAACATACCATCTAATATCTACGTTGATGATGCTAACACACAGGTAGACAAGACTGGTTACCAGCTATGCATTTGTAAGTGTTAAGTGAGGCCTCAACATGAGCGGGCACCTGATCTGCCAACACCACACCCACCAGTTTAAAAACAGCTGACAGATGGAAATCCTACCAATAATTTCTGAATAGGAGCTGCACTGGTGAAAATAACCAGAAGCTGAAGATATTGCTTATGTTGGTCCCTGTTTGGCTACTGAAATAACAGTGCAGATGAGCAGGTGACTGGAAACCTTTCAGTTACAGGTTGATTTTATAAAACACCAGCTCTAATACGCTAAAGACATCGATTATAGAACATTTTTACTATTTCTGCCTGCTGCCTATTTCACAGCATGCTACAAGCGGACACCGGAAACCCCTGCCAGAGAATGCTGTTTCTAGCGCTCTTAATCCAATGTTTTCGGCAACATCTGATCCAGAAGTAGATAGAGGAGACTTAACTGTGGGAGGCAGAAATGTAGTTGAGGAGGTAGAGATTCCTGTACCTTTCAAAAAATTACTACCTAGTTAGCCAGTCTATTTCCTTTTTTGTTACAGCTGTAGAGAGTTTGTGTTCATGCATGCAAAATATGAGCGGGCCGAAACATGAGACTTTTGAAATGTCCCTTTTTATGGACAAAAAAGTGAAATGATGCAGATTACATATAAAAACAATTAGAGTTGGTTAAATTGTCAAATACATTGCAATAAATGGACAGTTTAAAAAACAAAACAAAACAAAAAAAACCCTTGACAAGTTTTCCCATTGTTCAACAGCATATGTATACATTATATAAAATTGTTTTGAAACATCTTTAATTTTTTGTGTGTGGGAGTCTTTAAATTGAAAATGTTTCATAATTTTATATAATCTCCCCCACATACGGTAAATAGAAAATGTTTCAAAACAATTATTTTGTTTCAGAGTTTTGTTTTATATCATGCCACATCATGCTGGGTGAATTTTTGGCTCCACTGAAGTCACTCAGTGGCAAAATTCCCATTAACTTGAATGGAGCCAGCATCTCTCACTGTGTTAAACATAACATGTAGCAAACAAAGACAAAAGCAACCCTGATGTGTTTGACAGTGAAGTACACTGCAGTCACTTTTCAGTATTGTATGTCAGAGTGGGTAAATCATTTAGCTTTGCTGTATCTTAATTTTGTCATCTGTAAAAGGGAGTTAAGTAACTTAAAATTCCTTTCAAATACGTAAGTCAATGAAGTATACTCTTCATTATCCATTAGTCCTGTATATGTTCACTTGTCATATACTTGTAAATATTGAAGCAGCTGAGAGTCTACAGTATACCTAAGAGACCAAACGGGAACTGTTAATGCTTACAAAGTGGCAAGACAGGGGTGCTTGTTGAATGTTATAGGTGGTTTATAAATAGTTTGAGAGCTTTCTCAAACAAAGGGTATGCCTACAATACAAGCGCTGCAGTGGCATAGCTGCAGCTGTGCCTCTCTAGCACTGTAGAGTAGATACTAACTGCAGTGAAGGAAGGGGATTTTCTGTCAAGGCAGTACATCTACCCACTTGAGTGGCAATGACTAGGCAGATGGAAGAATTCTTCCATTGGCCTAGTGATGTCTCTACTGGGGCTTAGGTCTGTTTAGCTGCATCTCTCAGGTGTAAGAAGCGACAAAGAGTCCTGTGGCACCTTATAGACTAACAGACGTATTGGAGCATAACCTTTCATGGGTGAATAACCACTCCGTCAGACGTCTGATGAAGTGGGTATTCACCCACAAAAGCTAATGCTCCAATACGTCTGTTAGTCTATAAGGTGCCACAGGACTCTTTGTCACTTTTTACAGATCCAGACTAACACAGCTACCCCTCTGATACTTGTCTCTCAGGTGTGAATTTTTCACAGCCCTGAGCAAAGAAGTGAGGACTTACCTCACCCACCTTGTCTCTCTTCCTCCTTCCCAGTCACTTGAATGGAAGTGTTCTAACAAAAGTGTATGGGGTCAGTAACAGGATGCCTGAAAATCCTCCTCGTGCTATTCTTCATTGATATAAATCTGTGAGTTTTCTGCAGTTGGAAACATCAGAAGTTAAAATGTGCATGGAGATGGACGCTGTGTGTTTGCTGAGACAGACAATGCTAGGCAGAGTATTTGGCCCAACAAAGGTACAAATCATATTCCATTAAACATACCTATACATCCAAAAGATTGGGACAGCTAGGATGCTAATTTGCTTCTTCTTTTCTTGGTTTTTTCTTCTGTAAAGATATTCTCTGTAAAGCTATTCCTGTGCTGTAGTTTCAAATTTCATTCTGGTATGGCCAATAACTGCAATGTTTCACAGTGTGTTTTATTTCAACCTCCTACCACAAACTTACATCTGAAGTCTGAATCTTGTATTACAAAAGACATAGTGATCCTGGCTCCTGGCACACAAGCTATTACAAACAGGGCCAGCTCTGGCTTTTTTGCCACCCCAGGCAAAAAAGCCTCCCACCGTCCCGTTCCCCCCCCCCAGCGCAGCAGGAGAGGGCGCTGAGCCCGGCCGCGGGCCACTCTCCCCAACCGGCCGGAGCACCGGGGGGAGGGCGGCGAGCCCGCCACGGCTCCGCTGGCGGCCGGAGTGCCGGGAGGAGGGCGGAGAGCCCGGCCGGGGCTCCGCTCTCCCCGGCATCCAGAGCGCCGCGGGGAGGGCGGCTGGAGCGCCGCGAGCCCAGTCGCGGCCCCGCTCTCCCAGGCGGCCAGAGTGCCGGGGGAGGGCGGCGAGCCCACTGCGGCTCTGCTCTCCCCAGCGGCTGGAGCCGGAGCACCATGCCGCCCCCCTCCAGGTGCCACCCCAAGCACAAGCTTGGTGGGCTGGTGCCTGGAGCCGGCCCTGATTACAAACTGATGTATATATTTGAGATTTGAAATAGTGATTCCTGTCAAAGAAACTTGGAAGGTCATCAATTGTTGTGCTACGCCAAAAGAAGGACAGGAGACATGGGTATAATCAGGCTGCAACTTTATTATTAGATGTTTGGGACTACCTGGCAGATAAAAGTGTACAGTGCAGGTAACCTCATGTTTATTCCATAATTATCAAGAGAGCTTTTACCAGCTCGCCCTCTTTTTCCATCCAGGTTCCTCCAGCAAATCCATTGCCGGGATCTTACCATACCCAGGAGGGAGGGGCTTCCACCAGCTCCTCCTCTTCTCTCCAGCAAATCCATTGCCAGGACCTTATCATCCATCCCCTCGTAGGATGGTTAAGGAGGGCTATAAGAATGGGGGGTTGGCTCCCTGCCATACCAATCATAGGAGTTCCCAACCGCCCCCATTCGTTCCTTTAATGAAAGTCCCTTTTTAAGTCCATTTCCAAGCCATTTATCCAGTCACTGTATACCTTTCCTATGGAGTACCTGCACTGGACATCCGCCACAAGGAGGTGCCAGCAATTAGCTTGGATGCCTTCCCCCCAAACCCAGTCGGGTTCCCAGACATCTCGTAATGTGCATCTTTTATATCAGTTAAAAACATGACAGCACCTAAGTCAGACAGGTGAACCCCAGCTTCCCGAAACAACTCTACTGCCCCATATACTATGCCAGGATGTGAAATTACAGCTCCTCCTATAGTCCCAAGGAATTTAGCTACCTCCCTGTTCACATACTTCCTTACCCTGTCCACCCTGGGGGGGCTCATGGCTCCCTGCCAAACCCTGCACTGAAGCATGTTCTGACCAAACAATGTTAACTCCTGGTAAAAGACCAAGGATGAGCCCCAAGTCCCTCTTTGCTCTGAGCATTAGTTCCACCCCTTTAAGCATTCCCAAATCGTTTCCCCCAAGATGCACCACAATTATATCTGGAGGCCGCTGACAGGCCCACACAGCAGCGGTATTAGCTGATCACATAACATGCCCCTCCTGGCATGCCAATTGAGTATCGCCTCATCACCGAAGCTCAGCTGAGAACCCTCGGGCAACCTGGATGCATGCCTATGCACCCAAAAGACAATACAGTGCCCGCAGATCCATACCACCATCTGCATGGCCGGTTATCCCACATCGGCAATGAGATTACAATAAATTAATGCTAATTTACTGCCTGAGGTATTACATACATTAGATACGCATCCGAATGCCAACGCCCGATTGCCTGAATTGCCTCTGCTCCCTTACCTAGCTGTGCTGCTGCTGTTGCCACCCCAATTCTGAATGAGTGGGAACCAAATTCATGGGCTGGCAGCCCCAATCTCATCAGCCCGCACCTCAACACAGTAACAAATTGATATGCTGTGAGGGGACTCCTGTCGCCATGCATAAAAAGGGGCCCTTTCCCCTTTGGCCATATCACCCTGTAGGCCTTCAAAGTCTGAACTGGGCAGACCCCAGGCTCACCACCCTGCCGGAGGATCATAGATTCACCCTGGCCGACTTGATCCGTCTTTGACCTTCGCAAGTGTAATATCACTGAATGCTCATGCCATTGTATATCATGCAGTTGCAAAACCCTTCCCATAGAATCCCTACCAGACCCAGGTACTAGCTCATTGATCCAGAAAGCACCAAAAAATACTGTCAAGAATGCTGCCCTGAACAAGGCCACCTCCTGTCCACTATGACATATGGTGCCAAGGACATGCCCAAGATCGCTGAGTACGTGAATCGTGATGGGATGAAAGGAATCCACCCTGGGGCCACCAATACCCGACCACCCAGCCAAAAACCTTTGAACTGAAAAACCACTGCAAGAATCAGGATAACCATTTAGCCTACTGAAGAATCTAATGGCAGAAAGGGGATTCAAGATTGTGGAAGATGCCCGTTGACAGGTTGCCAACGACCGCATGTACCGCAGCATGGTCTTCCGTAATGGGCCATATTGTTGACCAGCCTTCCTGATCCTGAAATTGTATTAAATCGTTAAAACTTCTCTTATAGCTCTGCCACGTGCGTGGAGCAACTGATCGCTGCACCATACTGACAACCATTCTGTGCCAAGCTTCCAGAGCATTAGTGGCATCTGCCTGGGTTCCCGGCTGGCTCCTGGTGCCAACTCCAGAAATCTGTGGACCTAAAAATGAGACAAGGTGCCTGCTATGCCATTGTCAACCTCAGAGAGGTTATGAAACAATGTAATTCCCTGGAGCCTTGTGGAAAAACCCAGAAGTTGTCCACAGGCAATTGGCTGGATGGCCCTGCCACTGTACCCTGAATACAGCAACAGGGGAGTTTCAGGCAGAGAGCTGCCCCTTTTAAACCCTGCATTCCAAGGGTATGAGTCGGTGACCACGCTGACCCTTTTGCAGCAGTTTTCATCTCTCCCCCCCCCCCCCCCCCACTGGCCACAAAGTACTGTTCTCCTTATTCGGCCAGCCAGCCAGACACCCCCTGCTTAAAGGTGCAGAGCAGTCATTCTCCCTTCAACCACTCATTTAGAGAATTAAGATTTTTAATCTAGATTTGATATTTTAGCCAACTGACACAAATATTCCAAATGTAAGTAAACATAGCTTACAAATCTGGACAACAACATTTTTCCCCTTATGGTGCTGAAATAAGTGGCAATTAAAGTAGCTAACACAATCTTTTCCCAACTCACCAATATAATTCAATTTAAATGTTCTGTGAGATACTTCATTTCTACTTAACCTTGGTCCTTGAAACCTGGACTTAACTTTACCTTTGCTTTTTCTTGATCTTATATAAAATTTCAGGTAAAAGAGTCTTAGTTGGTAGTAGTTACATGACTACAAAACTATTATTACATGAAGCACTGGGAAGATTTTAAAAATACATATTACAATGTCCTTGTGTTGAACTATATCTAATGTAAACAGATTCTAGAGTATCAGAACACCATGAACAAGATATGCACACACTCTCCTGCATTTTATCATGACCATTCATGATCATAGGCTTTCTTACAGTGCAAATGAACAATTAGGATCTAAATCAAACTACGTAACCATACAAAAGTGACTGGTCTGAAGACTGAATAGGGAAAGGGGAGATCCTGCAAGTCAGAGCTGATTCTATAACTACAACTGATCAGTTTAGAAAGCAAAAGTATTCTTTTAATTGGTTTTTATTTGCTTAAAATGAGGATAACTCGGAATGCAAGACAGTTGTGTGGTATGACCATTTTGGGAGACATTCAAGTTGTACAATGTGGTAACTATCATTCCTTTCTATATACTGCAACTTTAAATTTTGAAGGGCTCTGCTGTCTATAGAAGCAGGGAGTCATTTTGTGTTCACTTAAATGCAGGCTGCCAGCAAAGAAGAACGCACTTTGGATCTGATTCACCATTGTCTTGTTCAGTGTTTAAAAAAACAAATGAACAGCAGCAAAAAACCCCTACCCTTGTACTGTGCTTGTTCTTTATACCTACTTTGCACAGATATAAATTACTGAAGAGGCCAGGCAATGGAGAATCTTTTTTATTTTGTCAGATTATCAGCTCTTTTTATTTTGTTCGCCGATATGTTGGGTTTTGCTTTGGTTCTGAAAAGGAGGTCATTTTTATTGAAGGTAGCTAGTTGCTTTGTGTGTATGGGAAAACAGAACATATAGACTCATCCTTACTATGACTGTTCATTTATACATTTTTTGATTGTATTTAAGCTATTACTGCTGGATTTGCTCACACATGGTGTGACACCCTAGCACCTCAATATTCACCAGTATATAATTAGGATATGTTTTGTACAAATTATGCCTTGTGAGGTACCATTCTAAAAGTCCTGATCTGCTAGACATTAATATCTTGTTGGATTGTATGTGCTATTGTTGTTTGTGAAGTTAGGCTATGTATTGTTACTGAAACATGTTGTGTGGTTGAAAACACCCACAAGCAGCCATCCAGGCTGTAAAAAGGCCAAACAATGTTAATGGCTTATTGAGGAAATGCACACAAGCACATGGATTACCTAGGGTTACCATATCTAATAAATAAAAAAAGAGGACCCTCCACGGGCCCTGGCCCCACCCATTTCCCCACCCGTAGCCCCGCCCCAACTCCACCCCTTCCCCACCCTAACTCCGCCCCCTCCTCCCTCCCACTCCCAGCCACGGGGAAAGGGCTGCCCCAGCGCTACCGGCTTCACGGTTTGCCGGGCAGCCTCCAGACCCTGCGCCCCCGGCCGGCGCTTCCCCAGCGCAGCTGGAGCCCGGGAGGGGAAGCGCCCAGCCGGGTGCGCAGGGTCTGGAGGCTGCCTGGCAAACCGTGAAGCCGGTAGCGCTTGGGCTTCGGGCAGCCCCCATGCCTCCAGACCCTGCGCCCCCAGCCGGGCACTTCCCCTCCCGGGCTCCGGCGGCGCAGGGTCCGGAGGCAAGGGGGCTGCCCGAAGCCGGTAGCACTCGGGCAGCCCGGCTCTTAAACAGAGCCGAAGAGTCGGGGAGGAGCAGAGCCGCCATTTTCCCGGACATGTTCGGCTTTTTGGCAATTCCCCCCGGACGGGGGTTTGACTGCCTAAAAGCTGGACATGTCTGGGAAAAAGAGGACGTATGGTAACCCTAGATTACCTCAGGAAATGTGTAGAAACCTCTCAGAGATAGCACTAGACAATGGGAACTGTTTGACCCAGGTCACAGCAAAAGAGCTTTCCAGCAACTGGGAAGAAGATATAAAAGGGGGGGAAATGACATAATGCGGGTACCTCATTCTCCCTACAATAATACACCTGGAACACCTGAGGAATAAAGACTGAACAGGGTGGGAATCTATAGTCCCAGACTAAAGGATTGCTAGCCTGTGTATGAAAATCTGGGAAACCCACGCTGCAAAGCCAAGAATCTGCCAACCTTAGATCACTCAGGGTGAGAATGTGCTAATTCATATCCTACCTATCTAGTATGTTATGCTCAGTTTGCAGTTTTGTTTATTTACTAGGTCATCTGCTTTGATCCATTTGCTATCACTTATAATCACTTAAAATCTATTTTATATTTTAATCCAAACCAGTGTGCATTTGACTAAGGTGTCTGGGGAAAATCTCAGCTTGGTTACTACAAGTGTGCATGGTCCTTTTCGCATTGAGGGAGCTGCAGACTGGTTGTTAAACCCATATACTGGCCAGATTTGACCAGGACAGGGCAATACTGCTCTGGGGTCCTAGGCTGGGAAACTGGTGGTTAGGCAGCCTGCGTGTAACTGCACCTGGGTGTGTCCCTAGCTGTGTGAATGCTGGTGAAAGTGCAGGCTGGGAGGGCTTTGCAACTTGTCAGCAGCACAGTCTGAGAGGGATCCCAGGCTGGTGCGTCAGAGGGCACAATGGTACCCCAGTTCCAGGTGGCACTCTGAGAGGAACCTGTCACCCATGGCTAAAGAGCTAGCTAGATAAGCATGTACACATGTGAATTGGACACCTGCATGGGCACAATCAGTACACCTAGAAACTGATTGAAAAAAAAATCTGATAAAAAGCCCACAATTGGCTAATTTGCATGAATACATGCCTGGCAGTTTGCACAAATATAAGTTAATATTGGCACATTACACACTGGTTTGAAAACATGACCAAGAAAGACTGTTTGAACATGGGTCTTTCAGAGATGTCATAGTTCCTTTAAAAAAAGAAAAAAAAAAGATAAATGACCAAAGTCAGTATTTATGTTCATCATGGGTTCTAAATGGCAATATATAACAGAATCAATTAACAATAATGCAACAGTAAAATAAATAGCAGGTCAGGACTAGAGCCATGGCAGACTTAGGTAAACCATTATTGACCAAATGATACTGCTGGAGTGAGGTAGATTCTTGGCTAGTGTAAGTCAACCTAGCTCCAGCCAAGGAACTTGTCCAGAAAGTGTTTAGATCAAAGGTTAAGTGTGGGACCCATGTCTAGTAAACATATTGGAATACAAATAGAACATGTACACGATAATAATACAAATGCTTTGTTCAGCTTCATTAATATCCTAACATATGCAAACATCCTGTGTGATTTAACAGAGTATATTGTCTCCACTTCCCTAAATACAGTGGTTTCAAATAAGAGAGGTGTGGGATTATATGTTGTTGATTTACAAAAGAAAGTTTCTTGCAACACAATCACAATGGAAACACATTGTTAGCATTATGTCTACAGAATATCAGGGTTGGAAGGGACCTCAGGAGATCATCTAGGCCAATCCCCTGCTCAAAGCAGGACCAATCCCCAGATAGATTTTTGCCCCAGAACCCTAAATGGCTCCCTTGAGGATTGAACTCACAACCCTGGGTTTAGCAGGCCAATGCTCAAACCACTGAGATATCCCTCCCTGCATCATGAAAGAGCCAGGATCATCATTTGCATGCAATACCTACAAAATACAAACCAAACGGTTCACAATACTACTTTCTTCCTAGAACCCCAATAGATAGGCTAGTTAATAACACTTTCTAAAAGCAGCTGATTGCAAATGGCATTGCAGAATATGGAAAGCAGACAGTTACAGTGGGGCCAAGATTTTTCCAATTCAAAATGTAGATTTCTAATTCCATATTTAGGCATCTAAATAAGTGGTTGTGTTTTCAAAAATGCTGAGTACTCAGCAGTTCCCATTGGCATCATACTTTATCTCCGAGACATGTAAGGCTGCAGCCACTGTAGCAAAAATAACTGATTTAATTTACAAGCTATCAGGCATTTCACCAATATTTAATATGTATGTCATGAAACAAATAATTGCACCTGACTAATCACAAGAGGAATCAAGCAGGATATATATATATGTACAACAGCTGTAGATAGAAAATATAATTTGTTGCTATCAGGAGGTGAATTATTTCTCAAAACTGCAATAATGTCTTGCTTTGCACACGTAATCTTAAAAGAGCTTTCTGTTAGTCTTTATTTATCTTCTTATTTGAAGGTTTCTCATTGTAACAATGAAGAATGTAGACTCGATAAAATCAAGGCGTGTGCGCATCTGAGGAAGAGAGTAATTTAAATTGTATTGGAATATGTGAGAAATAAACCCAGGTATTAGAAGGGCTATGACCCTATTAAACCTAGGCAATGCCACAACACAATAAGGCAACATTCTAAAAATTGTATAGTTACATCTCATGGTTTAATCTGAATCACAATTGAAACAACCTTAGAATACACGGTGTGGGATGGATCCTGGGGACCAGCTCCTTTGGAGCCACCACAGCTCAAGAGTGGGAGTCGAAGCCACCTTTGTAGCTTTCTGATCTTTGGGTGTTAGGTATCAATTCTAAGGAATGATTTAGAGCAACCAGCAGCAGTAGGCCCCACTGGCCTGTTCTGCCAGCTAGGGTTTGCTAGATTAACATAGTGCTCCAGCCATGCCCCCTACACATATCCTCTATGCTGGGTGGGACAGCATAGAGTAGGCTATGCCAGCTCTGTGTCACCTGGGGATTCAGCATACCTAGGGTATCTCCAGCTGGCCACTTAAATGGACTTTCTGCTACTTCGAACCTCTGGAACAGTCTAGAATAAATGTGAGTCCAGGCTCTGGCCATTTGTGCATAACTAAACCATCTTCAGTCTGTAAACAGAATTTTTTTTGGACTAAAAGTAGAGATTCAGAACATTGAAAAATATTTGCTGAAGTGCTGTTTAGAATGATATTATGGTATTGTTCAATAAATGACTCATCTGTCAGTGCTTCCTCTTGTATCTAATTCTCAAGTTTCTAGTCCAGCCAATAACTTGCTCTGACCAAAGTGACAGATTCAATATTCTAGCTGAAGAATGAAGGAAACAATCTTCAAATGTGAGCAGAAAGTTAAGGTTGCATTTCTTACATGTAAGTGTCATAAAAAACATCTGGGACCAGTTTTCAGATTCTGTCTATGATGTATGGCAAAGAGGTAGTTTGTGTGTAATATTACCAGGATAGTACTCCACAACATCCTCACCCACACTTTGCATCAATCAGGAGGCTGAAAAATGCTTTTTGGTATGCACACATACAATCTCTCTGTCTTCTCTTAACAGACAGAATTGGAAACAGAAAACTAATGATTCCGAGCAGATAATTTGCTATGTTCACAGTGAATGTGTCTGTCTGTCACTGGGAAGAAGATAATCTATCAAGTTTGTCTTTAAATGAATAATATTTGAAAATGTTAAGTCATTTCCAGCTCTTTTAGGAAATAAAGTTGTTGATCAAGTTGCTTCATCATTGTAGCATGGACAGCATTGTACGAATTATATACTTTGAAGACAGAGAGCCTGATTCTGATGTATACTAAGCCCCCCTGATACCACTCTGGTAGTATAAAGGGGACTTAGTATAAATGAGAATCGGGGATTTTTTGCTTCTGTTCATAACAATTAAGATTCTTAAATAATTCTTTCCTGAAAAAATGCTCCATGGGAGCTCCATGGCTAAGGAACTGCACCTGTGTCTGGAGTTTGCTGTATGACACCCTCTCTCTACCAAGATCATGGAGACCAAAAGCACAAAACTGATGGGAAAATGTTAAGCATGCATTATTTTCTACTTAACCAAAACTTTACATCTTTGATCCAGCTAGGAGCCTGGGAGCCCCTCAATACCAACTGGCAGAGGAAACACCAAACAATAACTCACATCAGGCCTGACACACCCACAACCCCAACACACCATTGTGACAATCTGTATGTAAAAGGTTTCATGTAAGGTATCAAATGCACACTGGTAACATGCTGGTTCCCGAAATCATTGTGTGATATATGTACAGGGTATCTACAAAGAGCTATAGATGTGTGCTGGAAATATATTCATAGATTCGTAGATTCTAGGACTGGAAGGGACCTCGAGAGGTCATCGAGTCCAGTCCCCTGCCCGCATGGCAGGACCAAATACTGTCTAGACCATCCCTGATAGACATTTATCTAACCTACTCTTAAATATCTCCAGAGATGGAGATTCCACAACCTCCCTAGGCAATGTATTCCAGTGTTTAACGACCCTGACAGTTAGGAACTTTTTCCTAATGTCCAACCTAGACCTCCCTTGCTGCAGTTTAAACCCATTGCTTCTGGTTCTATCCTTAGAGGCTAAGGTGAACAAGTTTTCTCCCTCCTCCTTATGACACCCTTTTAAATACCTGAAAACTGCTATCATGTCCCCCCTCAGTCTTCTCTTTTCCAAACTAAACAAACCCAATTCTTTCAGCCTTCCTTCATAGGTCATGTTCTCAAGACCTTTAATCATTCTTGTTGCTCTTCTCTGGACCCTTTCCAATTTCTCCACATCTTTTTTAAAATGCGGTGCCCAGAACTGGACACAATACTCCAGCTGAGGCCTAACCAGAGCAGAGTAGAGCGGAAGGATGACTTCTCGTGTCTTGCTCACAACACTCCTGTTAATACATCCCAGAATCATGTTTGCTTTTTTTGCAACAGCATCACACTGTTGACTCATATTTAGCTTGTGGTCCACTATAACCCCTAGATCTCTTTCTGCCGTACTCCTTCCTAGACAGTATCTTCCCATTCTGTATGTGTGAAACTGATTTTTCCTTCCTAAGTGGAGCACTTTGCATTTGTCTTTGTTAAACTTCATCCTGTTTAACTCAGACCATTTCTCCAATTTGTCCAGATCATTTTGAATGATGACCCTGTCCTCCAAAGCAGTTGCAATCCCTCCCAGTTTGGTATCATCCGCAAACTTAATAAGCGTACTTTCTATGCCAATATCTAAGTCGTTGATGAAGATATTGAACAGAACCGGTCCCAAAACAGACCCCTGCGGTACCCAACTCGTTATGCCTTTCCAGCAGGATTGGGAGCCATTAATAACAACTCTCTGAGTACGGTTATCCAGCCAGTTATGCACCCACCTTATAGTAGCCCCATCTAAATTGTATTTGCCTAGTTTATCGATAAGAATATCATGCGAGACCGTATCAAATGCCTTACTAAAGTCTAGGTATACCACATCCACAGCTTCACCCTTATCCACAAGGCTCGTTATCCTATCAAAGAAAGCTATCAGATTGGTTTGACATGATTTGTTCTTCACAAATCCATGCTGGCTGTTCCCTATCACCTTACCACCTTCCAAGTGTTTGCAGATGATTTCCTTAATTACTTGCTCCATTATCTTCCCTGGCACAGAAGTTAAACTAACTGGTCTGTAGTTTCCTGGGTTGTTTTTATTTTCCTTTTTATAGATGGGCACTATATTTGCCCTTTTCCAGTCTTCTGGAATCTCTCCCGTCTCCCATGATTTTCCAAAGATAATAGCTAGAGGCTCAGATACCTCCTCTATTAGCTCCTTGAGTATTCTAGGATGCATTTCATCAGGCCCTGGTGACTTGCAGGCATCTAACTTTTCTAAGTGATTTTTAACTTGTTCTTTTTTTATTTTATCTGCTAAACCTACCCCCTTCCCATTAGCATTCACTATGTTAGGCATTCCTTCAGACTTCTCGGTGAAGACCGAAACAAAGAAGTCATTAAGCATCTCTGCCATTTCCAAGTTTCCTGTTACTGTTTCACATATTCTTAAAATGTGTTTGGCAGGCAGCAAGTAAGCCCAGCCTCCGCAGACAAAGAAATGTATATTTCCTTATCTGACCAGGCTGACCACAGGCAGAAGACAATGCATGTACATTTAGACATAAGTAGGTGGTCTACCAAATTCACAGCCCTGAAAATCACGTCACAGACCGTGACATCTGGTCTCCAGCGACCCAGCTGTGAAGGCAGCAGCAGCGGAGAAGTACAGATGGCATGGTGCAGTATTGCAACCCTTAGTCCTGCGCTGCTGCTGGCAACAATGCTGCTTTCAGAGCTGGGTGCCTGGTAGCAGCCACCCATCTCCCGCTGCCCAGCTTCAGGCAGTGCCACTGCCAGCAACAGCGCAGAAGTAAGGGTGGCAATACTGGGACCCTCTACAATAGGCTTGTGATTTCCTGTTGTGTCAGGACCCTCACTTTGAGAAATGCTGCGGAGAAATCACACATTTTTTGTGAGTTGGTCTCGGAATCAATAGCAAATTTCGTGGATTTGTAAGTAGACCCCTACATATAAGGAAAACAAAACATCAAGCTAAGCAGCAGGGGAGAAGACCATTTAATGATCATGAAGGGGGTGGGGGGGAATTTGCATTCCAGGGAGCTTTCCTGTATCTTGAGACAGGCAATGCTATTTGGGGAATATAAAGACAGGCAAAGAGCCAATCTGGTTATTCATCACTTAAGAAACTTAGGGTTCAGTGCCTTCTCAGCCTATGAAAGCTGGATAAGAGTAGCTGGAAACTGACTATAGGTGAGAAACCTGCTTAGACAAAGATCACGAATTGCTGAAACTAAGTTTTAATCACTAGAAAGCATGATTTTGTTTGTTTGTTTACTTGTAACCATAACTTGTTTCTTTTATTCTTAATTATCAATTAAATCTCTGTTTCTTGTTAGTCAACTATTCTTGTTTTATTACAAAACCCTCTCAGTGCTGTATATTACAGTGAAGTGCAAGTCTTCAGATAAGCTAACAGGCTGGTGGGTGTTCTGTCTCTTTGGAGGGAGCAAGCTTAATAGCTTGTGTGAGTGTCCAAAGAGAGGGACTGGACACTGCAGAAAGACATTTCTGGGGAATTGGGGTTCACTGGTTGTTACCTATTTAGACAAGATTGGGGCTGGCAGAGTCCTGAAGAGTCTGCTGGCAAGGCAGATGAGCTAGTGTATCACACAGCTGACACATAGCTTAGCAACAGCAAAACTCTCCATTGCTGAGACTAAGAGGGGTAACACAGAGGCTCACAGCTCTGGGTGTCTCCCAAGCAGGCTGTCACACTGACACCTTCCCTATTTTCAGAAAGATTTCTTCTCAGACCTACATGCAAACAAAGCTTATTCCAAACCAAGATTTAGACTGGACTCACCCTCAAACTACATAGTTACTACTGACATCGCCACAATAAGAACTAGCTCTCTCTCACTAACATAATCCAAGATATTATTTTGCTTTGCCTGGCTGTAAAATAAAGAGAAAAGGACACCTGCTCAAATAAAATAAATGGCACCAGGAAGGCTCCAGGAATTGAGAAGCTTTAAGGAACAGAAGGGCCAAAGCTTTGATCTCTCTTATACAGTACCCTGAAATCCTTAAACCAGGTTCATTGTAGAGTTGCTGCCACAAGTCACAGCCAATTTAAAAAAAACTGTCGATGGAGGCAGATGTACTGTATACTAGAAGGAAATAGCAATAACATCAAACTTTAAAGAATTAGCTTTTAATGCTCTATTATATTTTAATTAAGAAATATATGTAATTTCTTGGGGGGAACAGGGGGGATCAAAAGCTCAATTTACTTCTGCTGGTGGTTAACAAAAACCCATTACTTTGAAGGGACTGATAACAGTTGAGATGACAAACACTTGTATGTTGAGACTTGCCATCATGTTTATCATTCAAGCTTGTCAACAGCAGGAAATTGCAATTCTCACAAATAGGTATTCCCTGCTGAAAATTTAGAATTAGATGTTCTCTGAAGTGTGCAAAACATTTCCTTGTCGGGGTTAGTTTTGGGACACTACCATGTGTTATGAGTTTTTTTGATATGGTCATTCCATGATGGAATACACAATGATACAAGATCAATAGGACAGATCTAGTTCATTTTGTTTAATCTAATTTTGAAAATTAAACTGAAATGTTTCCTTTGATTTTTAAGGTTTGACACACACAATGAGTCAACTCCAAAATATCTGAAAATCTTCTTAAAGGTGGATGGTAGCACCAGTAACCACCAGCTTTGTGGTATAAAATCCATGGGGGAAAGCCAAATGCAGAATTTAAAGTTGTGGGAAAGAGTAAGAGTCCTAAGTGTGGGTGATATATATATAGATATATATAGATATAGATATATATTCTCTCTTCTCAGTGCAATGTTTTGCTTTCAAAGTAGCTGATATAGCCAGAATGCCTGAAAAACCCACTCACCAGGACAAACAAAGATTTTACCCAGGCAAATAGCAGACTGGGACCAGGACTGGCTCCTTCCCTGGAGGGGAGGGTGAGAGGTGAGTAGAGAAGCATCTGAACTCCCCATCCTTCAAAGAATGAGAACAGCATGGAGAATACAGCTGAGATATTATTAACTTAGCAGGGGGAGTGAGGGAACCTGGCATCAAAGGTGTTGCTTTTGCTGGAGGACTGTGAAGAACCAGGGAAGCAGAGAGTCCCAAATATCACTTTTAAAAGAAAGGAAGGGGAAGTGAAGAAGCTGGAATCCCAGCTGCTTTCTCTAGAGTGGAAAAAAAACCAATCTGAGGCACAATGCTCTTCCTAGGGCTTCACAGCTCCACCACACTACTTATGGGTCTTTGATTTAAAAGCCAGTCTGGCCCTAAGTGTTTACTGGATGGAGAAGAGCTTGTTTTTTTAAAAAACATCAGTCGGAACATATAAAGTAACTACATAAGATTCACTAATTATGTATTTATGCAAGACTCTGTCTTGATAACAGTGTAATTTTGAATGCATGAGACAGTAAGTGATTTTATATGACCAATCCACTAAAATATGTTAAATTGTAAATAAAACATCTTCAGAGAGAACCACTTAAGGCCAAATCTTCAAAGGCTACAGTACAGAAGACAGACACAAGTTCACTCAGCAGATCTCACAGAAGGTTCACAAAAGTGCTGTCAAACATCAGACACTAAACAAAGGAGAGAAAAAAAAATTACCTTATCTCTAAATGGCTTCACAAGATGCCACTTGCAGTCTGGGCCTAAGACTTGAACACTGTGAATGTTTAGCAACAACTCTTCTCATCCTAAATACTGTCCATAAATATTTTTCACATCTAAGTCAATAATTATTACTATTAATATTTCAGAAAAAGTATCTAGGAATTTTTTTTTTTTAACATGGCAAAAAATGTATGCCATTTCACCACACATAGGCATAGAGTAAAGCCCAGTATGCGCTGGCCTAGTTCAGCTCTGTACAAAAAGCTCTATGCAACAATACCAGTGATAGGTACCATGGTTCTTAAATCAATGACCAACATTCAACAGTATATTGCTTGTATCGGTGGAAAGTAGGACATTCAAAGCAGTCAGACACAAGGGAGGACATTTTAAGAAAAGAAAAACAAAAATATTCTTATAACTGGATAATTCACCAAGAGTGAACCCCCTCCCTTCCTCCCTCCCCCCACGCAATTGCTGGACAGCAGATTTTCTTGACAAATTCTAGTGCCATCACATGGATCTGCTACAACCACTAGCCATTATGGGTTAACAGAATTGAATACTAGCACCATAAACTATGGCTGTTCATGTATTTATTTTGCAAAGCATGCCACCGTAAAGCTAGACACCCCTGTAGTCACACCATGCAATACTGCAATGGCTTTGTAAAAAAATATTCCATGTGAGGTATTATTTGAAAGCTAACACCACACTGGTCAATAATATCATTGTAAAAGATATGTAACAATGCTATGTGATATTTTGGATTCTCCCTAATATTATGCTTTAAAGTTGGTCACAAAAAGGAGTTTAGACCAGGTGTGTCAGGGGGGTTGATAAACAGATTTTTCTCCAGACACAGGAAAGAAGCCAACACCTCAAACCAGGTATGGCCCAAATTCAATGGGTTATTCATTTGTATTGATCATTGCAGCAGGAAGAGATAATCTGCACACCAGCAACCATCAGTGCAGGAGGAACAGGAATCAGCACACGCTGCTGTGTTTTTGTCTGTTAAAGGAGCAACAGACCTTATTACTCCTCTGGATGTTCCAGGAAAGGGTTGGACCTTTCAGGACAGATGGTTTTGGAGAAATTCAGGAATGGGGGGGGGGCATTGGGGTCACTTTGCTAATAGTAACCAAGGCGGGTTGCCACCAGGGTGTGGCTCTAGTGTAACAAGCAGGCTGCTGGAGTCAGAGCTGCTGAACCAGGGCTGCTGAATGTGACTGGGAGTGTCTGGACTGGGAGCTACACCAGCAGTGCATTATAAGGCACTCAAGGTTATAAGACAAGTGGTGATAAAACCTCTCAGTGGTCTGGTTTGAACCCCAGGTTTGACAGCCACCTTCTGAGTACAGCTATTAGTTAGCATTTCAAAGGGAGTGTCAGTTTTGCAGCACTTTTCAAACCTCTATTTATCAAAGTTTTCAGAATTTCATTGATGGTGATGGATGACCAAAAAAAGTAATGATAGACTAGAATTATTTGAAACTGCCTCTGCACCTGGTTAGTGAAGGATAATTTACCCCTCTCTTTACAGCAAGACTTTCAACAGCCTGATGAAAAAGCTATGATGAAGTTTCCTCTTCACAGCTTTTAAGGTTCAACTAGCCTGGCTGCAAGCATCTGACAGTAAGGACGCGGTATTTGTAATTTGTTTGCAGATTTTTGGCCCTTCTATTAATAAAAAGCCTAAAGCGCTTGTGGAGTGTAATTTGCTCTGAAATGCAGCTATTAGGAAACAAAGATATCTGAAACCTTCCTTTTGGGTCAGCAACATTTTTCAAAAAATTATGACACTGCAGCTGGGATTTTTAGAGTAGCCCACGGGGAGCATGTGTAGCGCTGGTTGGAAATATTTCAACTAAACAGCTTTTCTGTGAACAATGCCAATTAATTGAAACCAAACATTACGTGGGAAAGCGTCAGTTTCAATGAACCTTTTATAGGGACGGCTTCTCAAGTCTAAGACAGAACTTCTGGTCAAAACCACAGAGAGACTGACCCCAGAATAATCAACAGCTTGGTGCTTAGGGCATTCACTTGTGACGTGAGAGCTAGGTTCACACCCTTGGTCTGAGTCAGGCAGAGCAAGAACTTGAACCTGGGTCTCACACAGCCCATGAGAGTGCCCTAATCATTAGGCTATTGGCTTCTGAGGTGGGCCTCACTTTCATTTTTCATGAACAATTTTGAAAGGTCTCAGTTTCATTCTGATGCGGAATTTGATTTTTTTTCCCTGAAATTTTCATGGGATGGGAAAACCATTTCTCACCCAGCTCTAATTGTGTGCACAGATCCCATTGAAATTCAGTCATAGCTGGGTGCCTAATTTGTTTAGACTCACGTAAAAATCCCAGCATGCAGATAGATCTCTGTTCTTGAGTCATTAACTGTGTTTTTTTTTTTTAAGGTTAGTTCTCTGTTATTTCACCTCCTGGAGTGTGGCTCTCATCAAGGGTGATGAATGTCATGCTGGCGGCTCTGGGATACGAGTTAAAAAAACCCAAAACACTCAGCTGGCAATTTTGCAGCCTCCCAGGAAGTAACTTCATAATACAGCAGGATCTGGTAACCTACAGGTGCATCCAGGAATTTCACAGGATCAATCTCTTAACATTGTAAGTGGTATTGTGATTTAACTTTACATTTCTCTTTAATGTTGAATGCATTACCCTAGACCCAGACTTCTGGATCTAACCAAGATTTTTGTGATATAGTAAAATATATCTGAGGGACTGTAAAAGGGTTCACTCACTGCAGGAGCACCTCCTGTGGCCAGGCCTGGCATAGTAGCTATCTCCTCATATGGTGTCCCCGGTCAATGGTTGCACCATCACCACAGTTGTCTCCCTTCCCACAACTCGGCCCTCCATCCACGGTTAGTCCACCTTTTCTGGGGTAACAGACTCCAACCAAGCTATAGTCCAATGACCTTACAGCAGGTCTTCCATCTGTCCCTGGGCTCTGTGGTCCTTACACTCCTTACCTCCGATGCTTTCATCCCACCTTCCCCAGTGGATGGTAGGAGAACCCAAGCCTTTCCTAGGCTCCAACCAGAGATACCATAGCTGGCAGTCAAGGTCTACTCTCTCAGACTCCTTGTTGCCTCCCCGGAGCACTTCCTACCTCTTCTATTCTCCAGAGAATGGCTGCAGATTCTTCCCCTACAGCCCCCTTTCTTCTACTTCTTCTTCTTGTATTTAATGACATAACAGACTCACATTCTGAGGCCATAGCCATCAGGTGCTGGATTTCATGAAAAATAGTTAGTCTCTCTCTCTCTCTCTATATATATATATATAGTAAATTGTAATGTTGCTTTTTGTGTTGCCCCATTTTCCTGATGCTCTTATGAGGTATTTTTGTGTAAACTTTGTAATTTTTAGGTGCCTGAGTTTGTCATACAAAATCTCCCTATCAATGTTACACTCTTTAGACTCTCAGAAGATGTGGTCAACTTTCTTTGACCTTGCATGTCTCACACAGCCCAGCTTTGTATTTATTATTTAAGGAGAAGTTACTGAACACTGTGGCTTAAACAGTAAGTATGTGTAGTAGAGCTATCTCACTCTCTCTCAGGTTCTTGCAGTAGGTCAGCATTTTCGATTCGAGGACATATTTCATGAAAACTTTCCTGCCTTATTTCCTTTGTCCATAGTTCCTGCCACTCCTCTTAGTTCATTTTTAATTAGGCTTTTAAACATCTGTTCACTTAGAGGGACCTCTATGTCAATTTTTTGTTGTTACAGCATTTTTGCTACTTTATCTGCCACCTCATTTCCTGCTATCCCAACATGCACTAGAATCCATGCTATTTCAATGTTTACTCGTGTGTATCTCTGATAGTGAATCTGACAAGATGACAATGGAGATAGGGATAATGTTGGTGTTATATTGGATACTGAATATGAGACCTACTAGTTTGACAGTCGTAACAGCAACAAAATTTGATTGTCTAATTGATTTCTTTAGTCCAGGCATTAGGACGCAGAATGCTCGCCCTGCTCTCCCAGTTTTCTCATCATTCGACCCATCCATAAATATTTGGCAATGCTTGCTCCATTTACCATATACATAGCAATTTGCTATATTTCAGTATTTAGCTCTCCTTCCCCTTTTCATCTCATTATATAGTTCCACATTTATATTATGGACTTATGGACAATATGCATTTTCTACCTATAATGCATTTTCCCTTGGCTATATATGCTAATTTATTTTCTCTTTGTTCCTTTGTCTATATTTTAATCTTATTAACATTAGGCATTTTTGATTTCCCCACTCCATGCTGTCCACTAATTTCCCTGTTAGTGTTTCTGTCTTCACTGTTTCCTATGACTTTTGCCCAGATGGTTAAAACCAATAATTTAATTCTTAATGCTACAGGCATTTCACTAGCAGCTATCTGCATTACACACAAAGGAGTCATGATGAAGGCACCACATGCAATGTGTAACGCCTGGGCTAGAATTGAGTCTAACTTCTTTAGGCTTGTTTTTGATGCTGAACTAAATGCTTGGCATCTGTACTCAATGGATTGATCTTATTAATGCTCTATAAAATATTACCACTGCTTTCTTATCCATGTCCCAGGTGGTTCCAGAAATACTTCCAAGTAGATACATTTTACCTTTACATTTATCTACACTATTTTCTATGTGATCCTTCCATGTTAGCTAGCTATCAAATGTCAAACCCAGGAATTTGTAGCTTTTAATTATATCTATTTGCTGTTCACATAGACAGTTTACAATCTTTTTAAATTTTCTTTTTAATGACTATCATTCCTTTAGTTTTGAGAATTGAAAATTTAAAGCCCTATGTTTCCCCATTCCACACTTTTCCTAACTGCTTTGTTAATTCACTTCTCAGCTATTTTCTGGTTCCTGTTTTTAGCCCATATGGCACAGTCATCTGCAAACGAAGAAATGCCTATTTCTGCATTCATCCTTTTTGGGAGATCATTTATCATTATATTGAATAAGGTAGGGCAGATGACACTCCTCTGTGGAGTACCATTTGTGTATATGTTACAGTAAGCTCTCCCTATTCTGACCTACATAGTTCTTTTACATGACAAATCCTTTATCCACCTATACAGTCTTCCTCTTACGCCCATGGATGCTATGGCTTCAATAAGCATTCTTTCCATAATGTGTCAGATGCATTTTCAATATCAAGGAAATCTACTCTCATATATCCTTTTTCTCATTTTCTGTGTGTGTTTCGGTCTCTACTATATGCTCAACTGTACTCCTTCCCCTCCTGAACTCACTTTGCAGATTGTCCATAAGTCCATTTCTCTCTAGATAGTTAATCTTTCAGTCACCATTCTTTCTATGACTGTACCCACACATGATGTAAGGGCAACTGTCCTGTATGCATCAGGTGATCTTCACAGCTTACCTGGTTTCCACACTGGGACTACAACTGTATGTTTTCACTGTATTGGTCGCTCATCTTTTCTCCATATACTGTTGTAAGGGTTGGCAGTATTTTCAGAGCCTCCTTTCTGCTACAAACGTTCTGGTTTTATAATCACCACCCAGCCTCTCCCCAGGTGGACTTCATCAATTAAGCCTGGCTTTCTTTCACTCACAGCTGCTGCCAGGTGTGATAGCTGGCCTGTCAGGCCCACATTAACCTCTCCAGGGCCTCTGTGAGGTACACACACATCACAAGGACACAGTTACCTTCTTTTTTTTATAACTAACCAGATCTTGTACTGAAAGTAGCACAGCTCTGTCTGGGACTATGAAACCAAAAATAAATTAGTCCTCCCTCTCTCTTTCTATATACAATGCCATTCTGCATCAAGCAGGCTCTTCACCTTACATTTTATTTTCTTTACCAAGTGAATTCATTGTCTTTTTAATATGAGATATAGCAGACTATTGTGACTGCTTCTGTTGTTGGTATCTTTAGATTGGTGGTAGTTATAGATGAAGATATATTCACTCAGTGGCCTTTCTCTTCTCCTACACAATTCTGATCTGAGTCATATTTTCCCCCTTCCTCATGCATTCCACACTTTCAGTCAATCCAACAACTTTCATTTGTTCTTTTTTTTTCTGTGAAATATAAATAGACCAAACAGATTCAGGTAAGTTTACCTGGGATCCCCAAAGGTAGCTGAAAGTATTTAAAAATCACACTAAACCCTTGAGCTTTTTGAGGTTCTCCCATCATTAAAAATTCATATGAATCCTCCCAAAAATAGACTGATATTTCTTTCATCTTTATTAAACCTGAGCAAGTTTAAATTAATCTGGGTGCACTGCAATCCACTAAAGTGTCTCAGTTAGATATGAAAAGCATCAAAAAATAATTAAGTTATTTCCTCAAGCACTAGCATCATTCTACAGCTGGTTTGGTTAATTCCACTCTGAAATTGGAAGGAATGTGTCCTCTTTCTGTTTAAACTAAAAAGGCAGTACTCAATAAGATATCAACCACAGTCCATGCTGTAGTGCTCTCTAATGAGTCATGTCATGTCTTTTCCAATGGCTTGTTAATTTTTTTAAAGTACATCATTAAATTGGTATCTTGTGACTAATTTCATGTGATTTTTTTAAGCAGGCTGGAGGCTGAGGCCTGACGTTCTAAGGTCAGTGATAATTTGGGAAGTGGATAGGTTAAGATAAATTACTGATATTCTATGTCTACCTGTTGGTGTGAAAACATCTACGTAGCCAGGAAAAGAGACCTATTCTTACAGCACAGCAAAATGTCTCTCTAACCCAAGCCTAGCATTCAGTTTCACTATTCAGCGAATATCAAAACAAAACAACAACAAAAACAATTTTAAGAGTGACAATAGTTATGTTCTTTATAAATCTCTGACCAGAAGCTATGGTTAAGTTTAATGGAGGAGTATGTTGGGTACCAAAAGCACCTCTAACACTATCCTCCTGTTCCAGTTATCTCTGCTCTGAAGTACCAGCCTTCCAAAGAAAGGTCACCCTTCAGAAGACACTACCATTTTCTACCGCTAGATAGTGACTTTGGAGGCAAACAATAGTGAAGGATAATTCAGTGACAGCCCCATGTATGTACTTGAGGGCATAATCAGAATCTAAATCAGGGGTCGGCAACCTTTCAGAAGTGGTGTGCCGAGTCTTCATTTATTCACTCTAATTTAAGGTTTCGCATGCCAGTCATACGTTTGAATGTTTTTAGAAGGTCTCTTTCTATAAGTCTATAATATATAACTAAACTATTGTTGTATGTAAAGTAAATAAGGTTTTTAAAATGTTTAAGAAACTTCATTTAAAATTAAATTAAAATGCAGAGCCCCCCGGACCGGTGGCCAGGACCTGGGCAGTGTGAGTGACACTGAAAATCAGCTCGCGTGCCGCCTTCGGCACACGTGCCATAGATTGCCTACCCCGATCTAAATGAATAACCTTGGGTTGTGTTCTTCCAGTCAAGCAAAGCTAAATGTTTTTTATCCTACTATACGTGTGAGTGCAATGGTGGCAGAGACGGTTCTCCACCAACCTCACTGCTGTCTTTGCTTATGTTCATTAGAGCATTGATATATCATTAGGAAGTCAAGGGGAAGTTTGCCTGCACACAGGAAACAGATCTGGTTAGTGAGAAGATGCCATTTACATACACTTTTTCATTGTCTGTAGGCGCCTAATAATCCTGAAAAATGTTTTAGAGTTAGCGGTTTTACTGGCATGTATTATCTACCGTTTGGTAGAGTATGACACTAAATGGGAAGTTTGCCTGGAAAAGGATTAGGTAAAAGCTGATTAAGGAATTCAGCATTTGGCCCATCTGTATGGCTTTGCATTACTTTGCTTTAAAAAAAATTCAGAATGAGTTGACGTTTCTCTCTCTCCTTCATTCAAACCAAACATAAGTGGCAATTTTAATGTTCTGTTTGGCAACCAAATGAAAAATCAGTTATTCACTCAGCTTTGCTAAAGAGCTGCATTATTCTCTACACAGGCCACGTAGGCCTAGGGAGGAAACAAGCCTGGATTTTTTCCCATTTGGGTAAGGATTTATACTGGAAGGATTTCAAGATATGGATGATCTCTAGAAAAATTGCAGCTCTTCAGATAGTATTTTACATTTTCTAAAAATATGAATGTGAGATTACAGATTTCTGAGAAACAGATTAGTTAAGAACAGTAAAACACTTAATGCTAAATAGTCCCAAAATACAGCCAAAATTCCTTTTAAGTCACGAATATCCCTCACTGGAAGTGACTTGTTATTTATGGAGTTGCAGGTCTGCATTGCCAAAACATAAGGGTAAGGCATGTCTGAGCCCCTTAATTAGAATAGGACGTTACTCCCTAATGAATTGATTTGTCCTTTTGGTGAAGTCAGGATTTTGATTTTTTTTTTTTTAATATCAAATGTTGGTATAGTGCACTGTTTATTGGTAAGCTTTTTTGTATGAATTATCAGGATCTTTACTCTTTCTTTGAATAACACTGGTGCTGAGTAATTGGGAAAAGGGTAGGAACAGTGTGAAGCAGTGGGTTAATATTTATGATGCCATGTTAATGTTGACTGCACCAGGGTTTTTTTTAGCAACAATGATTACAAGCCTTCAGCTCTCAGCTACATTTAGTAAAAAATCATTACCTTGGCAACAAACAGAAAGAGAAGAAGAAAAATCCATCTACTTTAATAATCCACTCACTGGTTTAAGTCTATAGTATAATGAGCTATAGCTTCACATAGGGGCTACTCGGACATTATTACACCTAATTTTATCTGATTAATTGTAATAAACTGTAAATGAGGTTTATAGTTAAATTAGATATTTTGCAATCCACAGCTGGCATTGCAAGTTGTTACTTCAATGTCAACACTCAATAGTAGAAACAAGTATGAAAAAATATATAGATGTTGTAGCTTGAAAATGCAAACATTATAATATATATTCATAAGACTCAAGCCTACACTTCCAAAGCCATTATAAACTACAGTAACAGGATACGGTCTTCCAGCTGACTTTCTCAAGCATTGTAAATATTGTAATCTCAAGACAAGCATTTATGAAAATATTTACTGCCTCGTAATAGACTTTCAAAGCCAAAGCATTTACCATATGAGCTGTATAAGTTGGAAATAAGTTGTTCTTTTAGATGTTCCCCCTGACTCAGTGGTGGTATTTCTATATCCCAATGAGTCCTTGAAGATCTCCCTCATTTTTCACTTCTTTAATTCCCCTGCACTTTGAGGATTCTTATAAGAACTCCATAAAGAAATGGATGGATGGAACTCCCATCACCTGAAACTCCCATTGTACTCAATGAAGTGGGTGGTTCGCAAATTACAGTTATTTTTATTTTATTGTCTAAATACAGATGTAGGTGCCTAACTTTAAATCTGTTAGTCTTTAAGGTGCCACCAGACTCCTTGTTGTTTTTGTAGATACAGACTAACACGGCTACCCCCTGATACTTAACTTTAATTAGCGAAGTTTGAAAATTTTGGACTTGATCCTTGGACAATGCAATGCAGTGCACTGTTCTATAGTGATTCTTTTAGCCAATGAAAAAGTATTATTTATTGGTTGTAGAAATAATTTCATCCATTACTTGATGGCTCCCTAGAATACTCTTTATATGACCCAGAAAAGGAATGTACTAGATGAAAGAATCCTTGTTTGAAATTCTATAGCCTGTGTTTTGCCAGAGGTCAAACTATATGATCATAATGATTCCTCTGATTCTTACAGTCTATGAACATATACTATCTCATCATTGTTCCATGCCACTGAAAACTTAAGGGAATTGGAGACTAAGGTAAGAAATAAAACCTGGATGTGGCATTAGTGAAACCTACCAAGTAGCCCCAAGGTTTCAGCATTTAAAAATAAAATTGAATTATGAGGAAAAAATAGCCTTTACTATTTCTGTGTCCATTATCGGTAATCCTCCATCACATAGCTAATACACTGGACCTAATTAGAAATGCTAATGTGCAACATAATCCAATACAATTCATCTCCATTTATTTGTAGCACAACATAAATGTTATGGGTCTTTCTAGTCTGGTGATCAGTTTGTTATGATAACTTTATACAAGTTGAGAGCCACATATTATGTATACAAGCAACATTATAAAATTCTTAAAATGCAATTTGCCTTTTTTGAAGAGTAAAACAAAAGATAGTTTATTTATGGCTCTGACTGTCTGGAAATATAACATGGAACAATAAGCAGAAAGTCAAAATTATTTGTCTATAAACTGCAATACATATTTATACAATAGGAAAAAAGAATTTAAGAAAAAACAAAAATGAAACAATTATGTTAAAAAATGCTGAGGGCCAAATGCACAAAACATCTACTGGCCTCTAATGGAAGAGAAAAATAGATGAATATATAATAACTAATACCTAATTTACTGTAAAGATCACATTTCTATATTTAATATATTTGAGATATTTCGCAAATATAAATGGCATGAATTTTATTGACCACAGAAGTGAAAAATGGATGTCACTGGGTAGAGAAAGGTATGCTACAGTATGGGGAGCCACACTGTAAGCTTCCCTATGTAGATCTGCTAATGAAACTCAGTTTTGACATGCAATATACCCTGCTACTCCAATCCTGAAAACATCCCAGGCCAGAAAAGGTTGCTAACCATTTTACATTTTATACAGGGTGGGTTTCCAGACAAAGTCAATCTTCTTGAAGATGGATTAGTTTCAAATTAATTTCACTTTCTGATCTGTGACATTATTGCTAAGCCTCAAAAATAAAAGGGTAGAAAGTCAGTTCCCCCCATGCCACCATTTCAAAACGATGGTTTCAACTATGTAAGGTATTTTGAGGTTCCATGTAACAAAGGTAGTGGTGATTCCAAAGAGACATGGGTATACCCATATATATATATATAAAGGGAATTTATAAAACTATTCAAAAATGCAGCCATTAATATTTCTCCAGAAGTCAGCAAAGTATTGACCTATTTAAGGTCAGTTTATGCTCTAGCTTGAGATAATTCTAATGAAAAAAATAGGTCATCTTACAAACCTTCGCTACGTAACTTACATAGATGTAGTGCAAATGACCAACCTTCCTTTTTTTTTTCTTCTTTTCCTGACACTTTGTTCTCATTTCATGTCTCTATAAAAACCATGGCAACACTTACCATAGATACACTAGGTGGCCAATTAGGGAGGTACATATGTTTGGGGTGGAGGGACAGGTTTCTGGCCAACCCCTCTCCTAAAGCAGCAGTTCCTACCTGCACCCTACATCACATGGATTTTCACAAAGCTGAAGTTTTGCTTTTGATTTTTCAGTGGGAACAGCCCATGGAGACATTGAAGAGGGATGAGCAAAGAACAAGTGATCTTGAAGGTGAAATTGAGAGGGAGGGACATGTAACAGGAGCAAACAGGCAGCAAGTAGACAGAGGGGAACTGAGGATCTGCAAGGAAAATGAAGAAGAGTGTGTAGAATGAAGACAGAAGCAAGAGAGCTGTTTCTTGTGGGGTGGGGAAAGAGGAGGGTACAGAGAAAGGAGGAGGTAAAGTAATGGGGAAGAGACCCCCAAGGGAGGAAAAAGTTAGTGAGTGGGGCTGGAGGTTTCTATATCCCTAATTGTTACCCAAGGAGTCAAAAACGTGGGAGGAACAGAAAACTCTTCAGCTCTAAAATGGTAGGGAGGGCCCCCTACAGCAGGTGTACTCTGGAGGAGAGGAACCTTATGGATGCGTCTATAACTCTCCCCCATGATGTTTTTCTCCAACATTGCTGGACCACTCAAGTTACTTCTCCTTTTCCAGCATTGTTGAAGCACCACAATGTGACCACTGATTTCTAAAAGGATAAACACAGCTAACAAACTCAATCTTGTTAAAATAATGCAATTTTGATCATAATTCTCCACTCTACTTGATTTTCAGGAAAGTCTAGCGTTTAAGAGAAAATGCTCCTCCTTTCAAAAAAGGCAAAACATCGTTGCATCTTCTCACTCCATCTAGGCCAGATACTCAAATTAATATGTGAATTTAAAAATCTGTTTCAAATACCAGAGTCTAAAACAATAATTTTTGAGACTCTAGTTCTGTACCACTGATCCTTTCTTAGCCTCATAAGATTCCATTTGACCCAGCTTCAGAGGGGTTTTTCGAATCTATTTTTACCTTCTGTTCAATGAAGGTGAAACTTACCGTATTCATACCGATTTACTGCATTAACATAGATTTATATTAAAAACAGCATGTTCTGCAGAGAGATCTGGCATTTGTTACATTGAATATCTTTCTGCCATATACTTTTAGTACTTCAGCTTACAAAAAGGCGGTCTCAAAAATATATTCCCTAGTAATGTGACTGCATAAGTGGTAACAAATGACCTATATGGCCTTTCATTTATTAATGTTCAAGTAGGTGTTTCCATTAGTATCTTGGAGATCCTTCTTTTGTCATTAGAATATGAAAGTGTCTGGATTCTTTCTGAGGGAGGTAAAATGTTAAATTTCAGAAGCTTTGCCTAAAAAAGCTCACAAAACCAATATACATGAAAAGCCAAATTGTACTGTGATGCCCTAAATATCTCTCTCTAATGAAAGGCCTGTGCCTTAAATTTAAAATTCCTATGTTATCTATCCACATTTGAGGAACCAGCAGTCCTCTTTTACATGAACCCAAACCAGATACAACAACAAACAATAATAAATACTACTACTACTAATAATAATAATAATAAAGAATTATAAAACATATATTTTGTTTTTTCATGTTGAAATAAACCCTCATTTTAAAATATAAAATACAATAAAAATATCAAAAATATCAATAGAATGAAAACATACAAATAATTATAAAATTATAAAAAATGAAATCCAAATCAAAACATTTTGACTGACACAAAACTATTTCTCTCTCCCCCCAGAAATTTTGTTTCTGAGGAAATTTCAAAATTGCAACTTTTTGTTCAAATTCAGGATTTTTTTTAAAAAACACCAGAATTTCCTGAGGAATGGACATTTCAAGTTTCAACCAACTCTAGAGACGAGTTATAAACTAGATGAAGCAGCTATTAAGCAGACTCAAGATGCTAACCAATTTCAATATTTCAGTCCTCGGTCTAGCTAACGGATTGAAAGTAACAATGTGAATATCTCTTCAGTTAGTGTAGGTCAATCCCAGCTACCCAAACCTTGTATCAGACATTACAGACTTCTAGGCAACTGTTAGCTAAGAGGAAAACATGGCATATACCACTTACTAGGTTTAAAAAGAGATTCCAAATTCCTAGTATATCACAGAAAAATCCCAAGTCAGCAAGGGAAGTAAAGGAATGGTGAAACTAAGGGCTGGTCTACACTAGGGGAGGGATCGATCTAAGATACACAACTTCAGCTACGCTATTCGTGTAGCTGAAGTCTAAGTATCTTAGTTCGACTTACCTGGCCGTCCTCACAGTGGCAAGTCGACCGCCGTGGCTCCGCCGTTGACTCCGCTTACTCCTCCTGCTGAGGCAGAGTACTGGCGTCAATTCGGGGATCGATTTATCACGTCTAGACAAGACGTGATAAATCAATCCCTGATAGATCGATTACTACCCGCCGATCCGGCGGGTAGTGTAGATGTGGCCTATGCAGCAAATTTGACTAAGGGACAGCCTTAGTCACTGTAGCCCATAGAGCTAGCTTTAGCATTTTATTTTACTTCGCAGTAATGCAAGGAACCTACAGAATCCTCTAAGACATCAGCTTAAGCAGTTAGCATTAGGCTTGAGGCCTCTGAACTCTGGCATAGATAAATGGCCCAACCATCACACTGAGTTTTGGGGAACTGGGAATAGCATGCTTAAGGGGGAAGTTTGTATATAATAAAACCAAATAACCACAGGAACATTGAACTCATACTAGGCATGGATAATTTAGGATAGAATTGTTGGCTGATGCTTAACCATGAACTCGCCTTGGCAACAATTTGATGTATATGATAATAAGCTAAAATTATTAATCAGTTTGAATGAATATTCATGACAGGCCTTAGGCCCTATAATAAGCCAGACCACCATGTAAATAGGCTGGTTGATCTCGACTTTGGTCTGGACCATCTGACTCGTTTGGCATGCCAGGGACAGAGCAAGTTCTTTGCATTTCACTACCAGATCTCGACGGAAGAGGGGGAGTATATTAGTAAACGTAAGGGATGGTACAAAAGATAACATTAACTTTTTATTACTGTTATATATTTATGTGGTTTGGAGCTTTTCTGTCTTTATTAATTGTGCTAATAAAAGTGGCTAAAGCTTTGCTTTGTCCCCAATGTAAGTGCCTTCATTGTGCACACCAGGGTTCCCAACCAGATATTGACCTTGATAATTTTGATTTTTGTTGTGCCTGATTCTGGAACTAGAACCCTACCACCTCCAGCTCTTTTAGTTAGAAATCAATAATTATCAACCACTAAAGAATTGGGCTACAGTCACAATCCTTCCCCAACTCTGGTCTTTCCCATATTGAGCTCCAACTATTTTTTATGCAGTCCCCGCAGGCAGTCACCTGACTCCTCAGTACTATGCTCATTCTGGCAACTAGAACACCAAAAACTCGGCCTTAAACATTCTATGTCTCTGCAACAAGCACGCTGGGTCATGGGTGAACCCAAAGGACAATGATTCTGTTACAATAAAGACATTTATAATTATGAAAATAATTATTCTAATGCCACCTTCCCACGTGCCATTGGGTAACTCACTTAGCCCCTCTGTGCCTCTGTAAAATAGGGATAATAGTATGTCAGTTCCTCATTGGAGTGTCATGGGGGGAAGTACATGTTTTGATTGTGAGGTGTTCAGGTATTACAGTGATGAGGACCATATAAGTATCTAAGATAGATAATCAAACATGAAAAAAATTCAAGAACTAAGGTTTTCTTTTTTATTAATATCCCAACTACTGTAATTCATCCTGAAAAAATGCCTCTTTTATGTTATGAGAAGTCATAACCAGAAGAATAAGTCCACATGATATCAGTGCAGCATTTTACAGTCTTAAAAGAGCAATAAATTGTAAAAAAACAACTGCAAAATCTCACACTTAGTTCTTCCTACTGTAGATTTTTCAAGACAGAATATTTAGTTATTTGTCCAAACAAAATATCAAAAAAGCAAACTTCTTTTCTTGTACATGTCTAAGAAGACATAAGCTTGCAACCTCTTTTTATCTTTTTTATTGACGAATAGCAAAAAAAATGTATATTTTCTCACAGCTCATGCAGCTGTTTGATAACAAGTTTGTCAAGATGAAAAATGAAATGTGGCTCCTGCACTTTTTAAGTCTACAGTTTGTACTTTGACGATAAGACTTATAAAAATGCAATATTTGTTATATATTTTCATGTATCGGCCCCCACTAAGAAAATGAATCTTTGGATAATGAAATTCAAAATATGTGGATTAAAAGCAGGCTCTCTGTATGTGTAATTGATATATTACTTGTTCATTTAGCTTGAAATGCAATCTTTATGTTTCAAGATTTGTCTTTTTCATATGCTTGATTAAAAAAAAACCATCAAAGAGAGACCTCTGGATTCTTACCCTTTATAAAGGACCTCAGTAACAAATATAATGCTCATGAACCCTTCAGCATAGTAAGAACTTTAATACATGCACAGGACTGAGTGAGATCATTAATTTATGTTGCACATAATTATATGAACTTCAATTATACTGTATATAATTATTATGAAGAAAAGACGTCCTCTTATTTTACCTGGGAAGCCTTTATCAATGGATCATTTTAAAAGATATTATTTACTAGTAATTTCATAATCAAATCCAAATGAAAGGTTCTGCTGCCCTATTTAAATAAAAAGATAAAGGGACACTACTAATGGCAGTAGAAGGGGCTGGAGAGAGAACTCTAGACTAGATAGCAACTATACATAAAGAGGAACCTTGCAGTTTGAACTACATCTGAAGATCAAGGACATGCAGCAAAATCAGAACTTCCAACTTTGTGTAAAGGTAAAAAGTCATAATTTGCTTCCAGTGAAGTGTAGTGAAGTGAATTTTCAATTGAGTCTGCAGGACGGAATGGCTCAGGGGATTGGTAGCGGCATATGAAGCTTTTCATCACTAGGATGTTCATGAAAATCTCACTCAGGTTCAGTAGAGACAAAAAGCCATTATTCTCTGCTGGTTCTTTCTTGAGCTACAAGAAATGAGCTGTGATCATGGTCCGGTGTCTAGAGCACAAGCATGCACCTCAAAATCACCACAACCACCACTATTAACACTGTTCTTGGCAGGCTCTTTAAATGCCAATGATTGTTCAGGCAGAGAAAGAGAGGTGTGTTATCCTGGAGAGCAAGTCAGAAAAGCAAAATATTTCCCAAGAAAGATTTCATAGAAAAAATTCCCAATGAATTTTTTTTCATTTTCCATATGAAATTCTGAAATGAAGCAAAATGTTTCAGTTTCCAAAAACTGAAACAATATAACATGTTAAATAATTTGAACCAAAATAATGTATTTCAAAAGTTAGCGAAGGAATTTTTTTTTGTCAGAACTGAAATTTTCCACATGAACATTTTTGACCAGTTGTACTCTCTTCTCACACAGAGAGGAGTATCCTTTTAGGCTAGAGCTGAGATGCATTAGCAGGTAACTTGAATGCGAGCTGCCAGTGCAGTACCTCTTTTATGAAGAAAGCAGAGGGGTAATTGGAAGGCCAGAAGGAACCATTGTGATTATCTTGTCTGACCACCTTTATAACAGGCAATAGAACTTCCACAGAATAATTCCTAGAGTAGATCTTTTAGAAAAACATCCAATCTTGATTTAAAAATTGTCAGTGATAAAGAATCTGCCACAACGTCTGGTAAATTTTTCCAGGGGTTAATTACCCTCACTGTTAAAAATTTTGAGTTTTCTTAGTTGTCACTCCATGAACTTCCACAACTTCTCATTGGCTGGGAATGGCAAACTGTGGCCACTGGGAGCTGTTGGCTGCCTGCGGACGGTTGATGTAAACACGGTCTCACAGCCCGCCAGCAGATTACCCTGACGGGGCTCATGCAGCCTGGAGGCCGCAGGATGCCCACCACTGGATTAGAGCATGGGTCTTTAACATTGCAGCAGATTGTCTTAACCACTGGACTATCGGATAGTCTATTGTCATTTTTTCTCAACCTTTTCTGTTGAAGCTATTCCACTGTATATAAATACTTAAATAGTCATTGGAGCAGGGATTTTAATGTGGGTTTCCCACACCCTAGGTGAGTAACCTAACTATTAAGCAATAGATTCTCTTAGTCTCTCTTTCCCTGTCCAAATGACTATTCATTGTCATCATGAATTGCCCCTGGGAATGACAAGAATTGAGGTACCTGGGCAAACCAGGTATGGAAGCTTACACAACACTTCCTAGTGCTATATCGGGATATGCCTACTGTTGTCAGTCCCTCATTTGCATGACCATTAAATCATCCATTTTTGTTAAATGATAAAATCGGGGGGGGGGGGAATTCTCAGAGGTGAAATATTATAGATGTAATTCATCTCAAGACAATTTCAGATTTTTGTTATGTTTTGCCAAATGTTTTTCTTATGTTTTCCTAAATTTTAACAGTACACATCTCACACATTTCATAATAATTCAATTAACTTCATTCAGCTATTGTATTGCTCAAGGCCAATGCTAAATTAAATTCAGTGAAGAATTGTAAAGCTGACAGCCAAAATAAAAATACACATATCCCATCTACAGAATCAATACAATAAAATGTTTGAAAAACAAACTTGGATATTCTGCTTCTTGTATTAACATGACAAACATGGTAATGCCTCAAAGATGAATAGCCTTCAGGAGAGCAGAGGGGCAAACAAACAAATTGCTATACAAAGCTATACAATTGACCGATTGAGAGAAGGCAGATACACCTTGTGACTCAGCAAGGCATGCGAGAACATGCCTATGGACAGAACTCTAAGGTTTTTTCATACCATGTGCTGGATAGCTTGTCTTTGAACAAAGAAAGAGAGGCCACAGGGCAAGAGACTATAAAAGGCTACTGCAGCTCCTACATCTTGTCTTCAATCCTGCTTCTTACTTCTGGAGGAACCTTGTTACAAACTGAAGCTCTGAAAGAAGGATCGAATGACCCATCCCAGCTGTGGATGTACTCCAGAGACTTGATTTGAACCTGCAGTTTATTCCATCACTGCTACAAGCCTGAACTAAGAACTTTGCCATTAATGTTTGTAATTGATTCAATTTAACCAATTTTAGCTCTCATCTATATTTTTTTCTTTTTATGAATAAACCTTTTGATTTTAGATTCTAAAGGATTGGCAACACCGTGATTTGTGGATAAGATCTGACTTGTATATCGACATGGGTCTGGGGCTTGATCCTTTGGGATCGGGAGAACCTTTTTTCTTTTACTGGGGTATTGGTTTTCATAACCATTCATCCCCATAATGAGTGGTGCTGGTGGTGACACTGGGAAACTGGAGCATCTAAGGGAATTGCTTGTATGACTTCTGGTTAGCCAGTGGGTAAAACCGAAGTCCTCTCTGTTTGGCTGGTTTGGTGTGCAAAGGACCCAAGTCTTGGGCTGTAACTGCCCTCTTTTAAGCAATTTGTCAGCAATTGATACTCTCAGTTGTGTCCCACCAGAGGCAGCATTGTTACAGAAGGTTAAACAAAAAACAACCCCCCCCCCGAAAATCTACTCCAAGCAGCACCCTCATAACCAAGGAAGGGAGAAGAGCAGAGTAGAAGACTTCATGAAGTTACTAGGGACCATGTTTTCCAAATACAATTGAAATGGGGGGTGCCCATGCACTGTGGTGATGGGTGTCAGTGTTAAATCCTTTGACAGACAGAAGATTAAGAAGAGAATGATACAACCCTGACTAAAACTGGATACAACCCCCCCGACATATTTGAAAGCAGAGGAGCCAAAACACAGTGAAAAATAATGACTAATAAAAACAATGGAAATAGCTAACTAACAGAGATTAGAAAACAGGCCAGTGTAACTGTGGATAGTCATTTTAATTTCATTAAGTGGCACAAAGTTGGTGGCAGTTCAACCACAACAACAAAAACAAAGTTTTTCCATCAGGACTTCCTCAATATCTTGCTCTTGAGGTTTCAGAGTATGTTGTTTAGAAATAAGATTTTTTTTTAATAACTGGAAAATAAATCCAGTTTGGGTTACTACCTCAAGCTTTTCTCAAGGGACTTGAGCTTTAGTGAAATTTCTCAGGCCTTTTCCAGAATCTCAGGCCTTTCAGACCTGCAATTGTCAAAATGATACTGAATAGAAGAGAGGGTTGGTCCCAACTAGGCAGTCTGTAAAGAACACAGTTCTTGAGCTCTTGACATTTGCCCTTTTCCCTGTTCACCATCTAAGGCTATGTCTACATTTACAAGCTTACAACAGCACAGCTGTACCAATACAGCTGTGCTGCTGAAAGAATGCTCATGTAGCCATGTTATGCCGACTGGAGAGAGCTCTCCCATTGACATAATAAATCCAGGTCAATGAGCACCAGTAGCTATGTTAGCAAGAGAGTGTCTGCGCTGAAACAGTGCTGTGCATATAAGCGCTTATGATGGCAAACCTTATGTTTCTCAGGGGTGTTTTTTTTTCACACACCCGAGTGACAAAGTTTTGCAGACATAAGTGTTGTATAAACATGGCCTAAGACCTTAATTGGGTTTGCAGTTACCAACCCTGCCCTCTTACTATCTTGAACACTGGTGTGGGATCTGAACAAGGATTTATCCTCTCAGATACCCCATGGAGACATTAATAAGATAGGAGAATGTCACATTTGAAGAACCAGCAGTCCTCTTTTACAAGAACCCAAAACAGGTATAACAACAAACAATAATAAATAAAATAATAATAATACATAATAAAGAATTATAAAAACATACAGTTTGTTTTTTCATGTTGAAATAAACCCTCATTTTAATATATAAAATACAATAAAAATGTCAAATAAAATGAAAACATAAAAATAATTTAAAAATGAAATCCAAATCAAAACATTTTGATTGATCCAAAACAGTTTTCCACACAGAAATTTTGTTTCTGAGGAAATTTCAAAATTGCAACTTTTTCTTGCAATTCAGATTTTTTTTAGACATCAGAATTTCCTGAGGAATGGACATTTCAAGTTTCAACCAGCTCTAGAGACAAGTTATAAAGTAGATGGAGCAGATATTAAGCAGACTCAAGATGCTGACCAATTTCAATATTTCAGTTCTGGGTCTAGCTAACGGATTGACAGTTAACAGAATGTTTATATCCCTTCAGTTAGTGTATGTCATTGACAGCTACTCAAAACTTATGTCAGACATTACAGACGTTTAGGCAACTGTTAGCTAAGAGGAAAACATGGAATATAGCACTTACTAGGTTTAAAAAGAGATTCCAAATTCCTAGTATATCATAGAACAATCTCAGGTCAGCAAGGGAAGTAAAGCAATGATGGAACTAAGCAGCAAATTTATCACAGAGCTTCTAACAGCCCCTTACAGGTGCAAGTTGGACTGTTAGGCTACTCTGCCTTGTGCTGTGGCCCCAGGACCTGTACCAAACTTTCCTCAACCAAATCTGAGGATCTGGATCATTAACTAACTGACAATCACAGGGCATAAATGAGTGAAGCAAACCAGTAGCTCATCCTGAACTAGAAATCAGAGCTAGTGGGGATATAAAAAGGATATAAAAGGAGCTTAAATCCTAACAAAAATGTTGATTATATTGGTAGCTTACTAATGGAAAGTCCTTCAATACTACGGCATAGAACAAAAGAATCATTGCAGCTGAGTGGTAGATAAACTTCAGTTAAACATTCAGACTCATTATAACCTGCCATGCCTCCCTCCATCACAGACCCATGCAGCTTCTACCTGTGCCTGACTCACACTGCAGTTTCAAAATACCACTGCAAAAATTTGGGAATTGGCAATTTACACGAGCTGAGGACATTGTCCCTAACAGTTTCTTGTTTCTTTTTGTTGTGTTTTTATGCATCCACAGTGAATGTTCCCCATGGAAACAATGACACTGGTAATCAGTGATCAAACAGCCTCCTTAAAGCAAAGTATTATTTACTTAGATGATTTATGCATTTAAGAGAAAACAGATTTTAAAACAATATGCAGACTGCACACTTGTCTAGCTTACGAGGTGTTTTACCATCTTCCACGTGGAGACCCTAATAAGTCTAACTTCCTATAGATTCCTCTGAAGAGCCTGCCTCTGTGTCAGCTTGTCCATTTCAGAGCTCAGTGATTACTCCCTAGACACTCCTTGGTAATAGAAAAGCCTCCTCCTCACCTCAGAGGACTTTTAACTGTTCAGAATTTTTTGCTCTCTGAGCACCCAGACTGGCAAAAGGAAGGATTGCATCTTCACAGGAGACTGGACATAGACTCAAACTCAATAGCTTCCTCCCATTATCCTTCAAGTGTGAGCCATGTTGTTCTTACCAGGGGAGCCATTGTGTTGCCTTCCTGCATAATGACCAGTGAATTCAAGCATTCTAGACATATAATAAATATTTCACTACCCCCGTATAAGTTATACAGTCTCTCTCAATAACTAGACTATATATCAGTATTCTTAGGTTGTTACAAAGCATCTCCATATACATCACAATACAGTATTAAGATTTAAGAATCAAATATAATGAAGCTAGACCTTTGTGATTCATTTGGGTCTTACCTGAGGACAATTGTTCCTTGGCTGGTACTTAGGAAATGCCAGATGCAGCATTAGAGGTGTCCTTATAATTCTACCATGCATGATCTTGGTGCTACTCTTTGTATACATGACCCTGTCCTTGTTTCTTTAGTTAGGTGCTGGTTGTACTCTTTCTGGCTGTCCCATCTGAGATTCAGGAAGTTATGTCATAGTAGTATTTGGCTTGCTGTCACTGCTATTTAATTCTATTACCTATTCCACTCCTGCTGTCATGGAAAGTATGTTTGTGTTAGGCAATAGAGCCCATGTTCAGCTTTACATGAGACACTCTTTTGGACTGCTGCTCATGCCTTTTGGTGGTGTACACCTCCAGTTCAGTATTGCTGTCCAGGAGTCTCTATTTTGGGTGAGATGTACATCTTCCACTCAGATTTTAAGGCCAGAAGGGACCATTCATGATCATCTAGTCCGACCTCCTGCACATTGCAGGCCACAGAACCTCACCCACCCATTCCTGCAATAGACCCATAAGCTCTGGGTGTGTTACTGAAGTCCTCAAATCCTGATGTAAAGACTTCAAGTTACAGAGAATCCACTATTTACATTAGTTTAAACCTGGAAGTGGCCCAGACTGCATGACCCAGACGGCATGCCCACTCAGGGTCCCTGCCAATCTGACCCCAGATATGGCAGTCAGTTGGACCCTGAGCATTTCAGCAAAACCCAACTGCCAGCACTTCTGATGTTTTCAAATGAAGTTGTTCTTTGCCTGTTTACTGCTCTGGCATCTACCAACAGCTTAATTTCCAACTCTGACTGACTGACTTAACAGCAGTGAAGAGGCTCCAATGACAGCTAAGCAGTGCATGACCACCTAGTGCTCATCCCTCAGAATGCAAGACTTTGGAGAGGACCGATTTTTGATAATTCAAGGGAAAGTAGTTTGATGCAATAAATGTAATTTCCTTACCTGTAATTTTATCTTGTCCATGTGAGTAGCGCTGATCTGAAATTAATCAAGCTGAATCCTTACTGGAACTTTCTATGGCTCATATTGTGCCACCATACAAAGCAGCTGGAGGTTTCCCAGGAAGGGGTTTTTGTCCTTTTTTCTCTCCCTTTCCAGCCTAGCAATGATTCTGGTAAGAAGAATACTTAAATGGAATTCAGAATAACTATGAAATTACCCCAACGTTAGCACTTTTCAGCATTGCTGTGGTTGAAGTGGGGTCCTGTGTTCATATTAGAGGGATCTGTATTCTTATTCCTACTCAGCTCAATGCACATACAGCTTCGACTCTGCTCACAAGCAGTATCTGTCTGTGGAGACTTGAGGTTCAGTTACAGCAGGTTCCTCTTTACAGATACTCATAGCTAGTTTCTCTCCTACTTCTTCTTCCAGAAAACGATAAAAAAATGTCCAAAAGACACAAGGGTTCGGTCAATCAGAGGAAGGTTATATCTAATACGTTAGAACCCTAGATTGCTTCAGAGACAGCTGGTGAGACTACTCAAACCTTCCTTGGATAGAGCTGAATAACCATCATCCTGCTTGCCAGATGCTAACATATGTACATGGGTCAGGGCTTGGGCTGGCCTCCAACTCAGTTGGTTGTACTCCCATAGTTTGTGGAGTGCTGAAGGCCCACTGGCTGGCCTCACTGCCTAGCACTCAAGGGAACAATCTGTCTCATTTATGCATGATCTGTAACCACAGAGGAAACATTTTCATTTCGCCCTCTCCCTCCTCAGCTCATTCAGGCAGGGGCAGCCAGGATTTTTCCCAGTGTAAAAGATCAGTTTTGAGGGGAGGCTTGCTTCTTAGCTACACTAAAAATCTATGGAATTAGAAAGAAAACAGGCTCCCTCCACTCAGAAGTGTATGGCAAAAAATAAATTAATTGTCTTCTACAACGGGGCAAGAAGGTAGCATAACTGCATTTCAATAATTCCGAGTACACAGAATCAGTGAGCTCTAACCTGATGTGGGGACCAGAAATTCAGGAGAAGCAAAGTTGGATTTTACAATAATGGCTAAAATTAGTCCTCTTTTATGAGAAAACTAAACTACCGTATTTTCCGGCGTATAAGACGACCTTGTAACCCAGGAAAATCTTAGATTAGATAATCTTAGATTAAACAATTAGATAATTATTTTAATTGCAGCATCTTTTAGACATTATCCCTAATAATGTGATAGCCAGCTGTTTTTGTAATCTTTTTCTCTCCGTAGAATTGAATTGGTTACAAACAGCTGTTCTTAGATAGATGTCGCACAATGTGTACATTCTGAGACCTGTACAGAAACTACAGAATTGTCATTCATGGATACTAAGTTTTAGCTCATACAGTAATGCTGAACCATCCAGGAACAGCATTAGTTGTATTCAAATGTATGTAGAAGAGTATTTTAAATATAAAATATCACACCTGATAGCTGATAGAGGTATAACAAGATCCAATGGCTGGAAGCTGGAGCTAGACGAGTTAAAACTGAAAATAAGGTTGCATATTTTAACTATGAGAGTGCGATAGGGTGCTGTTAGCAGCTATAAATAGAGCCCCTTATGGGAGGCAGCACCCTGGTCACTTAGGGTATGTCTACACTGCAACTGAAGATCTGCGGCTGGCCCATGCCAGCTGACTCAGGCTAAGGGGATGTTTTATTGTAGTGCGGATGTTCGGGCTTGGGCTAGAGCCCGAGCTCTGGGATCCTTGCAGGGTCCTAGAGGCTAGGCTCCAGTCCAAGCCTGGAGTCTACACTGCAATTAATCAGCCCCTTAGCCTGAACCCCATGAGTCCAAGTCAAATGACATGGGCCACCCATGGCTGTCTAATTGCAGTGTAGACATATCCTTAGAACATGCAGGGAAACTGGGTACTTAGGGTTAGAGGGAGTTTGGAAGTTTAGTGGGGATCACTTGCACCTCTAGGGAGCCTAATGAGCTAATGAGGTAATTAGCTCAGCAGATGGATAGCTGAGAGAAGAAAGCAAGCAGTATAAAAGGCTGAGCCAGAGATCAGGCCCCTTCTATTTGCAATGCATTGTCTCTGGAGCATAAGGCAAGAAATAATAATAAAGGCACTTGATGAAGGTACCCAGTGGAGTATGTGTGCTGTTTAATCACCAGGAGGCCTTATCAGACAGGGTTTCCAGGGCTGGAGGGAAAATCCACTCGGGTTGGATTCTCCATCACTTTTCATCTTTCAGTCAAGACTGGGTGTCTTTCTACAAAACATGTTCTTGTTCAACCAGAATTTCTGGGTTTGATGCAGAAGTGAATGAGTGAAATTCTCTGGCTTGTGTAATGCAGGAGGTCAGGCTAGATCATCACCCTGGTCCTTTCTGGCCTTAAAATCTAGACTCATTTAATGGAAATTCCTTATATTAATTAGTAGCTTACAAACGTAGGGTCCCCTCCTATAAATAATTAAGTGCATATGTATCTTTATTCCTGTGAATAAAACCTAAATAGTTTAAATTAAGCTATGTAAAAAACCAGATAGTCTGAGAAACTGAAGTGGGAAGAACGGGCCCAGAAAAATATAACTAACAGCCACCAGCTCTTCCATAAATGAAACTCCCATTAAAGCTAAACAGAGTTAAGTGTGGGGTAGAATAATGTTATATGGGTCAGATTTTTGGCCCTGGTCTAATTTTTGATACCTTGTCTTGAGGCTGGAAATAGTTCCATCCACATTTTTGCTCCAACAATGAATTGCAAGCACAGATAGTAGCAGTTAGACATCTACTTGTTTTCAGTAGACAGTCAGATAGATATGTAACTACTTCTATTTGTAACTGCAATTTGATTGCTCAAAGGGAATGTAACTGAAAAGCTGGTCTCAGATCAACAAATAATTTCATACTAGCACTATTGTATCTGATAATTATGCTCCAAACCTACAAGCATATAAACTAATGAATAAAATGAATAACTTTACAAATGTGAATAAGCCCATTCAATTTAGTCAGGTTCTAACAGAATCTGGGGCCTTTGTATATTGAAATATAATTACATATTTAAAATAATGAGATTATTCTGTGTTTTCTTAAATTGTGTTTTATGTAAATAAACCTTATGAATGTGGAAAGAACTCGAGTAGTAGCATAATATAAAAAGTACAGAATCTTTCCAATTATTTAGCTCATGCTGTAGTTAGGATGTCACTTTTATGTTGAATCATAAAGGGAAAGAAAGTTTTATAATAGGCTTGTTCTGATATATGGCCAGTATGACATGCTGGAGTTTAGGTTGGTAGAGTCCTTCATACAAAATGTACTGAAATGGGAAGTTATTTTATAAAGCAAAATTTAACCCCATGAGATTCCCACTGGCAGCGCTGTATAAAGCTCAGCAATTATGATTCTCAATGGTTTCTTTGGGTTTAATTTATCTTGGTTCATAAAGGCTAAATTTAACTGCATTTTGGCATTCAAACCTCAAAGCAAAATTCAGTCAAAATTGTTGAATTTCTCCTGACTTTGCCTTAGAACCATATACAAGTTTATTATAGTAGCAAGTTTGCAAACCTTTGCTGAGTTTGACTTTGTAACAGACTATATGACATTCCTAGTTTTGTAACTAAAGTTTTACCCTGCTACTATTTTTAGCCAAGAGTTTGCGGGGTTGGGAAAGTTTTAGAACCCAAAGTAGAACTCATGGGCAGTTAATAACGAGTGTAACATATATACCAATTTTAGTGTTTACCCATTCTCTGAATGGGAAAGTACTGACCTAGAACGTGGAAGACCTACATAAAACCCGTATCTGCAGCTGCTTTCAAGACCTGACTACTTTATCCACTAGTTGCTATTAGTCTAACAGAAATTGGGGATGGGGTCAAAGTCCAAGGTTTTGTGTTGCTCCAGATCAGCTCTCATAGTCATTGATTCTGGGTTGCATGATCCTGACAAGGATCAAATGTATAGTGTCAAATTTATCCACTGAAGACCTACACCTCTACCTCGATATAACGCGACCCGATCTAACATGAATTCAGATATAAGGCGGTAAAGCAGTGCTCCGGGGGGGGGGGGGGGGCGGGGCTGCGCACTCTGGTGGATCAAAGCAAGTTCGATATAATGCGGTTTCACCTATAACGCGGTAAGATTTTTTGGCTCCCGAGGACAGCGTTATATCGAGGTAAAGGTGTACCAAGAGCCATCTGCGTCCAGAAGCTGGGGTCTAATCAAGTACTCCCTGTGTACCTAGCCTTCACATAGAGCATTGAAGAGCCCAGAGGAAGAGGAGCACATATTTATATTAGGGTCTGCACTACAGACTACAGTGAAGGCCAGGAACCTGGTGGAAAATTATGCTGCATCTGTTCAAAACTTAACATGTTTAAGGGTAAGTTTCAAGTTCACTTTGACAGCCTTAAATGCATACGAAAGTAGTCTCAGATTTATTTATGTTTTGGCACAGTTCCCCAGCCTTAGAAATTA
This sequence comes from Chrysemys picta bellii, assembly GCF_011386835.1. NCBI lineage: Eukaryota > Metazoa > Chordata > Testudines > Emydidae > Chrysemys > Chrysemys picta. Next base: position 220,034,457 of record NC_088792.1, on the reverse strand, counting down.
CAACAAAGTGTAACAGGATAAAAGGAACTGTCAAATATAAATAGTTCAATTTTTCATAAACAAGTACAGTAGATTTTCTAGATGAATACTCACAAGGGAACTAGTGACAGGGTATTTCTTTAAAATGAAGTAATATCCCCAACATATACATTCTAGGAAAGCGCTGCTTATTGGTCTAAGGAAACCTGAAGTGAGTCAACTTAATACAAAATACATATTTTTACCTGGACTCAAAGCATATAACATTGTTGTGAGTCAACCTTTCCTAATAGGGTACTTTCTATCTCTGAAGTTGCAGAGCAAAATGTGCTTCAGGGACTAGTATAAGTATCACTGGGTGTTCTCACTGGGGACTGAATCTGGGACTTTCAGTGCCAGAAGAATGTACTATTATCTGAGCTAAAGGAGTCACTCCATTAGTTGCCAGCATAGTAAACTCACATCATCTATTGCCCACCCATAGTCCGACCCAGTCCGACCATTCTTATGAGGTATTCATAGCACACACTGAACAGCGAATTACACACTTCCGCTGGTGAGAGTAAGGATGTCCTGAGTGTCTGAGGTCCACAGCCATTCAAATCCCAGGTAAGCCACTATTTGTAATAGCTGACATGATGGGTTATCACTAGAGCTGGTAGAAATTTTTCCAATGGAACAGTTTTCTGTCTGTAAATGCTGATTCAACCAAATGAAAATTTTGCATGGGAATGTATTGATTTTGTCAATATTTGCAATGGGAAATTAGCAAAACAGTTTTGATAAGGTTGAAACGTTTTACTTTTATTTAATCATTTTGACTATTACATATTTATGTTACAAATTATGATACAATATAAAAGATGAAATGAAAAATCTCAATAAGACAAACAAAATATTTCAGAATATTTCATTTTGTGAAAAATTCTGAGATTTCAAAACTAAAATTTGAAACCTTGGTGTTTCCCATAGTATGGAAATTCCATTTTTCTGCCAGCTCTACTCATCACTACAGATAGAACCTTGGACCTACAGCGCTAAAAGCATGATCTTCTATCATGTTAGCTAAAGAGGTAGCAACTTTAGCACCTAAATGTAATATACTCATTCTCTATAGATTCGCGGTGGCTCAGCCACTAGAAAAAGATGTATAACTTACACCGAACACTGGGTTACATTAGCAGATTGTGTGTGACTTTGTACTGAATATTCAGTGTGAATTGCCCCTCCACAATAAAGTAAATACATCATGTAAAGCTCATATGATGAGTTGTTATTTTAAATGGCTGCTGTCTGGAGGCAAAACTGATTCTTATGTATTTGTGAATAGAAGATTTAACAAATTGCGAACCACATGTACCTGGTAAAAGGGCATTGCAAGCTTTTTTACTCACCCTAGATTAAACATGAATTACTTCTTGGAAATAGCCCAAATATAAATTTTCTATGAGTAGAGTCTTCAGTTGTGTACAATGCATAATTTAGGAAAACATTTTGAAGGCAATATATAGCATCAATAATATATTAATGGATTAAAGACAGATATACTTACTGGTTACTATAGTGCCAAATATGTAATAAGCACTTTAGGGATGGAAATAGTTGCAGAGTGATAAAAACATTGGTAACCTCATTCATAAGAAATTACAGGTCCAAAGGTTGGCTTCTGTGTGTTACATATGCAGTGTAAGACAACTGTTTGCTTACCTTTATATCTATGGGTAGCCTCTAACCAAAGAATAATACTGACGGCATTAATATCATTGGCTTAGATTATTTGTCCAGGGGCAGACTGGACCATTGAAGGTATACTGCTCCCAATGATGTCAACAGAAGCTTTGCATGTGCATTTACAAGCTGTATTTCCCCCCAGAATATTTCATAGGGCAAATCTTGCATGACTTATTCATGTAATCAGTTGCATTAACATGTATGTAATATTCATAGATTCATAGATTCATAGATTATAGGACTGGAAGGGACCTCGAGAGGTCATCGAGTCCAGTCCCCTGCCCGCATGGCAGGACCAAATACTGTCTAGACCATCCCTGATAGACATTTATCTAATCTACTCTTAAATATCTCCAGAAACGGAGATTCCACAACCTCCCTAGGCAATTTGTTCCAGTGTTTAACCACCCTGACAGTTAGGAACTTTTTCCTAATGTCCAACCTAGACCTCCCTTGCTGCAGTTTAAACCCATTGTTTCTGGTTCTATCCTTAGAGGCTAAGGTGAACAAGTTCTCTCCCTCCTCCTTATGACACCCTTTTAGATACCTGTAAACTGCTATCATGTCCCCTCTCAGTCTTCTCTTTTCCAAACTAAACAAACCCAATTCTTTCAGCCTTCCTTCATAGGTCATGTTCTCAAGACCTTTAATCATTCTTGTTGCTCTTCTTTGGACCCTTTCCAATTTCTCCACATCTTTTTTAAAATGCGGCGCCCAGAACTGGACACAATACTCCAGCTGAGGCCTAACCAGAGCAGAGTAGAGCGGAAGAATGACTTCTCGTGTCTTGCTCACAACACACCTGTTAATACATCCCAGAATCATGTTTGCTTTTTTTGCAACAGCATCACACTGTTGACTCATATTTAGCTTGTGGTCCACTATAACCCCTAGATCCCTTTCTGCCGTACTCCTACCTAGACAGTCTTTTCCCATTCTGTATGTGTGAAATTGATTTTTCCTTCCTAAGTGGAGCACTTTGCATTTGTCTTTGTTAAACTTCATCCTGTTTAACTCAGACCATTTCTCCAATTTGTCCAGATCATTTTGAATTATGACCCTGTCCTCCAAAGTAGTTGCAATCCCTCCCAGTTTGGTATCATCCGCAAACTTAATAAGCGTACTTTCTATGCCAATATCTAAGTCGTTGATGAAGATATTGAACAGAGCCGGTCCCAAAACAGACCCCTGCGGTACCCCACTCGTTATGCCTTTCCAGCAGGATTGGGAACCATTAATAACAACTCTCTGAGTACGGTTATCCAGCCAGTTATGCACCCACCTTATAGTAGCCCCATCTAAATTGTATTTGCCTAGTTTATCGATAAGAATATCATGCGAGACCGTATCAAATGCCTTACTAAAGTCTAGGTATACCACATCCACCGCTTCACCCTTATCCACAACGCTCGTTATCCTATCAAAGAAAGCTATCAGATTGGTTTGACATGATTTGTTCTTCACAAATCCATGCTGGCTGGTCCCTATCACCTTACCACCTTCCAAGTGTTTGCAGATGATTTCCTTTATTACTTGCTCCATTATCTTCCCTGGCACAGAAGTTAAACTAACTGGTCTGTAGTTTCCTGGGCTGTTTTTATTTCCCTTTTTATAGATGGGCACTATATTTGCCCTTTTCCAGTCTTCTGGAATCTCTCCCGTCTCCCATGACTTTCCAAAGATAATAGCTAGAGGCTCAGATACCTCCTCTATTAGCTCCTTGAGTATTCTAGGATGCATTTCGTCAGGCCCGGGTGACTTGCAGGCATCTAACTTTTCTAAGTGATTTTTAACTTGTTCTTTTTTTATTTTATCCGCTAAACCTACCCCCTTCCCATTAGTATTCACTGTGTTAGGCATTCCTTCAGACTTCTCGGTGAAGACCGAAACAAAGAAGTCATTAAGCATCTCTGCCATTTCCAAGTTTCCTGTTACTGTTTCTCCCTCTTCACTAAGCAGTGGGCCTACCCTGTCTTTGGTCTTCCTCTTGCTTCTAATGTATTGATAAAAAGTCTTCTTGTTTCCTTTTATTCCCGTAGCTAGTTTGAGCTCATTTTGTGCCTTTGCCTTTCTAATCTTGCCCCTGCATTCCTGTGTTGTTTGCCTATATTCATCCTTTGTAATCTGTCCTAGTTTCCATTTTTTATATGACTCCTTTTTATTTTTTAGATCGTGCAAGATCTCGTGGTTAAGCCAAGGTGGTCTTTTGCCATATTTTCTATCTTTCCTAACCAGCGGAATAGCTTGCTTTTGGGCCCTTAATAGTGTCCCTTTGAAAAACTGCCAACTCTCCTCAGTTGTTTTTCCCCTCAGTCTTGATTCCCATGGGACCTTACCTATCAGCTCTCGGAGCTTCCCAAAATCTGCCTTCCTGAAATCCATTGTCTCTATTTTGCTGTTCTCCCTTCTACCCTTCCTTAGAATTGCAAACTCTATGATTTCATGATCACTTTCACCCAGGCTGCCTTCTACTTTCACATTCTCAACGAGTTCCTCCCTATTTGTTAAAATCAAAGTCTAGAACAGCTTCCCCCCTAGTAGCTTTTTCAACCTTCTGAAATAAAAAGTTGTCTCCAATGCAGTCCAAGAATTTGTTGGATAGTCTGTGCCCCGCTGTGTTATTTTCCCAACATATATCCGGATAGTTGAAGTGCCCCATCACCACCAAATCTTGGGCTTTGGATGATTTTGTTAGTTGCTTGAAAAAAGCCTCATCCACCTCTTCCACCTGGTTAGGTGGCCTGTAGTAGACTCCTAGCATGACATCTCCCTTGTTTTTTGCCCCTTTTAGCCTAACCCAGAGACTCTCAACACTTCCGTCTCCTATGTCCATCTCTATGTCCATCTATACTTAAAGTAGTCTGTCTATTGGATAGAGACTACCTATCACCAAGGGATAAACAAATATTTTCTCTATATGTTTTGGACTATATTTTATAAGCTGTGTTGACAATGATTTCACCACTTGGCATCTATGCCTAAAGTACCTTGCAAATATTTGGTGGGGAGGATTTGACATATAAAACATGGTAGCACAGTGGAACTGTTTTGCAAACAAGCTGAGCAGCATTTGTCCCTCTATACAGAACAAATTTTCCACAGCTACTTTTAGGTGTATCCTTTCTATAAACATATCTGTAGGGGAAAAGGTTGTTTTCTCTCTTTATTCTACATAGCTTAGTGCACAGTACAGGTATGGACTCAAAGGCCATGATTCTTAGTGGAAGCAAAGAAGTGCACAATATGTACTAGAAGGTGGTCGAGGGAGGGGTGCAGAGGTAGCTTTAAGCCACCTTTTCAGTCCTCTGATCCTGGACTGTCTGTACACCAGACTGCTCTGTCTTGTTCAGAGTACTCCCAGCCACACCCAACTCCCTCCAGCCTATACTGTCACAGGGAGGTGGAGTGGTGTAAGAGCCATTACAATGGCTGTGGAGTACTGGAGGATCCTCTATGCTGAGGTGCTCCTCCAATAGACAAGTGCAAAGTGGTCCTAATGAAACTGAGGATTTGGGCCTAAATACTGAAAGGTTGTCATCCTACTAAGTGGTGTATTCTTCTCTCAGCAGGACCAGATTAACACATAGGCAAACTAGGCAAGTGCCTAGGGAACAAATTTGGGGGGAGGCAATTTTTTTAAACCAATGTGGATTTGTGTATGAACTGAAAGAACTTCACTCGCTTGAGTGAGTGGCATTGTAACCTAGCACACGGGGTCACAATGCCACTCACATTTAGCCCAGCCACCCCTCTCTCATGTTGTAGAATTCCACATAATTCCCCAGGAAAGAAGACAGCACTTGGTAAAGAAAATGTTTCTTTCTGCAACAGGGAGACAGTGCATGTTTGCCTAGGGCCCAGTCATGGGTCAATCCAGCCCAGTCTCTCAGTACTTCATGAGAGTAGTTACCAGAAATGTTAATGAGAATTATGGCATTAAGACAAGACCCCTGAAACTGCTCTCTGAGACACACATTTTCAGTTGGCAAAGAAGTTTTATAGCAGTCTCCAAATAGTCAAGAAGCAAAGGTGTGATGAGCAAAGAACTGCTGACAGTGTGAATAATATTGGGTCAGTACATCTCTGGTTAATATTTTCAGCTGAGGCCATTGAGTCAGCACACATTCACACTTGGAGGCCAAAGATGGGCATGGCACGATTGGTTAGTATAAACCAATCTTGTAACCAGGGGAAAGGTGAGCTACCTATAATACAGAAGAAGAAAAAGAGGCATTGCAACATACATAGACTGCACAGAAAAAAATTCTGCACACAAAATGAAATAAAAAAAGTCTGACCATTTTGAACAGGGCAAAAAAATTCACTTTTCACGGATGCAGTTAAGTATCACACTTGTTTGTTCATTATGTAAAGGACATTTTCAGCAAACAGTTTTTCCCTTTTGTGAAACTGGAACTACATGAGAGCAAATATGGGTAGTAAAAATGAAGGGATACATTTGACTTTGACATATCCTTGTCGGTTGCCTTATTTAAAAATAACCACTGAATTGGCAGTGCAAATGCTCTAACATTCCCAACAGAGAGGACAGGAAAGGGTGAAGATGTAAAGAAAAGCCTTAAAAAAATGGAACTGCAGGGCTGTTGACATGATTTTTGGAAGCTTTCAAAGTCAGTCTTTCAGGAGTGATGTGATATGGTTTGATGGTCCTGCATCCTCAGAGATACCAAGGTATTTGGAGGTAGGAACAAATACTAAGGTACTATGCATTTCAGTTCTAATCACTCTGTCTTTTGCTCTTCGTCACCTTTATTTAAATTCAGGGCCACAGACAGAATCCCAGAAGTAGGATTAATATCCCTAGTGAGAAAAAAGCATTTTAAGTTGACAGTTCTTATACTAATTGATGGTTTTGGTCACAAAGTTAACTATCATAAAACCAGATTTAATGCATTGCTCGGAAATGATAGCTACAGAAGCATCTGTTTTTATTCAGTGTTTGTTTAGAGTTTGTTAATAAATGTACTCTTGGCATAATGTGATAAATGTAGCAGAGAAAATGAATTGGGGCAGATATGAAATTGCAGAATTGGAGTTATTGTATGTTCTAAAAAGCAAAACAACAACAACAAAATAAGATAGGAGTTTTAGAGTCTATGAGTGTTACTGAAAAATAAAGCAGAAGTGAGCCTGTTGCATCCAAATTTTTGTTTGCATATGTTAGAGCAAGCAGTATTTCTCTGAATGAACTCTAAAAGTTGTTTGAGTGGAACAATACAAAAAGCATGAAGATTTCACGCTGCCTCTCTCCTAGGTGACTAGATTCAATAGTAGTCACTTGACAAGTTTTCTATGAATACAGAATTTGTTTGTTTTTTCTTTTATTTAGTGGATTTAGTTAATCTTCTGTTTATTGAGACGTGACAATTATGCTTCCTCTCCCCCCTCCAGAAAGCACCTCCTGTGACAAATCTCTGTTTGTCTCAACAAAAGATGTAATAATAATTTAATGTTTCTCCATACTGGAATACAGAACACCTAGTAAGTATGGTGGAGAGAGCTAAACAGATCTTAGCCAAATCTCAAAAAAATGAATATGTGCAAGGTAGAGGAACATCCACCTCAGTAAAAACAGTGGATTCACACCAAGGGAAGTATGATAATAAAGATACAAAGCAAGCATACTTATCTTCATAAAGACTAACTGTACTGTTTTACAGTTAAAGTGGTATAGAAATCAGAGACTAGCCAGAGAATAAAGATGATTTTCTTTGAAATTTCTGTAAACCCAGGAGGGCTCAGTCTGAGGAAAGATTGTGAGGTGTACCATTCACATTGTTAATACCATTCACATTGTTAATATAGTTGAGTAAAGGGGACAAGGAAAGAGCAGACATTTCCCAAAGGATATTTCATCCACTATAGAATAGGCAGAAACATTTAGCCAAAAGGTGTATCTGTAGTTACATAATTAACTGAAATACTTTTAAAATCTTCAAAAATCCCAATTCACTAACACTGGAATTCATCCCTATACAGAGAGAGAACCGAAGGTGGCCCCTCTACACAGGAAGCATTTCGCCCTAAAGGAACACAACACTTTTGAAGATTTAAAGAACTTAATTATGATCCCAAGAACTGAGTCATACATGGCCAAAATGTGATTTGAAAGGCTTGTCAAGCCTATAATCTATGGTCTCAAGTTTTTGTGCTGCTTGTATATGTTTCATGGACTAGCTTAACGCTAAAGCTGTCAGGAAGCTGCATTCCTAACACTGATTTAGAGTTTTGAGATGTCATCATAGGTAGCCAGGGATATAGAGAAAAATAATAGCCTTAAACCAGGTTATAGTAAGCAGCTGTAAAATAAAAGACTGATTCATAAAACAATTTTGCAATATTCCACTAGACACATGTATGCTTATGAGGGCTGTCCAGAAGTTTTTTGTATTTATTTTTAAACAGTCCAGTTCAGTTCAATCCAGTCCAACTCATGGTGATCAGGGGAGGTCCCGGATGACTGGAAAAAGGCTAATGTAGTGCCCATCTTTAAAAAAGGGAAAAAGGAGGATCCGGGGAACTACAGGCCAGTCAGCCTCACCTCAGTCCCTGGAAAAATCATGGAGCAGGTCCTCAAGGAATCAATTCTGAAACACTTAGAGGAGACGAAAGTGATCAGGAACAGTCAGCATGGATTCACCAAGGGCAAGTCATGCCTGACTAACTTAATTGCCTTCTATGATGAGATAACTGGCTCTGTGGATGAGGGGAAAGAAGTGGACGTGTTATTCCTTGACTTTAGCAAAGCTTTTGATACGGTCTCCCACAGTATCCTTGACGGCAAGTTAAAGAAGTATGGGCTGGATGAATGGACTATAACATGGATAGAAAACTGGCTAGATCGTCGGGCTCAACAGGTAGTGATCAATGGCTCCATGTCTAGTTGGCAGCTGGTATCAAGCGGAGTGCCCCAAGGGTCGGTCCCGGGACCGGTTTTGTTCAATATCTTCATTAATGATCTGGAGGATGGCGTAGACTGCACCATCAGCACATTTGCAGATGACACTAAACTGGGAGGAGTGGTAGATACGCTGGAGGGTAGGGATAGGATACAGAGGAACCTACACAAATTAGAGGATTGGGCCAAAAGAAATCTATGAGGTTCAACAAGGACAAGTGCAGAGTCCTGCACTTAGGACGAAAAGAATCCCATGCACTGCTACAGACTAGGGACTGAATGTCTAGGCAGCAGTTCTGCAGAAAAGGACCTAAGGGTTACAGTGGACAGGAAGCTGGATATGAGTCAACAGTGTGCCCTTGTTGCCAAGAAGGCTAACAGCATTTTGGGCTGTATAAGTAGGGGCATTGCCAGCAGATCGAGGGACGTGATTGTTCCCCTGTATTCGACATTGGTGAGGCCTCATCTGGAGTACTGTGTCCAGTTTTGGGCCCCACACTACTAGAAGGATGTGGAAAAACTGGAAAGAGTCCAGCGGAGGGCAACAAAAATGATTAGGGGGCTAGAGCACAGGACTTATGAGGAGAGGCTGAGGGAAATGAGATTGTTTAGTCTGCAGAAGAGAAGAATGAGGTGGGATTTGATAACTAGTTTCAACTACCTGAAAGGGGGTTCCAAAGAGGATGGATCTAGACTGTGGTGCCAGATGACAGAACAAGGAGTAATGGTCTCAAGTTGCAGTGGGGGAGGTTTAGGTTGGATATTAGGAAAATCTTTTTCACTAGGAGGGTGATGAAGCACTGGAATGGGTTACCTAGGGAGGTGGTAGAATCTCTTTTCTTAGAGGTTTTTAAGGTCAGGCTTGACAAAGCCCTGGCTGGGATGATTTAGTTGGGAATTGGTCCTGCTGTGAGCAGGGGGTTGGACTAGATGACCTCCTGAGATCCCTTCCAACCCTGATATTCTGTGATTGTATTATTTTAAATTAATCATAAAGGGCAATGGAAGTATAGCTGATATATACATAATGTACATTTCAAAACTGAAATAGTAATGTCCATTTCTATCAATGTTAGACTTTTAGTTTTCCTACCAGAAGAGTATGACCCTCAGAAAAGTGACTCAGGATACTAAATTACTTATGTCAAACTTAGTGATAATGAGGTTTTAGTGGGATTTTATTCCATAAAATTTCATTAGTAGCTTAGGTCATATTGATCTGCAATTAGATGATGTGCTGTCATATTGTATGGGGATTCTGAAACCTTATTCAGGGCTTGGTAAATTGAGGAATTTCCATTTTCAGCAGGCTTATATATATATATTCTATATATATATATAAAGAAAAACTCTATTTTCAAAAGCATGGACCCAGAGTCTATTTAACTAAACCATCTCAACATCTGGGAGTTGGAGGGAAGGTGGAGCAAGAGAATGGGGAAATGGTCAGATAAAAATTCTATTTTTCCCCAGCCCTCTAATATAGAAAACAGGTTGTGTTCCATTTTTGTAAACATTTTCAGTCAGGTTTTGATTTTGCAAAGCCAAAAGTAGGAAAGTTTAATTATGGCTTCCATTTTATCTGATCCAAAGTTCCCATCACTTATTTTGATTTGTAAAGCTGTGTAAATCTTTTTAAAAGTTGCACAGAATAACTAGCATTGAATATCACATTAAGGTTAATTTATTACTCTGCAAAACACTGGAAAAAGTTTACTTTCAACCTTCTGTAGTTATGTTCTCATGTACATAGGGTAAAAGCCTGAATAAAGATACCTTGTGCAGGGGAAGTATGTGTGCTAGGAGACCAATGCATGGTACAAAGAGAGGCTACGAAACTTCTAGCTTCAAGTAGACTCTAGCTTGTCCCTTGGTGGATGTCCAGGTAACTCTGGTGGCTCCTTGAGGCTCTGCCCTGATTGCTCTTTGTCCTGAACTATGTGAATAGCTTGTTCTTAGCTGTGGTTACTGCTTGTCCTGTGCTGGGAGGCAGAACTGGCCTGTCCCTACCCATCAAGTCTCTATGGTCAAGAAGAGCACTGCTCAGTATCATTCTACCCAGAGCTCCAAGTTGCTGGCCATTGGAGGATTGCAGGATGTGATAAGGTAGAAAGGCACTTCAGAAGTCCCAGTGCATAAGGGGTTAACCCATACTCCTGCCAGTCCTGTAAAACATCTACTTCCCTTGAAAAATGTTGATTGATCATTGGAAAACTGAAAACCAGAGAATATTTCTGGTAATCTTCTGCTTTTTGGGTAGTTTTTGATTAAATTTTATTTGCTTTCAGTTGCTACCAATGGGGGAAAAAACAGTTCTTGTGCTTTCAGCTTTCCAATTAAAAGTCAAAATTTTCCTTGGAAAAATAGCCCATTTTCTGACCAGTTCTGGCAGTGGGCAAGTGGCTGTGGGGGCAGCTACCTGGGGTGCAGGGAAATGGGAGGGTGTCTTCTTTCCCCTTTCAACTGGTTAAGAAGTTGGAAAGGTCTCTGGCAATTGGGACCCACTGTGATGGGTGGCTTATTTTGGTTTGGAATCTTTTGCATGTGAATCGATAAAAGTAAGCCATGAAGAAAAGAGATTGAAATTTTGCTGCTTGTGAGAGTATTATTCATCTTTCTCAGGTGGTGGTTCTGCCTATAAAGGATTATTTACTAGATTACATAACTATGGTATTTCTCCTGGTTGGGTCTCCCTTGTGGCATTTGGTGGTCTGCTTTTCATTTGGGGTCTGAATTCTAACTGATCAGTATTGAATTGTATAACATAAACCTCTGCATAAGAACTGGTTCCAAGTGGCTCATGCCAGAGTCTCTTAAAGGTACAATTCCCCACATTTTCCTTCCCAAGTCAAACGTAACAATAACAGCCAACAATCAACATTAACATAATGCACAATTTCAAAAACATATAACCATCTATTAACTAAACCAAGTAGCAATGTTCAATTAGCCTTTGAGGTACCCTGATCTGTTGTGTGGTCCTGTGGATCTCCCCACATCTATGGTTCATTGTCCTGGAGAGCCCCTAAACCACAGAGACCCCACATAGAGTTTACTAGAGTAGAAAAAAATTACCACGAAGAAACAGTTTAAAAGCAGCTCATAAAGGAAAGCTCCTGGCCACTAAGAACTCCCAGTACAGAAAAGCCAGGATAAGAATCCAGTAATTTCCCCCCCAAAAATGGCTGGCAGTGATCTTGTGGCTGAATATGCCAGACAACTTCACAGGGATTGAATGTGCATCCTGGATTCAACATCAGAAAACTGAGGCCAACAGCAGATCCCTGCAAGACAATTATTTCTGGTTTGTTGAAAGGCAAGATCTGCAAAAAGCTACGTCACGGAAAACAATCGTATAGCAACATGAAACACTTCTTTGGCAGGGCAGTGTAACCAAGTGAGCAGAGCACCAGACTGGGACTCAGAAGTCCTGGTTTCTGTTCCCAGTTCTACCGCTGGTCTTTTGCATGATTGGGCAAATCACATCATGCCTCAGTTTCTCTATTTGTAAACTAGGGACAATGATATTGACCTCCTTTTTAAAAGCACTTTGAGATCTACTGATGAAAAGCCCTATATAAAAGCTTGGCCTTATATTATTATTGTCCCTCAGACTGTAAGGTTTGTTACCCCAGGTAAATGGTGAGCCTTGGAACCAGTTAAGCAAGAATATGTGAAGAGATGCCTACAGTAATTAGAAGTGGCCAAAGGATAGCCCTAAATGGCTGCTATTTGTTAAAAAAAATTATTTGCTCTCCATAGGTGAGTCTGCATGGCACCATGTGTTTCTTTAACTGATTTAGCTTAGGAAGATAATTTTTATCACACTGCTCTCCACTGAAGAGTGTCATCATAAAAAGATAAGAAGGGACAAGTATGTTAGTCATCTTCTCCCACTCCATCTCAGAATGGGGAATGGACTTGCTTCAAATGATACTGTTCTAACACATCTTCCCTCTTTGCCAGTTATACTCAGACTGAATGCTTTTTGTCACTTCTATAACTTGCCTCCCTGCATGGGGAGATTTTAAATATCTTAAACCTTGTTAAATTCTAAGTCAAAATGTCAAGACAGAAGAAAGAAAATAGCCTCAACTTAGAAAAATGCAGGCTAATACATCTAAAGAATGATCATGCAGAACACATTCAATGGGAGGAAAAATAGTTTATCAAATTAGACAGGCTTTTAAAGTGCAACATGGCACCAATTGGGGCTGCTTACACAGTCATCACATGACATATCTAGGGATAATAACATTCTATTACATCACCACAATAATGGGCACCAGAACACCAGCGAGAGGGTGATATATTGGAAGGAATTTAGAGAAAAGTAATAGAATGGAATTAAAGGTGTCAAAGGGTTGACTTCCAGTTTTCCAAGAGCCATAGTTACATCAGATAGAATGAATAAATAATAGTGCAGGGACATAAATCCTTGTTGCTTCAGGGCATAAGCCAACCTCTAATTGACAAGAGTAAGATAAAAATTCCACTTATGGGCAGGTTATGCCATAATTGTCCACTACAGAGTTTCTCGGAGAAGTGGGGGGGGACCTCCCTGCATATGGGTGGCAGAGGGATAGGAGGGGGAACAAAGGGAGGTACTGTGACTCAAGGAGAAAAGGAGCAGCTGGCTCAAGGCTGAGAAGGAGGATTCCAGGGGTTCTCACCTGCTCCCAGGCCCATTCCAGCCCCTGTAGTTCCCACTCTCTGCTCCCCAGCCTGATCCTGGGCATTGTGTCAGATACTCCAGCCCTTCTGGGTTCCGCTCTCACCTCCTTTCCACACCTCTCCCCCCAGCCCCCTCATGTGCTTGAATTTACACAGGAGCAGAACCTCTACAATATTTCCATTGTGGAGCCATTAGCCTCCACACCACCACCCCAGGTTCCACCACTCCTGGAGTTTCTTGCACTTTCCTCTTGAATATCTGTGACAGCCAGAAATGGGATATTGGTCTAGATCAGGGGTCGGCAATGTTTGGCACGCGGCTCGCCAGGGTAAGCACCCTGGCAGGCCGGGCCAGTTTATTTACCTGCTGACGCGGCAGGTTCGGCGGATTACGGCTCCCACTGGCCACGGTTCGCCGTCCCGGGCCAATGGGGGTGTCGGGAAGCGGTGTAGGCGAGGGATGTGCTGGCCGTGGCTTCCCGCCGCCCCCATTGGCCCAGGACCGCAAACCGTGCTTACCCTGGCGAGCCGCGTGCCAAACGTTGCCTACCCCTGGTCTAGATGGATCAGTGACATTTATGTTCTTTCATCTAAAGTGGTCTGTGTGTTCAGTGACCATTTCACTATGGATCTGATCATACACTGGGAAATGCATGCACGGGCCCAGGCTCTACACAGCCATAACGGTCTTCACTTGTTTATCCCTTTGACCTATTACCCTCTATTAAATTGCAGTTTCAACCTTTAGTTTATGATGCCTTGACGTCATGAGTAAACGCACTGCATGCTTTATGTTTAATTTCTGCAGGTTGTATCAATTATATAAGGTTCAGCTCAGCAGGCTGCCGAACTGTACTACAAAAGGAAGTGGATTCCTTCAAAAATTCTGTGTGGTTCTAACTATGGCAGTGCCCACTGATTAAGTTACATGATCAAGTGTTTGGGTTTTCTTTGCAATTCAGACCAACACCTACGTTTGGGAGCAACACCTTCTGTACATGGACACACTGGGACTTCATTCCCAGAAGTGCTGGAAACAATAAAGGGTGGATACTTGGCTGGCTCAAAAAAGCATAATTCAAACTGGCATAGCTCCATTCATCTAGTCCTGTTCCTGTGAACCACTTATTCCAGTAGTCTGTCTCTGACAATGAATGAGCCCCTACTGATTTAGACCGGCTGAGAATCTGGTCCTGATTCTTTAACCTGCACTATTGTAACTAATGATATTTATGTTTACTATTGCTTTCTGGTGAGCTGTGATGGAGAGAACAGCTATTGGGAAGCAGGTCTAAAAATCTAAGCTAGTGGGGGAAATTCTGCTAGTTTGCCCCATGATTTGGAGATGCAGCCCATGACTTAACATCCTTCATGTTCTGGGTATGTGTGTAAAATGATTAACTGTGTGGTACTGGAGTTTGTGTAAGCATGAATTATTACTTTTATTTCCAAAAGTAATGCTCGTTAGAGGTAATATTTCTGGGAAACATGTTCTGGCTGGATATACAGATAAAGGGGGATGCATGTGCACATAAACGTTGTAAGACAGAGGTAGTGAGTATCTTAATAACCATGTATCTCTGGTTCAAAATATCACCTTTGGCTCATATTAAAATTCCATACTGTTATAAGCCTATCTGGGTTATTTTCCATAATTGATCTCAGTCATTCCTTCATTCCTTTTCTATGTTTATAAGCCTCAGGTAAAATGAATGAGGCCACTGTCCATTATACCCAGCAAGAACCTGTTACACACTTTGGACAGCAGTCATACCCTGCTATTTGCAATATAATAAATAACTGTCAAAAATGTTCAATTGTAAAAACATTGCGGGCAATTTAGCAAACTCCATAAAATAAATATGCCGCTGTGCAACCAAAGTGTCACACAAACAAAATTGGAAAAGCAACCTGGAGTGAAGTTACCATCATTGAAATGAATGAGAGTTATGTAATAATTGACCACCCGCTGTGTAAACTAGGAAGCTTCATGATAATCACATCTACTTGTTTTATTGAAACCAACCTGATCTCATTGATTTTTGCATGACTACATAAACAGAACTCCCACTTGATAACTGTAGGGGGTTTAAGGTAAGGTTAATACCACTATTTTGGTTGCATAATTTTTTAGCCCTCCAGGCAAAAGACAAAAAGAAAAATTGGACTAAAATCATTTTATTTAGTATTTGTATTATGGCAGCTACTAGAGGCTCTACTCAGCATCAAGCCCCCTGGGCAGGCACTATGCAAACAAATAGCAAGAGATAGTCCCTGCTCCAACAAGCTTACAATCTGTTTAGGACCTCACATTGGAAAAAAGTCTGATTTTATAAAAATACACTGGTGGAAAGTGCCAACCCTGAGTGTATAAAGTTAGGCTCCATAATAGAAACAGACGAATTTTGCAGATGCTCACCACCCACCATTGCCATTATATTCTATGGGAGTTGTAGGTATTCCGCATCTCTGAAAATCTGGCCACTTCTATTTAGGTGCCAAGGAAGGATTAGGTGCCCAACAAAAGTCTGAACATTTTGGCCAGAGAATTCAGCCCAGCATTTTGATATATAAGTATGCAATGACATCTATTTTATGAAGTCAGAAATTGCAAACGCTTACACATGAGTAGTAAAGAGCATGATCCAAAACCCACTGAGCTCAGTGTTGGTCCGGCATGAGCTGATTGTATGATCATATGAGTAGTATAACTCCTCTGTGTGGGACAGCCTATTGGATTGTAGGACTGATTCTGAAGACACCATTTTGAGGAGCACTTTTTGTTTGTTTGTTTGTTTGTTTGTTTGTTAAAAGCAGCACTCAGCACTCATCTATTGTACAATACGCCCAGTACAATAATGAGAAGTGAGTTAAAGGCCAGAAATATTTTGCAAACTACTGACAAATAGGTCATCCCATAACTAAGAACATAAGAATGGCCATATTAGGTCAGACCAATGGTCCATCTAGCCCAGTATCCTGTCTCTGACAGTGACTACTGCCAGATGCTTCAGAGGAAATTAACAGAACAGGGCAATTATCAAGTGATCCATCCCCTGTAATCAAGTCCCAGCTTCTAGCTGTCAGAATGTTGGAAACACCCAGAGCACGGGATTGCATCCCTGACCATCTTGGCTAAGAGCCATTGATGGACCTATCCTCTCTGAATTTATCTAATTCTTTTTTGAATCCAGGTATACTTTTGGTCTTCACAATATTCTTTGGCAATGAGTTCCACAGGCTTGGTTAATTTTCCTTCAAATTCTTTTTTGGCCTGCCTAATTATACTTTTACACTTGACTTGCCAGAATTTATGCTCCTTTCTATTTTTCTCTCTAGGATTTGACTTCCAATTTTTAAAGATGTCGTTTTGTCTCTAATCACCTCTTTTACTCTGTTTACTATAGTGGCATTTTTTTGGTCCTCTTAGTATTTGTAATGACTGTCACACATTTCAAAGGTATGAAAAAAGGTATGTACAATAGAAATTCTTACACTTATACTAAGAATGAAAGAATGTTTATATTCAAGAACAGAGGAGGTTAAAATACATTCAGCAACTGCAACCAATGATGTAACCGGCGTTCAGATAATACTGTGAAATACAGATACATAAATAGGGAATCAGAGAAAAAAGGAGAGTGGGATGACTAGAGAAGGGAAAGCAATGAATTTTATTTCACAAAGAAAATCACAGATCTCTATACTTTTTGTTTCATCTCTCTAAAATTCCTGCTCTAGCCAACATCACTAAAGTTAATAAAATAAATTTTATCATTAACCCAATTTTGTTCAGTGACTAAACTTTTAATTTTTGGATAGAAACCGAAGCATTACACTATTTGCCTGAAATATGGGGTGTTGGGAAAAGCCGGGGAAGAGAAGGAGCATACCGAGAAAGAGAGAATTATGCAGGTGGAAAGGAAGTGAGGAGGGAAAAGAGAGGGCGTTTCAGAAGTGTGGATGAGACCAGACAAACTTTTTTAATACTATCAGAGCTACACCTTGCAGCAAAGGCAGCTGCTAATTTTCCTACTAAAGGTAGAGCCAGAAAAGATCCTGGGGTTTTGATGAAGGATAGGTGGCTAAGACACAACTAAGACTTACACTATGCTTGTAGATGTGGGGAAGCAAACATAGGAATTGGCAGAAGTTATTTATTCTCTAGTGACAAGGGGGGTCACAGACAGTGCAATTGCCTATAGCCTTATATGTTCTAAGGGTGGAAAACTCAGTTCAGTTGGAATCCTGAAGTGACAGCCAAAGGTACTGCAACCTGCAATATAATACAATGCAAAGACTACAGTGTCTGCAGTTGTGCTGTTTGACTGGATAATACTGGTGGGGGGTTAACACGTTAAATTACCAACCAGCTGCTCTGCTTATCTCTATTAAATATTTTTATTGAATTTATGGTAAATTCATTGTACCACTGTCACACTGTCAGACTGACTGCTGCGCACAGGAGACATCATCAGATTACTATTTAAAAATGGGTCTGCTAATACAGATTTTGGGAATGATTAAAAAAAAATGCCTTGCTAACCTGAATCCTTAAGTGAATGCAGAACAAAACCAAAAATCACATAGCAAATCAGGACTTTAGTATCATGTGCAAAATTCTACGGCAGAAAGGACAAGTTATTTCATGTTCTCAGTATGAAAAAACAGAAATATTTGGGCAGAAAAGGTCAGAAACTGAGAGATGAGATTCAGGTCATGAGTAAGGTAATTCTGAGATATTGCTAACCTGAGAGTAGAAGTGGGATGTCAATGAAGTGGAGGGGTGAAATGTTTGTGGGAAGGAATAAAAAGAAATACAGAGAGCAACAGGAGAAACCACAAGGTGCCAATAATTTCAAAAATATGGTTTATTTTACTTATAAAAAATGTTTGTACTGGAAACACTTTCCTTGTTCATGACTTGCCATTTGTCAGAATCCTTACTAGGGAAGTCATGACCAAGGGTCAGAGCAGGGTCAAACCTGAGGGTCAGAGTACCAGAGGAGTTCATAGTCAAGTTCCAGACTGGGGTCAATATGGCGTCAGAGTTCCAGTCAGGTTTCAGGATCCAGAAGAAGGCATGGTCATGGCAGCTACAGGAGAGCCACATTGTTGCCTGGATAGTTCCTGGAACACCCTTGAGGTGCCTGCCAAACCCCTTGAAGTGGGACTTCACGTGAGCTGTGCCCTCAGTGAATCGTGAGTAGTGATGCACAAGCTGGATATAATGTTGCTGGGTGGCAGTATGGAGATATCTGCTGCCTGGCAGGCCTAGGTTCAAGACACTATTACTAGGTGCTAATTAATAGACCAGTCTTTTGTAGAGCTGAAATACTGAATGTTATATTTAAGAGTGAGGAGTACTTGTGGCACCTTAGAGACTAACAAATTTATTTGAGCATACGCTTTCGTGGGCTAAAGCCCACTTCATCAGATGCATGCAGTGGAAAATACAGTAGGAAGATATATATATACACACACACACACAGAGAACATGAAAAAAATGGGTGTTGCCATACCAACTCTAATGAGACTAATCGATTAAGGTGGGCTATCATCAGCAGGAGAAAAAAAACTTTTGTAGTGATAATCAGAATGGCCCATTTCAAACAGTTGGCAAGAAGGTGTGAGTAACAGTAGGGTGGAAATTAGCATGGGAAAATAGTTTAGTTTGTGTAATGACTCATCCACTCCCAGTCTTTATTCAAGCCTAATTTAATGGTGTCCAGTTTGCAAATTAATTCCAGTTAAGAGCGTTTACTTACACATTATGTTCATTTTACAAGGGTCCCTAAGCACAGTTGCCAACTTGCACGTGGTAAATAAGCACCCCCGACTTTCACAATGCCAAAAATCAAGCTAATCCCATTTCAAAACAAGGCCAAAACAAGCCAATCCCTAAGAACCTCAACACTCTATGTGACTAGATCCCCCTGGCGTGCAGTCTGGGACTGTGGTGGGCCCGCTGTGCATCCCTGACTCTCTCCCCACATTCCCCCTGCTTGCCCCTTGCCCCCGCTTGTCCCCCCCCCCCCCCCCCAGCCAGGAGCTGATAAAAAAAAAAAAAAAAAGAAGCAACAGGCTACAAGCCAAAAACTAGCCAACAAGCAACTCACAAACCAATTAAGCCAAAACCAAGCCCAATTTCTGTGTTTTTTCCGCAGGTTTGGCATGTCTGTCCCTAAGTCCCCCCATGACAGCAAACTGCTCTGTCTCTCAGCACCATAGCACATCTCACTCTCTGTTTAAGATCCTCATCACCGTAGTATCTGAGATTCTCAGAATCCTTAATGTATATATCCTCACAACACCCCTGTGAGATGGGAATACTACTATTATCCCCATCTGTACAGAAAGGAAACTGAGCCTCAGGCCTTGTCTACACTGGCAGCAGTGTGTAGGGGGTGTGTAGCTACACACCTCTGTGAAAAGCAGGCTGCAACCACACTGCAGTGTGTAGCCACATTTGGCAGTAAAAGGATCTGGCAGAGTCTTTCTCCACTGCTGGAGTCTTTCACTGCGGTAGGGAAAGACTCCAGCAGCAGAAACACAGTGAGACAGTATATTGCTAAAAATAGCAGTATAGGCATGAGAGGCGCTGTCTGGGCATGTAGAGAGACTGGTAAGGTACATACCTTAAGGTTCTGGTTTGTCTTTACTCACCTAAACAGCACCTCACTGTCTACACTGCTATGTACAGCCTTATATGTACTCTACATGCTGCAGTAAATATAGACATAGCTACAGATAGACTAAGTAACTCGATCTAGTAATTCTGGGACAGAGCAGGGAACTGAGCCCGGGTCTCTAACACCTAAACTAGTGAACATAAGAACATAAGAACGGCCGTACCGGGTCAGACCAAAGGTCCATCTAGCTCAGTATCCTGTCTACCGACAGTGATCAATTCCAGGTGCCCCAGAGAGAGTAAACCTAACAGGCAATGATCAAGTGATCTCTCTCCTGCCATCCATCTCCATCCTCTGACAAACAGAGGCTAGGGACACCATTCCTTACCCATCGTGGCTAATAGCCATTAATGGACTTAACCTCCATGAATTTATCCAGTTCTCTTTTAAATGCTGTTACAGTCCTAGCCTTCACAACCTCCTCAGGTAAGGAGTTCCACAAGTTGACTGTGAGCTGTGTGAAGAAGAACTTCCTTGTATTTGTTTTCAACCTGCTGTCTATTAATTTCATTTGGTGGCCCCTAGTTCTTGTATTATGGGAATAAGTAAATAACTTTTCCTTATCCACTTTCTCCACATCACTCATGATTTTATATACCTCTATCATATCCCCCCTTAGTCTCCTCTTTTCCAAGCTGAAGAGTCCTAGCCTCTTTAATCTCTCCTCATATGGGACCCGTTCCAAACCTCTAATCATTTTAGTTGCCCTTTTCTGAACCTTTTCTAGTGCCAGTATATCTTTTTTGAGATGAGGAGACCACATCTGTATGCAGTATTCAAGATGTGGGCGTACCATTGATTTATATAAGGGCAATAATATATTCTCAGTCTTATTCTCTATCCCCTTTTTAATGATTCCTAACATCATGTTTGCTTTTTTGACCGCCTCTGCACACTGCATGGACATCTTCAGAGAACTATCCACGATGACTCCAAGATCTTTTTCCTGACTTGTTGTAGGTAAATTAGCCCCCATCATATTGTATGTATAGTTGGGGTTATTTTTTCCAATGTGCATTACTTTACATTTATCCACGTTAAATTTCATTTGCCATTTTGTTGCCCAATCACTTAGTTTTGTGAGATCTTTTTGAAGTTCTTCACAGTCTGCTTTGGTCTTAACTATCTTGAGCAGTTTAGTATCATCTGCAAACTTTGCCACCTCACTGTTTACCCCTTTCTCCAGATCATTTATGAATAAGTTGAATAGGATTGGTCCAAGGACTGACCCTTGGGGAACACCACCAGTTACCCCTCTCCATTCTGAGAATTTACCATTAATTCCTACCCTTTGTTCCCTGTCTTTTAACCAGTTCTCAATCCATGAAAGGACCTTCCCTTTTATCCCATGACAGCTTAATTTACGTAAGAGTCTTTGGTGAGGGACCTTGTCAAAGGCTTTCTGGAAATCTAAGTACGCTATGTCCACTGGATCCCCCTTGTCCACATGTTTGTTGAGCCCTTCAAAGAACTCTAATAGATTAGTAAGACACAATTTCCCTTTACAGAAACCATGTTGACTATTGCTCAACAGTTTATGTTTTTCTATGTGTCTGACAATTTCATTCTTAACTATTTTTCGACTAATTTGCCTGGTACCGATGTTAGACTTACCCGTTTGTAATTGCTGGGATCACCTTTAGAGCCCTTTTTAAATATTGGTGTTACATTAGCTAACTTCCAGTCACTGGGTACAGAAGCCGATTTAAAGGACAGGTTACAAACCTTAGTTAATAGTTCCGCAACTTCACATTTGAGTTCTTTCAAAACTCTTGGGTGAATGCCATCTGGTCCCGGTGACTTGTTAATGTTGAGTTTATCAATTAATTCCAAAACCTCCTCTAGTGACATTTTAATCTGTGACAGTTCCTCAGATTTGTCACCTACAAAAGCCGGCTCAGGTTTGGGAATCTCCCTAACATCCTCAGCCGTGAAGACTGAAGCAAAGAATCCATTTAGTTTCTCCACAATGACTTTATCGTCTTTAAGCGCTCCTTTTGTATCTCAATCATTAAGGGGCCCCACTGGTTGTTTAGCAGGCTTCCTGCTTCTGATGTACTTTTAAAACATGTTGTTATTACTATTATTATGCCCTGACTATTGGCTCATCCTTCCTTTCTATCCTTCAAAATCAATAGCTCCTTCAGAAAACACTACAGAGAATTAACTCATTGAACTTTCTTCTTAAAGTATGACCATGTTTAAGGTAAAATATTTAATTCGGTAACCCCTCTCCGTGTGTTATCACCAGACATGTTCTGCACCAAAACAACAAAAACACTACATAAGGTGATGTTTGGATTTTCTATTATGAAGTATTTTTTAAATATTTGGGAGAAAGAAAGTTAGGGATGCTCTGTTTCACCCTTTTGAAAGCATTGTGGGAGGGATGGACTTGTGCTTAAGGCACTAGCCTGGACTACAAGAGTGCTGGGTTCAATATGTAGCTCTGCCACAGATTTCCTGTATGACACTGGGTAAATCACTTATAAGCTAGATTTTTAAAATCAGCTTGCATTTTGGCACTAAAATAAGTCTTATGTTGTGTGCTAAATTCTTTGTAATACTCACGATAGAGTGTTTCCAGTGGGAGCTACTGAGGGCTAAGGACATTTGAAAATCTGGCCCTTGATCTCTCTGTGCACTTCTGCCTCACTATCTTATTTTCTCCCACCTGTTGTCTCTCTTCCCTGTTTAGACTACAAGCTTCGTAGGTGAGGGACCATACCTCAGGACTAGAGCCACCAAGCAGCTAGCAGTATCCCTGACAAGGCAGTGATGTTGAGCAGACTGTGAATTAAGGAAACTAGGAACCTGCCTTAGGGTAACCTGGTTAAATCTTTGCTTGTGGATTGGCTGGAGCCTTAGGACTCTGAGGTAATTACCTCAGATGACTCATCATTTTTGTACAGTGTCTAGCACGAGGCCCTGATCTCAGTGCAATTGTAATACAAATAATGAATAAACTGCAATACACTGAACATATATTTTTTACTTTTTAAATCTTTTAAATAATTTATCCCAGGATTTAAATAAAATATCTATATTAGGACAAAACTTGCAGTGAACGTTTTCCCCATATTAAACATTCCCATAGTACTTTGTGTACTTCTCTCAATAGGTTGCTCTAAGTAGCAGAATACCACCAATTCTAGTAGCTGGAGTTTACATAAAGAGACCCTGATACATGCAGGCGAGAGAGAGAAGCTAAATACAAAATATCCTGCCAGTCATTCTGCATTTATTTAGTGTATTTCTTGATATGAACAGGAAGTATGACAGGGGGTTACTTATTTGTGGCAGGCATCTAAGAAAGCTCAGCAGGACTGCCACACAAAAGCACTTTGGAAGAGACAATAATATTTCTCTCTCACCTTTCCTCAGTGGGATATCAAATGTAGCAGTTGCTGGGAGGGAAATGCCATATTTTTAGCATGCCTGCCAGCATTGTCAAGCAGCTGGTAGGTGGGTGGCCCACAATTTCCTCAGTGCCATTTCATTACAGTTAATATTCCTTACTGTTATTGTACCCCATTCATCTCCTTGGCTTTTCTTTTTATTTCTGGCTTCTCTACGTTTTTAAAATTTAAGTTTGGCATTTAGTTGACTTTGAAAGCACACTAAGCTTGGTGACAAAGTCCGAGGAAAATGTATTTTCCAGCAAATAGGTTCCCTAGATCCTCCTCTGAAAAAAGATTTTGCTCTCAAAAGTACCTGGGCCTCTCTCATTTGAGTTCAAAAGTTCCCTATGTTCCACACAAGTGTGGTGCCGTCTCACTTGAAATATTGAAAATTATACCAGCAATTAAAAAATTCCTAAAACTGGGGGTTACAGAAAAAATGTTTATGCTAAGGAAATCCCACAGCATTTTTTAATAATTTTGGGCAACCAGAATTTTGTATCTGTGTCACCTTATATTAGCATTAGTAGATGTCCATTCTATTTCCTTTAAAAAAAGAAGAACAGGAGTACTTGTGGCACCTTAGAGACTAACAAATTTATTAGAGCATAAGCTTTCGTGGCCTACAGCCCACTTCGGAAGTCCCAGTGGGTGCACAGCAGTGGAGTAGGCTCCTATGTCTTCCTTCAGACCCCTGTGCAGTGTGTGTTCTAGGAATTTGGTTGTGGGGGGGGGGGGGTGAGGGAGACAGCCTTTCAGCAGGGATAAGGACTGTCATTCTGGCTTTCCCCAGCTGGTAAATGGTCTCTATGGGCCATGATGGAGCAGAAAATCAAAGAGCCATAACCAACTTACTGACAGCCCTTTGTCCCAACACAGTGTCAGCAGAAGCAAAACACAGCAAAGAATCTGTCTCTTCCTTCTAATATAGTATCTGATAAGGTCTCATTCCAACATGGAGCAAATTTTGACCAATTATATTACTCCTTTGAAAAGTGGGGTCTGCAGCAGAAATCTTAATAGTACCATAAGGACTCTAAACACAGGATAGGGAGAAGAGATGATTTAATGCACATGTGTATAACCACATTCCCCTATTTTTCCATTTTGGAGGAAAGTAGGTATATAGTCAAGTACCACTAACCACTAACATTATTAGCAAAAACAACGAGGAGCCCTTGTGGCACCTTAGAGAATAACACATTTATTTGGGCATATGCTTTCATGGGCTAGAGCCCACTTCATCAGATGCATGGAGTGGAAAATACAGTAGCAGGTGTATATACACAGTACATGAAAAGATGGGAGTTGCCTTACCAAGTGGGGGGATCAGTGCTAATGAGACAATTCAATTAACAGTAGTATAACAAGGGAGGAAAAATCACTTTTGTACGTGATAATGAGGGTGACAAGAAGGTGTGAGTAACGGTAGGGGGAAATTAGTATGGGGAAATTAGTTTTTGTACTGACCCATCCACTCCCAGTCTTTATTCAGGCCTAATTTGATGGTGTCCAGTTTGCAAATTAATTCCAGTTCTGCAGTTTCTCATTGCAGTCTTTTTTGAAGTTTTTTTGTTGAGGAATTGCCACTTAAGTCTGTTATTGAGTGATCAGGGAGATTGAGGTGTTCTTCTACTGGTTTTTTAATGTTATAATTCCTGATGTCAGATTTGTGTCCATTTATTTTTTTGCGTAGAGACTGTCCGGTTTCGCCAATGTACATGGCAGAGGGGCATTGCTGGCACATGAGAGAGAAAAAGGATGTGTGCAATTCACTGTTGAAATATATTATTGAGACTATGAGTATAGCAGGTTTCCAAAAAGTATTCAACATTTATATGGATAATAGGAATGTTCACAGTTCCATTAGACACAATAGAAAACAACATACAAACCTTTATGTTTCAGGGCATAAGCCAGTTTCTAGCTACCTGGAGTTAAGAAACTTCCCCCGGGGGCAAGTTATATCATAACTGGTCTATTAGCGGGTTTCTCACACCTTTGTCTGAAACATTTGGTAGCGAACACTATCAGAGACAGCATATTGGGATAGACTGACCCAGGATTTGAGCCAATATGGTATTTGCTATGCATAATATTTTCTCTTTTGCACAAAGAAACCTCTTTGCTTTGCTCCAAAGAAGCCTATATAGCCCATAGCTACACAAAGTGAAAAGCAAGTCTTACACTCAGTTTCCTTTTACATACAGACACCAAGCATATATCAAAAATCTAAACTGCAGGTGCTTGGAATACTCCGTTTACAATAGTAGGAATAGGATTTGCAGCCCATATCACTACATTTCAATATACTTTAACAAATCTTATCTCTACAGATATTACACCTCTATGAAAAGAAATCAGATGCTGTTGTGTGTTATCAACATCTGCAGCTCGGGGGGGGGGAAAACAAAACCAGAAAAAGGTATCATGCAGGCCTCTTTAAAAACCAATCACAGAGGAAACGGATTTACAAGTGCAGCTAAAGAATTAGCTACTAATTATCACAAGGAAAAAGGAATATGAAAAGAAAAAGTAATTTTAAAGATCAAACGGAATTTAATATAAAATGTATTATCTCAAAATGAATGTAATTTACATATTTAAATAGCATTATCCAAAAATGCATTAATAAACATTAGAAAGTTACGATGGTAGCAAATAAATTCTTTAGAGATGTGGCAAGCTGTTCAAATTATATGTGGATACAAACAATGTGGACCTCTTGATAATTATAATATGCATCTTAAATACAGGGGTACTGTACTAAATGCATTTCTTCTGTTTTTTCCTATTATAACAGATGGTCATTTAACTTTGATACATACAGCACTACATTATTTTCATGTACAGTCTATGTGGGTATTCTAAACTGCTAAAATGCAGCTCTGTTATGTCTTTACATTGTATGTGCACATTTGGTAGCTACTTTTGTATCTTGGGTTTATGGACCTGTATATTTATCTACATACATAGTAGAAGAGTGCAAGAAACAATTCTTCAAATACATATACCATATAGTCCCTTCTTCTTTTTGACATGTAATGAATTTTAATGTGGCCTCTCATTCACAGGTAACATTAGTAAATCCACATCAAACATTTCATCTACATCTTTCTGTTTCTCTGTAAAATAGTCCTGTTACTGACAAAGTGAAAGTACCCTTTGCATGTATACTTTTATTTACTTGTTTTTTTTAATGTAATCTCACACTGAGAGGTATGGGACTTAGAATCATAGACTTATTCTATAGACCGGGGTGGGCAACCTATGGCACGCATGCCAAAGGCGGCACACGAGCTGATTTTCAGTGGCACTCACACTGCCTGCATCCTGGCCACCAGTCCAGGGGGCTCTGCATTTTAATTTAATTTTACATGAAGCTTCTTAAACATTTTAAAAACCTTATTTACTTTACATACAACAATAGTTTAGTTATATATTATAGACTTATAGAAAGAGACCTTCTACAAAACGTTAAAATGTATTCCTGGCATGCAAAATCTTAAATTAGAGTGAATAAATGAAGACTCGGCACACCACTTCTGAAAGATTGCCGACCCCTGCTATAGACTAAGGTAGTTACATGGGAGCCATATATTCAAACTTGTCTACCAAGGTTCAGTTCCTAACTGCCCACATAGGTATTGCAATGTGAGTTTGGAGACCTAGAGTTTAACAAATTATTTATCATCAGGAATTTCTTCTCTCTGTTAAGTGGAAAAGAATATAACATACAGAGGATCTTATTCATGGTATCTCTTATTCATGTTTTCTTTGTATAAAAATACGTAGAGCTAGGTTCTGGTCTGGACTGAGCGACTCTGCAGGAACATAAGGGACGATGAGATCTTCCACACACCCTGATGCAGCCTCTACAGACCTTGTTATAGGGGTAAGTTGGGTGTTGTCTGCTCATTCTTCCCTTGTTTAAACCGATAGGGGGGAAATGTGTAAGCCTTAGTTCCATCTCTATAACTCATGGGTCAATGGAAGGAGTGCACCAATCTGCTACTGTTATAGACCTGTAGCAAAATACTACCCTCTGGGAGCAAGCTTCAGCACTGTTCATGAAGCAGTGCAGCTACACAGGACAGACTGGAAAACCATAATCTTGCCTTAGCACTTTTCAAAGGGTTAAAATTACAATGTAATTGCATACTACAGTATTACTAATGCACCTGTACTGTAAAAATAAATGGACTAGGCTCAACATTTACAACTAAGAGTTCCTAAACCCAAACATCTAAATCCATATTTAGGCACCTAAATAAAATTGTGGTCTTATTTTCAGAGGTGTTGCGCAACTGCTACTTCCAATGACTTCAGTTAAAATTTTGAATTCTCAAATCTTCAGAAAATCGAGTCACTTTTATTTCGGTCCCTAAATTGATACACCCAAGTTTGAAAATGTTGGCCTAAATACTGAATGAAGATGTAACTGCAAGAAATTCACGCATATAGCTAATATTCCACTTAGGATTTTCTGGTAAATATTTGCATGAAAGTGTGAACACAGAGTATTAATGAATGTCTATTTTGAATCTCTCCATGACTAGACAAGAACTAAATTAGATCATATAAGACACAGACTCTTCCCTAAGAGGTTTATAATATAAAAATTAGCTAGATCGTTTTAATTATGACTAAGGCTCTGACTTTGTCATGGACATTTTTAGGAAATTTCATGGCAGAGGTGCAGGAAAAAACAGAATCACAGAAAGGTCACCAACCTTCCTGGCAGAGTGGTATGGCTTTGCTTTTATGTACATTAGCCATAAGCATCTCATTTCAATGCATTCCATAGGAAAATTAAGGTGGGTGAGGTAATATCTTTTATTGGAGCAGCTTCTCCTAGTGAGAGACAAGCTTTCAAGTTTACACAGAGCTCTTCTTAAGGTCTGCAAGCAGTGTTCCCTCTAATTTTTCCCACACATGTGCAGAATGAATTTTGTTATGTATAACATAAAACATAACAGAATTTATGTGGTGGGGGTGGGGCCAAGGGATTCGGAGTGTGGGAGGGGGCTTGGGGCTGGGGCAGAGAGTTGGGTGCAGGGATGTGAGGGCTCTGGCTGGGGGTGAGAGCTCTGAGGTGGGGCTGGGGATGAGAAGCTCAGGGCTGGGGCAGAGGGTTGGGGTGCATAGGGTGAGGGCTCTAGCTGGGGGCGCGGGCTCTGGGATGGGGCCGGTGATGAGGGGTTTGGAGTGCAGGAGGGTGCTCCAGGGCTACAGCGGGGCAAGAGGACTTCCCCCAGCTCTCTCTCCCCAACACCTGGGCTGGTGGAGAGGCGCCTCTCCCTGCCATGGCAGCTTCGGGGCTGGGGCCTTGGGATAGGTGCCCCTCCCCTGGCTGCAGCAGGTCCAAGCCAGGACTGAGTTGGGGCCAGGGGAGGGGAAGGGCGTCCTGGCTGCAGCAGGTCTGAGCCAAGGTTGGGTTCGGGGCACCCCTCCCCTGGCCGCAGCAGGTCTGGGGCTGAGTTGGGGCTGGGCTTTTTCCTGGAGCACCCACAGATAAAAATGAGCAGGTGCTGTTCAGCAGCACCCACCAGCAGCCAAGCTCCCCCCACCCCCCAGCACCTCTCACCTGCCGGCGGCCCCGCTGACCAACTCCTCCCCTTCCCTTCCAGCGCCTCCTGCCGCTGTGAACAGCTGTTTCGCAGTGTGCAGGAAAATCCAGGAGGGAGGGAGAGGAGGCGGGGAAGAAGTGGGACGGGGATGGATTGGGGACGGGAAGAGGCGGGGCAGGGACTTGGGGAAGGGGGTGGAGTGGGGGTGGGGCCTAGGACTGAGGGGGGGGTCAAGCACTCCGTGGCTAGAGGGGAAGTTGGTGCCTATGGGTGCCCCTCCCTTGACCGCGGCAGGTCCCAGATGGGCGGGTTCCCTAACTGCCTGCATGGCACTAAATAGGCTGCTGTGCAGCTTATAGGGAACTTAGTCTACGAGGTAAGAAAAATTAGCCCAATAAAAGATACACCTCTACCCCAATATAACGCGACCCGATATAACACACATTCAGATATAACGCAGTAAAGCAGTGCTCTGGGGGGTGGGCAGGGCTGCGCACTTGGGCAGATCAAAGCAAGTTCGATATAATGCGGTTTCACCTATAACGCGGTAAGATTTTTTGGCTCCCGAAGACAGTGTTATATCGGACTAGAGGTGTATTAACTCACCATCTTGTCTCTCTAATATCCCTGGACCAACAGGACTACAACAACACTGCATTCCACAGGAAAAGACATTTCCTGTGCTTGGTTCTCAGGGGCTCAAATAACGTCAGTGAAATCTTGTAAATAGCTGTGGGAGGGATGGGAAGGTGGTTTTGGAATGCAAATGCACCCTGCACTCACCTCACAGTGATGGCTCCTGTTTTGTATGAACTCCCGCAAAGTGAAACCACCATAGTTTACAAGATCTTATGCCAGAGGCAAAATTCAGCCCATAGAACCCCAGCAATAGCTCAGTCAGAATTCTCTGGTACTTGATCATGTTCCATGTTTTCTTTTTCCTGAACAGGCTTCCTAATGATCATTTACTGCTGCACATACGTTATTACCAATTACCAAATCCCTATGTCAGAGTCAGACTATTTCTCCAGTGTTCTTCACTTGCTGGGCTGTGTGTAATCCACTAAGTAATCACTTACTAAGAATTGTTTCAGCAATTCTTTCACTATCCATTTTTTGTAACTTATGCTCCTCTAATAGTTGCTATTGTGTTTGTCAAACTGTGCATGCCTTTGTTTTCCATTCTTATTTCTCTGTGGTAAGTATGCATTAGTATGTTTCTTCATCTTGTTTTAGAACAAACAACAATCTTGAATAATTTATTTTTCTCTGTAACAAAAGACAACCTTTCCTTATCACTGACTATTTTGTACACTATAATACCTCTTTGAGAGCTATGGGGCCAGATTCTCAGGCAGAAGTCAATATAGCTGAACTGATTCGCAGCAGGTAAGGAACTGGCCCACAACCTGTTATGTCCATTTGACTGCTCCATTTATAATCCAATATTCATATCTCAAATGCAGCACACTTTTTATATATCTACTAAAATCAAGTACTATTACGCTCCATGCATAAATGATTCTTAATTTTACATAAAACTTACACCTGGGTGAAATAATGATAATGTATATTTTCACTGGTCAAAAGTTGCCTTTTATGGAGTCCTAGACATAGAATAATTTTTTTACAAACTCTGAAATTTTCCAACATTTTGTTATTAATACATATTTTAGTTGTTAGAATAATTTTGCAAAGTGAATTACAAAGTTTTGCAATTTTATTTTTGCATTGTGCTGGTTTTGGTAGTTGTTGCTGGTCAGAAACATCACATGACACTGGTTGGGGTTCCCTGATTGGCTAACCTATTCTGCATAGTTAGGAATTAGCAGAAGCCATTTTAGTTTATTTTCTCAGGCACTGGCTATAACTTTGTGCTTAATCTCTTTCAGAAGGAGAAAGCAATTTGTTGCTGCAATGGTAGGATAATCAATACAAATTCTATTTGAAACGCAGCGGCCAATAGAAACAAAAATAAGATAGTACAGTCAGGGCCGGCTCCAGGGTTTTGGCCGCCCCAAGCAGCCAAACAAACAAACAAACAAAACAAAAAAGCTGCGATCGCAATCGCGATCTGCGGCAGCAATTCGGTGGGAGGTCCTTCGCTCTGAGCAGGAGTGAGGGACCGTCCGCTGAATTGCCGCCGAACAGCTGGACGTGCCGCCCCCCTCCGAAGTGGCCGCCCCAAGCACCTGCTTGGTAGCTGGTGCCTGGAGCCGGCCCTGAGTACAGTCAATAACATTTAAATGCAACTATGAAATTAAGAACCTGCTTAGGTGCTTTGCTGAATAGTGATGGGATAGTTTGTGTGTTTAAGGCTAAGCATATGCTTAAATACTCATTTGAATAAGGGCCTAAATGACTAAAGTAATAACCCAATACACTGTCTTATCACTACTAAAAACTTGCTTTAATGTAGAATATTTTAGAATTATTTGGGTAAGAGGATACTGATTATATAGCTAAAAGGAATTCTTATGTCATAATGCTTTTCCAACCCATTAAGTGACTCATTTATTCATGAAACCCACTCATCACCATGGAACAACTTTAAAGTATTCCTGCACACCCACACTCCGATAACTAGGGTAAAATCTAGGTTAAAGACAGGTTATTGACTAAAGCTGTCTACAAACTAGGAAAATAATTGCGAAGTTGTTTCCGTTTTACAGAATTCAAAATAGACCCATTTAACATTTTACAATAGTGCCAACAGACTAGCAGAGAGATTGTACGGAAAGGTTACTAATGTGGGAGTGACTATGCAAATGTCTGCTTCATGTTAGTATGGGAGTGACTATATGTTAATATCTGTGCAAAGTCTCCAACCATACCTAGTGAAAACTGTGCGTTTCCTGAAGCCTGAGAAGATTCAGAGCGATTTGAATGTTTGTCCAGGTTATAAAAAAGTCTTAATTTTAGACTGACAAATTTAACTCCAGTAGTACAATCATTCCACTAATTACACCTCTATAAATTCTTATATGGCCTTCAATGGTCTAATATCTGAATACCTCACAAACATTACTGAATTTATCCTCGCCGCACCCCTGTTTGGTAGGGAAGCACTATTATCCCTATGTTAGAGAATGGGAAAAGGCAAGCATGTAATTCGGATGAATTTCACTGGGAGATACAACTATGCAACTGACAGGACAGTCAGACCCCTGGGTGCCTATTAAACATAAAAGATCAAAGAAAGCACTGAAATAAAAACAGAGCATGCCAAATGGTCTTTTGTAAGGCGTGCCTTCCAAAGTAAGCAGTATTTCTCTGGAGCACCAGTGACCAGCAGGTTTAGTGGCAAGTTAGACCAGTTTTTGCTAAGTATTTTTCTCTTGATTCCTAGAAAAAATTATATTAAGATGAAATTAAGTACCTATCAATATAACATAAGGGTAAAAAATATTACACTGAGATATTCTAGTTATCCAAATGCCATGTACAAATCCAGGAAATTCAGAGTAAAGGTTATGTTTAAAAGAAATCCAACATGTTAAGGAATGGAAATTAACAATTAAGGCACCCAAACAATTTTAATTCTGTCCTGTACTGTCACCATAAAATGTCAACATAATTACAATTAAGGGATTTTAGCATTTGTGGTCCCAGATTAAATTAAACTGAGTTTTAAAAGGTACATTTTTCATATGTTGCCCTTCAGATTGTTGTACTCCTCCCTGCCTCCCTCAGTTTCCCTAGCAGTGCTGCTTCAGTGTGCAGTGGAGCGGAGGCAGCCATGCCATGGGGAGGCTTTTAAGCACTGATTCCCAAGCTAGCGTGCAGCAATGGAAACTTTAAAGAGCAACAACAAACAGTTGGGCTAAGTAACCTACCAATGAAAACTTTTGACATGTGTATAGTTCCCATCATATCACTGAATCATTACAACCCACAGAACTGTTACATGCAACTTAGCTGTAGAGGAAGGGTGGTGTCACAAGGTGATCTGGGCATGAAAGGGGATAAGGTCCCAACCTCTGCCCTGTGCAAGGGTGTCACATTCTGGGATGCAGTCCACACCAGTAAGGGGTTGTGTCACTGCCTGCTCTGTAATCCAGGGTGCCTTAAATTGCTGTAATGCCTTTCTCTGGACACTCCCAGCCAGCATACAAGCCTGAACTGGCTATCTCTGTGTTAAGCAGCTCTGACACAGCAATTCTGATTCCAGCAGCCTGCTTCTTACACCCCAGTCATCCCCCAATCCCAAAATTTCCCCAAAAGGTGTGTTCTGCAATGTCCAGCCCCCACCCGGACCATTCAGACAAATATTAAAGTTTGTTTGTTCCTTTAAAGACATAATACCCAGCAGCTTGCCACATGAACTGATTTGAACACTGACTTAAAATCAAAACAGCACTGGCTTGGTTTAGATTAAAAGTAAAACAAATCTGTTAAGAAAAGGAGATATGATTTTAAGTGAGTTCAGGTATCAAGAATACAGTTAGAAATGGTTACAGGCAAATAAAAGTGAAAAACGTTTTCTAGAGGCTAAGACAAAACAAGCTACAGCCTTTGTTCTACATAGTTTTCTTACCATACTACCTTCCGGCAAAATGGCTGACCAACCCATCTGGGCACCGCATTTCAAGAAAGATGTGGCGAAATTGGAAAGGGTCCAGAGAAGAGCAACAAGAATGATTAAAGGTCTTGAGAACATGACTTATGTAGGAAGGCTGAAAGAATTGGGTTTGTTTAGTTTGGAAAAGAAAAGACTGAGAGGGGACATGATAGCAGTTTTCAGGTATCTAAAAGGGTGTCATAAGGAGGAGGGAGAAAACTTGTTCACCTTAGCCTCTAAGGATAGAACAAGAAGCAATGGGCTTAAACTGCAGCAAGGGAGGTCTAGGTTGGACATTAGGAAAAAGTTCCTAACTGTCAGGGTGGTTAAACACTGGAATAAATTGCCTAGGGAGGTTGTGGAATCTCCATCTCTGGAGATATTTAAGAGTAGGTTAGATAAATGTCTATCAGGGATGGTCTAGACAGTATTTGGTCCTGCCATGCGGGCAGAGGACTGGACTCGATGACCTCTCGAGGTCCCTTCCAGTCCTAGAATCTATAAATCTATGAAAACCCCTTTACTCATCTCCCACAAAGTCCAAAGTGGTTAGGTGAAAGATAACATGGAGTTCTTTGCCCCTCTCTTTTATAGCCCTGAGCACCTTTGAAATGGATTCTTCTGAAGGTTATTCCCCAAAGCAAAGAACACTCTAGCTGTGAGGAAAGTGACAAGGGTTCTGGTGGCGAAGGAAGCTCCACGCTGGTTTCTTCCCCCACTGGTGTTTCCTAAAATGCAAATTGGTCTGTTTCCTGCAATCTCCTCACCCTACTGTGATGCTAAGTGGTCCTGTTTGTCTTCTGTGTAAATTGCATTCCCATTGTCTCTTAATGTACCTTGGAAACACTTTCAAGGTGGTAGAACCACATTCCTTTGTCTGGGGTGAGGTAACTTTAGCCCTGCCTGGCAGACATATCTTGATAACATAATTTCCAATATGTTTGTAATGTTGAATTTGTCCTCCATCCATACACCACACAATAATATTAATGATCAGGATATTATTGGTTTTCTATGGCTATCTTACATGACATCTTCTAGATACAGGTTATGACATTGGGGAGTTGGGGTACAGTGGTCAGGCCAGCTGAAACTCACTACCAAATATAAGTGAGCCCCTCGCCCTCTTGTACTGGGATACTGTTAGGGCATAAGACAGCAATCCAGAAATATGCCTCCCATAAGGTGGGATGCACATTCACAGAGTGAAAGAGACCAGTGAAAGAGTTGGAAGGCTCTTCTGCAGTAAAGTCAGTTTGGTGGCCAGCAGGAAGCTTGCCAGGATTCTGGTGATCCCCTGCAGGGAGCAGAAAGTGCTGGGAGGTGCTCCGTGGTGGACCCAAGAACAAGAGTCTTGGAGAGCCAGGATGTCCTCACCCGATACAAGGACCAAAAGGAGCGGTTGAACACCCAAAAGGACTAAATTACTTTGTGGTGTTCAGAGAAAAGCCAATGGTTGCAGAGACAGGAAAGGAACCTGCAGTCTTGTTCTGCTGAATACAATACAATACTCTTTGCACTATCATCATTCCTGAACCAAAAAAAAAATTAAAAAAAATAAAAAAATTCCTTGGGCTTTATACTGTTAAAAGAAGTAGAAAAAGCCCAAAATGATGTAACCTGAATTTAAGAACGGAGTGTGATTCAGCATGTCAAACTGACAGGAAGATTGTTTCATAGTGCTTGTGTGCACTTCCCTAAAGATCAGGGCTCCATGGACTTAAAGTGGCATGTTTGATGACTCATATGAAGGAAGCACCAGGAAAACAGAATGCTAAATAGAACAATTAAAAGCAATGAACTGCTTATAACTAAATAGGGAGTGTATTAGGGGAATATATTTTAAAACGCAAATATCACCATGTATAGTTTGAAAATGAAAAGAATCATGAATCTACGTAACTTCAGGCATCCTCTCTGGGCTCCTGGGACTTGCTTCCCCTCAGTGGGATCGGATTACACCAATGAACTGTGCTTGGCTCCTCAGGCTTGGATATCCCAAGGTGAAGCTTATATGACTTGATGGACTCTGCTAGGCTCCTTGTCCTTGGTTCTCTGACTTAAGGGGGGGGGAAAGTGGTAGTGCCTCTCCTAAGCCCACTCCCTTGTGGTGCCAAAATGAGCCCTCTCTCCCAATAGATTGTGCAGATCTTTGTAATATAACCACTCCTCTCCTTTTACAAGTACTTTGATTAGTTTGAAACAGTCAACAATATTGACCTTTAAAGTATTATTTGTTGGGGGGAAGGAGGATACCTGTGTTAGTACCCACTGAGGTGAAGGCGGCAGGTCACACCTTTCACAGCTATTATTTTAGGTTCTGCAAATGCAGGCAGATGTCACTGCAGTTAGATTTGAAAACATGAACTGAGAATATCTCGGCAATCATAACAGAGTCTTTCTTAAAAAATGAAGGCTTAAATTCTGGAAAACAAAAAGACAGCATGAGACAGGTGTCAGTATACTATACTCACTCAAGCTGAGCCCTGAAACCAACAATATTAAGTAATTATCTTTATTAATGTCCTGATTCTACGTAGCAATTGAATCAGTGGGAGTATTCACATGCTTAAAGCTAAGCACATGCTTAAGTACCAAACGATCAGGACTTAATTAAGGGCTTGTCTACACTTGAAAAGCTACAGTGGCGCATGCACTGCTGTAGCACTTCAATCTAGACCAGCTTAAATATGCCACTCAGAGGTGTGGACTTTTCACACCCCTAAGCAATGAAGATGGGTCGACCTAACTTTGTAGCATAGAAGAGGCCCAGTCAGGCTTCTCCTCTAAGGTATAAGAGGGGTATATATTACTTGAGAAGATTTTCAGTGTAATCTTTTTGAATGACAGATAAAGGGGCACTAAATTCATTGATTACACTATGAAAATTCTTTTAATCTAACACTGCCTGAAGCTGCCCATCATTTTACTCATTAGAAGATGGACTACTCATAGAGATCAAAGCACTGGTTCCCAATCCATATTCTGCTGTTTTTCTTCCATTCCCTTGTGCTTGCTGATTAGAATGTTCTAAGCAACAACAATGACTCATAGGTTCCAAGGCCAGAAGGGACCATTATGATCATGTAGTCTGGCCTCCCATTGGACATGGATCATAAAACTACTCCAAAATAATTCCTAAAGCATATCTTTTTAGAAAAATATCCAATCTTGAATTAAAAATGGTCAGTGATGGAGAACCCAATGCTGAGGTTAGTCAAACCTTCATTGTGTGTGAGGATAAAAGGTGCCCAAACTGTGATCTGTGGACCCATTTGAGGTTCACAGACAGGCAGTAATGTCATCCTGTGCTGTCTCCTCCCCCTTATTTCCAGCAGCTAAATTGCATTATTTTCACCCTGTCATCCACCCACCCACACTAAAACACATTAAATACTTTCCCATGCAATCAATTGCTCTATTTCCTACAGGATCAGATTTGCAAATGGGGGGGACAGGTGGTCCACAAGACAGTCTGCATCAAAGTGTTGTCAACAGTATGAAACATTTGAGAACCTCTGTGTTTTAGCATGCAAAACTGAATGAGAGTTGGCAGTATTAAAGGATACATTATATATCAGACTCTTGTAAATGGATAGTGCTTTTCAGTGATTCATTCTCAAATGAAGACAGGTAAAAGAACTGGACACTCATGGACTTTGCCAGATTAACATCTTTTCATTAACAGAGCGGGAGATTGAGAACGGATTTGTTTAGGAAATCCAATCTGCTCAAACTCTTCATATGTTCAAAGCACTCAGAAACAGTGTGTGCGCCAACACAATCTTTCTGCTATTAGTACTGTTACTTTTTTAACATCCTCATTTTGTATTATCAGATGTCTCTAAAGATACTGTGTCATCTAGACTGGAGGCAGAACATGAAAGGGAAATGAAGCAAATAGCACGTCCTTCAGCACTTTATTTATGAGAACATCCTTTCAGCAAACTGTAGCTCTAGGAGATGAAAATATTTCATTCTGCCCTTGAGTTAGGGTGCAAGAAATATGGCCAAATGTCTGCATCTAGTACATGCAGTTCCAAAAAGTTAGGCCTTCTGTCTTTAAAACTGTTTCAAAAATTTAATTTCCTCCTGTAACTAGGTTAGAATTATTACTATTACTGGTGGAGAGAGAATGGGATTTGGAGATAGGGTAGCATTTACAGGAAAGATATAGTCCACAGTTCATCCTGAACACATTGCTAGTAGTAAAGTGATCCTTCATAAGGCTATTAACAATAAAGTTCAAGCAGTAAGGACATTAGAACCTCAGAGTTACGAACCCATCTGGAATGAAGGCTGTTCATAGCTCTGAAATGTTCGTAACTCTGAACAAAATGTTATGGTTCTTTCAAAAGTTTACAACTGAATGTGGACTTAATACTGCTTTGAAACTTTACTATGTAGAAGAAAAATGCTGCTTTCCCTTTATTTTAAGTAGTTTACATTTAACATAGTACTGTACTGTATTTGCTTCTCCTTTTTTGTCTCTGCTGTTGCCTGCTTGTGTACTTCCAGTTCCAAATGAGGTGGGTGGTTGACTGGTCAGTTCGTAACTCTGTGGTTCTACTGTCCAGCCTACCAAGTATTACTGCACTGATGATGTTAACACAGTTGTCCTGACCAAATGCAGGAGTTGATCATTCAAACTTGAGAAAAATCATAGTTGTTGCTGTTGCAGAAGGCTGATGCAGGTGTGACTCACCCAAATGTTGATTGCTCTGCATGTTTCCTGCTGAAATGCCATTTGGAAATTGACAGACTGGAACAATGCCTGATGCATTTTGATTGATATGATTTAGTCCAGTATTTGATCACTTGTCCCGTTAACATACATTTGTACTCTTCTCCCCAAGATCTCTGTACTTCCTTTCAATCTGCCTCACATTTCCAGGTGGAGCCGCTGGGCTGCTGGTTGTGCTAAGCATTGCTGATCTACACCATATAATCTAAACCTACTCAAAGCATGGTGGTTTGACCACTGGCAGCCTTGTGTGCAGTAGTACTTCCTCCAGTTTTATCATCAAAAGAAATGTACTGATGGTAGGGAAATAGAAAGAAAAAATACCTATTGTGGACACTGTGTATTAAGCAATGCCTTATAGTATTGGAATTGCTAGTAAGCATGAGGAAAGGTTGAAGATAAATGAGGGGGGGGGGAACATATGAGTCAGCCTCACCTCAGTCCCTGGAAAAATCATGGAGCAGGTCCTCAAGGAATCAATTCTGAAACACTTAGAGGAGAGAAAAGTGATCAGGAACAGTCAGCATGGATTCACCAAGGGGAAGTCTTGCCTGACTAACCTAATTGCCTTCTATGATGAGATAACTGGCTCTGTGGATGAGGGGAAAGCAGTGGATGTGTTATTCCTTGACTTTAGCAAAGCTTTTGATACAGTCTCCCACAGTATTCTTGCCGCCAAGTTAAAGAAGTATGGGCTGGATGAATGGACTGTAAGGTGGATAGAAAGCTGGCTAGATCGTCGGGCTCAATGGGTAGTGATCAATGGCTCCATGTCTAGTTGGCAGCTCGTTTCAAGCGGAGTGTCCCAAGGGTCGGTCCTGGGGCCGGTTTTGTTTAATAATTTTATTAATGATCTGGAGGATGGTGTGGACTGCACTCTCAGCAAGTTTGCAGATGACACTAAACTAGGAGGCGTGGTAGATACACTAGAGGGTAGGGATCGGATACAGAGGGACCTAGACAAATTAGAGGATTGGGCCAAAAAAAACCTGATGAGGTTCAACAAGAACAAGTGCAGAGTCCTGCACTTAGGACGGAAGAATCCCATGCACTGCTACAGACTAGGGACCAAATGGCTAGGTAGCTGTTCTGCAGAAAAGGACCTAGGGGTCACAGTGGACGAGAAGCTGGATATGAGTGAACAGTGTGCTCTTGTTGCCAAGAAGGTTAACGGCATTTTGGGCTGTATAAGTATAAGTAGGGGCATTGCCAGCAGATCGAGGAACATGATCGTTCCCCTTTATTCGACATTGGTGAGGCCTCATCTGGAATACTGTGTCCAGTTTTCGGCCCCACACTACGAGAACGATGTGGAAAAGTTGGAAAGAGTCCAGCGGAGGGCAACAAAAATGATTAGGAGTCTGTAGCACATGACTTATGAGGAGAAGTTGAGAGAACTGGGATTGTTTAGTCTCCAGAAGAGAAGAATGAGGCGGGATTTGATAGCAGCCTTCAACTACCTGAAGGAGGGTTCCAAAGAGAATGGAGCTCGGCTGTTCTCAGTGGTGGCAGATGACAGAACAAAGAGCAATGGTCTCAAGTTGCAGTGGGGGAGGTCCAGGTTGGATATTAGGAAACACTATTTCACTAGGAGGGTGGTGAAGCACTGGAATGCATTACCTAGGGAGGTGGTGGAGTCTCCTTCCTTGGAGGTTTTTAAGGCCCGGCTTGACAAAGCCCTGGCTGGGATGATTTAGTGGGGAATTGGTCCTGCTTTGAGCAGGGGGTTGGACTAGATGACCTCTATGATTTCTTCATCCTTCCCTGTGAGCCTTGTCGTCTTGTTCCCCCATTATTATTTTTTGAGTTGTTTGTCACTGTTGCTAATCTGTCCCCTGTAATGTCATTTCATCAACAGTATTTACCTTTATTTCAGCCTAGCACAAAATGTTTGAACATGGAATCACAGTACTCCTTATACAGGAGGCATTTATTATAGAACCACAACTACAAATTACAAGGTAATAGGCTTCCACGTGAACTGCGCTCCAACTTTGTCTATGTTGTTTACCAGAGACCACACCCCGCCTGGTACTCTATATAGCTCACAAATTCATCTAGTGGGTTAATAATATATTGCAAGTAAACATAGAACTACAATAACAAGTGTATTGAAAGAAAAGTTGCCAAACTGTGATTTCTTTTTCACTGTGACTAAGGGTTATCATAACTGGGTGAAGGCAACAGAACCAATGTGTATCATTTCTTAAGCAGTGACAATGTATGGCAGTTTATCTCATTTCCTGCCATGAGTATTTCTTCTTTTTAGGGCCTTATAGTCTCCTCATATGTACCAGTGGTATTTTCAGATACCGATGTCTGTTACTGCTTCCTTCCATTATATTCACTAAACAAACCTTTACTTGCCCTTTCCTGCTTTGCCTGTGAGCCACTATCACTTTCTTCACTAATTAGATTCATTAGACACACACGGCAATTAGATAGACAGATGTAACACATTCAAAGTCTTTAAGTTCTTTTTATCAGAACATCAGGTCTTGAGCTTTTCCAGATTTGTTTGCTTCTTTCCACTTGACTCCACAAAAATGCATCCTAGAAATAATGCTGCTTGTCAAATAGTTAGAGAAGAAGTGAAATGACTGCCAAACATACCAAGAAGTTATATTGTATAAAACGACAAAGTGGATTCTCAGATGTGGAGAGAACTTTAGATTGGTTACCCCTCCAGGTTAGGTTTTGGCAGAATGGTACTCCTCCTTCTGACCACTATCATACTATACATATTCACTGCAACTCCTCCACCTCCTCCTCCTCAGAGGAGAAGTAATCAGATTATCTAAGAGTGAGGGTAATTATCCACTGAAACAACTTAGCAAGGGTCATGGTGGATTTTCCCTCCCTGCCAATTTTTCAATCAAGTTTGGATGTTATCTCTAAAAGATATGTTCTAGTTCAACCAGGAATTATTTAAGGGAAGTTCTGTGGCCTATGTTCTACAGAAGATGATACTAGATGATTCCAGGAGCTTCTGGCCTTAGAATCTACAAACCACTAACAGTGAGAGGTAGTGTATAAATAACAGCCCAACCTGCAGATAGAAGGGTACTTACACGGCACGTAGACCCACATTTATTTTCAAAATGGACTAAAGTTGCATACACAACATATGTGTATAACTTGCTCTTATTACACTGGTTATTGTAATGATATGTTTACTGGCAGGGTATTATTAACCCATTAGATGAATATGAGTGCTGTATAGAGTACTGAGCAAAGTGTGGTCTCTGGTAAACAGAGAAAGCTGGAACGCTAGTTGTGCAAGTGTAGGCACAAACAAGTAATTGTGCATGCATGCAAAATATTAGGTGGTGTGCACAAAATTAGTAATTGTGCATGTTTCAGAGTGGTAGCCGTGTTAGTTTGTATCAGCAAAAAGAATGAGGAGTACTTGTGGCACCTTAGAGACTAACAAATTTATTTATTTTGAATGAGTAACTATCCATTTGCCTATTGTAACAGGTGTGTGGCCATCTAGTGACATTCCAGTTCTCCTGATACACCACCATACCAATCTATGATTTCACAGATATAAGCAAGGATAGAATTTTGGATCCTTCTGCCCAAGAATCACTGGCTTCTTCCAGAGATTAAGATAGCTATAGCAGTATTAGGCCTTATGACACACTCTTGTGGAGGAATACCATTCTAGCATTGGAAGGCAGTGGTACAGCAAACTACTCACTACATTACAAGGCCAGTTCATTTATTTTCCTGGAGCAACTCAGGCAGTAATGTTCAAAAATGGGCCATATTGTTAACAGTATAAAAGTTTGGGACAGTCTTAAAGGTTCCATTTTTTATTAAATGAGATCCTTTTTATCTGATTAAACATGCAAAATGTTCCTAGGAGGGTTCTTCAGCCTAAGTAACCTTTAATGCAAAAATTTTACTACATAATATTGAAGGTATCATAATTCTAACTTGAGTGGGAATTCCTTAAGTGACAAAATCTTCCTTAAATCAGTGGTGTTGAGATTATACTTTGAATAAGATATGATCAATGGATATTTCTCTCTTTATTGACTAAATAGACAGATTTACACGCTTTGCTGATTAAGTTGCAGAAAGTGGTGAATAATTTTCTGATTCTGAACATCAGTAAGGTATGGCAAAGGAAATCATAGATAGATCCCCAACTACAGGTTGAATTGTCAGTCAAATGTATATTCTCACTAAAAAAGCTGCAAGAAAAATAATTCACTCCATGAGCAGGATTAATTTTTTAAGTCCTCTTTTCATCTATTCAAAAGTATTTTTATTTGTCTCAAAACGTTTGCACTCTTCCATAGTAACAAAAGTAATTATTGCAGGCCAAAATAAAAAATATTTTACTACAAAAATTATTAAAATGACAAGAAGGAGCAAATTTCCCCTAACCTGCTCCCCAGATTAAAAGAAATTTATACAGATCAGTTTTTAAATCATATTTATCTGGCAGTTCTATGATTGAACTGGGCATAAAGAAAACAAGATCTAGTTTTAGCCTGCACCAACATGGGTTTATCATCATCATCTCTGTCTTTTGGAAAAGATAAGAACTTCATACAGCTTTCTTACAAGGGGTCCTATTCACATGCCATCAGATCTCATGAGATAATCTGGTTATAAACTGATTGTGTTACAGAATATCTCCTTCATATCATAATCTCATCAATACCCTCATGAGTATTCCATCATCATTGAATCTAAATGTAGTTGTATTCCAGCTACATGCTGAATAATGTAAATGCCCTTCTGTAATCTTGTTCTCCGATGGATGCTACTTGCCTTCTGTTGTAGTCAAAACATCTCCCTGAAGACTTCTCAGGCTGCCTACTTTACAACAGACTTTTAATGTTTTGCTGGCAGTGAAGCATTGCATTCTAAAACTCCTTAAATAGGGAGGAAACATTAATTTTATTACATGTCTTTATTTTCCAATGCATATTTAAAATAGCATTTTGTTTCTTTGAAGTGTAAAATACCTCCACCACAGCTGTATGCCAATGCACTAACGCTAAGATTTCAAAGCAATGTCTATCTTATCTTTTAATAATCCTGCTATTTGTAGGAGGGAAATGGGAGAGGGGGGAGAGTTATGTATACTGCAGTCAGTCCCTAATTCTCCAACAGCATATTTGTTAACACTTTAGAATCAAACCTCTACAGGATCTGAATCTTTTAAATGGAAATAATACAGTAGTGTACACTGGCACACAGAAAAAACAAAGATGCCAGTTCAAGACTAGATTGTTTCTGGCCTTCATCTGAATTCATGGGGAGAAAAGTTGTATGGTCCCCTCACAGATCCCCTCACAGATCTTTTAAAGACTAGGTAGAACTGCAGTCTCCATACTCAGGAGTGCAGGAACTGTTTCCTCTTTACTTCCCCAGGGGCTCTGCAAAGTGGGTGAGGAGGAAGGGGAAGTATGAACATAGCTCAGCCTTTCCCCTTCCAGGCCGGTCTGGTACCTAAGGGGAGTAAGTGGCATCCCATGATAGGGTATAGCATCAAGCACACTTTCCCAGAGCACCAGGGAGGAAGTCTTCCTGGGTTCCCACAGGGGTGATACAGCTTTGCTCTGCCTCCAGCGGGGAACCCTGACTGGTAAAGCTGATGATGGTTATTTGTATTGCGAAAGTTCTCAGAGCTCATCCCAACACAGAGGAAGAAAGTCCCTGCTATGAAAGAGCTCCCCACTGGGCTTTTTGATATTCACTTTTATGTCTTAAGGTTGTTTTAAAAGTTCTCATAGTCCGAAGCACCAAAATGGTTATAAAATTATATTATGCTAAAACCAACTTTTTTGTGGCTTTAGAGAAACAGCAAGAGAGCAGGAAGCTGCATGAAATGAATTGAATACAGACCAAGCAAAACATCATTTAAATGGGTGAGGGCTCTTTCC
This sequence comes from Chrysemys picta bellii, assembly GCF_011386835.1. Taxonomy (NCBI): domain Eukaryota; kingdom Metazoa; phylum Chordata; order Testudines; family Emydidae; genus Chrysemys; species Chrysemys picta. The sequence continues at coordinate 219,990,280 of NC_088792.1, read as the reverse complement.
TGTTGCCACTGAAGCAGAAGTTCATTTTGCTGGTGCCTCCTCTGGAAGCAGGATCAGGTCCTTGGTGAGTCATTATTCTATGGAATCTAGCTACAAGAGAGGAAAGTAAGGATGGCTAGGAAGAATGAGCCTTTGATAACCATGGTTGGAGCTCCAGTTCTGTGGCTCAGTGGGCACACAGCTCCTATAAATGTTAAGCTGGTTTAGCATGGTTCTGATCACAGTGGCCTATGACTCCAATGGTGAGGATATCCAGGGATCATTTTACGGAGGATGGGGTAAGAGGGGCATAATTCTCAGATTCAAAGGTCAAGGACCATAGGTTAAACTAAGATCTGGGAAGGTTAAAATATGTTTAAGAAAATACCAATTACAATAATTATACCAGTTGCCCAACGCGCAACAGAAATGTAAGTATTTGTCTTGGTTTCTGAGAAGTCAAGAGGTATCTGGACTTCTGGAATGTGTTCATTCTTTGTTGGGAGTGAAATGAGCAAACACAACCCTAATGAGAACCTCTCCCAGACTTTCTTTTTTTTTTACAATATGCTCACAGCTCTTATGGATGCTTTAAACGAGGCGATTAAACAGTATAATCAGCAGCAAACCTTACAAAGAAACAGCAGTACTTTCAGAGCTCTGGCAAGTTCTCTCTCAGCTTCCAACCAGAATCCTCCCACACACAAACCTTTTAAAACAGCTGGAAACATGTCCGCAACAGATGAACAAGATGTGTTAGCCAAGAAGAAACCAGAAGGAAAAATAAATCACTGAAATCAGTGATAATAAGGCAAAGTCTGTCTGAAAATGACTCACTATCCGACAAAGAAGTGAAGCTGACATTAAAATCAATTCATGACTGTGGAGGTATTCTTCACTTTATATATGGATTGAATTTCTATTTCTTGAACTGAATTTTACCATCCAATATACCACTCAGCTTTGATCCAGTGTACTGGTTTCCATTATTGAACTGAAGTGTCAGCTTCAGTCATTCTCCCTAAATCAAGATGTTTCCAAATAGATATAGCATTGATATTTTTTCTGAGTAATTGAGTTCTGGACTAAATCTAAGTTAGTGAAATATTTCCTTTTTAGAAACATATAGAGAAAACATTTTATTACAGACAGTTGCTCAGTTTTTTTGTTCTTTTTTTTAAAAAGCAGTTTCTTAAATTTATTTATAAACACACAAAACTATAAAAATATTTTAAACTAAACAAAACTAGGAAAATAATAAAGACAATATAGGTGATATATATTAATTTTAATTAACAATACCAATCTATGTTTGTTTGCAGTGTTTTTCTAGCCATGTTTGTTCCAGGATATTAGAGAGACAAGATAGGTAAAGTAATATCTTTTATTGCACCAGCTTCTGTTGGTGACAGAGACAAGCTTTCGAGCTATACAGAGTTCTTCTTCAGATCTGGGAAAGGTAGTCAGAAGGTCACAACTAAATATAAGGTGGAAAAGACTGTTTAGCATAAGTAGTTAACACGTGTTCTAAAGGACCATTCAAGGTGAAGTTGCCTGTTAGCACCTCTGCAGGATGGGGGAAGAGGGGCAAAAAAAGGGTCAGTTAGTGGGATTGTTGTAATAAGCCATAAATCCAGTGTCTTTATTAAGACAATAAATAATACCCCAACAACACACCTTTCAGGATCCATGCGTCCTACACATGCCTATCACAATATGCGGGGTACCTCATCCAGTGCACTAAATGCCCCAACAATCGCTACACTCTCAACTGAACTCTCACAGAAAAATGATAAAAGACAGAAACGCCACATCACCTTTTCACAAAATGATCTGACCTCTCAGTCCTTGTCCTCAAAGGAAACCTGAACAACACCTCCAAATGATGAGCCTGGGAGCTTAAATTTATAACTTTGCTAGGTGCTAAGAATCATGGTCTCGATAAAGACACTTATTGCAAAAGCTTGAGCTTATGGCTCAAAAGCCTGTCTCTTTCACCAACAAATGTTGGTCCAATAAAAGATATTGCCTCACCCACCTTGCCTGTGTAATACCAATCTATAATATCTTGCACTTATACTTTTCAGTTCATATTAGGATCTCAAGATATTTTGCAGACATTAATTAAGTCTCACCAGCAGTAATGAAGTATAACTATTCCCCAGTTGAGAGAGCTGAAGCAGAGAGTCTAAAGATATTAAGCCAAATGGCAAATCAGTGACAGAATCAAAAATAGAACCCAGGATACCTTGCTGCCCATCCTGTAGTGTAGCTACTAGACAACACTTCCAATCCCATTACTTCAACTGTACATTACATTACATTGCCAGTACATTATAATCGTTTTACCTTTTGTAGCAAACTTAACTTTACTATCGGATTATGTAGAGTTTTTGGATCTTTGTTACAGTAGTTCAAATTGAATGATGTAGAAAGGACACTAAATATTTTCAATGAAAAATGAATGCCAAACTACTGCCAAATATGTCCTTTGACCCCTTTAACCTTTGCAGTTGCACACCAAAAGTATGTGTGATATGGCATTAAAGCAACACATGACATGGATAAGTTAATAGGTGGTGCTTTGACATGGAACTACATACAAGAAAGATTCAAACAGAAATAAATGAGAGAAATGAGCATGAAAACAAGCATTTGGGGTAAATTCTGTGTTCCTCAACCTAACAGCCATATACGGGACAAAATGCAATGCAAAGGGCCTTACATTTGAGAGCCCACACAGGGGAAAGTCTACATCTCTGCATCCTGTGGACCAGAGTTCTATGCCAACATTCTAACCAGGAATGCAGGGGTGGTAGGAAGAATCAGGATAAACTGGTTGACATAGTGTATGTGTGTGAATGGAAGGGGAACATGACATGGGATCCACAGGTAGCATGGAACCATTGATCCAAATATCTCTAGGCCTGATTCTCACTCTTTAAGACCAGGGTTTTTTTGCTGATAAAGGCTGTGACAGATATGGTACTTTCCTGCAATATCCATGGGCGACTTTACTGAATTAAGTTTAAGTAGCTTTGGGTTCCATTGTACTAAATGAATGGTTTTTGTATTATTGTGGGCCTCGATTCTACGCAATTTCTTGATGGGGAACATGTGACAGATATTAGAGCTGGGGTTCACAGGACTATATTGAATAATAGGCCTGACAAAGACTTTTGGAACACAAGTGCTAAGTGAATGCAAATTCCCCACCTCCAGTTATGCAAAGCCCCAGACTTTTAAAGCTACACCCTGAGGAGTGGCCATTCTCTTCAGATCACTTGCTACATGAGGCCAAGATCAAAGACCCAAGCTATATAAAGGTTGTAAAAATGGCTATTCTTGTTCTGAATCAAAGACAGTTATTAACTTGTAACCACAGGGAAAGCCCAGATGTGGGTAATGAAGGTGTGACGCATACCCCAGCCCCAAGCTGGAGTTGAGGTGACTTCTGGTAAGCTTTTCAGTATTCGTGTAGGTTCTTTTATTGCTTTTTAATATGTTTTCTCTATAAAGCTTTCACCTTAAGATTAAATGTGCTTGCCTAGAAAGTGCTGCAGGGTAATTTATAATTGAGGGCCATTACACTATTCATAGCCTCTGGAGAGAAAGCAAAGTGCAGATCCTGGCCTGTTTAGGCAGTCTGGCTTACTGGAAATATCACAGTGTAGGCAGGGGACTGTGCAGCCCAGACAAAAGCTGATAAGGAGGGAGAGAGATGTGGGTCTCTAGCCAAGAGCAGTGATGGCTGAGGAGCTGAGAGCCTAGAGAGGTTGCCCTCAAGGGACAATGGAAAGGGAATACAGGTGAAGTAGCCCTGAACTGTGACAAAGGCAATTGAGTTAACAAAGTGTAAAGCTGGTGTACCAGAGCAGAGTATCAGACCAACATGTTATCAGAGGAATAGGGGGTTAGTTCTTCTGCAGATTACACTATCCTGGTGGAGAGTTCAAATCTCATTCTAACAGGAAGCCAAAAGCCATCACCTTTCCATAGTTCAGAAAGTTTAGAAAGGTCTCCTGAAGGAGACCTTTCTAAACCTTGCATTTTGCCTTTCCTTCGTAACATATAGTATTGCTTTTATGCTACCTGTACTGTAAAAAGAGGTTCTTGCTGTTGACTTTCCTCTTAGTTGACTGAAAGAACAGGAGTACTTGTGGCACCTTAGAGACTAACAAATTTATTTGAGCATAAGCTTTTGTGGGCTACATCCCACTTCTTCGGATGCATAGAATGGAACATATATTGAGGAGATATATATACACACACATACAGAGAGTATGAACAAGTGGGAGTTGTCTTACCAACTCTGAGAGGCCAATTAAGTAAGAGAAAAAAAACTTTTGAAGTGATAATCAGTTGACTGAAGTCCTTCCCGGTACTATTCCAACTTTTATTATTATTATTCCATACAAATAACTAAATTAAAATAGTTATTTTGATTGCAAAGTCAAACACTGGAAAGCTAGGATATGCCAAATATGCAGTTACCTGTGCAACCTTAATTCTGCCTCTCTTGTGAATTCAACCCATGCACTGACTGAGTCTACAGGGTGAAAAAGTAACTAAAGATCATAATACATACCCAGAAGGGTACCAAATTAAGGTTGCCTGGGCAAACAACGCTGGCATTTTCTAACTTGTAAGTGTTTGACTCTGCACCCTAAATAATATTTATAAGATATTTTTATATGTAATTGTCTAGTTTGTTTTTTTGTTTTGTTTTGTTTTGTTTTGTTTTATAAAAGAACATACTAGCTACAATTGTAAGAACTTATTCATGCAGTGCCACCTATTCCCTGGGAGAAGAAATAGAACAATGTGGTCACATGCTGGGACCAAAGGGGACAGATTCACAACCTGGCTCCATCCCTGCTACAGCTGCTCCGCCATCTCCCAAGCATTCCCAGTATGCGGCAGCAGCATTGGCCAGGTTTTTTAGAATGTTCATTGATTTTGGCAGGATACCAAAGTTTTCCTGAAGGGAAATGCTGATTTTTAATACTGCAGCTCAGCTAAATCTGAATTTAATAGAACAAAGAAAAGGCATTTATCTAGCCCAGTGGTCCCCAAATATTTTATGTTGCACCCCCCCCCTTTACTTCGTTCATGCCCCACCCCCCGGGAGCTGTGGTCGGGAGCCGGGGTCGCGAGCAGGGCCACGGTCGGAGACGGGGCCCGAGCTGAGGTTGGGAGCACAGCTGCAGCCGGGAGCCGGGGCTGCGGTAAGCTGGGAGCAGAGTGGGGCTGGGTGGCACTTCCTCCCTGTCCCCTGTGTGGGCTGGTCCGGGTCCCCCTGTGCCCCACCAAATGTTCTTTGCCCCCCCCAGGGAGCTGCACCCCCAGTTTGGGGACCACTGATCTAGCCCCAGGGCTTTCTCCCCAGGGAATATCAAAGACCTGCTGCAAACAATGGGAGCACAGGCGCCAACTCCGTGAGTGCTCCAGGGCTGGAGCACCCATGGAAAAAAAATAGTGGGTGCTCAACACCCACCGGCAGCCCCACAGATCAGCTCCTCCTTCTCCCGCCCGTCAGCGGGCCCCACTGATCAGCTCCTCTACATCCCTTCCCGTGCCTCCCGCCCACCATGATCAACTGTTCAGCAGCATGCAGGAGGTGCTGGGGGGGGAAAGGGGTGGAGCGAGGGCAGGGCGCACTTGGGGGTGGGGTGGAGCAGGGACGGGAAGAGGTGGGGTGGGGGCTGAGCAGGGTCTGGAAGAGGCTGGACACGGTGGGGGGTTTGGGGGAAGGGGTGGAGTGGGGGCAGGATCTGGGGCAGAGCAGGGTCAAAAACCCCTCGGGAACTGGGGAAGTCAGCACCTCTGAATGAAAGGTGTTAATTTTACTTTAAAAAAAAGCCACAAGAGTCCTTTTTGTTAGTTAACCTAAATATAGGGGTCACTGCCAGCTCTCCTGTAATTATTTATTTAAAAATACCTCAGAAACAGTGGGGATATTTGACCTTTGGCAAAAAATGTTTTTAGGGTTGGCTTAGCTATCAGCTATGGAGTTCTTTTTCTGAGTAAAATTCATCCCCATGCAGAGGGCCAATCCAACACCTATGCACCACTTAATCCCTCCGCTGGTCTTCTACACAGGGGTGAATTTCACCCACTGAACAATTTAGCATAATAAATACCGTAACTAATTTTCAGATGTTGTAAACAGTTAAACTGCACTTCCTACTTCCATCAAAGGCCTTCTGAATCTAATTCCTTTATATAAAATTAATTTGATGTTACACAGTAATAAAAGATTCCTCTGAGTGGGTTATTTTGTTTCAATTTTAGTCCCTCATCTGCTTTCATAAAATGTTCATATAAATTCTTATCTCTACATGTTGAGATTGAAGCAGATCCCATTGGCATCTTAAGCTATACTTGAGTTTTCATAGTACATTAAACTCTGCTCCAGTTCCTAACTTTGTTTCTGTTTATAAGTGTTTGTTTTTCCCTATATTAAACATACTGATTTCATTTATGTGCACTTTAAACTATATTTAATATGCATTAAATCTGCTTCAGGAATCTGCACATATTACAAGGCTTAGTATACAAAAGGGTTCTACTATTTAATAAGTAATCTTTGGTAACAAGAACACATAGTTCATATTTTGGTAGACTGTGTGTATGTTCAGCACATTTATTTTTTGGTTCTTTTGCCCTAAGTTACATTTCTAGTCAATTTCCCACTATCAGCCATTCTCAGATACTTTCTAAAAATATTTAAGATCAGCATAAAAGAGCACTTTCCTCCCACCCTAAAGAATTGGCTAGGATCCAGCAAAATGAGGACAGATTAGTAAAAATGTCCCTCTGTTGAAAAAAGGATTAAAACAGGATGCTACTGCTTTTAGTCAAGTTAATATATAATGAGCAGTATTTTTAGATTTAGAATATCAAAATATGTATCTGGGCAGTTTCACTCACTTTTTAAAAGTGAAAGTGTACATCTGAATTATCCTAATTTCTCAAAAAATAATGCACAAGGAGTTGACAAATGCCAAGTCCAGTCCAGCTATTGAGAGAAAGTTCAATATTTTCTGCATTATACCAAACCAAATAAAATTATATCTGTGTGTGTTACATTACGAGAAAAACTAGGTTAAAAGAACACTGAGGCTGCAAAGTCAAGCACTTGAAAGTTAGGAAATGCCAGAATTAAAACGTTATTGTCACCACAGGTTCTCTCATTCTGTGCAGACGATGAACTTTGCTCAGGGAATGAGACAGCTGTTCAATATTTCTTTTTACGCTAGCCAATTCAGTGTGTGATCACAATATCTTATTCAATGCACACCATCCAAACCGTACACTGAATTCAGAATTATTAATTTCCTCATGAATTTTGTATGGTATCTAAGTAGCTGAGAAACATTGATTAGTACATGTTCACAACTCCTCTGTAAGACAAGGCAGTGTTGTTATCCCCATTTTACATATGAGAAACTCAGGCACATAAAGTTTGAAGGCCAAAATGTGCCAATATATCTAGAGAGACTCATAGAGTCATAGATTTTAAGGTCAGAAGGGACCATTGTAATCATCTGGTCTGACCTTCTTTACATTGCAGGCCATAGAAACTCACCTGCCCACTCCTGAAATAGACCCATAACTTCTGGCTGAGTTACTGAAGTCCTCAAGTCATGATTTAAAGACTTCAAGTTACAGAGAATCCACCATTTATACTAGTTTAAACCTGCAAGTGACCCATGCCCCATACTGCAGAGGAAGGCAAAAAAAACCCCACGGTCTCTGCTAATCTGACCCAGCAGAAAATTCCTTCCCGATCCCAAATATGGTGATCAGTTAGACCATGAGCATGTGGGCAAGACCCACCAGCCAGATATTTGAAAAAGAATTCTCTGTAGTAAACGCAGAACTCTCCCCATCTAGTGTTCCATCACCAGCCAATGGAGATATTTGCTGCAAGCAGTTGCAGATCAGCTAAATCTCATTGTCGGCAGTCTCATCATACCATCCCCTCCATATATTTATCAAGGTCAGTCTTGAAGCCAGTTAGGTTTCCCCCCCCCCCCATTTCTCCCCTTGGAAGGCTGTTCCAGAGCTTCACTCCTCTGATGATTAGACAACTTTGTCTAATTTCAAACAAACTTGTTGATGGACAGTTTGTATCCATTTGTTCTTTTGTCCACATTGGTGCTTAACTTAAATAACTCCTCTCCCTCCCTGATATTTATCCCTCTGATGTATCTACAGAGAGCAACCCTATCTCCTCTCAACCTTCTTTTGGTTAGACTAAATAAGCCAAGCAATTTGAGTCTTCTCTCATAAGGTCGGTTTTCTATTCCTTGGATCATCCCAGATGCCCTTCTCTGTACCTTGTCCAGTTTGAATTCATCTTTCTTAAACATGAGAGACCAGCGTTACATACAGTATTCCATCTGAGGTCTCACTAGTGCCTTGTATAATGGTCCTAACACTACCTGTCTCTACCAGAAATACCTGGGCCTGATGCATTAGGACTACATTAGTCTTTTTCACAGCTTCATCACATTGGCAGCTCATAGTCAGCCTGTGATCAACCAATACACCCAGGTCTTTCTCGGTCACTTCCTCTGATAAATCCCCAGCATACAGCAAAAATTCTTGTTAGTTCTTAAATGCATGACCTTGCACTTTGCACTATTACATTTCATCCCATTTCTACTACTCCAGTTTACAAGGTCATGGAGATCATCTTGTATGATATTACAGTCCTCTTCCATATTTGCAATACCTCCCAACTTTGTCTCATCAGCAAGTTTTATTAGCACACTACTACTGTTTGGGCCATGATCAGTAATAAAAATGTTAAATAATATTGGTCCCAAGACCGATCCCTGAGGAACTCCACTAGTAAGCTTCCTCCAGACTGACATTTCCCCTTTAACCAGTTTCTTATCCACTTTTCAATTCTCATATTAATCCCCATCTTCTCCAATTTAACTAATAATTTCCCATGTGGAACTGTATCAAATGCCTTATTGAAATCCACATAGATTAGATCTACTTCATTTCCTTTGTCAAAAAAATCAGTTATCTTCTCAAAGAAGGAGATTAGGTTGGTGTGGCATGATCTACCTTTTATAAAACCATGCTGTATTTTATCCCAATTACCGTTCACCTCTATGTCCTTAACTGCTTTCTCTTTCAAAACTTGTTCCAAGACCTTGCATACAATTGAGGTCAAACTAACCGGCCTGTAATTTCACAGATCGCTTTTTTCCCTTGCTTAAAAATAGGAACTATATTAGCAATTATCCAGTCATATGGTATGACCCAAGTTTACAGTTTCATTAAAAATCCTTGCTATTGGGCTTGCAATTTCATGTGCCAGTTCCTTTAATATTCTTGGATGGAGATTATCCGGGACTCTTGATTTATTCCCATTAAGCTGTTTGAGTTGAGTTCCATTTTAGATGTGGTAATTTCTAACTCCATATCCTCATTCCCATTAGCCCCACTGCCACACCTCTAAGCTCTTCATTAGTCTTATTAAAAACGGAGGCAAAGTATTTATTTAGGTGTTAGGCCATGCCTTGATTATCTTTAATCTCCACCCCATCCTCAGTGCTTACCAGTCCCACTTCCTTCCTTCTTATTTTAATGGCTATAGAACCTTTTACAATTGGTTTTAATTCCCTTTGCAAGGTCCAGCTCTGCTTGGCTTTTGGCAGTTCTCACTTTATCCCTACACTTTCTGACCTCAAAGAGGTAGCTTTCCTTGCTGATCCACCCCCTCCTCCATTCCTTGTAGGCTTTCTGCTTTCTCCTAATCATCTGTTTGGAGTGCTTGCTCAAAAGCTTGTCTCTCTCACCAACGGAAGTTGGCCCAATAAAAGATATTACCTCACCCACCTTGTCTCTCTAATATCCTGGACCAACATGGCTATAACAACATTGCAAACACTAACATATCTACTAATTTCGGGGGTCTCAGTGATAAGGATACTCATTGAGAAAATTCAGAGGGCTTGATTTGTTTGGAGTTGCTGAACAATCATAGTATCTATTGATTTCTGTTGCAGTTTTGAGAGCTCAACACTTCTGAATGCCAGGTATCTCAGACTAAACTCGGAAAATGATGAACTTGGAGTTAATGGTCACTTCCTAAAAACTTTAGTTTAAGTGACTTTATCAGCATCACATACAAAGTGGAACATAGTCATGGATAGAGCCAAGTTCTCCTGGATGATACCCAACTGCAGCAAGCACAAGACCATCCATTCTCTGTCTGTGGTTCACAGCCTCTGATTACAAAGCAGCAAAATCAGATGTAACACAACAGCCTCGTTCATTAGAGAATCCTGATTTATTCACTCATCACCATCCATCCTGTGCACTGAAAAAGACAGGGGTCTTTTGGAAAAGAATAGTATGCAATCATGTAATAAGATTGTATCATAAGGTATACCACAAGGTGGCTAAATTAAGATTGCATGGGTATTTTCTAATATTTGAGTGCTTGACTTTACAACCTAATAACATCTTTTTTTACCCTTTCTTAAATAATTAGCATCAGGTACAATGAGATAGAGATGTCACCACTCTTGCAGCTATTTTCTTAGGGACTTGTGAACACAGGTCTTATGTAAAGCATCAAGAAAACAAAAAGAAAAGAAGGTCCTATACAGCCCTCATTCCAGCCAAATGACAGTACAAGGACACTGTGGGGAAAAAATCCATCTCTTTCTTGCCAACTATAACATTCTAGACTTCTTTGCATGATGCAGGCAGGGGGAAATAGGGAGGCCCTCACCAATGGAGATTTGTTTTGGTAGAAATTGTTCTTTGGATATTTTTTTTTCTTACAAAAATTGTTGGCCCCAACCTATTCCAACCTCACATGTAACTGAACTACTGTGAATTATGTCTCCATTGGTTAAAGCAATGCAGTCGTGACATGCAATGTGAAAAATACAGAGTGACAACTCCCATTGACTTCAGTAGGACCAGGATTCCAACCACAATGTAGCTGTGAGGGCTCCATTAAAGGAAATCTTTGGCCAGCCTAGAGGGCAAACAATTATTGCTTAGTCATTCCTAATTTCTTTTTATCAACTTGCTGCTTGTTCTTCATAAATAACTTTTGGTTATGTATGAAATATGCAACACCTGGCTCTTCTAAAGAAAATTCCGGCAGCTGTTAGGGAGGCATCCTGAGATTTTGCATATAACGTGTATTTCCATTTGATTTATAAATAGGTTTTAGAGAGCTTAGTGTGAACAGGACAGGATTCTTTTAAAAACAACTGCTCTAATTGCTTTTGAAAGGGGTTCCAGGACAGCAAGATAGTTAATAAAAGAATATTCTCTCTCTCTCTGTCCCCCCATCTTGGTTGCTGTCTGGTGTGTGCCCAAGTTATTCATTTGTTCCCAAGGAGCAGAGTTGAGGAAATGAATTGAAAGGAGCTAATGTGTGCACAATAAATCACATCCCACACTTTTCCCACAGGCATCTTATTAACATCAGAAATGAAGATATAATTATTTCAGTGTTTATTGTCAGTGTACAGAGGCCTTCAATGTGTATAAAAATGCCAGAGGAACCACAAGTATGCCATGTTGTTGTTTAGACCTCTTTTCCCACTGCAAATTAATAGTTATTTTCTTGCTGAACACAAATGATTAATGTGCCTGGAGAACCTGTCTCTTATGATTATTGGAATGCCATCTTGCAAGACACTTGGGTGCCAGAATCACTAAGCTTTGCTTCATGGACCTCTCATCTAATGAACTTCTGAGTAACTATTTATATAAAAAGCTGTTTTGGTGTATGCTACATAAACATGTATATTGGCACAAAAACAGGAGACATTAATTCTTGGGTTTATAAACTGAGTACTGGATATGAATTTTATGATGAAACTCAGTAACCTCAGTTCCAAATCTTCAGGCCAATACATTAATTTTCCCAATAGGAAAATCTTGGAATTTGGGCATAGAATAGGTAAAATACCAAAAATGGATGGCGATTTGTTACTTTATTAATTTTATTTCAAATATTTTCTTGTAACTTAGAGTGCAGTTTTTGACCCTTAATTGCTTAAAGAAGGAAAGCTTTACAAGTCACTTTCCTCATGATGCCATTAGGATGTCTTACAAAAGTATTTTGTTAGCAGTTGCTGTGCCTTATTCAGTGAAAGTGCCATCATTTATGCAGCTATTGCATAGATAAATATGGTTTCCTATAATTTATTCAGGTGTGCATTGTTATGTTCATGGCAAACACAGGGTTAGATTTTTAAAAAATGCTCTTTCTGGAAGTTTGCAATGCAATACTACTTATTTCTTAGAATTTAGAATGATAATTCACAGCAACCCAAAAACAGAGAGAGACAAACCAGGCTGCTCCCTATAACAGAGACGCACAACTCACCCCACCTTACTCTGGCTCCAGACTGACTGACTGACTGACTGTTGCTTAGGGTTACCATATTTTAATTTTTAAAAAGAAGGACACTCCATGGGGCCCCGCCCCAACTCCGCCCCTACCCCGCCCCCAGCCCTGCCCCAACGCTGCCCCCTCCCCTCAATGCTCCGCCTCCTGCTCCTCCCCCTCCCCTGCTTCCCGCGAATCAAATGTTCACGGGAAGCCTGAAACGGGGAGGCAGCAGGTAGGCTGGGGCGGGGCGGGGCGGGGTGGGGTGCGGTGCGATGCGGCCCAGTCCGGCCCCCCTGGCCGAGCGGCTCCCTCTGGCAGCCAACCGGCCCAGGCCAAGATGCTCTGGCCCCGGCATCTCCCGCCCGGCTCGGCTCGGGCCCTGGGGCGCCGGCCCCCAGCCAAGTGCCCTCGCCCCCAGCCCCAGCCAAGCACCGCGCCGGCCCCCGGCCAAGTGCCCGCGCCCCCACCCCCCAGCCCCCGGCCGAGCACCGCCGCCCCCGGCCCCAGCCCCTGCCGAGCACCGCCAGCCCCGGCCCGGCCCCGCACCGCCGGGCCCTCCCTCCCTATTTTCCCGGACATGTCCGGCTTTTTGGGATTTCCCCCCGGATGGGGATTTGAGGCCCAAAAAGCCAGACATGTCCGGGAAAATCCGGACGTATGGTAACCCTACTGTTGCTAGACCCATATCATGCACTTCCCGACAGACCCTCTAGCCTGCAAGAAGGACCAAGAAAACCACCTGAAATTGAAAGAGATGGCCTACAATTTTTTTATTTTCAATATACCACATGCATGATGCTAAGACACCAATCCTATGAACTCTGTGTGGATGGGCCCTGAGAGCCCAAACAGAGCCCCACTGAAATCCATGGGACTCTGCTCTGGTATATGCATTTACCTGTACAGAGCTCACTGCAGAATCCGTTTGCATTGACTTCAACAGTGGCAGGAGCAGTTCTTAATTTCATGGCACGCAAGGATGACAAAGCGTTATGGGAAGTGCAAGGTATAACACAATAAAAGATCATGACCTATAGAATCATTGAAATATAGGGCTGGAGCTCTAGTTACATACACATCTTAATTGCATGTACACATTTTAATCATGGAATAGGTTAGGTAGTTTTTAGATCAATAGCAGTAGTTTTGTTTTTGTCTTTCTTCAGTTATAATATTGATTATTTGAGCAAAATCCAGCAAGCAGACGTGTGTAGTTCAGCATCGGAAGGGTAATCAAGGAGGAGAATGGAGCTGCCTGGAGCACAAGATCAGAAGGTGGCTCCTGTATTGGGGGCAGGATGAGACAAGGTGCTTAGCAGAGGATTTGTGGGTGGATAGAAACAAGGAAAGGTAGCTGGGCTGCAGAATTCTTATTTGCTTGGAAAAGGATTTTAGTACACACAGATAAAAAAGGAGAGGAAAAAGCAAAGGAAAAAGAGTGGGGCTAGAAGCTGTTACCGTTGAAAAGCAAACCGCTTGAGCAGCCTGAGGTAGATAGGTGGGACAAATAATTTCAAGTCTTTATCTCATTCCTTATCTTAACTGGGGGTTTCTCTACACAGTGCAGGCAAAACTCATTATAGGTGTGCGATCAGTAAAGTGATCTAATGCATTGCAATCTAACTGCTCCATATAAATCTTGCTGGCATGCTCCCAAAGGTACCTAGTTTGCATTAACATAGTCCTGTTTCTACGTTAATCATAGAATCATGGGACTGGAACAGATTTCGAGAGGTCATCTAGTCCAGTCCCCTGCACTCAGGGCAGGATTAAGTATTATCTATTCTAGACCATCCCTGACAGGTGTTTGTATAACCTGCTTTTAAAAATCTCCAATGATGGAGATTCCACAATCTCCCTAGACAATTTATTCCAGTGCTTAACTACCCTGACAGTTAGGAAGTTTTTCCTAATGTCCAACCTAAACCACCCTTGCTGCAATTTAAGCCTATTGCTTCTTGTCCTATTCTCAGAGAATAAGGAGAATATTTTTTCTCCCTCCTCCTTGTAACAACCTTTTATGTACTTGAAAACTGTTATCATGTCCCCTCCTCAGTCTTTTCTTCTCCAGACTAAACAAACCCAATGTTTTCAATCTTCCCTCATAGGTCATGTTTTCTAGACCTTTAATCATTTTTGTTGCTCTTTGCTGAACTTTCTCCAATTTGTCCAAATCCTTCCTGAAATGTAGCACCCAGAACTGGACCCAATTCTCCAGTTGAGGTCTAATCAGCACAGAGTAGAGTGGAAGAATTACTTCTCATGTCTTGCTTACAGCACTCTTCCTAATACATCCCAGAATGCAAACTAGGTAATGCTTAGAGCCTGCCAGCAGGCTCTAACACAGAGTAGTTAGAGTGCAGCACATTAGAGCACTTTACAAATGACACCTCTCTGGCACGTTGCTGTTGCTGTGCCACGTAGACAAGCCCAGTGTTTAAACTTCCAGATGCTGTGGAGTTATAAACTGTGACCAAGACTCAAACCCAGTGTCTTCTGGGCCTTGTTGTAACTGTGATAAAAATATGTTTGTTTGTTTTTATTTTAAAGTATTATCAACTATGTTTTAACTAAGGGGTTGTAGCTCCAACCTAATCTTACCTTTTCTTGATTTAGACACATATAACACATTATAAAATCCTAGGGTAGACAGGGCAAGTTGTATTTTAACTCTTGTTAGCTGCCCAAGGTGAATCATTGATGCCCATTCAGAATGCATTCACTTTGCACAGGTGTAAATGACTACACATGATGTGAGGCAATTGGGATTCAGGCCCAGTGTGTTTATGTAATATTGTGGACTAATGCCGTGTGACCTGATTAAAAAGCAACTCTAAAGTTTGATCTGTTCTAACTAGATAAGCCTTGACCTTCCAACATCTGGACAGAACTCTAAACCCTTCGAATGTTGGCATTTTTAAGGCTGTCAAACAAAGACACCTTTTTTTAAATAGATTTTTATTTTTTTTAATGTTAGCTAAGCTCTTTTAACCTGAACATTTTAAAACTCTAGTGCAAATATGTAAGTTACTTTTTAACATGAGTTAGCTGGCTGAGGTGAACGCTCGTGTTTCACCACCACTGCAAAGCGAATGCATTCTGAATGGTAGCATTTACACCCACATAAGAACATAAGAACGGCCATACTGGGTCAGACTAAAGGTCCATCTAGCCCAGTATCCTGTCTACCGACAGTGGCCAATGCCAGGTGCCCCAGAGGGAGTGAACCTAACAGGTAATGATCAAGTGATCTCTCTCCTGCCATCCATCTCCACCCTCTGACAAACAGAGTCTAGGGACACCATTCCTTACCCATCGTGGCTAATAGCCATTAATGGACTTAACCTCCATGAATTTATCCAGTTCTCTTTTAAACACTGCTTTGCACTCAGGTACATATGAACACAAAAAGTGCAAGGAGGTGGAGAATCAGGCCTTCTCTACAAAATGAAGTTTAACTAAAATCTGTTTTAAAAGTGAGTTAGTCAAATTGGTGTAAATCCCTGTGTAGACATTCTTACATTTTTTTAACACTGGTTATAACACTTTAGCACATGCCTGTAAATTTATTGATTCAGGCTAAACTGCTCTAAGATAGGATTAAACCAATAAAAGAACATGCAGCACAGTTTTGCACCAGTTTAACCAAATCAGTTTTAAAATACACCTTTAAAGTGGTGCAAATTTGTGTGCAGAGCAGGTCTCATGCCTCCTTGTCTTTAACTTTGCCACAAATGGCACTAAAAGAGCTGATTCCAGGTTCACATGAAGATACCCACAGACCTAATAATGATATAACAGCAGAAATCAATGCATAGACAAAACTTGCGAACAAATTATGTCTGAATGACTCATTAAATAACAGTGGCAAAAACTACTTGAGATGGATTACATTCCAGTTGTAAAAAGACAAGAATTGGTGACCATGAGTAGGATCTAAACAATGCTGAGGTTGTGTTACCAGAACAGCAACCTGTTCATGCAGACTTGCAGATCTGCAAGAGAGATGTGCCAATAAATAAGCTGTACTTCTATTATTAACTAAGCAGAGAGGGAAAAAGAGCCTTTCACCACATGTATAGAAATCTAAGACATCCATAGCTTAATTACTGTCTATTTCTCTCTCAAAACCATGTTATCAAACAAAAATGTTACTTTAGGATAAAAAAGAACCAAGCTCAAAACTTCCACTGCCACTGAAAGGATGAAGCATTTAAAATGGACTTTGTAGCTTTCTGATCAACAGGGTAAAATAATAGTGAAAAATTGCTGTCACAACAGGGACTTTAATGTTTTTGTGAAAACCATTTTTCAAGATAAGTTTCCAGCAAGGTTTAGCAACAGCTTACTTTGCGCTGAATAGACTGTGTTTTAACTGTTTTATAACATATTCAGAATGTAAGGTCTTCTAAGATTTTGTCTCACATGATCTGACTAGGATTAGAATCTGCTGTCACTTACACCTGTGTAAATCTGGAGTAATTCTGCTGAAGTAAATGGAGTTAGTCCAGATTTCCACTGGTGTGACTGAGATCAGTTTCCGGCCCTGGGTATGTTAGGGGAGTAAAATAAACATTTTGTAAGATGTCATAAATTTCCAAGATGAATGGACAACAGAATCACACTTTCATTGCATCTTCCCTGCTTGGTAAATTACTTGGGTGAAAAAGATGTCATAGCGCTACACAGAAATGTTTATTTATTTATTTATTTATTTTACTAGAGCTGACAACAGCTTTTCAGACGACCACTTATGGAATTCTGAGAGAACTGAGAGAATAAGATTGGAGCAAAAAAAAAAAAAAAGGAAAGTGAGGTGTTCATTGTTAGTTACAGAGCACATTAACTTACTATAGAAAGAGGCAAAGGTAAACTCTCTGACTTACCCTGTGTGCAAACCTACTGAAGTTAATAAACTGAAGAGGGTATACATGAGAATTTAGCCCTTATACTTGGCCAGATCTTCTCCTTCACCTCCTTTACAGGAAAGAAAGATAGACAGTTTAGAGAGGAGGGAAGAATAGAAATGTGTCCCTAACTGTCCACAATTCATAGTAGCTTCCTGGGGTTTGGGTTCTATAGGGTTTGGAGAGCTTAAGCAGCACTGACTCCTACACCATCCCTTACACAGCTGCTGCTGCACAACTGCAGGGATCTCAGTCACTGTCATCATACCTAGCAGCACAATGTTGCTAGGAAGAAGGACTGACTGAAGAAGCAATACACAGGGGTCATCCCTTCCTTTGGCTGCTTCCAGGCATCTGTGAGTTGAAAGGGTCATGCCTCCTCCCCACATTACCTCCCACAAAACACCCCTCACTTTAGAGGGCAAATATGGCAGGAAGCTGTACAAGGTTCCCCACACTGTGTTTTTGAAATGCACTCGCTACTCTGCAAATGCAATCCACTAGTCAGTGAGTGTTCTCTGCCTGACCCACAGAGGCTGGGAATCTGTTCCGAGCTCTGTAGTTGCTTCATACTTCTAGTTCTGGAGGATGCACTTTCAGTGTGTGTGCCAGTGTGCCAGCCAAGAGGATAGCCACCACCACACAGCCATGAGAGGCCATTCTAAACATGTACCAATAATGCCTTTATACAACACCATCGTGTATTTTGCGTATACCACATGTTTGATATAGAAACATTTTTTTTAAATGTTGTAGAGTGTGTTAAAATATTTATTGGAAGCATTTTTCATTCCTTCTACCTTAAAGCCACACAATCATACTGCCATCAGTCCAGATTAGAGCTGATGGGTAATCTGTAAGAATCGATTCAACAGACACTGCCTTTTAGCTGTAACAGGGTTATTTTCAGAAATGTTTTCCCTTTTCAAAATTATATGCCCAGTAGTAATTGTCTGACAATAATTACAAATATTTGGTACAGCCCCCACTGTACATCAGACTATTGTGATTTGGAGGTTTAAAAAAAGTCTACATTTGACAGAAAGGAAACATTTTCTCTTTTCAGGGAGGAGAGACAGTATTGTCTAATGGCTAAGGCTGGGTCTCTGAGACCTAGGATCAATTCTTGGCACTGCCACTGATCTGCAGTGTAACTTCAATTAAGTCACTTCATCCTGTGCCTCACTTTCCTATTCCACCCTTTATATCTGTCGTGTCTCTTTAGACTATAAACTCTTCAGGACAAGGACTGTGTTTGTACATGTCAGTTGCTCCCCCTCCCCCCAAATGTCAGCTGGGGACTCTAGGTGCTCTCATAACAGAAATAATAACTAACAATAATTTTGGCTTTTTCACCCTTTTAATGACAGCTGTCTGAATTTCCTGTGAAGTATGGAATATTTGAATATATCCTGCAGGAGATGGGCTATTTGGAAAAATGCAGAAGAGTTGGTAAAGGTGCATAATAAATAGAATTTATCATATGGTTTTAACACCATGTGTAATATATGCTATACATACAGAGAACACAAACACAGTAGAAGATGGCACAAACAATAGAAAAAAAGACAAATCCCAAGAGCTCCCTTATCACTCATGACCACTGCCCTTGAAGCCAGGGTTCTGGAGGCAGAAATGCAACCAAGTTTCATTGAAAAAAAGTACTAACAAATATATGTAAATTGTCTTTCCAATGTCAGTTTGTAAGTTTCATGCCTTTTACTATGATTAATATTTACTCTGATGCCACTGTATTGTCTCCATTTTTAAGTATTGTTAGCAAAACTGTACCCAAATGCTGTATGCCATGAGGTGAAATGTAGATGGGAAAAAGTTCAATTACAGCAAATAAGAGGAACTGAAGTCTCATACAGGGAGATCTTGCAATAAAAAACAGGAATACAATAAAAAAGTACAGTAAAATAAGGAGTCAAGGTTTACAGGGACCCTGTGGAGTAACTGATACATAAAGACCTATGAGAACATAAGGTCTATGAGAACACCATTTTGACCTAACAGTGGTAAGTAACCTTGCCTCAGCAATGTGGTCCAACTGAAGTATTAACAAAGCACGTTCTTTCTAGACTCACCAATCATGAAATAAAAAGAAATCCATCTCTGTAATGACAAGCATGTGGATGAGCTTACCGAAGCTGTAAAAAGAAAAAAAGCATTTTCTGGCTGACAACATTTTTCAGCAAGCCAAAAGAAATCCTAGCTAACGTCCAAAAAATAATTGGAAGCTCATAAGAAGTAAGCAGCAAAGACAGGAACTAAGATAAAGGGACATTGTCAAGGTTGCGAAGCAGCACATTTGATCTACAATTTTAACATCAATTCTTATTGATCACCGAATGTTTTTGTTTTGTTCTTTTAAATACCTGTCTTGTTAAATCTAAATTAGTATTGGGTGACTGGTTCTGTTCTCCATCTCTGGTACCGCAAGGTCAAATGAATAGTGACATCTGTTTAATGTTCTTGGGCTGTCACTCGGCAATGCAGTTTTACTAGTAAAAATACACTTTGAAATGTTATTATTCTATAAAACACAGAAGGATCTTCTTTTAACCATGACATTTTTATAATAATTGCCAATGCTCAGAACAAATAACTAGAGGAAGGTGGAAAGATGAGTTGCAGAGAAATAGAGGAAGAAAGGAAAGGAGATAAAACAAATGAAGAGAAAGAAAAAAAAATTTTAAAAAGTGAGGGCTTACAATTTTTAAAAAAATATGAAAAACAGAAATCAGGATAAAGCAGGATAAGGAAAGAATGCAAGAGAAGGAGTGATGAGTTAAATAATAAAGAGAACACATAAATACAAATCTAGCAAATTAAGTTACCACCATCACAGGAGAGAAAAGATTGCAACACAGACTAATAAAAATATTTTAAAGCATTAATAAAGTAGCATTATATTGTTTTTAGCAGATGTTGTCTACTACACTACTAAATATTCCAGTACCTCAAAATTTAATCACAATTAATTGAGGTCTCAGGCAGGGTTCAAATTCAGGAAGTAAGGATCATGAGTGAAGACCAGTTTGAGGTCTACCACTGCCAATCTGGAGAGCAGTGGGTGAGCCTCAAAAAATTCAGTTTGGCTAGAAGATGACCACATAGCTTTTCTGGACTTCTTGGGTCAGCAGTATTGGTGCTGGAAATTTCATGCAAATAAAAGCTAAAGTATAGAAATACCACTAGATCTGCTGGAGCCAAGAGATGCAAAGGTTCAATCAAAGTCAATGTGTTAACCATGGGGCCAACAAGGATTACACTGATCTGCCAGAAGAAAATCAACACGACTAAAATGGGGTTTGACTTTTTGGGGTTTGTGTGCAATCACATTATTCTGAACAGGGCCAGCTCCAGGCACCAGCCCAGCAAGCAGGTGCTTGGGGCGGCCAATGGAGAGGGGCTGCATGTCCGGCTCTTCGGCGGCAATTCGGTGGCGGGTCCCTCACTCCCTCTCGGAGCGAAGGACCAGCCACCAAATTGCCACCGAAGAATGAAGCGGCAGCGGTAAAGCAGATCGCGATCGCTTTTTTTATTTCTTTTTTCCTTTTTTTCTTTTTGCTGCTTTGGGCGGCAAAAATCCTGGAGCTGGCCCTGGTTCTGAAGCACATTTTGCTAGGTACTAAAATGCATGAGTGTGAGAGTATGTCTGCACTGCAGCTGGGAGCATGCCCAGGTACACAGACTCACACTAGCTTGGCTTTCAAATCCACATGACCCCAGGTTCCAAGCTTGGGTAGCTAGCCCCAGCCTCCGCTGTGCTGCAACATCCACACTGCTATCTACCCAGCCGGAAGGCTCACTGCTTAAGTGACTGAGTGACTGCACAAGGGAGCAAAGCAGTAGAGAATCAGGCCCAAAATTCTTCCTTGCCTGTGAAATGTCAGCTCCCCATTTCACAGTCAATTATGTTCAGTAACCACCAGGTACAGCTACACTGTCAAAGACAAGATCTCAGTTTAAGATGAATACTAATAAATTCCTCCAGTAGAGAAAAAAAGGTGGAGGAGATAACGGCATTACAGCTTTTGATTAACCTTGGACCTCACTCTATTTTACATCTGATCAATGTCATTATTACTTAACTAGAAATTTGCCCTTTGCTGGTTTTCGGCCCTAGGCCAGGTATCATTGAATGTATCTATTTCTGCCAAAAAGATAATTATCTACACTCAAGCACTGGATTCCAAACATTCATTATCCTCTGAGGTAAATAATATGTTTACTTAGTATTTTTTGTTGTTTGTTTAAGAAATCATTTCATTATAACTGAAGGGGGGAAAAGAACAGGGCAAAACTTCAAATACAGCTAATGCAATTATAATTAGATTTGATCCTAGCAATAGGTGTTACATGAATTTGTTCTAACCACTTGTTCATATAACAACATAATAGATTACCAGTGCTGGGAATGATGTCACAGACCAGCATATGTTCCCCTAAATGGCATTCATGGGTTCTAAGCAATGTATTTTACTGAGAAACTAAGGGTTTACTCCATTCCACTCTATTTCTTTCACTACTATTGTTTGTGGAGTGACTTAAACTTAGCAGCTGGACTTTATTTCCCAAGCTTCAGGTGCTGGAGGCAGTGGTGGCATTCTGGGTCTTCTTTTGGACACAGACTGGCTAACCTAGTGAGGAGGGCTTTAAACTAGGTTCGACGGGGACAGGTGAGCAAAGCCCACAGGTAAGTGGGGAACATAGAGACCTGGGAGATGGGTCGGAAATGAGAGGGAGTGTGGGCTATATTGGCAGAGAGAAAGGAGGGTCAGGATAAAACTGGGAGGCAAGATCAAACCAGTATCTGAGATGCCTATATACAAATGCGAGAAGTATGGGTAATAAGCAGGAAGAACTGGAAGTGCTAATAAATAAATACAACTATGACATTGTTGGCATCACTGAAACTTGGTGGGATAATACACATGATTGGAATGTTGGTGTGGATGAGTACAGCTTGCTCAGGAAGGATAGACAGGGGAAAAAGGGAGGAGGTGTTGCCTTATATATTAAAAATGTACACACTTGGACTGAGGTAGAGATGGACATAGGAGACGGAAGTGTTGAGAGTCTCTGGGTTAGGCTAAAAGGGGTAAAAAACAAGGGTGATGTCATGCTAGGAGTCTACTACAAGCCACCTAACCAGGTGGAAGAGGTGGATGAGGCTTCTTTTAAACAACTAACAAAATCATCCAAAGCCCAAGATTTGGTGGTGATGGGGGACTTCAACTATCCAAATATATATTAGGAAAATAACACAGCGGGGCACAGACTATCCAACAAATTCTTGGACTGCATTGCAGACAACTTTTTATTTCAGAAGGTTGAAAAAGCTACTGGGGGGAAGCTGTTCTAGACTTGATTTTAACAAATAGGGAGGAACTCGTTGAGAATTTGAAAGTAGAAGGCAGCTTGGGTGAAAGTGATCATGAAATCATAGAGTTTGCAATTCTAAGGAAGGGTAGAAGGGAGAACAGCAAAATAGAGACAATGGATTTCAGGAAGGCGGATTTTGGTAAGCTCAGAGAGCTGATAGGTAAGGTCCCATGGGAATCAAGACTGTGGGAAAAAACAACTGAGGAGAGTTGGCAGTTTTTCAAAGGGACACTATTAACGGCCCAAAAGCAAGCTATTCCGCTGGTTAGGAAAGATAGAAAACGTGGTAAAAGACCACCTTGGCTTAACCACGAGATCTTGCATGATCTAAAAAATAAAAAGGAGTCATATAAAAAATGGAAACTAGGACAGATTACAAAGGATGAATATAGGCAAACAACACAGGAATGCAGGGGCAAGATTAGAAAGGCAAAGGCACAAAATGAGCTCAAACTAGCTACGGGAATAAAGGGAAACAAGAAGACTTTTTATCAATACATTAGAAGCAAGAGGAAGACCAAAGACAGGGTAGGCCCACTGCTCAGTGAAGAGGGAGAAACAGTAACAGGAAACTTGGAAATGGCAGAGATGCTTAATGACTTCTTTGTTTCGGTCTTCACCGAGAAGCCTGAAGGAATGCCTAACATAGTGAATGCTAATGGGAAGGGGGTAGATTTAGCAGATAAAATAGAAAAAGAACAAGTTAAAAACCACTTAGAAAAGTTAGATGCCTGCAAGTCACCAGGGCCTGATGAAATGCATCCTAGAATACTCAAGGAGCTAATAGAGGAGGTATCTGAGACTGTAGCTATTATCTTTGCAAAATCATGGGAGATGGGAGAGATTCCAGAAGACTGGAAAAGGGCAAATATAGTGCCCATCTATAAAAAGGGAAATAAAAACAACCCAGGAAACTACAGACCAGTTCGTTTAACTTCTGTGCCGGGGAAGATAATGGAACAAGTAATAAAGTAAATCATCTGCAAACACTTGGAAGGTGGTAAGGTGATAGGGAATAACCAGCATGGATTTGTAAAGAACAAATCGTGTCAAACCAATCTGATAGTTTTCTTTGATAGGATAACGAGTCTTGTGGATAAGGGAGAAGCTGTGGATGTGGTATACCTAGACTTTAGTAAGGCATTTGATAAGGTCTTGCATGATATTCTTATCGATAAACTAGGCAAATACAATTTAGATGGGGATATTATAAGGCTGGATAACCGTACTCAGAGAGTTGTTATTAATGGTTCCCAATCCTGCTGGAAAGGCATAACAAGCGGGGTTCCGCAGGGGTCTGTTTTGGGACCGGTTCTGTTAAATATCTTCATTAACGACTTAGATATTGGCATAGAAAGTAGGCTTATTAAGTTTGCGGATGATACCAAACTGGGAGGGATTGCAACTGCTTTGGAGGACAGGGTCATAATTCAAAATGATCTGGACAAATTGGAGAAATGGTCTGAGTTAAACAGGATGAA
The DNA here is from genome assembly GCF_011386835.1 of Chrysemys picta bellii. NCBI lineage: Eukaryota > Metazoa > Chordata > Testudines > Emydidae > Chrysemys > Chrysemys picta. The sequence continues at coordinate 219,966,128 of NC_088792.1, read as the reverse complement.
GTTTAACAAAGACAAATGCAAAGTGCTCCACTTAGGCAGAAAAAAATAAGTTTCACACATACAGAATGGGAAGAGACTGTCTAGGAAGGAGTATGGCAGAAAGGGATCTAGGGGTTATAGTGGACCACAAGCTAAATATGAGTCAACAGTGTGATGCTGTTGCAAAAAAAGCAAACATGATTCTGGGATGTATTAACAGGTGTGTTGTGAGCAAGACACGAGAAGTCATTCTTCTGCTCTCCTCTGCTCTGGTTAGGCCTCAGCTGGAGTATTGTGTCCAGTTCTGGGCACCGCATTTCAAGAAAGATGTGGAGAAATTGGAGAGGGTCCAGAGAAGAGCAACAAGAATGATTAAAGGTCTTGAGAACATGACCTATGAAGGAAGGCTGAAAGAATTGGGTTTGTTTAGTTTGGAAAAGAGAAGACTGAGAGGGGACATGATAGCAGTTTTCAGGTAAAAGGGTGTCACAAGGAGGAGGGAGAAAACTTGTTCACCTTAGCCTCTAAGGATAGAACAAGAAGCAATGGGCTTAAACTGCAGCAAGGGAGGTTTAGGTTGAACATTAGGAAAAAGTTCCTAACTGTCAGGGTGGTTAAACACTGGAATAAATTGCCTAGGGAGGTTGTGGAATCTCCATCTCTGGAGATATTTAAGAGTAGGTTAGATAAATGTCTATCAGGGATGGTCTAGACAGTATTTGGTCCTGCCATGCGGGCAGGGGACTGGACTCAATGACCTCTCAAGGTCCCTTCCAGTCCTAGAATCTAAGAATCTATGAATCTATAAACAAAATAACATCCTTTGCCACTAAATAAAAGTGCCTATTTGTTCATTTTGTCCTGACAAGTTGCTGACATTGTCACCAGAAAAAAGCCAACTGCCTGTTTTCCCCAGCTGAACGCAAAGCATAGTGAGTGGCTAGCAAATGGGGAGAGGATGGAAAACATGAGAAAGGAAACTATTAGGTCACCTTATGTAAGACCTTACCACAGGAGTGTGACACTTACTGGACATGGATGGACGGTGTGTATTTTTATACAATAACCGCATTCCTAAAATAGTATGCTCCTATTTCTTATTTAGATTGATGTGCTTATGAGATTTGCTCAAGACTAGTCCTCTTATTTGTAGAGCATTAACCTTTTACTTTGGAGTCTGCACTCATTTAATGTGTAAGTAATTGCATGAGAACTAATTCTTTATTCATATTTACCCTTTCAAGTCTTATTTTCTGCTCCCTGCCAGCAGTCTCTCTTCATATTGTAGGCCTGGCTTGACATGAGCAACTGGATATGGGTAAGATCTAATTTCTTGGGAGACAAGATTAGGGAAGTAAACGGATCTGTAGGCTGGAAACAGTGTCCCTACTAGCTAAAATAAGGAGCCTGAGCTGGTGTGCTGAGGCGATGGCACCCCCTTTGGTCAGATGGAACGTTGTACAGCATTTGCTCAGTCTGGCTAGGCCATCAGTCTGCTCCTATAGCCTGTCTCTCTATGATAGCCCTACTATGGGCTATGAAGTGTGTTAAGCTTAGTCCCACTGGGGTGTGCAGGCTGGCCCTTGTACTCGCATGATCTGGAAACCACTTCAGTTCTTAACTCTCAGAGGGGCTGGAAGGGGTACCCAGGCCCACCCACTCTATTGGGTTCCAGATCAGACCCTTTTAACCAGGGAGGCAGAATCAGACCTCAGCAGCCACTCCTGCTGTGCTCTGAGTTCCTTTCTACCTCCCTTGGTTCTGTAGGCTTCTCCAAGCTGTAGATTTGGTCCCCCTTCTCTGGATGTTGTCTCTGGGCAGCTTCTCAGCAGCCTGCTGGTAAGAGTTTCCTTCTCCAGCCTGCTTGCTCCTCTGGCAGCTACTCTGCCCCCCCCTGCTTATCAGCTCTTTTATTCTCCCAGCTACTGTGAGGCTCCAATCAGTATGGGCCTGCAGTTCCTGCATTAACCTCTTTTGCGAGGCCAGCATGGGGTATATACAACCCATGACAAGGCAGAACACCCAGGGAACCATTTTCAATGGACAAGATAAGCCTGGAAGGTAAACTGAAGTAAAGAGTAAGTCAGGCATGCTGTACAGGGATTGGTTCCTACAAAGTGACCAAGCCAAACCCAAAACATGTAATACAACATGCTGTAAATGCAGTACATAAATGTTTATAAAGAAAGAGGTTTGCTGTGTAACTTTGGATGTGTGGTATGCCCTATACCCACCCCCTATGCTTGAGTCAGCGTATCTTTGCTGTATGCCCCATAAAGGATCCTCAGTGACAAGATTGGAGTTGGACTGAATTCTTGGGGAACCGAGTGGAAGAGGCCCAATACATATAACATCTGAGTTATCAAAGAAGAACTAAATATCTTTTCACCACCTTTTATATTTCTGCAATGTGGTTTCTCCCAGATTCCATTTTGCTCCCAATGTCGATCTGTGCAATACTGTGCATGTGTCAAAAGTTGTGGAGCAGGGACTGAAAAAGTCTTTATTTTTCTATCACAAGCATTTGTATGTGCAAGTGTTTTTAATAATTCCCAACTTTGATTCAGAGTAAAATGTCCTTTTCCTTATGAGTCCATAACATGGAGTAACTAGAGCTCGGTGAAATTTTTCAGAGACTTTTTTTTTCCACTGAAAAATGCAGATTCAGGTTGATTGAATCATTTTGTGAGTGTGTGTTGATTTCTACAAATTGTTTCAGTCACAACAAAAAACATTTCCCAAAATGTCAAAATGAACCATTTTTCAACAGTCTCAAAATGAAATGTAGATTTCTTGGGCTACAGTCGCAAGGGGATTTAGGCACCATTCACAAACCCACTCTAGGTACCCTCCTCCCCCTTAAATGCAACAGCCCAGTGGTTAGGACAGGTTCCAATCCCAACTCTTGAACAATGACTTGAACCCAGGTCTCCTTTGCACAGGTGAGTGCTCTACTCTGCAGGCTATAGGTCAGTGGGGGGCAACCTGCCACCCACGGGCCACACATAGCCAGTCAGGGTAATCCTCTGGCGGGCCGTGAAACAGTTTGTTTACATTAACCGTCCACAGGCATGGCCGCCCGCAGCTCCCAGTGTGGGCGGTTTGCCATTCCCGGCCAATGAGAGCCAGAGAAAGTGGCAGCCAGCACGTCCCTGTGGCCCACGCCACTTCCTGCAGCTCCCCGTGGCCAGGAACGGTGAACCACGGCCACTGGGAGCTGCAGGAGGCCGTGCCTGCGACATTCAATGTAAACACTGTCTCGTAGCCCGCCAGCGGATTAGCCTGACGGGCTGCATGTGGCCCGTGGGCCGCAGGTTGCCCACCACTGCTGTAGTTTATTCAGGGCTGGGTGTCTCTCAGTCTCTCCTGTTGAAGCTGCTCCACTTTGTATAAAATAACTGAATAGTCATTGGGCAACAGAAAAACAGTAGTGAAAATGACTATGTAGCTTAGTGGTTGAGAGCAGGGGAACAAAGCAGAAGAGCCTCAACATTAGAGACAGAGAGAGATCAACACCAGAATAGCTAATAGAGGATCTTGAACCCATATTCTCCCAGGTGAGTGCCCTAATCACCATAACCTTGGGTGGAAGGAGAACACCACCATTTCCTTCTCCATTGTTGTGAATTTAGCCCTTCAATTCCTTAGCTTTTATTCAAAATAACAAAAAAGAAACTTCAGTCTATGCAAAATATTTTTTTCTGACTTCTGAGTAACTGAAAATTCTGAAAAAAAATTGGTTTTGGTTTCACCCAAACCAATTTTTTTTTTGAAAAGTCAGCAAACTGAAAACACTCCGTTATTTGCCCAGCTCTAGTAGTAACATGTTGCCAGAAGCATAATTCTGATTTTTACCATTCTGACCGTTCTGTAGCAAACACTCCCCAGTTCAAAGGGGAAATTTTTCACCTGCAGAGAATATACAGCCTTCCATTTGCACAGAAACCAGCAGAATATGTGAAGCCAACCCACAAAATATGCCAGTTTTCCATGGCTTAAAAATTCAAATAACTTTTGAATAAAATGTTTAAATTTCAAAAGCACTACATACATATTTGAGGACTCCAGACCAATATAGTAATGTCAGGAACTCTTTTTTTCCAGAAATACAGGAGTAGTGAAATATAATCCTAGCGTGCTGGGTATCAACAAAACAGTGAAGCTCAGAGGGGGACATTTTATATTTCCAATGAGCAAGGCAAAAAACATCTCACTATATAATCCTGTACATCACTGGCATGACAATTAAACAGTACGAAATGGTGTGGCCACTGTTTATGAATATGAGATCTGTTAACAGTTTTACAAAGACTGGAAATCTGGCATGGAAGAGGGACATACCGTATATACTCGATCACAAGCCGGTTCCTTTATAAGCCGACCCCCGACCCCTAAAATGGATAAGTAAAAATGGAAAATTTTTATAACCCGTTCATAAGCCGACCCTATAATACAGGGGTCAGCAAACTTTGGCTCCTGGGCCATCAGGATAAGTCGCTGGTGGGCCGAGATGGTTTGTTTACCTTGAGCATCTACGGGCACGGAGGTAAACCTAAGTAAACAAAGTGTCCCAGCGCGCCAGCTGCTTACCCTGGCGGGCCGGGACAGCAACTGGTGGGGAAATTTTTTGGGGGGGGGGAGAAGCTGGGAGTCAGGGGAGTAACCCTTGTAGCCACCCCCCACATGACCCCACCCCTAGCCTGGGATCCCCACACTCTCCCCATCTCATCCCTTCCCACCTTTCCCGGGGAGGGCCAGGGGAGGATGTCTCTGGCCTGGCTGGAGCTACTCCTGCAGCCTGGGCAGCGTGGCCACAGCCTGCTCCGGTGGGCCAGACCAGGCGGCATGGCCGCAGTGTGCTCCAGTGGGCTGGGCCGGGGTGGCCACAGCCTGCTCTAGGGGCGGGGCCGAGTGGCACAGCTGCAGCCTGCCAGCCCCGGAGCTGCAGCTGCTTTGGAGGTTGGGGGAAGGGCAGCGTGGCCAGAAGCGGAGAGACTCTGGCCTCGCCTCTTCCCTTCTGGCTCTGCTGGCTGTACTGCCTCTCCTTGCTCCCTCTGTTGGGGGAGGGGCTGTGTCCCACCTCTCTGTCTCTATACCCGTTCATAAGCTGACCCCCTTCTTTGGTGCTTCCCTTTTTTACTAAAAAAAAAATCAGCTTATGAACAAGTATATATGGTATGTCAACTACAGGGAAGCAAAAAGTATAAATGATATGAAATGTTTAGTTACATATAGGAGTTCTGGAATATTATTGCTGTGCATTTGAATGAGGTTTGAAGACTCCTTAGTGTCTCTAGATATTGTGTTGGACAGCTCCGGTGTAAATGTTCTAAGCTCTACATTATTTTAATCTCTTTGATGGGATAATGACAAACTGAGAAGCCCAGAATTTTGTCGCAAAATCTTTTTCACCCTTTCATGCAACCAGAGGGTTGGTTTTTTTGAAAAACATCTGGTGCCATTGATTATAGCTTTTCTTAGCCCATTTATTGAATAGGGGAAATAATCCCCTCTGTCTCAGCAACAGTTTTTAAAGAACATCCATCCAAATTGATGGAATACTATAGTATATCCATTATGCCATGCTGTACTCATGAAGTATATTCTCCGGTTGTACCACACACTTCACATTGATCACAACTAGATCTAAAGACTAACTGGGAGCACAGGGGTTTAAAAAGCCAGCTCCTAAGTGATAAGAGGAGCTAGTGAACAGGAGCAGCAGAGGTTTGCAATGGAGTTTAGAGAGGGATTGTGAGAGGCAGATAACTCTAAGGCCTGGGCTACACTTGTGAGTTACAGCGCAATAAAGCAGCCCCGGGTGCCCTAGCTCACTCCCCATCCACACTGGCAAGGCACATAGAGTGCTCTGGCTCCACAGCTACAGCGCTGCTGGTACTCCACCTCAGCGAGTGGAATAACGTTTGCTGCGCCCCCGCTGGAGCGCCGCAGTGCCAGTGTGAACGAGATGTTGCATTACTGCGCTCTGATCGGTCTCCGGAAACGTCCCATAATCCCCTTAAGTCAAGTGGCCGCTCTTGTCATTGTTGTGAAATCGGCTGCAGGATTGCGGAAATGCCCTTTCAAAGCTCCGTTTCGGAGAAGCCGGCTGCTTATCAGCTCCAAGAAAAAGCAAATATTTACTCTTTGCTTTGAATGAGTGAGAGAGAGGTGGCAGGAGGGGGGTTTGAATTTACAAGACAGCATGCTGACACACTCTCAGCACCCCAAAAACCCACTCTTTCTCCCCCCCAAATACATACAACACACTCCCTGTCACACTCCACCCCCCCATTTGAAAGTCACTTGCATGCTGGGATAGCTGCCCATAATGCACCGCTCCCAATGCCACCGCAAGTGCCGTAAATGTGGCCACGCCAGTGTGCTTGAAGCTGTCAGTGTGGACAGACTGCAGCAATTTCCCTACTGTGCTCTATGAAGGCGGGTTTAACTCACAGCGCTCTACATCTGCAAGTGTAGCCATGCCCTAATAAACATACCCCCCCCACACACACACACACAAAAATCTCAAAGAACAAACTAACTAACTAATAAACACCCTGCAAATGTAAAAAACAATTCATGCAGATGTCCAGCAGCAGAGTTGGGGCTATCCAGTGTATTGCACTGAATGCAGCATGTACGGATGTGTGAATTTGGTGAAAGCAACTCATGGCCTTCAGAGAACAAGTACAGGCTCTTGAAACCAGAGTGGCTGAATTAGAGGAGCTAAGGAAGAGAGTAACTCGTTGACACATTCAGGTACACAATAGAGCAGTCCCACCCCCAGTCTGACATCCTCTGTGCTGCTGAGGAGGATGAAAGTCTCAGGGAAACAGAACATCAAGCTGGAGCAGAAGGAAATGATCCCATAGTTGGGACCCTCCTTCCAGATGATATCATGGTATCCTCTCACATTGAGGATACCCCTCTAGGGGAGGGAACACCAGTTATTAGGAAGAGAAAGGTAATAGTAATGGGGGATTTGATTATTAGAAATATAGATAATTGGGTTTGTGATGACCAGGAGAACCGCATGGTTCACTGCCTGCCAGGTGCAAAGCTTGCTGATCTCTTGAGACATCTAAGTAGACTTATATGAAGTTCCGGGGATGAGCCCATGTAGGTACCAATGACACAGGAAAAGCGAGGAGAGAGATCCTGGAGGCCAAAATTAGGCTCCAAAGTATGAGTTTAAAGTCTAGGGCCTCCATGGTAACAGTCTCTGAAATGCTCCCAGTTTCACAGCAGGGACAACTAGAAAGGCAGAACTACAGGGTCTCAGGGCATAGATGAGATGAGGGTGTAGGGAGGAGGGATTTAGGTTTATTAGCAAGTAGGGAACGCTGTAGGAAAGGAGGAGCTTGTACAGGAAGGATGGCCTCCACCTAAACCAAAATGAAACTAGATTGTTGGCATATAACATTAAAAAGGTCATAGAGGATTTTTTTTAAACTAAGGGCTGGAGGGAAGAAGACAGGTACAGAGGAGCCCATGATTCAGACAAACACATCCCTTAGGGGATGATTTATTAAAGGGATACTCTATATCCTAGTAAAGAGGATAGAAAAGGAATTGGTAAAGGTAGGAACTGAAAAGAAACAGTCAAACAATAAAGAGTCCCATTCAAGTATCTCACATGAGGGCAGACAATTAAATATTGACAATTTTTATCAGTGCATGTACACAAATGCTAGAAGTCTAAATATTAGATGGGTGAACTTGAATGCCTGTTATGAAATGAGCATATTAATACAATAGGCATCACAAATGCACAAAACATATAAGAATGACAGAGTAGTTTGTGCTGGTTGGGGAGTGGGAATATATGTGAAAGAAAGCATAGAATCAAATCTTAAATGGATCAAACTGTACCACAGAATCTCTATGGATAGAGATTTCATGCATGAATAATAAGAGTATAGCAGTAGAAATATACTACCAACCACCTGACAGGGATGGTGATGGTGATTGTGAAATGCTCAGGGAGATTAGAGAAGCTATTAAAATAGACAACCCAATAATAATGGGGGATTTCCTCTATCCCTATATTGACTAGTGATATGTCACCTCACTGTGGGATGCAAGGATAAAATTTCTACTTCTTGGAGAAGCTAGTTCTAGAGCCCATCAGGAAAGAGGCAATTCTTCATTTAGTCCTAAGTGCAGCACAGGATCTGTTCCAAGAGGAGAATATAGTTGAACCGCTCAATAATAGCAACTATAATGTAACTAAATTTAACATCCTTGTGGGGGACAGATACCAAAGAAACCCACCACACCGTTTAACTTCAAAAATAGGAACTACACAAAAATGAGGAAGCAAGTTATATGGAAATGAAAAGGAACAGGTACAAGGGTGAAATGCCTGCAAGCTGCATGGAAATTATTTAAAAAAACATAATAGAGGCTCAAATAAAGGAAAGCTGGAACATGCTGTGGCTGCACTGCCCGGTCTGGCCTGCCGGAGCAGGTTGTAGCCGCGCTGCCCAGCCTGCCGGAGCAGCTCCAGCCAGGCCAGAGACATCCTCCCTTGGCCCTCCCCAGATAAGGTGGAATGGGATGGGATGGGATGGGAGAGTGTGGGGGTCTCGGGCTAGGGGTGGGGTCATGTGGGGGGTGGTCACAAGGGTTACTCCCCTGACCCCCAGTTTCTCCCCCCAAAAAACATTTCCCCACCAGTTGCTGTCCCGGCCCGTCAGGCTAAGGAGCTGGTGCGCCGGGACACTTTGCTTAGGTTTACCTCCGTGCCTGCGGACGAGGTAAACAAACCATCTCGGCCCACCGGCAGCTTATGCTGATGTCCCAGGAGCCAAAGTTTGCTGACCCCTGAATTATAGGGTCGGCTTATGAACGGGTCATAAACATTTTCCATTTTTACTTATCCATTTGGGAGGGGGGGGGGTCAGCTTATAAACGAACCGGCTTATGATCAAGTATATACGGTATATAAATTTGGTCAAAAAGTATTTCTATTATTTCTAAGCAATTACACTACATAGAAAGATGGTTAAAAATTAGGAGGAAAAACAATAGCACAGTGTGTACCTCAAAAGTTAAATTTGATTTATTTCAGTTTCTGAAAGTTAAAAGTTATCCAAAGTCACTAATCCACAATCTTTATGGTTGGGGAATTGCCTGGAAATCTGCTTTTGCCTGAAATTTCTAGCACTTGGGTTCAGTCAGGAACCTTTCCTGCAGCTTTTCTGTACTTTCTTTTCCAGCAGATACTGAAGTACAAAAGGTTAAAATTCATAGTCATAGTTTTCCAATACATAGGTATAATAACAAAGCATCCCACTAATTATTTCCCTAAAGTGCTGAGGAACTGTAGGACACAGTAGACCAAAATGTGCTCTGATTTATAGCTTTGTCAGGATCTGCCTTAATGACTGGGCAGAATCTTGTATTTCAATCTTTGCTGTGACTCCACCTGAACAGATCCATTTGCAGGACTGTGGCCCAAATATGTATTTATTTTATATAACCAGGTTTTTTTTAAAGTACTTAAGTCACTTGTGTATTGTAATTAGAAAACTGCATACCAGTTTTAACAGAACTACTTAAAAATAACTCAATTGATTTGTTATTAATATTATGCTGGTGCATAGGAGCGTCAATCAAGGATCAGTGTCCCATTGGGCTACTGTATAGACAAGTAACAAAGCAGACAAGCCCTGCCCCAGACAGCCTACAGCCTAGGACACTGGCAGGATTAGACAGGTGGACAAAACTGTCAGACAGGCTGTGGGGCGCTGGAGGAAAAGTTTAAAAAAACGAACACTTTAGCAGAAAATGTGAAGTCTAGGCTTCGCCCTTCCTTAATCAATGCCAGACAGTAGTGATTGGTGGGCATCATAGCCAGGAAGGCTTCAGGAGGCATTTAAAAAATGATAAGGTGACAGCTTTGCAAAATTTAATAGGGAGTCTTTTCCATGCATATGGGACAGCAAAATATAAAGCATGGACGGGCTTGAGGTAGATGCAGACATCTGAGCAATTAAAGCTGTCATCACTGATAGAGCAGTGTGGAAAAGCCTCAATAAGCCGATAGAATGTAACACACACAAAAATCAAATAAATAGGGTGGAGCTAAATGCAGACAAGAAGTTGAGGTTTCAGAAGATGAAGGAGCGGGAGCCAGCAGAGGGACGCAAAAAGGCAAATGATACGCTCAGAATGACGATCCTATCACTAGAGATTTGAATGGACTTGTGGGTACAGGGAATAACATGTCTGGTATCAAGGCTAGAGAGGGCTTGGTAAAAAAAAAAATTCCAAATTCCTTTACATCCTACTTGATAGTGATAGTACTTTGCATGCTATGGGTGGTGTTATTGTGGTGTTAAGAGAATCAATAGAATCTTTAGGATGCGGGAGCTGACAGTGGGATCAGGCAGTTGGTTTTAGGTTACACTAATAGATTGACCCAAGTTAAGATGCTCTGTGTATGCTAACTATGTGTTTAATAAAGACTTTTGTTAAGTTACTAGCAATGAATTATTATTAAGACTAGTGAATTACTTGAATATAAATCAACACATGGTACCAGGAGTGAAGGTAGTGGTGGAAAAAAAATGGAAGAAATTAAAAAACAAACAAACAAAAAAATAACCACAACCTAAGGTAAAAGTTGCTCTGCAGTGAAAAATAAGTTTGAATGAAAAAAGATGGATCAATTAAGAGTTCCCACTTTTCTAAAAATGTCAAGAAATTTTGCAGAAAATTGGAAAACATTTAAATAAGAATCTGATTTATTTCTGAGGGCATCGGAATATACTCATAAAGAAGATGAGCATAAGATTGCCTTTTTTCCCCAATATTGCAGACACTGAAGCAATTTCATTATATAGTTTATTTGGACTTAAGGTTAGATGAGCTATCTGTCAGATTGCCTTAAAAAAACTTTTGAGGAATACCGTTTACCAAAAAGAAATAAAACATTTGAAAGAGTTCAGTTACACTCAAGAAATAAAATGGAGGAAGAGACTTTTTTTAACAGATCTAAGGTAAGAAATTAGACATGTAATTTACAGAATCTGATTCACTGATAGAATATCAAATTGTGGTGAGTAAGTGTAGCCAACCATTCGAACCACCAGATGTAAATCCAGAAAAAGCAGTGAGAATTTACCAAATTGCTGAACTTAATCAACAACTGCACATTTTAGAAAGAAAACAAACTGACATGAATATAGACTTAATAAGAAAAGGTAAAAAACAAGTCTATGGAAGGAAACAGAGTGAAAGTATTAAAGTTAAAACATATGAGCATATGAAAGAATGTTCTAGATGTGGAAGGAGGCACCAGCCTAGACAATGTCCAGCATATGGTCAAACCTGTCATATGTTCATGAAACAGAACCATTTTGCAAAAATCTATAAATAGAGAAGTCTGCAAAAACATAGGAATATGCATTTAATTCAAACGTCTCAGAGAAGTTACTGAATAAAGAATACAGAGCTGACATTACAAATGAAGAAAATTTGTTTCTGACTATTTTGAAACAGAGTCACTCTGAACTACAAGGAGGATTGAACAGTTACATACAAAATAAAATGTTCCATTAGTAGATACTGTAATAGATACAGGAGCACAAGTGAATTTCTTCTAAGATTAAAAAAATGTCTAAAAGTAAAACCTCTAGTAAGAAAACAAATACATATCAATTTTCAATCTTATAGTGGTGAAAAATGTCTTGTTATTGGTATTTGTGAATTACAGGTCATAGTTAAAGATAATTTAGAAAACATAAGATTTGTAGTGGTTAAGGGATAGGTATTTCTATTTTAGGTTTAGAAACATGTTTAGCACTAAATCTAATTGATGGAATGCAGACTATTAAGGATTATGAAACGCTGGAAACAGAACATAAATTTACAGAGAGTTATTCACTTGCATTAGTAAATAGGATACAATGTATACAATACAGTTAAATGAAACAAAGAAACCAGTTATACATGCGACTAGAAAGATATCCTTGGCGTTAAGAGGTATGGTACAAAAGGAATTGGAAAAGTTGATTAATTTCGATATAATGAAAAAAGTGGAAGAGCTAACTGAGTGGATGAATTCATTAGTAATAGGAGAAAAGAAAGATGGATCCTTATATATATGTTTAGATCTAAAAGATTAAAATAGGTATATTAAAAGGGAACATTTTAAAATACCTATCAGGGAAGAAATATTTTGACAAATGTCAGGAGCAAAATAATTTTCTTCTTTAGCTGCATCAAATGGATTTTGACAAATACCATTTGAGCAAAAATGTCAGTTGTTATGCCCATTTAAAACACCGTTTGGATATTACTGTTTTAAAAGATTATCTTTTGGATTATGTTTGGCTCCAGAGGTATTTCACAGAGCATTACAAAAGATACCTGTAGTTGAAAATAGAGATGGCACATAAGTATACATAGATGATATAATCATCTGGGAAATAACTATAAAAGAGCATGATATCAGAGTAACTAAAACAGAAGCAGAATTGAAACTAAATAAAAAATAAATATAAAATTACATTGTAAGAATTAACCTTTCAAGGAGAAAAACTGACCCATCAGGGATTACAGATAGATCCACAATGAATACAAGCAGTTGATAATATTGCTTACCCAAAAGATGAGTCATTGCAGAAATTTTTGGGTATGGTTAATTTTGTAGGCAAATACATAGCTAATTTAGCAGAAAAAAACACCAACGCATTTAAGGGATTTACTCTGTAAAAATAATCAATCAATGGACATGGGACTGTCAACATCAACAAGAATTTAAGCAGGTTAAGCAACTAATAAAAACAGCTCCAGTATTAAAATTATTTGATAGTAACAGATTTACAAAATTGTTTTCAGATGCATCCAAACAAGGTCTAGGAGCAGTTCTACACAAAAGTATGGTGATCTAGGGAAACCAGTTGCTTATGCATCTAGAGCTATATTAAAAATGGAATGTCAGTATGTTCAAATAGAAAGAGGCTTTGGCATTGGTTTTTCCATGCCAAAAAAAAATAATCACATTTATATATGTTAGATCTGTACTGGCAGAAACAGATCATAAACAATTAATTAATATTTCAAAAAGGATCATGACAAACATCACCTCAGTTGGTTTTAGGTTAGACTAAGAAATTGACTTGAGTTAAGATGCTCCTCATATATGTTAACTATGTATCTAATAAAGACTGTTGTTAAGTTACTAGCAATGTATTATTGTTAAGACTAGTGGATTACTTGAATATAAAAACACACACCATGTTTTTGCCTGGAGTATATTTTTATGGCCAAGTGATAAACCGGTAACAGGAGGTTGCAATAGAAACATTAACTAAAGTTTAATGAGAGCATCATAAATTTAATGCTAAAATTAAATCAATGCATTGAAAAGCCATAAGGACCTACAGGTCTGGAGTTACAAATATGTTTTGTCTTTCCTTGAAGAAAAACCTGGCTCAGAAGCAAGAGTTCAACATAATGGGGATTTAAGAAGAAACATATTCTCCATATAAAATGTAGGTGCAATGAGTGACAGGAATAAAAGTCACATCAAGCCAAACTTTTTATTAATGGGTTGATGCTCCTCTCTGTACAGTTGCAGGATTATTATTATTCTTTGTATTGCAGTAGCACCTAGTACCCCAATCTAGGATCAAGAACCCGATGTGCTTGGCCCTATACGCACATATACCAAAAAAGACAGTCCCTGCTCCAAAGAATTTATAAACTTTTGTCTGGTTCCAGAATTTTATGGGATTGCAGTGTTATAATGCTGTTATGCAGAAAGGTTAATGATAGCCATCATGTTGGTCTTTGAGCTACAGACAATTACAGACTCATTCCAACTGATAGTCTGTAAGAAAGATGGTCAAAATACCTAAGTGGAAGAAACAATTAAATGCCCCTTTATATAGTGATAGCTGGAAACGATAGGAAGCCAAACCCATGGACTGCATAACATGACCAATCAGAAGCTAATCCATGTGGGTTGAAGGATTTTTAGGGACTCATTGCAAATGCAGGAGCTAAGGCAGGGGTTGGCAACGTTCGGCATGCGGCTCGCCAGGGTAAGCACCTTGGCGGGCCGGGCCAGTTTTATTTACCTGCTGACACGGCAGGTTCGGCCGATCGCGGCCCCCACTGGCTGCGGTTCACCGTCCCAGGCCAATGGGTACGGCGAGAAGCCACGGCCAGCACATCGCTCGCCTGCGCCGATTCTCGCCGCCCCCATTGGCCCGGGATGGCGAACCGCAGCCAGTGGGGGCCGCGATCGGCCGAACCTGCTGCATCAGCAGGTAAATAAAACTGGCCCGGCCCGCTAGGGTGCTTACCCTGGCGAGCCGCGTGCCAAACGTTGCCGACCCCTGAGCTAGGGGATTGAGTGAGACTGAACAGCAGAAAGGGAGAGAAGAAATGGTGAAAGTAGCCCTGGGAGAAAGCCAAAATAACTTTTTAGACACTGTACTCTCTGGAAACACAAACTTGTACTTCTGAGCATGGAAGCTGCCGGCTGTTGTTTGTTTCTACTGTGTTCAGGAAAACAGGACTTTGTGTACTTACTTTGTAAATAAACAGGATTGCACCAAAGACATATCTGACTATCAATTTCTCTTTGTAACAGAAACAATCCAGCAAGGTCCTGAATACTGGCAACCTGCTCAGGGCAAAAGGTGCAACAGTATAAAATAACTTTTTTCTGAGGAAAGTGTGAAAAAGAAACAATTGCCCTGTTTAAAGATTACTGTTTGAGCTCTAGTTAGAAGAAGTCAAGTGGGTTCTTACTTTCCAGACTAATGAAAACTGGGTTTACTGCAGAAGAAGAGCCTGTTAGTCTTGCTGAAAGGCAGAAAGTTGCATAAATGACTGAGTGAAACAGGTCATATGTGAAGCCTGCTATGATCTGAAAAAGCGCTGGAGGCTTAAGTAGGATTTTTGATTGAGGAAATAAGATAGTATTGTTACCACCAATCACAATTCCTTAACCAATCTTCCTTCCACCTACAAACACATTACTATAAGTAGGCTTGAAAGGATTAGATTTTGAACAGTAAATACCAGTTTCTCTATACACACACAAACTGACAAAAATATTTCTATCAAAAACAATTGAAATGTATAGATACGGAAAGAAACTGCTGCTTGAGAAATCAGAGTTTGATTTAACTATATCTATAATGCATATTTTGACATTTTATGTTGACAAGTTGTGTTTTAATCATTTGAAAGCTTTAACTTTTTGAATCTAAATGTTTACTGTCATTAATTGTCTGACCCCACCATCCAATAATTTCCCAAAACTGTGACTATTTAACGATAAAACAAAAATGCTTAAAACTAAAGTTTAAAATGATAAAATAAATGTAAATGATTTAAAAACATTGATATCTATTGAAATTATAAAAACTGAAAATTTTGCCAAGCTTAACTTTAAGCCACACAACTCATAACTTCATTAACAGTTTCATGACATTTGGCAATTTTCTTAAAGCCTCAACTCCAGGAGACTTGCACATACATGAGAATCTCAGCTTTCCGTTTTTAAAAAATATTATTATATTAAAAGTTACTCATTATTTTTGAGTGTTTGGGCTTGGAAATACTGTGAATGTCAGATAGTACCATTATTATAGGACCAGAATGCTAGACCAGAAGACTATCTCTCTGTTGCAGGGCTTATGTTCATCTGACTTTGACTCTAGTTCAGGGGTCGGCAACGTTCAGCACGCGGCTCGCCAGGGTAAGCACCCTGGCGGGCCGGGCCAGTTTTATTTACCTGCTGACGCAGCAGGTTTGGCCGATCGCGGCCCCCACTGGCTGCGGTTTGCCGTCCCGGGCCAATGGGGGCAGCGAAAAGCCGCGGCCAGCACATCGCTCGCCTGCGCCGCTTCTCACCGCCCCCATTGGCCCGGGACAGCGAACCGCGGTCAGTGGGGGCCGCGATCGGACGAACCAGCCATGTCAGCAGGTAAATAAAACTGGCCCGGCCCGCCAGGGTGCTTACCCTGGCGAGTTGCGTGCCGAACATTGCCGACCCCTGTCCTAGTCCATGCTCTGAGACGTGAAGATAGGGATGCCTCTACTTACCTATCATAATTTATGCATTTTTATTAAGTTGTTTTTAGAGTTGTTTTTATTAAGTTGTTTTCATTCAAGCTCTTCAACTGGAAAAACGCTACCGCCATAATTTTTCTAGGAATATTAGAATTGCATAGCAGAAGTCATAGCTCCACCCACTTTTCTGAGCAATGTAGAGAATATGCTATAAAGACTGGTGTGCATATCAGGCCTCATTTATCCCTGTGCTGAAGCTTAGCTTGGGGTAGAAACAGAGAGGTAGATGTGTGGAGGAAGGGGTGGAGCATGGTGGTTTTATACAACCTTTGCATCTCCACTAACCTGGCTGCCCTAACTTATACCTAGCTCCCTACACTCCCTACACAGCCAGTAAGAAGCAGCATCACTGCAGGATTCCCCACAGCAGGGATATTTGAGGGCATGGCTGGAAAGCTTTGGTGATATGCCAACCGAGGAAGTCCCGTATGTCAGTAAAATCCCCTGAAGACTGGATCCACCAGCACTATGGTATCTTTATAGCAGTGGAGTCAGTGTAAGCAACCCCAGTACAAAGATGACCTGGACCCAATTGAAAACTGAAAAGACACTTATTTCCATGCCCAATAGATGCCTATGTACAATTGAGAGGGGGGAAAAAAGAAAAGACAACCAAACTCTGTGCTACTAGTATATGAACAAATGGAAAAAAACAAAGAAAAGTCATCTAAGAAAGTTGCTATCTCTTCCATTTATTTTCCTATGTAAACCTGTAAATAGTGAATATGGAACCAACAAGAACTCTCAAATTTTGAGGCTTAATTTTTTTTTTAAAAAGCTAATAGGGAGCCAGCTGTGAAGTTCACGATTTCCAAAATCACTGTTTCTGTAGGTATGGTATATTATTTAGACAACTCAGTTAGAAATGTTGTAGCAAACCTGTTTCAGTATATACACCACTGTCAAGTTCTCTCAGTCCCATTGGGTACCTGAAGAGATTTCATAAGAAAGGTACAATCTGACCAATACGCTGTATTGTAATGCTGCATTTGGATGAGCTCATATAACTATAGCTCACTGCATTCATTAAAAAAGATGCTGGCAGCTATGGTCATTTAATATTTGAGAAAGGTTTATAATATCTCAGAAAGCTGAAAACCAAAATGTATCTCCATTTGATATACAGTTTCATAGAACAAGTTTACTGGAACTGAATTAATATTAAACTAACAGTATTCACAAGTCAAAATCCTCCCTCTTCATAACAACATATACTCCATATTCCCCACCAAAAACAGTCCTAATGGTTCTTTAACAGCATGTTCCTGCCCTTCAAATAGTACTCCATCCACCTTCCCCAGAAATTCAACAATTCACTCTTCCTTTCCACCATACTCACACACCCTCCCTATGTCAGCTTAAAGAACACAAAAGCAAATTAATTCTACTCTCCCTCTCCTCCCACACAGACTACTTAAATGGTTCAAACCGATCCCCCATTGGCAGCTACAGGGTCGGAGTCCTGTGACCATTACCGAACCATGAAGAATTTATTGTGTAGCTGCATGTTTCCAGGTAATCCTAGTTAGCTGGGAAGCTATTATTTGATAGTAGACAGAGTAAATGAAAGAACAGACCGATATCACAGCAGCATTCATCCCTTATCACTTTGTGTCATTAGAACACCTTATACACGCTTTCTATTTGATAACTGAAATTCAGGCATTAAGCATAAACATATGTTGGTTTAACAAAGTAATCTATATTTTATAACACTTTTTAACAGCTTGTCATCTGTTAAATGTTTGTTACTAATGCATTTTATAACATGCTTTATAATAAGCCATTAAAGGCTGTAGCTGCATCTAGTAATCATGTCCCAAATATAAAGAAAGCTTTTAGAAATGGGCTCTTTGTTTAAAATGTTATCAGTTGAGCCTAGAGGCTCTTGGTAGGGATTCATAATTCTTTTTCTCCTTTTGATAATGTGACATATTACCTATAGGATGCACAGTTGAGGTGGAGCTCTGCAGTTGCTAAGGTGGCAAGGTAGTGGAGATGTGCAAAGTATGTGCTAGTCACAGGAGCATTTCTGCGAGCACAATATGGGCAGTTGTATCCCATTGCAGGACTCACACGACTGCTGCTCTGCAATGGCGCCAACGTGCACTCCTCTACTGCACAGCTGCTGATGGGAGTATGTGCACTATCCAGTTGAGGGCCTTGCCATGTTTCCTAGCCATCAGGCCTTGCCCCCATTGGGATAACAGTGCATCAGTAGGTTTGGGAATATTTGCCAAGCATGCATTCAATATGGCGTTACAATCCTTTGCTGCTGTTGCTCAAAGGGAGACTTGCTATGACATCTTCTCCACTGTGGTGCAAAGATGCAGTAGAGGGCAGGATTTGTACCACCCCTGAAAGAAACCTTACATCCATCAAAAAGCATTCTGGTGTGGATCTAGAGTCCGCAGCATGGGGCAGGGGTCGCTAGCTGGAGGATTCTCTGCGACTTGAAGTCCTTAAATCACAGGATTCGGGGACTTCAACAGCTGAGTCAAGGGAAAGGGGGTGGGTCAGCTTTTGTGGCCTGCATCATGCGGGAGGTCAGACTAGATGATCATACTGGTCCCTTCTGACCTTAAAGTCTATGAGTCTATGAGTATTCGGCCCTTAGAGGAGCAGTTTGTTAAAGAGATAGCATCACTGGTGAAATTAGCCTCAGAAGGGTCTGTTCAGTTTGGGTATTCATTTTATTAATTTCCGTAGCCTACCAAAATTTCTCTTGTACTCCTTTTTCTGATAGATAAATTAAACAAAATTATTGTCTTTTGGACTTTGTAAATGTAAAGCTAATTTAGGGTCCAATCCTGAAAATACTTACTAGTAGGTGTAACACTTAGAACCATAAGGAAACTCATTAGATTTCATGGCAGTAGGCACTACCTCCAGTAGTAAGTGCACACAGGATTTGCCCCCTTGTTCCCCAATTCAGGAAAGCATCCCTATTTAGGAAAGCACTTAAGCATGTGCTTAAGTCTCACTGAAGTCAAAGGAACTTAAGCGTGTGCTTAATTGCTTTTGTGAATTGTCTTGTTTCTTAGAATTGAATTTTATAGTCATCAGGCTGAAATATCAAAGCTGGTGAATTTGAATGAATGCTATATGAATTGTAAAGTACTGCTGCAGAACATTTTAAGCTACTGAATCATAAAATTGGGCCATTTGGTGTGTCTAACACGTATATTTGTGTTCACGTATACATGCAATAATTTTAAAATATTTTTTTAAATCACTGATTAATTTATTGCCCAGCTCTAGTATAGTACTATGACATATTATAGGCCATGACACAGTAAACCTGCATTATGTGACAATGCAGAACACTTTGTGAAGACAGATCTTTCACTAAAAGGTCCCTGTGTTGATCCCATTCTTAACCAGCCACCAATTCCCTATAGCTCATTTTAATGGGATTTTCCTTTAGAGTAATATTTTGTTGTATTCATCATGAAAATGCTGGGTCCATGAGTAAGGAGGACCACTTGAAGGCCTGATTCATAGGCACTGGATTAGGGCCAGCTGCCGTATTTGCCTTTGTGACTAATGGTACTTGTCCATGAGCCATGTACATTTAACTGTAAGCCACCTACTACGAACTACTGAAACCTTTGTATTTTTTTCAAGTTGAGATTAAGCTGCACAACATGCTTGAAAGCTGGAAGTAATTTGTGTTCTTTATGTATGGTAAGGAAGGTGCTTTTTCCAACAATTATGATTTTACCACTTAAAGGACAAATTGACTGCTAGTGTAAGTGGCCAAAACTCCATTTAAATCAAGGTAGTATGGGCACTTTGGGCCTGATCCAATATTCATTGAAGTCAATGGAAGTCAACAGAAAGACAAGCCAGCATGCATTTCATTAATAGTTCATCCAAGATAGACTGCTGTTCATTTCATGGGCACTGAAATATGCTAGTGGTAGACTTGCCCCAAACCATTCACTCTCATTTCATGCCTTCCTGTTTTCCAATAGCCTTTCTGCTTCCCACGAGCCTATAGATGTTACTAAATCAATTGCCATTGCTATGGCTACATAATGTGATTGACATACCATAAACAAAAAATAATTACAAATGTCAATCAGACTGAGGAGAAATATTAAGTATGGTTTCAAAGGAAATCAATAATGGACTTAGTATTATTTAATATCTATATTCACACTCTAGGCAGAGTGTTATACATTAATCATATTAGCAATGGTAGACATTACAGAATCAGATAGGAGAAAGATATCAATGGGATGATTTATTAATATAAATTCAGACAACAAATGAAGGGAGAGATATAACACTAAGCAGAAATACAAAACAGGAAACTGTATCTTGGAAAAGAGTAATGCAGAGAAGAATTTGGTGATGTTAGTGAGCAGCAAATTAGAGATAAAGATCACAACACAATGTCACTGGAAAAAATTAAACAGCTATAGTAGGATGTATGTGAAAGAGCATGATGTTTAGGAACAGGGAGATAAATGGAATACCAAATGTATAGTACTAAGAGCTGGGCTTTATGCTATTCAAAAACAAAAAAAATAAGACAATAATAAATGAGTTAGGCTCCAAAAATGTGAGAAGGATTAGAGAGATATTATGAGAATCTAAAAAAATTGTGGTATTTAGGGCTTGGAAAAAATACAACAAACAGGGAATATGATCACTGGTTATGAGGAGATGAAAAACACCATAAGATGGGAAGGGATTATTTAATGTGGCTGTGACGGTGCCGAGTAAAGAGTGCTTAATCAGCCCCCTGCGACTCCAGGCCAAATCGAGGGGAATGGATTGGGGCTGGCTGAACTGCCCTGTGCCTGCCTGGCAAGGAGAAATAGCTGCCAGCCTAATTAGTCAGGGGATATAAAGGTAGGGAGAAAGGTAGCTAGAGGAGGAGATGGAAAGAGAAAGGCCAGATACAGAGAGGGCCTCGGCCAGGGCCTCTAGTCTGTTGCTGGCCAGGTCTGTGTCTGGCAAAGTTTGGCTGTGAAAAACCTGTACATAGATAGTAAGGTGGCGGTGGTGGGAAACAGCTGTAAATAAAGAGCACCGGTGTTTGCATCAACCTGAGGCATCCCTGACTGATTTGCGAGGGAAGCAGGGGCAGAAACCAGAGGGGCCCAGCTTACGCCTCGCTACTGTGGCAAAGGGGGAAATTTATTCCATAAGGATTAGTGGCCCAAAATGAATGCAAGAGAAGATTTAATTTAACCATTAGGAGAAAAAACGAACCATTGCACTAATGCGGTAACTTGCCAACGGAAGTAGCTGAAGCCGCATCGCTACAGATGTTTAAGAACACACAAGCTAAAAGATTAAAAACATTGGTGTAGAAAGCAATCCTCTATTTGTGGAGAGGGATGAACTCTATAACCCAATCAGGTCCTTTCCAACCCTAGTGATTTGATGGGCAGTGAGAGGTGATAATGATTTACATAAGGTTGTGACTTTCATACAACTTGTCTACAAATGTCTGGCAGGGTTCAAATAAGCTTTCCCCACTGGGATCATTTCGTGAATGTCACAATATTTAATAAAACCTTGCTTCTGCTGAAAAGGTAGGGGAATATTTATTTTCACAGCTATAACCAACACTGTTCCTTAGTTTGCCAGCAGGAGTATGGATACAGATTTTCTCCTCTATGGCAGATGAACATGTCACATTCAAAGTACATCAGCACTTTGGTTCCTAAAGAGCCACATGATTCAAGTGTGCTTTTAAATCCATTTCTCAATGGTGCAAAGTCCAAAGGTAGCTTTGAAGAGAGTATGTCTCTTTAGAATCTATGTGTGTGCATACATATACATGCACCCTCTTCCCACCCCCCACACACACACATTGACCCAGTGTTCTCAAAGTCATTCCATACAAGAACAATAAAACAGACTCCATAGCATTTTGACTAGAGAGACTCCAAAATGTATTTAAGATTTACAGGATTTTACAGGGACACATCCTGCCACTGATTTTTACAAAGAAATACCTTTAGATTTCAATGGAGATTTTACTGCATAGCTTGGTGTAAGTTTTAATACTAAACAACTGATCTGCATTATAGTAAAACACCGTGAAGATTTATGTTGAAATCCAATAGCCAGCTACCACAGTGCTGTTCAGAAGTCTACTCATGTAAATACAGCTCTAACATAAAACTAGGAGTGGGCACAGGAAGACAGCTGTATGTGATGAAAACTGAGTCTATAGCCCCTCTGCACTGGAGAATTGATATTTCCCCATCCTCTTTCACCTGAAGAACATTTGATTAACTTAGATCAGCTTTCTAAAGCTGTTCCTGGAGAATGCTATCTTTCTTTTACTACACAAAATCATATGAAGATCTGGGAGTGAATTATCTTATGGGCATAATTCTAATTGTGTTACTTCTTTAGGTTCAAAAAGAAGCCAAAGAAAATCAATGCCCATTTGTGCTGCTGAAGCTTAACCATATGATTCATTATTAACAGCTGCTACAAAAGTCCATCAAAATATTGTGAGACTTGCATGATTTTTGCTAAGGTATGTAATGCTGGTGCATACAAATTTTTGGTGCTAATTACTTCGGGAAGAAGAAAATGAACAAAAACTGATTATGTATTTTAAGTTGAAGGCCACAATGCAATGTTTTATTGAAAAACAAAACGTTGTAACAATTTTACAATAAACATATGAATCTTAAACATCCCACAGGACTCAATATTATTCTAACTGAAATCACTGCAGGTTTTGTAATTGACTTCAATAGACACAGGACAAGACCCTCCAAAAGAAGGAAAAAAATGTGAGTCAAGGGATTACTACTATCTTGCCCGGACTCTGTCATCTGAACAGAATCACTTTGATTGTGGAAAGGAAAATGATGCAAACATTATAAAGTCATGTAGCTCCTGGTTATAGATAGCCATGCATTATTAAATAAGTTTAATATAACAGCTGAAGGAAAAAATGATTAAGGGAACAGTCTCTCTATTTTTTAAAGAAAACAATAACTTTTCCCTGACATGGTCTTTACATACAATTCAATGTAAGTCGATTAAATTTTATCAACAATCTGACAGGAAATTTCCTTACAAATGGGAGGAATTTGTATCAGCTACGAAATGAAGACAGTTTAGTTAATCCAAACTGTCCATTACTTGAAACAAAACATGTTGATGGTGACTGAGCAAAAACCAATCAACAGGCCTGTCAGAGGACTAATATTCTTCTTCCCAGGCCCCCTCAGAGCACTCCCAAAATTATCAAGGTCCATTACCTTCTAAAAGTGCACCATCAAAACAAGCACCTCAACTCAAACCACATGGCTACAATTTTCAGTTCCTCACCTCCAATCCTGACCCAAACATTAAATCAAGAATGTTACTAGCAATATAAACTGAGCCAACAATCCATGGTCATTAGATCAACCATGAAATCTTGAGCTATCAAGGCAGATGTTAAAAATCATCAAGCAGTATCAGCCCCACTGCCCATATAGTACCATCCCAGTGAGGAACGTCAACAGTCTTGTAGGGATTTTACAATGCAGTGTGGCAATTGGTATACTAAACACCAGTTACATTTTAGCTCCATACCAAGACTCTCATAAAATGGACATACTGTATTAGATTCACTTTTGGGGTGGAAGAGCTCCGGCATATCATGCTAGATGCAAGCAGCAGTGCAGCCATACACAACCCATCAGTTTATCCTTCTGTCCATGGTGTCCTGAATACCTGTTTGGAATCAGCATTGGCAAAACTAGTCCACCAGTGTCATTTAACCAGATTTGGGTTATTTTCATCTTTGAGCAAGTCATGGAAAGTGAACGCATTACTAACTACCATCCAAGCATTAATCAGCATACAGTGAATACTAGATTCTTGCCCAACACCATCGTACACACCAAGGACTAATTACAATGGAACACAACAACAATGGAATTGAGGTTGATCATCTTGACTCTGGGCTATGTCCTACCTTCTCTCCCTCTTACCAATGAGATTGCGGGATCTAAGCCCTTAAAACCAGCCCTGCCCACAACCCCCACTCCTGGGGTCTCCATAGTTTCAACATGCAACTATGTTTTTCAGTTCTCTTGGTGACTGTTGAAGGGGACACACCTGCTAGAGCTAAGTGACCAATTAAGGGCCTATATAGTTCACCACAAACTACCCTCTCAAATGCAGACTCCTTAAAGACCAAGAAAGAGGCAGAGCTGTTCAGACATAGCATAGCTTATGCATAAGTAGGTTGAGTTGGTGCTGGGCCTTTAATCCCCCTGTTACGGAGGATGAAAAGCTGGGACAAACCCAAGAAACAGTGTGGAGGCAGTCCAATCTTGATTTAGCACTAATGCCACTGGATTATTGCCCCACTAGTAATTATATATAATATGCACTTTACACACAGACACATGCAATGTATTAATAGGCTGTTACCACCAGAAGTCTCCACTGTATTTCCTGTATATTTTGGATAGTTCACATGCTTACAACCTATGTTTGTTTAATTTTTTTTTTAATATTGTAGATAATGATAGCTTTCCCCCTTCCTCTTCTGATATGGGGTAGAGGAGTAGCAAAAATAGCTGGCTGTGATGCCAGTTTTTGCTGCCAACACATGTCAAGAAACTCAGGGAACATTTAAACAATGAATGCTGTCAACAAACTGTGACTAGAAACTGGGTGTGAGAGGGACTCTCGCAAAACTGGGACTCAATCTTCCTACTCCTCTACCCTGTAATCTGAAGTGAAGACCCCTATTTACTAATTTTATCTCATTTGGAATTCTACTATATACTTTACCATTTCTTCCTCTTAAAAATGCATGCAAGCAGGAAACCTAGCCATGACTGCTAGGAAGTGGCATTAAAAGAAAAATGGCTTTCCCAGTACTTGAGACATTAGGAGTAGTGCTAAGTTATTAGCCTCTGGAAATTGTACATTCTGAGTGCTGCATGATTGAGGAAGACTGAGAATAAATCTATAAACTGTGGCAAACCCAGGATAAACAGCTACAAGGGGTGGGGGGTATCAGTCCCAGGGGGTTAAAAAGGCCTCTCCCAAGCCACTGAGGAGAGAGAACCATGGGGAAATAAGGTTCAGCTGGGCAAGGGGTTACCAGGGAACTAATTAGGTTCAGCTGGCTCCAACTGCTTGAGACCTTTTTAAACCCTCCCCTGCGTGGAAGGCAGGGGGGAGAGAGAGTGAGAGAAGCAGGGAAGCTGCCAGTAAGCTAGGAGCAGCAAGGCTCTGAACCCTTCCTGCAAGGGAGGCCACACTCTGTCCCCAGAAGGGAAGATAAACAAGCACAAGGGACTGACTGAGGGAAGGAATAGCCAGACCCTGTGCTACCTACAAGGATTTGCTTTGCCTAAGCCTGTGTCTCCAAGGCTAAAAAGGACTGAACCTGCTGAGGAAGAGAAGGTACTTTGCCACTCGTGGTGTCAGCAGTGGGATGTAGTGAGGCACTGTGGCAAGCCATCTCAGGGCAAGGTAAATCACAAAAAAAAAAAAATGGAGAACGTAGTGAAGGCGTTGATTCAGGCCACTGCGGCCCAACAAGAGGCTACCAGAGTACAGATGACGACCCAGCAAGAGTCAGTACGTGTCCAACAGGAGACAAACCAATTGCTGATGAACCAGGCAGCCCAAGATTGAGCCACCCTGAATGAAGTAGTGAACCAGTTGAAAGCCCTGACCACGCTGATGCACGGGCCCCAGGGGAAGCAACTATTTACAGAAGAGGACAACAGATGATGATATAGAGGCATATCTCCTTGCATTCGAGAGGATGGCACTGCGGGAGGCCTGGCCCCAAGACCAGTGGGCAGGCATCCTGGCTCCATTTCTGTGTGGGAGGCTCAGAAGGCCTATTTCGATATGACCACAGAAGTAGCTATGGATTACCCGCAGCTGAAGGCGGAAATCCTGGCGAGGTCAGGGGTGACACCGGCCATAAGGGCCCAGCGCTTCCACGAGTGGAAGTACCGGGACGACAAAGCGCCGAGGTCCCAGCTATTTGACTTGATCCACCTCACCCGGAAGTGGCTCCATCCTGAGTCCCATGGGCCGGAGAAGGTACCCCGGTGTTGGACAGGTACATGAGGGGATTGCCGCCGGGCATTCGAGGGTGGGTCCGCCAAAATGATCCCTCCTCATATGATGAACTAGTTGCCCTCGTAGAGAGACACTTAGCAGCCCAAGAACTTTCTCAGACCACCGGGGAAGGAAGGCGCCAGAACTGGAGACCAGTCTCTGCAGGCCGGACAATGGAGGGGAGGAAGGAGGCGGAAGTGCAGCCAGCGGTCCCGGAGAGACTTGAGGACTGGGGGAGAAAGACTCGAGAGATAAAGCCCAGCAGCCCGAAAAATAGGGGGCTGCCTCGAGCGGGGTACCAATGTTATGCCTGTGGTGAATTGGGGCATATCGCTGCCCAATGCCCAAACCTAGGAGAGCCTATGCAATGCGAACTGGGAGATATAGGGGGACCATGTGATCTAATAAGTCTAGTCGGGGTTGCGATGGTCCCTCATAGATACACTAGGCCAGTTAAGATGAATGGTATAAAGACCACAGCCTTAGTAGACTCGGGAAGTGTAATCATGTTAGTCTCAGGGAAGCTGGTCGGGCAGGACCAACTATCCCGGGCCAAATGCTCGGGAATATCCTGTGTGCATGGGGATTGTCAACTATTATCCAACCATCCCCATAAAAATAGAAGTTCTCGGAAACCCCATTAGGTTGACGGTGGGAGTAGTTCCAACCTCCCCTACCCTGTCCTTATCAGACGAGACTTCCTGGGGTTTGATAGCCTATTCCCTGGGGAGGAGGTAGAAAAAAATAATGACCCTGGGACCCAGGGTGTGGCCCAGATAGTTAACCCTCCCCCGGCCCTCCATGAATTTAGCCAGGATTTGTTCTCCCCGCCGGGGAAGTCCAGGAAGACTAGGAGGGAACGGAGGGCAGATAAAAGGAGGGAGACGAGGGTCCTGACCCAGTGCCAGAAGTCTATGCTTGTAGGGGAAAAAAGGGGCTCGACTGACAGTGGGACTGGGTCGGCGATCAACAACCCTATCGCCGGACCTGGTTCCCCAGGGGCTTTCCCCGAGGGGGAGATGGAGGTAGACCCCCACCCCGAGTTTAGACAAATGGGGACCGCACGCGGGAATTTTGGTCAGGATCAGGCCAATGATCCCATATACCACAATATTCTCAAAGAACTAGTCGAGGTAAATGGGGTCCCCGTGGAGGGGAGAGTTAAGGGCCCGGGGCCATATTATATTATTAAGAACGACCTGCTATACAGAGTAGTCCAGGTCCAAGAGCAAGTCATACAACAACTCTTGGTCCCACAGAAACATCAAAGAGCTGTAATGGATCTGGCCCACAGCCATCTGTTCAGTGGTCATCTAGGGGTAGATAAGACCCTGGATCGAATTCTATAGAGGTTTTTTTGGCCTGGCATTTATGCAGCGGTCCGGCGATATTGCACATCCTGTCCGGAATGCCAGATACATGGGCCCCGACCACACTTAAGGGTCCCTCTGGTACCTCTGCCAATTATCGAGGTCCCATTTGAGCGTATAGCTATGGACATAGTAGGGCCATTGGAAAAATCAGCCCGGGGCCATCCATACATTCTGGTAGTACTAGATTATGCCACCCGATACCCCGAGGCCGTACCCCTACGGAATACCACGTCCAAGGCCATAGCCAAAGAATTAGTCCAGATTTTTTCCAGAGTAGGAATACCTAAGGAGATCCTGACGGACCAAGGGACCCTCTTTGTGTCTGAGCTGATGAAGGACCTATGTACAATGCTCCACATACGGACCCTTAGAACATCAGTCTACCATCCCCAGACCGATGGCCTGGTCGAACGCTTTAATAGGACATTGAAGAACCTGTTACAGAAAGTGATTAGTCATGACGGGAAAGACTGGACGCCCTGCTGCCTTACTTGCTGTTTGCCATATGGGAGGTTCCTCAGGCTTCCACTGGATTCTCCCCCTTCGAGCTGTTATATGGTCACCACCCCAGGGGCATACTGGACCTGGCTAAAGAAGACTGGGAAGAACAGCCGAACCCTGGGAGAAACGTTGTTGAACATGTGCTGCAGATGAAAGACAGACTAGCCCAAGTCGCCCCCCTTGTGAGCGAACACATGGAGAAGGACCAAGGGGCACAACGGACAAACTACAATCGCCAAGCAACGACCCGGAAGTTCCAGATGGGGGACCGGGTGATGGTGCTCATACCCACGGCCGAGAGCAAGCTCCTGGCCAGGTGGCAGGGGCCGTACGAGGTAATAAAAGCGGTAGGAGAAGTCGACTATAAGGTCCGACAGCCAGGCTGCCAGAAGCTGGAGCAGATCTACCATATAAATCTGCTGAAACCTTGGCAGGATAGAGAAGCTCCGGTGGTTGCGCTGGGGGCGCCATCCCCTAAAAGCAACCAACCCGACCTGGTGGGGATATCCCCAGAGTTGACTCCGGAACAACGATCAGAAATGATCAGCCTGATCAAACGCAACCAGGATGTGTTCTCTGAAAAGCCGGGCAGGACTACAGAGGTTCACCATCACATCCTCACGAAGCCTGGAGTGAAGGTGAACGTTAAGCCATACCGGATCCCAGAGGCCAAGAGAGAAGAAATTAGGACAGAGGTCAGGAAAATGCTGGCCTTAGGAGTCATTGAAGAATCTCATAGCCAATGGTCCAGTCCCGTGGTTTTACTGCCTAAGCCGGACGGCAGTATGAGGTTCTGCAGTGACTTCCGCAAACTCAATGAGGTGTCCCAATTTGATGCCTACCCTATACCCAGGATAGATGAGCTGACTGACAGATTGGGAAAGGCACGGTTTATGTCTACCCTTGACCTTACCAAGGGCTATTGGCAGATCCCCCTGGCAAAGGCCGACAAGGAGAAGACAGCCTTTGCAACTCCAGAAGAACTATATCAGTACACTGTTCTCCCCTTTGGGTTGCATAGCGCCCCCGCTACTTTCCAACGGCTAATGGACAAACTGTTGCGACCCCATGGAAAGTACACGGCAGCCTATCTCGATGACGTCATCATATATAGCCCCGACTGGGAGACGCACGTGGAGAAAGTGGAAGCGGTCCTGGACACCCTGAGAAAGGCAAGGCTGACTGCCAATCCCTCCAAATGTTCGATCGGGTTAGCTGAGGCCAAGTACCTTGGGTATTATAGTGGGAAGGGGCGTGGTGAAGCCCCAGCTCAACAAGTTAGAAGCTATACAAAAGTGGCCCTGACCACTCCGGAAGAAACAGGTCAGAGCATTCCTGGGACTAGTGGGGTACTATAGGCGGTTCATTCCCCACTTCGCCACCAGGGCATGCCCATTAACGGACCTAACAAAAGCTCGGGGCCCTGACATAGTAAAATGGTCTGCTGCAGCCGAAGGCGCTTGTGCGGATCTGAGGACGGCCCTCTGCACAGACCCCGTACTAGTAGCCCCAGACTGGGGGAAGGAGTTTATCCTACAAACAGACGCCTCTGAAGTAGGGCTGGGAGCGGTGCTTTCCCAAATGGTCGGAGATGATGAACACCCCGTCCTCTTCCTCAGTAGGAAGCTCCTACCTAGGGAACGGAAATACGCCATTGTGGAGAAGGAATGCCTGGCTGTGAAATGGGCCATAGAAAGCCTCCGCTACTATCTACTTGGATGGAGGTTTACCCTTGTCACGGACCATGCCCCTTTGCAGTGGATGCAACAAAGCAAGGACAAAAACATGAGAGTAACAAGATGGTTCCTGTCGCTTCAACCCTTCCACTTCACAGTACGACATAGGTCTGGAACCCAACATGGCAATGCAGATGGCCTGTCAAGAGTGCACTGTTTTCCGACCCAAGTAGCCCAACCCCGTAGTGTTGAGCGGGGCGGGTGGGGGGGGGATATGTGGCAAACCCAGGACAAACAGCTACTAAGGGTGGGGGAGGGGGTAGTAATCAGACCCAGGGGGTTAAAAAGGCCTCTCCCAAGCCACTGAGGAGAGAGAACCATGGGGAAATAAGGTTCAGGTGGGTAAGGGGTTACCAGGGAACTAATTAGGTTCAGCTGGCTCCCACTGCTTGGGACCTTTTTAAACCCTTCCTGGCGTGGAAGGGAGGGGGGAGAGAGTAAGAGAAGCTGCCAGTAAGCTAGGAGCAGCAAGGCTCTGAATCCTTCCTGCAAGGAAGGCCGCACTCTGTCCCCAGAAGGGAAGATAAACAAGCACAAGGGACTGACTGAGGGAAGGAATAGCCAGACCCTGTGCTACCTACAAGGATTTGCTTTGCCCAAGCCTGTGTCTCCAAGGCTAAAAAGGACTGAGCCTGCTGAGGAGGAGAAGGTACGTTACCACACGTGGTGTCAGGAAACATATAATCTTTTGTTTATCAAAACATGAGCAGAAAAGAGTGACAGAGTTTATGAGTTGGATAACTATATGAAGCTTTCTTGCTTGGCAATATGTTCAACTTCACTTATAGTTTATATCTATCCACGAAAGTAGTGTCTAATGAGCAAATAGTATTGCTGAACAAGCATAATGACGTTAGGAAGGACTTGTAATGTTTGTTTGTGCTTCAGGCTTCCTGAATCAAATCACCATCTTCTACATTAAAGAGACTTGTGTTATCCAAGAAGTATTAAAATAAAAATGTTAACTTTAAAGCTGAGCATAATATGCATTACATTTTGGAAACTTGTAATTTAAAAGACATAAAGTAAGCTAGGCTACTGTACCAGTGTAATAAAACTTGTGGGAAAGTGTATGACTTTCATTCAGTACTTTAGCCTTCATAGTTAAACAATATAAATGTTTATTACATATACATGGAAAGATGTTCAAGTGACTATCAAGCTAGTCAAGGAGCAAAGGTAAAGGAGGTTTTTGATCAATTCCTTAATACATTTCTTTTATGTGGTTACTACTCTAGTTACACTCTTGAATAGTTCAACTCCTAATATTAACCTTCCCCTTCATTTTCAGTTTTGTTGGAGAAAATAACTGAATAATTTTCTCTGTCATACTAAGTGAACATTTGTTTTAAGTCATGCAGTAGAATAATTCTTCTGAGTAGTATAGCTGAAAAAGTGAAGGGATAAACAGTAACAGTTTCTTTAATTCAGTGAAGAGGACATCTCATTAGATTATCTCATAGCAATCATACAACATACTGCAAAAGCCAAATGACCCATCATTAAATTATGGTTTTTTTCTTCTTCCCCAGGCAAATAGAGATTAAGTGAAGTCAATGACTTCACTTTATGGCATTAAGTTAAATTGCATGAATTAAAGGAAGAGAAACAAAGCACTGTGTACCTTGCATCTAAGGTGGCAGAGCTGACGTGATTTCTGGAAAATCATTCATTTATATAATCAGCCATTAACCGTCATTTATGTTCACTGTGGAAGGGACCACAGTAATATACCCTAAACGAATTCCAGCTCAATGCACGCTTCAGTGTTTCACAATTTCTCTGGCACACGCTTAGTGAAAGCCTGCCACTCTGCAACAGAGGAGGGAATTACTACTGTAAACCCATAGGTATACTTCACTAGAAATATATTGGATTCACACACACAGAGTGGAATCTGACTATTTCAATTAAAAGAAAGGCTAGCTAATTATAGTAGCTAACAATAGTTCTAGTAGTCTTATTGCACACTTCACAGTATCTTCGGCATGTCAGAGATCTAAACCGTATAACGCTCTTCTGAAAGTGTATTCAAACAGCTGACATTCATCTCAGATTATTTATCCCAGACATGCTGCACGTAAATTATCCACCAACATGGGAAAGGCTTATTTCATCCTTTTGCTATAAACTGGTGGGTTTAGTCACATGTTCAGTGTATAACCACCTTTTTATCCTCTATGTTAATGTTCCTCATATATGAAAAATATAGGTAGCTCCATATAAAATGATCTCTCTTCTAAACCCTCAGAGTTGACAAGTGCTGACAAATCAAAGTGCATTAACCTAGAAAGGTTTGGGATTTTTTGTATCTGTCTCCATTTACTGAAGACTTCTGATCAGAAAATGAGACAAAAAAACACAAAAATCAAGAATTATTTCATACCCATTTACTTTTCTATAGAAGCAAATCCCTCCATGTTACTTGCAGCTGGTACATAGTATTATTTATGTTGTAATAGTGAAGAAAGTTCATTCCTCTAAGTAAATACACCACTACCACCCTTCTTCCTACTTACCTATCCCCACTACCACTACTAAAATTCACATGTTCATTGGAACTGATCATGCTCTAAGCAAAATGTCAGTGCTTGGCTGTAAACCTGTGTAAATGCTTTTTCTCTGTAAAACCTTCATGTTAACGCAGGATGTTCATCAAGGTCACTGTAAAAGATTGTGGTTTTCAGTCTCGTAGAGAAGATGCTAAGAAAATCAATAAACACAAACATAATTAAACACTCTTTGAAGTTTGCTGTTTGCCAATTCCGTGTGGAATCACATCTTTAGCTCCTGAATTTCAGAGATGGATGGGAGGTAGATATGGTGAGGCAGATTGGCTAGCTTATCCGCTAGCTATGCCGAAAGGTGAACAGGATATCTGGCATTTTGCAGTGTGGCAGATTAGTTCTGAGTAAAACTATCTTCAACTGAATTTTTAGGAAGAGATTACAGCCTCCTGGGCCTGCTCCTTCCTAAGTGGAGTTTTGCCCTGGTCTTCCATGGAAGCATGACTGGCCACCTTGCCTACTACACCTTTTCTGTATGCTCTGTTAAACTGAAATCATGCCGGACTCAACTTTTGTTTTGTGACAAATGTCAGTTACGAGAAGAAGGTCAATAAATGTACATACATTAAAAAAAAAAAGCCAAAAAAAAAAAAAACCCCACACAGAGAAGGAGCATCAGAGAAAAACAAAATTACCAAATGACATGGGTAAAAGTTAAAAGGTATGCAAATCAAATTCAATCACTGTCTTGCATTGTATAAATGCCTGAGACACACACAGGGCTGTCCTACAAGAGCTGTTGCTAAAATACACTCTGTTAAGAGACTCTCAATATTTAGTTACACATGAACACAGAGAAAAAAATAATATGTTAATAATATATAAGGCATCATTTCCATTTGCTGTAGTTGCACAAGTGGTCGCCACACTTTTTCTTTAAGATTGTTCTTGCGAAGCTAAGGCATATAGGTGCCATAAAAGGGATGTTTACAATGCACTTCAACAGAGTTGGACCAATGCTGGGTTGCAATAAAGCCCCTCTCACTATCACAAACCTCTCAAATAAAGAGACCTCGAGATCTAAAACTGCAGAGGACTCCACTGCCCGTCCTCCCGCCCAGGCAAGGAGTTTCAAACCAACAGCTGCAAAGGGATAAAGGTAATACCTTTACAGACAACGGCAATCAGGACTGTAACCAGTGACTTACTTGCCAATATGCTAGCGTTAGGCGATCTGCTCTCAGTTGCAGAAACGTTGCAGAGCTTGTACTCTTCGGATCTCCCCTCAGAGCTCTGTCCAAAGTATTTCCAAACCACTCGGGAACATCTCCGCGGTTATTTGGCTTAATACAGAAAATCTCTCACCTGGCCCCCGATCTCAGTGCCCATGATTTAAATCAAAGTTACACTCTTATTTGTGTTAAAAAAAATTAAATCGTATTGAAGTCGCTGGTGAGATCTCAAACTCCGGAGCGGAATGACGCCACCGTCCCTGTTTGCAGTTGCATGGAGGGGGGTTACTTTCCGTCCACCCAAAACAATAAAATAAATAAATCAGAGGGGAGGAGGGGGAGCGAGAGATTAGGGAGCGCCGCCCTTTTAGCAGCAGAGAGAGGCAAGCCGGTGTATAGGCACCTGCAGCAGCAGCAGCGCTGTGTCCCAGTGCCGGCTGAATCCAGAGGCGCTGTCCATCCCTGCTGGTGTTGAGCTGACACACCGACAGACCCTGCCAGCCCCCAGAGCTGCCCACCTCCCTTCCACCCCACCAGCTTGCTTCCTGCTTGTCTCGCCTCAGTCGCTTCCTCCTTTCGTCGGCTCCCGCTAGGATTCGCCGCGCGGGCTTTAGCTGGGTTTTATCTGTAGTGCATTCTTCCCGGGTGGAGCTCGGGAGAAAATCCAGCGACTCTCAGGTCCCTGGTCAAGTCCTCCTTTGCTAATCAGACCCTATCAGAGAGAGAGAGAGAGATGGCGATTAGGCGGACTCAATGCGTGTAGCAGGAAACTTCCACCGCGCCTTTGCAAAGTCCAGCGTGTGATTTAGGAGAGAGGAAGCAGGGCTCTGCCCGGAATCTGTGGGGGTGTCACATGGGCGCAGCACCCTGAATGGAGGAGTGCGGCTTGAGGACAGGGATCGCGGTCCTACATTCAGACCCGGCTCGGAGAGGCGGCTTCTCAGTTCCCTGAGAGCCCCCGAAAGGAAATCACACGTGATTAGGAGAAGTTGATGCTGCTGGGGCGAACGCTTGAAAGGGGAAAAAAAGGCAAAGCTGGGTCCCTAGAGGGAGAAAGTGGATCCTGCAAAATCCGGTCAGTTTGGGGCCCCAGAAGCTCAAGTTACACTGCCTAATCGGAGTCCAAATCCAGTCATTCCTATTATTTCAAAACAACCCTGGTCCTCACCTATCCCAGGGCAACAGCGCCACAAGAAGTTGCAACCTCCACCTGGTGCTAAGAGATCCAGCCAATCTGCGGGCTCTATCCTCCTAAAATCCTATTGTACACATAAAGAACAAGTACAAACTTTGCCACCGGAATAGAGAATAAATGTGGCTTCTCTATTGTACTACCCCCTTCTGACCTACCCTACTTAAATCTATATCAGGGACATCAGTGCTTTCCACATCAGCCATAAAACCTGGGAACTGAATATGAACAGGTCCTGGTTTTGCCCTGGAACCTCCACATTATATTGTCTAAACAGAGAATTCATTTAGCTGTCTCATGTTGTTCCTTAAAAATCCACACGGATGTGCCCGAAAGCCAAAATACCACACAAATGTAGATCCCACATCTGGAGCTTGCCAAAGTTTCACCATACACTCAGAACTTGTACCCTGAAAACAGAGCAAAAGGTGTTGCTTCTACTATTTCATCAAAAATATTTTAATTTTGGCACCTGTATCTTGCTAGAAATGGCTAATTTAGGCTTGTATACGCCGTTTTACCATCTCCACTCTTACTATACGTCATGAAATGCAGTATTTCCCCATTGTATAGCTTGCGATGTATTTATTCCTTGGCAGATGGAAAGTATAATACATCAAGTTCTATATTCAGCAAAAGTTACGTAGGGCTTTTTTAACAGATTCATTTAAAGTTACAGAGACCTTTTTAATATTAAAGGTAGACATTATAGTCCTCACCCAGTTCCTTGTCAATTAAATCACATAATCCAGAAACCCTTGACTATTTTCTAATTTGGACTCTGGTACTTTGATTTTGTTCCCGTTCCACCTGCTAAGGAAATAACGCCCTGATTACTACATTTGACAGTAAATAGATAAACAGCGATCCATATTTCATAATTTGCATGGCTGATCATTTATGGAACATCGCAGATCTGAGGTTTGTCTCCAGCTTTTATCATTAACATTTAAAATACATATTCCTAACTTGTTGCAGTTTCACTGATTAAATTTATTTACAGCTTTCTATATAATTGTGAGGTATGGATGGGGGGATAGGGGGCAGTGTTGGTGCATCATGATACATTTGGACCTGGATTCTATAGATTAAGGGAGCTGCACATGTGCTAAAATGTAGGTAGTAAAACTAGGGGGGTTGCAACCAGAAGTAAACTGGTGCCAAATTAGAGTTTGTGCAGCTCTATACCAGGATTTGTTGGGGATAGGGAGGGGACACTTGTTTTAGGGAATGCAGGGAGGATCTTGGTAGAATAGTAGAATCAAGCTTGTACTGTATTTTAGGGTTCGTGGCCAAAATTTGGCAAGATCCAGATCCAGGTTTTTAATGTAGGGGTGCATTGGCTTCTCGGATCTTTCCGTGCAACAAGAGCAACTAAACGTGTTCCCTGTGTGCAATTTACACGTTGGAGGGCCAAAACATGGCATGATCTGGCAGGATCCCATGTGTCCTATCTGGGTATTTGCTGCTCTGTTAGGTCAGGTTGCGGCCCTGTCGAGACTGTTGTTGGTAGAGGCAGAGTGCCTACACTTGGCTCTATACTTACGGGGTAGAAGTGCTGGGGGCACATTTGCTGGATCTAACAAGATCCAAGTGGTGGATCCGGTATTTTGCAGGGCTGTTGTACCGGGATGCCTCAGAGTGCGTGGCCGGGTGTGAAGTAGGAGAAATTATGCAGAGGAAATTGAGGGTCAGGAGCCTAAAATGGTAGGATCTGGCAGAATCCTGCCTTTCCCAAGAGCCCCTTTAACGGCTCAGTAAAAGTGAGAATAAATCACACACTGTTCACTTCCCAGGATACCTGCCTTTTCCTCTCTTAGTTTGTGGAGGTAGGCGGCTGCATTTCTAGAGAGACGAGAGGAATCGAGATGCACAGACCCTTGGAGAGTGGGGGGCAAAAGGGTGGGGGGAAGGAGCAGAAGCACACACATTCCTAGGCAAAGCAATGGTCTGAGTGACAACTGAAGCCGGGTCCGTGCTGGAAAAGGCTTGAGACGCTTGTAATATGTTGCATCTTTTAAAGACGCTGCTCTCGAGACCCCTGTGTATTGCCGATTGCTCGCCTCTCCTGCCCTAGCTCAGAGCTAGGAAATCTCTCCGTTGCCGGGCTCACAAGGAGGGGCAGAGAGAGAGATCTTACCGTCGGGGTGCGGGTGAACATGCACATGCCCCACACGGTGGGACGTGGTTGTAGCAGGGATTAGCTAATTGTGCTCTGCCAGGCTGCTCGGGGAAGGAGGCAGCAGAACTAACAAGCGCTCACACGCAGGCTGGCACAGCGGCGGCGTACCCGGCTCAAGGGAATACATTGGGCTCAGTAAAGTCTCTACACCACGTCCAGCCCCGCGTTCCCCGGCCGCAGACACGCGCGCCGCTTCGCCCTTTCGGCAGGATTGGTGCGGAGCGGCCGCGCAGGCCCAGGGGCCGAGCCGGAGGCTGGGTTGCGAACCCGCGCAGTGATAGGCTGCCGCTTGCCCCAGCTCGCGGAGTTCAAGCGCACTTTCCCGCTGGGTGCCCATTAGAGGGAGGGGGAAGCGGATCCTCCCCGCTCTCCCTTTCTCAGCTTCAGTGAAAAGGCGTCTCGTTAGAAGCCACCTACCCAGCCGTCGGGCCCGGAGCCGCCCGCCTGTGCCGTGTCTGCACGTTTGTCCTGCTCAGCCCCTTTGCTCCCTGCTGCTAGGGCGCTGTGGGAGCCGTGCTGCGTTCCCAATGAGGGGGATTCCGCGAGACTCCGCAGCGTAGGGAAGACAAATTTAAACGAGGAGGAAACAGATCAAGCACCATATTTACAGGCACTGGGCATTGCAAACGTACTTAATTCTGCTCTGGTTCTGTCTGGCGGTAATCCCTTGATTTCCCCTCTGCAGGTTTTAGGCTGGCAGATAAGAGGTCCACGTGCAGCCTTTCACTAGGTGGAACCCACTCGCTGGAGGACCAGGCCATGCTTAGATGACTCATTTCAACCCACTGACGCTACGTGGAGCTACACAGACATGAAAATATCACCTCTTAAAGTGGCAACAGTGTAGAGCAGTAGGTGAAATTAATGGACACTCCTCTGGGTTTGGGGCGACAGTCTTAAGGGGTTTGGGGAGTTAAGGTTTTATTGAGAAGTTCAGGCACTTCGCGTGCACCCCATTTTTTTAGAGGCAAATCCACACAGATAAGGAAGTGGAGGCTATTTGAGAACATATTAAAAATGATTTGCTAGTTCAGCGTTTCTCAAATACAGCACCTGGCTTTTCTTGGGGCCACAGCCTCTTGGGCAGTGAAGGGGGCAAGGGGCAAAGCAGCAGCCCCTCCCCCAGGACCACCAACAGGGGTTGGGCCCTGTCACCCTTGGAGCTGACCAGTGTGAGTTCCCCACTTTCCCCAGGACAGTGGGGCTCAGGCTTCAGCCCTAGGGTGGTGGGAGGCAGGCTCTTGCTGTGCCCGGGCCAGCTCTGACTGGGGTCTCAGGCTCTGGGCTTTGGCTGTGTAGTGGTGGGCTCCGTCTCCCTCATTGCCCTGGCCCCAGCTGCCTCCCTACCCACCTCCCCATCCCAAGCTGAAGTTGTCTCCTGGCTTGCGAAACATTACATTTGTATGTTTGTTAATATCACTTTTCACTGCCTCCCAGCAAATTAACACATCTGCTGCTGTGAAAAATATTAAGAAATGTACAAATATCACTTTCCACGAAAGCAGACTTATTAGCTAGTGAGTCTACCAAAAAAAAAAAAAATTAAAAGGCAAAAGGAACAGCAACAAAAACATGCAAAGCATCTTATTTGTGTTTTTCTGTTTAGATCCAGTACAGAAGTAGAGACAACTGCATGTTATTTTTATTATTCAGTTTGTGAAAAACCCCTAAATACATAAATTACTATGATTGGGACATGTATAATGTGCACATTTGTTTTTCATAAAGTTAATTAAGTATTTTAGGAAAAATTGTCATAGCAGCCACCAGCAACAGTTGGTGGCCACACTCTGAGGCCACCAAAAAATATGTTACAAGAACCCCTGTGCTAGTTGATGTTTTACTGAACTTTTCCCCACATGCTATTACTTAGACTGTTCTTGACACAGTATTATTTCATTTCTACTTTTTATTGTTGAAAGATCTCCAGCTGTAAATTGCGAGCTGATGCAAACAGAAGTGCTATTGTTCATATTATTTATTACTTTTATAAATATTAACTGAAATAATGTGCAGCGAGCCATCAAGCAACATTAAAGAAGGCAACTTTATGCAGATTAAATGCAAAGCTAATAGTTACTCTAGAAAGAGTAAATAAGTGGTGAGTTGATAAATGCATAAGAACATGCAGTTTGATAGGCTTTATGCCTAGTTGAACACATTTGTATTTCAGATCTGGAGATAAAGTCCCTTTTTAATAGTGAAATATTAACTGAGCAATTTGTATCTGCAAGCCAAATAGATATCTGTCCCACTGTTCATCCACTGAAAAATGTTGAATGATTTAAATGGTCAGTTCTGGTCATGTTGGTTTGTTTTTTTTAACTTCACACAAGTACGGGAAAAGTAATCAATTATATCTGATACTATCCAAGTCTAAATATATGTATCTTTGAATTGAGGCTTAAATAGATCTGCTGAGATTGCAACACTGCAACTATAACTCAAATATGCTAAACCAATATATGGAAAAAGACCCATGAGTTTGAAAATGAATGCCCTTCCTCAAACAAATCATTTTCATAGTGTTTTCAGTAAGGACATGATGGTGTGAAGGCCTTACAGAAATGCTGTTGAATCGAGGGTATTTGTTTGTCTGTCTAATTGCAATTACTTTTCAATGCCACATCTGATCAATTCCACGTTTTCAGGGAATGCTCTAGCCATCAATGGCCCGAAAGATATTGATTTGTAAGAAAAATGGAAAACCAAAAGGTGAAGTCCCTGCCAGTTCTTTAGCACAGCTATAGGTTCAAGTATTCCTGCAATGGTCTACCCAGATCAAATAACTGGTTCATGGACACCCATTGTTGCCTTCCAGCATAAAAATACTCCTATCTAATCTCTGCCTATCCTCCCAATACAGTTTAACATGTTGACACCCTTGATGACTTAACTCCTAGACAGAAAGAATAATGGTGGTGGGAAGAACTGGGCCAGAGGAAAAAGGGGTCATGCACATGACCCCTGGTTGGGTGTGTTTGTGTGGAGAATAGGGCATCCTGAACTGCTATGAGGGGAATGGGGCATAGAGAGCCATCGGCAAAGGTTGGGAGAGCCCAGAATTGAGGGTGGAAGGGGAATGGATGTGCAGGCAAAGACCCTGCCATGGTGAGAGGGGTAATGGGGGACACACAGAACCCCTGGCAGGGGAAATTGGGGGTTGTTGCAGGGAGTCCCTAAAACAGAGGGGCATGGAAGGATGGCATGCAAGGATCTTATGAGGGAGAATGGAGAGATGCAAGAAGCCTCTGGTATGCACAATAAGCTTAGCCTATACAAGCTATGAAGCATACAACCCCATAATTTAATTTTAAATGCACAATTTCTAAACTAAGTAGATTTATCTTGGAGGGTGGATCAGAATCTATGAAACTAGGAATGTTTGGTTCTAGACTGTCCCAATAAAAAGTGGGTGGGACAGGGATTCTGTTGTAGAGAGATATTCCAGCAAGGACTGTCCTCTCTTTGACCTTTTGAAGCCATCTCTCTGAACATTTCACAAACTTTGATATAAACAAATCAATATTTTTATTCCCAGCTGCTGCAAGAAGATCTAAAAATCTTTCATGAGGATTCCAATAGCAATGGTCACTCTTTTCTTTCATGTGAAGATGACCAGGCTAACAGTTAAAGAAAAAAGAAAGTTAGTTATGCTTTCAGCAATAGTAAGTGCAGCAGGATAAAAATCACATTACAGGTAAGATCAGAATGTTGTCAAGCATGTATACCACTATTTAAAGTCAGATTAGATAAACCGGAATATTTTCTATGTAAAAACAGATCACGCCCATTAACTAGTGACACCATGTAAAAGATAAATCACTGTTAGTTTAGCTGGTAATGAAGTTTTTACAGCTGCAACAGGGGCTCTGAGGAGGAGAATTAAAAATATAGGAAACAAAATAAAGAGGAAGAAAATTCAACATTAGCTCACAGCCTCTGCTAAGAACTCATGTCACCTCAAGAATCAATGCTAAGATGCACTTTATAAAATTATATAGACCGCCTTTCCATAGTCATGTATTCCTATTTTTTTTCTGACCCCATTACCAGAGGACACATTCTGCATTCTAGCTAAACAGCTGTTCATCTCAAATGTGGGATGTGATTTTGACATCCCACTGTTTGGCATTTGTGCACAAATCTATCTAAATAGTCCAGTGTGAGACTAAGCAGGATATTCTTCAGGGTAAGGGTCATTAACCAGAAAGTGGGGGGGGGAAGGGGAGAGAATAAAGATAATGCATATGAGAAAAAGTTATCTGCAGTGTTGGACATTCAAGATGGACAAATTAGGAAGAAATTACAAAATCCATTCAGGAATCAAGAGGACTCCACTGTAAGAAGTGAAAGCAATAGCCCTGACCCAAAGCCCATGGAAAACAATGGGGGAGTCTCTTCATTGACTTCAAAAGGGCCTCACATCAGGCCCATTTAGAGAAGCACATATGTCAGAGTCTTTTTTAATGGGTGTCCCCTATTCTTTCTTTGACGGAGACTTCACAGATTGAAGCCCTTGTATCCATTTAAAACAGCCAGTGGCATCATATGTACTCCAATCTGAGGGAGGGAGGGGGAGAGAAAAAAAAGCTTGCTTTCAGCATGACAGACTATAGCTGAAGTCAGCCAGGGGATATGTTCATTGACAAATAACTTCTCTTTTAGCAATAAAACATCTTAATTGTATCTTAGAATACATATGTTTTTAAATTCTTAGAAAATGTCAGTCTGTCTTACTTGGTTAAATATAAGTAAGTAATCAATGAGAGAGGGCGGTCACTATTGACAAGAAGATCTCCATAAGCAAAAGATTCAAGATGCAAAGTGAAATGAAACCTATAGCACTGATTTATTTCCCCCATCATCTGTATCAGAAAATATGAAATTTTGTTTAGCTTTGACAAAAAATTATGATAAATGTTATTTTAGTAAGCAGGATGCCAATGTATCTCCCTAAACAACAATTGGTGTGTGTGTATGTATATATATATATATATATATATATATATATATATATATATTATATATATATATACACACACACACACACACACACACACACATATACACATATATATATACATACATACACACACACACATACACACACCCTATATCAAACAGTTTACCATTTTGACAGTGGGTCTGAAGTCCTAGGTATTGTTTATCCTGAATGTAGGAAGGGCAGATAATATCCCCAAATTCGGAACTATGACACTATTCCAAGGTTCCACCTAGAATGTCTTCCATAGAAAAGAGAAATGTCTAGACCAAAAAGGGTTAAGAACCCCAGTAGGCTGGGTAAAGCAGCTAGAAAATGTGGCAAAGAGTTTATTTTTCACTTTTATAAAATGTGTGTCATTTGTCACACTTGCAATCTGGAGTTCTGGTTAGGTAATTAACAGTGGTCAAAATAGCCTCTTGGAATCTGTTTGGCCAGGAGGTTGCAACCATTTTTTTCCAGTGACAGACCTTGCAACCCTGATTCATGTCTATTACTTTGAGATTACACTACTGAAATGTGCTCTACATGGAACTCCATCTTAAATCCATTTGGAAACTCACATGGGTACAGAACCAAACATAGATCTAATTGTGTGTGAACCCGAGTTGATGAATTTTGCATGATTATGAGAACACCATGTAAAAATCATTATTTTTTACATAAAGGCAGGTGGAACTCATCAGTTCTGACTGAATTTCACTTGGAGATTTTGTACTTGTTCAAAACTAAAATTCAGAGTTAAATTTGGATTGTGCAACCCCATGCAGATTGAAATTTAAGGAAAGAGTTACATGAACAACTAAGAAAGCAACATTGTCAAGTTCTCAATCTGGAGCCCTACTTCCTGGTTCCAAATGAAATATGCACTCAGTGCCTTCCAGCACACTGCCTTAATTGACTGTTATTGCTACCTTTCTATATTTCCTTTATGCCAATCCATAGTTGTCTTGAATCTGATTAATTCAATTCATAACAAACAATTATCTAGTTTCAGGGGGAAAAATCTGCTTTTTTATAATTAAGACAGAGATAAATTTTTAATCATCAAAAATAAGAGCAAGTGAACAATTCACACTGTATAAATAGTGGAACAGTAAGAAAATTATAAGCCACAATTTTTCT
The DNA here is from genome assembly GCF_011386835.1 of Chrysemys picta bellii. Taxonomy (NCBI): domain Eukaryota; kingdom Metazoa; phylum Chordata; order Testudines; family Emydidae; genus Chrysemys; species Chrysemys picta. Next base: position 219,923,121 of record NC_088792.1, on the reverse strand, counting down.
AAATTATCCTTACTATCTAATTATTTTCATAATCACTATTTCTTCACCATAAGAAAATGAAATTGCCTTCTGGGGATTTAAAAATATCCTAAGCACTAAATATTTCAAAATTTCCTTATGACTTTGGTTAACATGTAATTGATGAAGGCATTTGTCATTTTAAATAACTAACTTGTAAGAGTAAATAGGCTGTGTAATCTAGTCTACACAAAGGAACTAAAAAAAAAGATTGTGAAGACAGTAATCTTAATTCAATCTGCATCAACTTTTAATGTGATAGTTAAAAGATGTGATCATGGAATTTAAATATAGAATGTCATCTGCAAATAGTGTAATGGACTACACATATTGTGAAACACATGTGGCTATAACTGTAGCTTGTAAAATGATTACCATGCTCCTGGCATTACAGATCTAAGTGTAGACCTTTGGTGTACACTTTACAAATACAGAATTGCTTCAATTGGTTTGCGTGGATGTAAGGAAGGACACAATTTCACCAAAGGGTTGAAAGCATCCACCACCCTGTGAACTCCTACACATATACATATTTAAGTAGGACAGTAATGGATGCTGTAGTCAATCCTAAAATGGATATTATAGCCTAGTCTGGGCAACATCTCAGCTCATCAGTTCTCCAACATGAGGGAAATATGCATCTGACTAGTGTGCCATCTGAACAGTATATCCGTCCCCCTTATACACCTCTGAATTGCCTCATGCTCACTTTCTCACCCACTGGAAAGGTCTCCTAATTAACTCATGCCACCCTATGTTTTTACTCTCACCCCACAAAACCTGGTGAGCTCTGCCCCTTGTTTCATCTCCCACCTAGTCCCTGATGACTTTTCCTCTCTCTACAACACTGCCCTCCTTCCACCCTGTTTTTTCACCACTTAGACTGCTGATAAAAGAGCTATTGTCTGCTACTCCTCCTGGAAGTAGGAGATATCCTCCCATGGGTGCTGCTCCTATGGTCAGGGGCCAAAAGGGAGGTGGAAGGATAACAGCTGAACATTGAGCAAGAGAACACCTTCAATAAACTGGCCATGAGGACAGGGATGTAACAGTTTTTCCAGCTGGTCTTCTGCTCCTCCCCCACAATGTAAGCTGCTACTTCTCTATAGTTATCTAGCTACTTATATGGCCACTATCACTGCAGCATCTGAGCACCCCATAGTAGTGTTTCCCCACCTTTTTCCTCAGACAGCCCTTGGAGCCTGCTCTTCCTTGTGTAGCAGCAGCTGTTCCAACAGACTCAAGAGCCTTTTCATGAGACTGCTGGTGTAGGATCCTCTTGGAGTTGCAGTTTCCTGGACTGTATACATGGAAATATTCTCCACTTCAGTATAACTGACTGGAATCGTTATGGGGTAGGAGAGATTCAGTAGTAGGGCTTACTTCAGATCGTAACACATTCCTGCTGGAAAGTTTTTTGGGGGTGCTGTGTGTGTATATATATAACAGAAGATCATCACTCATTACTGTCATAACTATAAAGGGAAGGGTAACAGCTCTCCTGTGTACAGTACTATAAAATCCCTCCTGGCCAGAGACTCCAAAATCCTTTTACCTGTAAAGGGTTAAGAAGCTCAGGTAACCTGGCTGACACCTGACCCAAAGGACCAATAGGGGGACAAGATACTTTCAAATCTTTGGGGGGGGGGAGGGGAAGGTTTTTGTTTGTGCTCTTTGTTTGGAGTTCGTTCGCTCTTGGGACTGAGAGGGACCAGACATCAATCCAGGTTCTCCCCATCTTTCTAAACAAGTCTCTCATATTTCAAACTTGTAAGTAAAAAGCCAGGCAAGGCGTCTCAGTTTTACTTTGTTTTCTCAACTTGTAAATGTACCTTTTACTAGAGTGTTTATCTTTGTTTGCTATACTTTAAACCTGAGGCTAGAGGGAGGTCCTCTGAGCTCTTTAAGTTTGATTACCCTGTAAAGTTATTTTCCATACTGATTTTACAGAGATGATTTTTACCTTTTTCTTTAATTAAAAGCCTTCTTTTTAAGAACCTAATTGATTTTTTTCCTTGTTTTAGATCCAAGGGGGTTGGATCTGTATTCACCAGGAGTTGGTGGGAGAAAGAAGGGGGGATGGTTAATTTCTCCTTGTTTTTAGATCCAAGGGGGTTGGATCTGTATTCACCAGGAGTTGGTGGGAGAAAGAAGGGGGGGATGGTTAATTTCTCCTTGTTTTTAGATCCAAGGGGGTTGGATCTGTATTCACCAGGGAATTGGTGAAAGGTTTCTCAAGGCTTCCCAGGGAAGGGAATCCATTTGGGAATGGTGGCAGCGGACCAGAACTAAGCTGGTAGTTAAGCTTAGAAGTTTTCATGCAGGCCCCCACATTTGTACCCTAAAGTTCAAAGTGGGGATACAGCCTTGACAATTACAAAACCATGAAATATCTGAGCTGAAGCTCTAGCTCTGATACCACATTTCCCAAGAGCTACAGACTCCAGGGCAAACAAAGCCCTTGTGCAACTCCAACCTGGGTTGCTTAAAGTTATTAAAAAAATAAAACAACAACCACCACCACCCACAGCAATTTATTCAGAAAACATGAAATTCATAATTTAGCAGTAAAAGCAAGACTCACATAAATATGTGCTCATTTTGTGGAAGTGAAAATGCATCGGCATGGTATTTTTGAAGTGCTTTTTTTTTTTTTTTTTTTTTTTGAGTTGTAGTCTGTGGCATCATAATTTCAGAATGATATTTGTATTATGCCATCTATTTATATCACAATAATAATCTGAGTGCCTCTCAAGCACTCACACAACCCAAACTCACAGGAAGAGCAGAGAAATTAAGTGGCTTTTCCAAAGTCACAAAGGAATCTGTCTGTTTTAGGTACTTATAGTGACACGTATGGCAGTTTCCTGTAATATCTTTGGGCAATCTTATTGAATTAAATTTAAATATCTATTTAAATTTGAAGTCCACTGTATTATAAATGCAAAGTTTATGTATTATTGTGGATTGTATATAACTTCTCTGTGGGGGGAGGACATGGCCAACGTTATGTGCCTCAGATGACTATTTTAAACAACGTGTGAGACAAGAATGAATTTTCAAGGCAAACAAGAGAAGGAGATTTCCCAGGAAATCTCTATGGGGTGTTCTGTGCAAGTGTACCTCCTCTGGTTATGCAAAAACTCAGCCTTTTGCAGCTTCACCTTCATGAGGTGACCTTAGTCTGCTGATTACCTGTTACATGAGGACAAGATCAAAAACCAAAACCATACTAAGGAAAGAATGAATGATTCCAGGCAGTGCTTGAGCTGAGCTAACAGTTGTTATGAATTTATGACCACAGAAAACCCCGTTCGTGGACTTTGAAGGACTGATCATCGTTTTTGGAGTGGGGGTTGGTCTCTGGTAAGTTTAATAGCATGTATTTAGGTTCCTTTATTGTATTTAAAAATACACTAAGAATAAATATGCTTACTTAGGAAGGGCTGTTTGGTAGCTTATAGGTGTTATGACAGTGTTCACAGCCTCTGAGGAGAAAGCAAAGAAGGCCTGTGTAGACAGTCTGATTTACTGTGGAATTCACAGCGTAGGTAGGGAACCATACAGCTAGAAATACTAGCATAGGCATGGGAAGTAGAGGTGTGGGGGGTGCTGCAGCATCCCCAGGTTTTGCGCTGGGCATTCCAGCCACCAGCCCCCTGCCGCCCAGGGTCTCAGCTGCCAGCCCTGGGGGCTCCGCTGCTGGCTCCAGGGTCCCGCCCAGCCACCGGCCCTGCATGCGGGTCACAGCCATCTTACTCCTGTCTGCATCCCCTCCTCCTGGAGTCACGGCCCTGCTCCCAGCCCCAGGGGGCATTGAGGGGCACAGACAGAGCTAAGAGGGGTGCAGCTCAGCACCCCCATTCCAAAAACTGTTCCAGCGCCACTGCCTGTGAGGTAGGGAAGTATTATCCCCACTACACAGATGGAGAACTGCAGCACAGAGAAGCTATGTGACTTGCCTACGGTGACACAGGAAGTCTGTAGCAGAACCAAGAATTGAACTTTGAGTCCCAATCAAGTCCATTAACAATATTTAAGGATACGATTCTGTCACAGAGTCCGTGACTTTAACAGACCTCTGTGACTTCTTCGGCTGACTCAGCCCACTGCAGTGGCAGGGCTGGAGCAGCTGTCAATCTGCACCTAGGAGCAGTGGCAGGGCCAGAGCAGCAGCCAGCGGTCAGCCCCCAGGGACGTTGGAGCAGGAGGAGCAGCCTCTGGAGCAGGGGCTGGCGCTCAGACCCTGACGCAGGAACAGCAACTACTAGGGCCAGAGCAGGAGCAGGCACTATGGCCAGGCTGAGTCGGCCCCCGGGGCCGAAGCAGGAGCCGGTGGTCAGCCGCTGGCAGGGCTCCAACTGGTAGCTCCCCCAGGGTATTTTTAGTAAAAGTCGCAGGCTTCCATAAATTTTTGTTTATTGCCTGCAACCTTTCCAGGACTTTTACCAAAAATACTCATGACAAAAATCTTAACCTTAACAATACTATCCCCCTTCTTACATTATCCTCCCTCTTTTTGGAAGTACAGCCACTAAAAGGGGCATTTCTGGGCATGATGTAACAGCACTTACTACACAGAATGAGCATTGATACCATTTTAAAAATATCAATTTAACAAATTGGAGTGTTCTCTTGAGGTATTGTCTTGACATTTCAAGTAATATGCAAGACATCTGGAAAGGCATACAGGCATCAGTAGATATTTCTGTGGGAAAAAATCCCACTGAAAGGTTTACTGAATCTATCCTCACAACTGTATGATGCACTTAAAAGTCCATTTTCTCTAAAAATAACATGTGTTCCATGCTATATTGTAGGTGGCTAATGAGCTGACTTCAGACATTCCACTTTGTGTTGAACTTGAATGGTAAATCTTTGCACCTTTTCACTCTGTGACTAAGGGTTATGCATTAACTAATAAAGAGGCTTTTTTCTTGATACAAATAGCATATACATATTTAGTGAAAAGAAACTTATTTATCCTCTTTTGTAGACTTTTTATTTTAGTAGACTGCACATATCACAGTGAGAGGTTGACTGGGGCAGCAATTTAACTATTATTTAAATAAAATTGAATTAGAAGGTTTATTGCTTTTTAGAAGCATAAATTTATTAATTTATGCTCTGTATTATGATAAATGACTCCTAGGCATACTTTGAACCTACTTCCTCCTTTGGTAATGCATCTCATTTTTCTTGGTAGTTGTGGCTTAGAATAGACAAAACATACACCCACCAACTCCTCAGACATTTAACAGAATTTGCTCCTGATTGATTGAATAGCTGTGTCAATATAAAGTTCATGCATGTTTTGTTTCCTAAGGTTAATTATCTTTGGGCTCAGGGTGGGTGCACACACACACCCATCCTTTCACAGCAGGTGTGATTTTGAGAAGTCTAGGTACAAATGAGTAAACAAATATCATAACATTATGGACACAGTTTGTAGCGACTGCATAGTTAGAGTTGCATTATAAAATGGGATTAAAATAGACCATGAAGTCTTGTCTTTCTTTAAAAGTAAGTGTCCAATTGTTGTGAAATTTCCCCTCAGTTTTTATGCCTGCTCTATTGCACCACTGTCTAGCAAAACATGGATCTGCTGAGGCCTGCCTCAGTTTCCCCTTCAGTGGGGCAGCAATGGATTCATTTTAACAGCTGAGGCAAGGAGAAGCCAAACAAACATTCTAATTAACATAAGCATATCTCTCTTTAAATAAGCCCTCTGAAAGGAGCACCTGAACAACAGTTTAAAGGCTCTTACCTGTGAGCCCAGGATTGAGCTACTCAAAAAAAGTCTCAAACAAAAAGTCTCTAAGAGACAGGCAAGCTAGCTAGCACCATCCTTGCCAGGTATGCATCTTCTAGTCTCCATACTACACTTTCCCTTGCCTCCTCTTCCAGTTTTAAACAGGTCAGCCCTCAGGGGAGGGGGGGGAACAGGGAACCTCATTAATTATATGCAGGTGATTCTGATTGAAGCTCCTGGCCAGCCTTTCAAAGGTAGTACACTCCCATCGCAATTTCCCATGCAGCTTTGATTGGTTTCTCTTCATAATTATTTTAGTAAGAACACTTTGAATTTTCAGTCTGGTTTATTTTTTTCCATGACAGGCCTACTTTTCATTGGTAACGAATGGTTCTTAACATCACCCTTGTCCATCTACATAAAACTTGTTAGAGATCTGGATCCAAAGAGATCTATATAACAGGTAATTTTTTTTAAAGTGGAATTTAAGGTGATGTTCAGCTGTAATTCACACTCTAACTAGAGCTGGGTGGGAATCAGATTTTTAATTTTTCAGGAAGGTTTCTGATTTCCAATTGTTTTCCATTCTAAAACAGAATGCAAAACAAAAATTTTTGATGTGTCCCAGGAAACAATGAGATTCATTGTTCGGGTCATTCTGATATCATAGTATATAAAATATTTAAATTGAAAATTGAAATGGAGTCACTGTTTTGATTTTCTGTTTCAAAGTATGTTCCAAAAATGTCAAAACATTTTTTTCAATTTTTTTCTTTCAAAACATGTTTTGTCAAAAATGACATGCTTCTGCAAAAAGCTTTGTTTCAATGAATCAGCATTTTCTAATGGAAAAATACTCCATCCAAAAATGTCTTACCAGCTCTAATTAGAGCTGAAAGTTTATGCATTGAGTACGTAAGATGGATGTAGTGATGGGGGCGGGGAGGAGGCTAAGCCCAACCAGGAGTGATGGGTGTGCATGAAACCTTCTCTATCAGGAGCTACACTTTTCTGTCAAACTGTGTCCTATACCAAAGAAGGGCTCATCCTTGCTGACACAAGGATTCAAGCCCAGCTACTGATGGATAAAACATTTTCCATCAGCACCTGCACTTCTACTTCCCAAAAGTGCCCGGATCAGTTCCCTGAGCCTCCCCCTACTGAGAACAAAGGCCATTCTCCTGAAGCCACTAGAGGAATAGAAATATACTTCTCCTAGTAGAAAACCTTCATTTGATAAAACGACCGTTATGGGTTGGGTCCCAGAAATATATTAAACCCACAAATCTCAAAGTCAAATAGCATCCACTATAGCATATAATCTGTGGTTCCTTCCTGCTCGTACAGAGATGTCCTCTATATATCTAATATTTTAGAGTCTTAAACAGTCCCAGTAGTCTTCACTTGTGTCTTCCCCAGAGCACCAAAGACCCTTCAGGACCACATGGGACAGGCACTTGGGAAAGACTCCATCAGAGTCCACTCAAAACTACTCCACAAATATAGAGTTCCCACCTGACTAGTGGGGTTTCTTAGGGGGCTGGCCTGTAGGGAAACACTTTTGGACTCCCCACCCCCCACCAAACTCAGCTTTACTCCCCATGGCTCCACCCCTCTAGATAGTTTCATTCTGCTCTGGGTAGAATCCTGGAACCTGGGGAAACTGAGTACCTGGCTAAGCCTCCTTAATGTAGCTAGCTCTTAGCAGCTGGGTTTCAACAGGCCCCAATAGTCTTTTCACTCCTCTGTGAGAGCTGACAGACAGACAGACAGTTTGGGCTGCTCCCAGGCCATAGGCTTCCCTGCACACTGTTCTCAGTTAGTGGCTGCTCAGATGCTCTTCTCATTCTCCTGGTTTCCTCTCTAAGTACTGCAGGAGCAAGAATCCTACCTATTCCCTTTTGTCCACGGCTTGGCAGAGGTGCAGGCAGCTCAGTTCCAAATCTTGACCCTCCGCAGTGGCTGCCTCTTCTGCGCTGCTGCTGCTGCTTGTGTGGGAGCATATTTAATCCGGCTCCCACTCTCCACATCTCCAGCCTTCCACTTTTAAAATGTCGTCTTTTATCCTCATTTACTACCATTGTTATTTTCTAATGTAAATAGAAGGAAATAACAGCCGTAACTTAGAGAGCTCTGCCACCTACTTATTAGTCAATTTGCTTTTTTTAAATGGCAGACAGTTTGGGTCACAGGGAGTTGCACACACATGTGGAATAGAAGTCATTAAAATCAGTATTTAGGGCTCCATGGTAAAAGTGGTATCTCCTATTATAGATACAGAAAGATACCACAGTTGTCACAGAAACCTGGAACAGTGAAAACTGAGTTTCTAAATGGCACTCACTCTGTGTGTGTATTATTTACATATTCATAATACAGTAGAACCTCAGAGTTATGAACACCAGAGTTACAAATTGACCAGTCAACAACACACTTCATTTGGAACCAGAGGTACAGTCAGGCAGCAGCAGAGACCAACCTCCCCACACACACCCCCACGCCCCGCCCAAACAGTACAGTACTTTAGTTTAGTACAGTAGTTTAAATGTAAACTACTACAAAAATAAAGGGAAAGCAGAATTTTTCTTCTGTATAGTAAGCTGTATAAAGTCAATGTTCAGTTGTAAACTTTTGAAATAACAACCATAACATTTTGTTCGGAGTTCTGGAACATTTCAGAGTTACGAATAACCTCCATTCCTGACGTATTCGTAACTCTGAGGTTCTACTGTATATAAAAACATTACTTATAATGTATATGGCATACATTCTTTTCTATAAGGGAAGGCACCCATCTGAAGAAGAGTGTGAGCAGGAGGAGGCCCCCACTTAGCTGTTAGAGTTTATGACAGCAGTCCCGTCTCCTGGTAGGGAAACCCAGGGCCCTAAGTCCACCAGGTTCAGACCTAGAGGCCCTCTTGGCACCATAAAGAAGGTGTCTCTTCCTACTGCTCTTTCCTCCTCGGTGCATGACATGGCTCACGGTTCTCCCTTGCAATCTAACCCACAGGACTGTACAGGCTGAGGAGTCCCAGATTCATGCTGCATTTCTCCTCCTGAGGTTACTCTCCTGGTGTTACCCCTCTGTGGCCGCGAATGCATATCTGTCTATCTCTGCCTGCCACCCTGCTGTGCTGAAGAGACTCCTATTTAATCCCCTCCTCCAAGTGGAGCTTGTCCAGCAGGCTTCCCAAGCCTAGAGTTTTTCCTGAATTCCTCTCTTTCCAGTGTGGGGTTTATCCACCTCATCACACACACCCCTTACATTCGGCGTTGAGATGCCCAAATCCAAGCTTCACAGTCCACCATCCTGGGAAAAGAAATCTGTGTTCTAGTATTTGTTTCCCTGCCTGCGGTCCACCTAGAAGGCATAGGGTTGTAAGGCCAAATACTACTTCATTAGCCAGGGGTTGGTATCTTTCATGGTACCTAGCCAGCAGAGGCATACGTGGTCAATTATCAAATGGAAAGGATTTCCCAGTAGATAGTATTGCAATACTTCTATGGCCCACTTTGCTGCCAAGGCCTCTTCCTCTATAGTTGAGCAGGCCTTCCATGGAGAAACAATCTCTAGCGGATACAGAGTATCGGATGCTCTCCCCCATTAAAGTCTTGGAACAGTCTTGACCCTAGCCCTATGTCTGAAGCATCTGTGTGGAGTATGAGCTGTCATGTGAGGTAGAAGAGGACCGGTTCTTTGCTCAGATAGTCTTTCAAGGTCCTGATGGCTTTGTCACAGACCTTGGACCAGGCAACCTTCTTGGGGCTAGTGTTCTTCGCTCCAGGGCAGGTCTACAGTACAAACTTGCATTGGCACAGCTGCACTGATGCAACTGCACTGCTGTAGTGCTTCTGGTGAAGATGCTGTAAGCCGACAAGAGAAAGCTTAATAACTCCACCTCTGTGAGAGGCGGTAGCTATGTTGGCGGGGAAAGCATTTACATGGGGGTTATGGTTGGTATAACTATGTCGCTCTGGGGTGTGGATTTTTCACACCCATGAGCGACATAGTTATACCGAAGTAAGTGTGTAGTGTAGACCTGGCCTAATTCTGTGAGAGGTGTTATAGCAAAGCTGGGTATGAATCGTCATAGCAGCCTGCCAGACCCAAACATCATCTAACTTGTTTCTTCATTGACAGGATAGGGAAATCAGTGAAGGTCTGGACCTTCCCAATTAAAGGCCTAAGTTTGTCTCTTCTGATGGTATATCCAAGTTATGTTACCTCATGAAACCCCAACCAGCACTTAGCCAGGTTCACCGTGTCGTTGGTTTCTTCAAGGGCCCATAGGACCACCAAAATATGCTTGCAATGTTTCTCCCAATTATAACTGTAAACAACCATACAGGCTGTCACATACTGGCCGTGTGGTTGCAGGCCCATGTTCATCAGCCATTGCAGGCAGCTGCAACCCCATGAAGGCCGAAGGGCATGGTCTTGAACTGGTTCAGGTCGAAAGGTGCTGCAAAGGCTGCTTTTTTCCTTGAGATCCCTTTGTTAAGGAAATCTGCTAGTAACCCTCAGTCAGATCTAAGGTTGAGATATACTTTGCATCATCTAATCACTCCAACAACTCAACCCCTCATGATATAGGATACACATCAAACATAGATATTGCATTCATTTTCCTAAAGTTGATTTAAAACTGAGACATCCTATCCACCATGGCACTAAGAGAATAGGACTCTGCCACCTGCTCTGATGTTGAACCTCAGTGAGGTACAGATAGAACCCTATACCTCACTGAGGTTCAACATCACCTGCAGCTCCTGATATACAACATCCCACATCTTTCTGAGTAGGGAATGTAGGCTCTTCTGGACCTTCCATCCAGGCTCCATCATGATGTGGTGACAAATCAGCCTGTTTGTCTGGGCCGTGATGAGAACATGGAAGGGAAAGACCTGACCACGTGCAACATCTGAGTCCATTGAGATGGCTGGAACTCTTCTCCAAAGGAAATAGTGTCTGGGTCCTTGGGTAACAGAGCCTGGGGTCCCAGCTCTGGATTGATGGGGGAAGGATGTTATGAATAAGCTCTTACAGTTTCACCAGGCCACCAGAAGGTTTATGTGGTGAATCTGGATCTCTTCTTCTTTCCCAGTTGCTATATCTCATAATCTATTGCTCTTATCCGGTGTACTATCTCAAAAGGCCCTTGCCTACCAGCCATTAACTTTGACTCTGAGTTGGCAATAACAGCAATACCCTGTCACTCCGTTGGAATTTACATGGGTTGGTGTCCCTCTTATAGGCTTGCTCTTGACAGTCTGGGGCCTTTCAGAGATTTTCCTTTGCAAAATCCCTTAGTGTCTTCAGCTTCTTTTGTAGCTGTAGAACATACTCTATTACCCCAGTACCTCTGGGCTCTTGCTTCTCTCAGGTTTCCTGAACTAGATCTATGATTCCCCAGCGTAGTTTCCTATATAACAACTCAAAGGATGAGAACCCCTTTGAGGTCTGGGGAATCTCATGCATTGCAAATAGGAGAGGTGTTAACAAGCAATCTCTGTGGCGAGGGTCTTCAGACACAAACTTTCTCAGCATCCCCTTCAGGGTCCCATTGAATTGTTTGACTAGCCCATCCATTTGGAGTGGTAAGCAGTTGTTCTCAGAGTTTCAATATTCAGTAGTTCACATGAGTTCTTCATCATGAAGTTAATCTTCATGTCTGTTATTATTTCCTTGGGGCTCCCCACCCTTGCAAAGACCTTCATGAGTTCCGTTGCTCAGGTCACCATGTTGGTTGAGCAAAGAGAAGCAGCCTCGGGGTACTGCATTGAATAAGCCACAATTACCAGTATGTGTTGGTGTCCATTCGTGCTCTTCTCTAGCAGTCCTATCAAATCCATGTTGATTCTCTCAAAGGGGTAGTCTATTACTGGCATTGTTATTAGGGGGTCCCTTGTAGTGCTCTTGATTCTTGCCAACTGACTTTCCAGGCAGGACATGCATTATTCCCTCCCCCATTTGCAAATGCCCAGCCAACAGAACTGGCGGTAATCCTCTCAAGGGTTTTCTCCCTTCCCAGATGTCCAGCACATGGTACCAAGTGCAGAAGTCAAAATAACTCCCTCCAAAAGGGGCAGGATACAGGAGTTGGTCCCAAACTTTGCCAACCAGTAAAGTTGTTCCTCTCTCAACTCAAAGTGTGGCCTTGTGCTATCTCTCAGTCAATTACTTCCTGTTGAAAGCTGTTTTCTATTTGTATGCCCAGCACAAGGTGGAATCTCCCTTTTGTTCCCCCAAGAAGACCCTGTTTGGTGGTCTTGAGCTCACTGGTCCCTTCAAGGCCCTTCTGCATGTTGTGAAGTCTCCACTGTCAGAGGACAGCCTGCAGCAGAGCCAGTCTCCTAGCAACCCAATGAGAGCAGCTGGCTCTAATAGAAGCTGTCTGATTGACTGTGCCAGGCTGCAGAAATCTGCAGGCTGATACTTAGTCTCAGTAGCAGCAGTTGTCCAGTTGCTCAACGCATTCTTGGCCTGCAGCTGCACTTGGTCCTGTCCCTGCTTCCACTGTCTCTAGCCTTGCTCATGCCTCAGACTATATCTGCTCCTGCTCTAGCCCTCAGTTCCTTCCTAACCTCTGACACCTGGCTCAGACCCTTAGTTCCACCTTCTGACTGTAACTTCAGCCTTTGTTTTAGGCTTTGGTTTCTGACTCCCAGCTCCAACCCTCTGCTACACCTTCTGACTGCAATTGAAGTTAACCCTTCGGTTTAGGCGTCGGTCTCTGACGCCCAGCTATGTCCCTTGACTTTGCTCTTGGACCTGCTCCCATCTAGATTCAAATCTAAGAGGTAGGCCAGACTCTTGCCTCAACCACTAGGCCAGATGACCTATGACTTGGTTGCCGACACCTGCCCTGGGTCTTTTCTCCACGGACCCAGCCTCTTTCCTGGCCATGGAGGCATGGTCATCCCCTACAGGCAAGTCCTTCTCTTGCATCTGCAAGACTCACCAAAGAACTTTCAGTCACAGTCTTGGGCCACTGGGTAGGCAAGAGAGCTTGCCACCCCACATGTAGAGTCTCAGCGTGGTTCCCCACTGTCAGCAGTATCCTTCATGAAGTATGGGCACATGTCTCCATGCATTGGCCACGGTTGGAAGACAGGATACTGGGCTAGATGGACCACTGGTCTGACCCATTATGGCCATTCTTATTTATGTGCTTCAAGAAGATTGTGTCAGGTGTCAGTTGGTGTCTCATGGCCCTCAACCAGCTTTTCCTTTAGGAAGTTCTGGCTGCATCCTGAATCTATTTATCCCATCATTTTGTACCCATAGGCCCTCACTGGGACTATCTTCTTAGCTGGTCCCTGTTTGCAGACTCTAAGAGTGGCTGTCCAGGCTTGTCATAAAGGGGCAGTTGCATCAAAAATGACTGTGCTCTCCACACTTGATGCAACTGCCTGCCAGTGAGACACCATCTGCCCCACCCCCCTCCATTAAGGGTATCACAGACAGAGAAGCCTTGGCTTCCACGCTCCCCAGCTTCCTAGGCTTCTATGTCCTGGAAGGTCCTTGCTCAGCCTCCTAGTCTTTGCCATAGAAGGGACACAGGCCTCACACCATCAGACAGTCTCCTGTGGCCTGTTCCCTCCGCCACACTCGACCTTCCACATTCAGCAATGGCCTGGTCTCAGAGGCCCCATTTTTGGGGGTTTGAGAGGGTGCCCCTTCAACTGCCGGGCAGTTTTCTGTAGGACACATCACTTCTAACAGAATGCCTGTTCAATGTCTCTGTACCCATTCTTATCCCCCAGCTGGGAGAACCTGGACAAATTGCTCAAGTACAATATCCTCTGCCACCTTCACTCCAGTTCACCTGTCTGGGGTTAGTCAGCACCAGCAATAATCCTTGAGGTGTTGGTACACTACTGGAGGGCAGGGCCCCAGCAGATATCTTTCTCTCCAGAAGTACAGGTGGTACATCTTTGGGGATATATCAAAGTAATCTAAAATGACCATCTTTACCTTATGGTAGTCTCAGGCATCCTTGTGGTCTATCACCCTGTAGGCTGCCTGATTGGCCATACATTATGGGGCCAAGAGCATGGCCCAATGATCTGGTGTCCAGGCTCCACAGTAGCCATATGATCAAATGTCACCAAAAAGGCTTCATCCTCTGGGCCCATCTTCATCAGCTTGACTGCTATCCTGGGGGTTATAAGAGTATTGCCATCTGCTGGACCAGTTGTTGTTGCTGTTCTTCGTGTTGGGTGGTCAGCTCTTGAATGAACTGCTGCTGCTGCTGAGCTGCTTATTGCTTGTGTTGTGTGGTGAACTATTGCAGTAACTGACTCGGCTGTTGCTGTAGCTGGGTTGCCTGTTGTTGTTGGCTCTCCACCCTCCACTTCAGCAGCTTCTCCACATATATGCTGCTTCCTATCCACCCCCTTCCCCACACACTTCTCTGTGCGCCTTTCTTACATACTTCAGCAGGACTCATCTGTCGTGCTTGCATTCTCCACCAGTTGGGAGTAGGGGGATGAGGGCCCCAGATAGTGGTAAGAGTCTGTGGCGGCAATTCTGCCTAGTGGTAAGAGTCTGTGGCTACAGCCCCACCTAGCAGTAGCGGGTGGAGGAACCCAGGCCCTCCCATTCCACAGGATTCTGACCCAGCAGCTCTCTTTGGTGCCATAAGGAAGGCATCCACTACCTGAGGTCCAGCTTACATAGTCTTCTAGATCTCTTCCTACCCTCCTCAGGGCATATTGTAGCTGAGGGCCTCTACAGGTTTGAAAGTCCCAGCTTCATGCAGCACTCCTCCTCCTGGAGATACTTTCCTGGTGTAACCCCTCCAGAGCAGTGAGTGCCGGTCTCTCTCTCTCCACCCTGATGTGCTTAAGCTCCTCCTCCTCCTAGAACATGCCCAGCAGGCCTGTTGAGGCAGGTCTTCCAGGGGCCGAGTTGTTCCTGCACCCTTGTATTTCCAGTATGGGGTTTATCCACCCCATCTCAAAGAAGAATTGTAAAAATGTTCAAATTATCATGGCATCAAGGTCAGATCTGACACATCATTTTAAATCTATGGACAATCATCATTCAAATCAAATTGAAAGGTATGGCATAGCAGTCTAGGTGGAGTTTGAATCAGACCACTTAAATGTTCAGAATTAGAGAACACCAGGTTATGATGCAGGGGCCTGATCCAACAAAAGTTGTTGGAAATATGGCTTTCATGGCCACTTTGTTAAGAACAATGCTACATGGAGAATCATGCAGGGCCTCACCTTGTATTAGTGCAGAGTTCCACTAACTTCACTAAAGGATCAAGACTTCTGAAACGTAATAGCCCACTAATTCAATAAAGGAAATAAAAACCATTCTAAATCTTTTCACACATGAAGTTACCTTCAAACATCAAATGATTGAGAAAAAGGAACTGAAATATGCAAAAAGACCTTTGAATGTGATATGCAGCTTAACATACTGAAATCACTTAGGGGTGATTTATGTTGTATCATGACTGAAGTGAGAATGACTCCTTTTCAATTAATCTGAACATTTACTTTGGATGTTCACAGCATAGTATTACTAAAATATAGCTTATGCTTCACAGAAACCAAGTCTACTGAAGGAACACACCTACCCACTGCATCCCACTCCGTGGCAAACTCCTGACTACCTTCTACAGCTATTGGTTCCTGAAATCAGCCCTAAGAAAGACAATGTTTTCACCATTAGAAATAAATTACTTTTACAGAAAAGCAAACTAGGTTCATTAAAGAACTCATTTGATGAAGCAATACTGAAAGAAAGATAAATAGGAGCCTAGAAAACCACAGGAATAACAATGGGATCCGCAACGCCTGAGTTAAGCATCTAGGCGCTCTATAAAATGAATGTGGAGAGACAGGCACCACAAAAGCCAGTGCTGCTTAAGATAACCAATGGGAGATGCCAACCAAGGGGGTGTTTGCTAAGCCCTGCCCCTCTCACCTAAATCCAGGCTGCACAGGGATGTCTGTCTGCTTGCAATCTACAAGCCAGGTTCAATTCTCCCTTCTGCCTAAGGGGGAGATAGACTTATGAATAGGGGTCTCCCACCTCTCAGGAGAGCTCTCTAAACATTAAGTAATGGCATAGTGTTATGTGGAGCTCCCTCAAACTCTCCTGTTGAAGCTGTTCCAGTGTGGATAAATAATTAGTCATTAGAGCAGGGGCACTAGCCCCTGGGTCTCCTACAGTCAAGATTGGTGCTCTAACCATTAGGCTATAGAGTAATTCTCATGCTTGTTCTCTCTCTCTGGCCCAACAACATGTAAATTTATTTATTTCCAGTGGAACCGATGCAGTTAGGGAACTTTTACTCTGAAAATTAAGGTGCTGGTTGAATTTAAGTGCCTACATGGTTAGGTGGCAGCCAAGCAGGAGTTTTGAGATTGCAGTGGAGCCTAAGTATGGTACTTGGGCACCCAAGTACATTTGCGGATGTAGGCCAAGGGATTGATCCAGCTGCCTCTCTCTCCAGGAGAGCCAGGGCTTGCTTTCTTGGCTCCTGCTGTGAAATTGACAAGATGTAAGGGTTGCAATGTTGAGACAGAGACCGTGTTGCTCTAACTACACCAACATAAGCCTTATGTCGCTTGTGGAGGTGGAGTTATGATGTCGGGCACTTAGGCTTGGTCTACACTACAAAGTTAGGTTGACATGAGCCACTTTAGGTCTACACTACTGAGTCCCTTCTGCCAATCTAGGTGGCGTGTGAAGTCAACTTCTGTACCCAGGGCTGGCTCCAGGGTTTTGGCCGCCCCAAGCAGCCAAAACAAAACAAAACAAAACAAAAAAAAAGCCGCTATTGCGATGTGCAGCGGCAATTCAGCGGGAGGTCCTTCACTCCCAGGCGGAGTGAGGGACCATCCGCCGAATTGCCGCCGAATACCTGGACGTGCCGCCCCTCTCCGGAGCGGCCGCCCCAAGCACCTGCTTGACAAGCTGGTGCCTGGAGCCAGCCCTGTCTGTACCCAACCTCCACAAGAGGCGTTGCGCTTGATTCGACATCCATGGGCCAACATAGGGATAGTGTAGACACTGTGTTGTGTAATTTGAATGAATTGGCCTCAAGGAAGTGTCCCACAGTGCTCTGCTATGACCACTCTGGAGAGCACTTTCAACTCCACTGCATATCAGCCATGTACACAGGAAACAGCCGCTCCCCTGTTAAAGGCCCAAGAACTTTTGAATTTGCGGGCTTGAGTCTCCATGATCAGCTGTGCTGACAAGCTCTCCATGCTGGTCAAATGCGCTCCAGCATGGAGTACACTGGAGGTGGTGGATTTTATTGCTGTGTCGGGAGACGCTCCAGAACAGGCAGAGCTCCAATCGAGCAGAAGCAGTGCTGACATCTATGCCAAGATCGCATGGGGGGATCCCATTCTCCCCAACAGCCAAGAACTGTTTTTAATCCTGGAGCCCATCCCTTCACAGGACCAGCTGGCGGCAGAGCGTGATGCTGGGGAAGGCACCTCTGGTGAGTACACATTTCCAATCAAACTGTAGGGCTTACATGCTATTATTTTTAATGTTGAATCTGAATGAAAGAGTAGGTGTAGTGGGTATTGGTGGCCACTCCAGCTATGCAGAAGGTGCTCTCCAAAAAAGCCTGTTTATGTGCCTGGGCAGGCGCGGCGCCAGGGTTTTTGCCGCCCTAGGCAGCAGCGCTCCTCCTCAGAGCATTCGGTGGCGGGGGTCCTTCTGTTCTGCATCTTTGGGGCGCTTCGGCGGTGGTCCTGGAGCGAGTGAAGGACCTACCGCTGAAGTGCCCCGAAGACGCGGAAGGACCCCCCCGCCGCTGAATTGCTGCCGAGGACAGCAAAATGCCGCCCCCCAAATCCTGTTGCCCTAGACGACCACCTAGGGTAGCCTAGTGGAAGCGCTGGCCCTGTGCCTGGGGATGGACTGGGAATCCTCCATGGAGATCTCTAGGAAGCTTTCATGGAGGTACTCTGCAATCCTTTGCAGAAGGCTTCTGGGAAGGGCTGCCTTATTTCGTCCACCACGGTAGGACAGTTTCCCGCGCCGCTCCACTGTTATCTCTGCTGGCATCATTGCGGCACACAGCACAGCAGCATAAGGACCAGGTCTGTACCCAGATGCTTGCAGCATCTGCTCCCTTTCTGCCTTTGTTACCCTCAGGAGAGTGATTTCGCATATGGTCACCTATGGGAAACGGGGAACATTTTCAATGCTAGCCCTTAAACTGCAAACAATTCAACAAGTAATCAACCCCCTGTTTGGTGAAATCTGGGTCACACAACCACGCTTTCCCAAGCGTGCCGTGGTTGTGGTTGGAAGGGATCACCTAGTACTGCAACCAGCATTTAAAAAAAGGGGGGCGGCTTCTTGTTTGTCTTCCTTTCCCCCCCATCCCGGTGCTGCTTTTGTAAAAATCAAACTATTTTGGGGTCTTTACACTGGTGCCTGTCCTCAAGCACCATCCAGTTGCGAGGGAAAGGTGGCTTTTCTCAAGTTCCAACCTGTGATCCCAAGGATGTCTTCACAAAAGCAGCAGCACAAGACCTCTTGCCCACACCTCGAGGCCTTACTCACCATGGCTGGAGCAGCAAACCAACTCTTGCAGTAGCCAGCGGTTGTGATTACGTTGTGGAGTCCAGGGAAGTGCACTGAGCGGTGTGATTTTTTTTATAAAAAGATTTAACCTTGCACCAGAAACATTGTATGCACTGTCAATGCTACCCTTGTGCTTTGTATTCTTTGCAGCTGAAGGCTTATCCGTCGGCATATTCTCCACACTGGGACAGAGACTTTCCCAGTTCAGAAGTCAGAAAAAGAAGACTTGGGAGGACATGTTCAATGAGTTAATGCGCGTCTTCGAGAGTGACAAGATGGAGCTCAGCGCATGGAGGATTACACTGTCCGGGAACCTGGATATGAACAGGGAGAACAGGAGAGCATGCAGGGAACAAGAACATGCCACGCAGGAAGAGATGCTGAGGGTTATGATGCTATAGGGTTATGTCTGGCTGAGGTTCAAGAAAGGCAGCTGGATGCTAGAATCCCTCTGCAGCCTATGCTGAACCTGCTGCCACCATCGCCCAATTCTACATCCTCCTCCCCCAAATGTCTGATGAGGCGGGGGGTGGAGGAGAGGAGAGTTTGGGATCCCTTGCACTCAACACCAGGGTACAAAGACCAGAAGGTGCCCATTCCCACACCTTTGATTGTTATTGCAGTGCAACTGTAGGCAAGCTGTCCTTGTTCCACCCCCACCCCAGCCCACCTCAGTTTTATCAGTCCTTTTTCCCCAGGTTATCTTTTCATAGATTCATAGATTATAGGACTGGAAGGGACCTCGAGAGGTCATCGAGTCCAGTCCCCTGCCCGCATGGCAGGACCAAATACTGTCTAGACCATCCCTGATAAATATTTATCTAACCTACTCATAAATATCTCCAGAGATGGAGATTCCACAACCTCCCTAGGCAATTTATTCCAGTGTTTAACCACCCTGACAGTTAGGAACTTTTTCCTAATGTCCAACCTAGACCTCCCTTGCTGCAGTTTAAACCCATTGTTTCTGGTTCTATCCTTAGAGGCTAAGGTGAACAAGTTCTCTCCCTCCTCCTTATGACACCCTTTTAGATACCTGAAAACTGCTATCATGTCCCCTCTCAGTCTTCTCTTTTCCAAACTAAACAAACCCAATTCTTTCAGCCTTCTTTCATAGGTCATGTTCTCAAGACATCATTTAATCATTCTTGTTGCTCTTCTTTGGACCCTTTCCAATTTTTCCACATCTTTTTTAAAATGCGGCGCCCAGAACTGGACACAATACTCCAGCTGAGGCCTAACTAGAGCAGAGTAGAGCGGAAGAATGACTTCTCGTGTCTTGCTCACAACACACCTGTTAATACATCCCAGAATCATGTTTTCTTTTTTTGCAACAGCATCACACTGTTGACTCATATTTAGCTTGTGGTCCACTATAACCCCTAGATCCCTTTCTGCCGTACACCTTCCTAGACAGTCTTTTCCCATTCTGTATGTGTGAAATTGATTTTTCCTTCCTAAGTGGAGCACTTTGCATTTGTCTTTGTTAAACTTCATCCTGTTTAACTCAGACCATTTCTCCAATTTGTCCAGATCATTTTGAATTATGACCCTGTCCTCCAAAGTAGTCGCAATCCCTCCCAGTTTGGTATCATCCGCAAACTTAATAAGCGTACTTTCTATGCCAATATCTAAGTCGTTGATGAAGATATTGAACAGAGCCGGTCCCAAAACAGACCCCTGCGGTACCCCACTCGTTACGCCTTTCCAGCAGGATTGGGAACCATTAATAACAACTCTCTGAGTACGGTTATCCAGCCAGTTATGCACCCACCTTATAGTAGCCCCATCTAAATTGTATTTGCCTAGTTTATCGATAAGAATATCATGCGAGACCGTATCAAATGCCTTACTAAAGTCTAGGTATACCACATCCACAGCTTCACCCTTATCCACAAGGCTCGTTATCCTATCAAAGAAAGCTATCAGATTGGTTTGACATGATTTGTTCTTCACAAATCCATGCTGGCTGTTCCCTATCACCTTACCACCTTCCAAGTGTTTGCAGATGATTTCCTTAATTACTTGCTCCATTATCTTTCCTGGCACAGAAGTTAAACTAACTGGTCTGTAGTTTCCTGGGTTGTTTTTATTTCCCTTTTTATAGATGGGCACTATATTTGCCCTTTTCCAGTCTTCTGGAATCTCTCCCGTCTCCCATGACTTTCCAAAGATAATAGCTAGAGGCTCAGATACCTCCTCTATTAGCTCCTTGAGTATTCTAGGATGCATTTCATCAGGCCCTGGTGACTTGCAGGCATCTAACTTTTCTAAGTGATTTTTAACTTGTTCTTTTTTTATTTTATCTGCTAAATCTACCCCCTTCCCATTAGCATTCCTTCAGACTTCTCGGTGAAGACCGAAACAAAGAAGTCATTAAGCATCTCTGCCATTTCCAAGTTTCCTGTTACTGTTTCTCCCTCTTCACTAAGCAGTGGGCCTACCCTGTCTTTGGTCTTCCTCTTGCTTCTAATGTATTGATAAAAAGTCTTCTTGTTTCCCTTCATTCCTGTAGCTAGTTTGAGCTCATTTTGTGCCTTTGCCTTTCTAATCTTGCCCAGGCATTCCTGTGTTGTTTGCCTATATTCATCCTTTGTAATCTGTCCTAGTTTCCATTTTTTATATGACTCCTTTTTATTTTTTAGATCATGCAAGATCTTGTGGTTAAGCCAAGGTGGTCTTTTGCCACATTTTCTATCTTTCCTAACCAGCGGAATAGCTTGCTTTTGGGCCCTTAATAGTGTCCCTTTGAAAAACTGCCAACTCTCCTCAGTTGTTTTTCCCCTCAGTCTTGATTCCCATGGGACCTTACCTATCAGCTCTCTGAGCTTACCAAAATCTGCCTTCCTGAAATCCACTGTCTCTATTTTGCTGTTCTCCCTTCTACCCTTCCTTAGAATTGCAAACTCTATGATTTCATGATCACTTTCACCCAGGCTGCCTTCTACTTTCAAATTCTCAACGAGTTCCTCCCTATTTGTTAAAATCAAGTCTAGAACAGCTTCCCCCCAGTAGCTTTTTCAACCTTCTGAAATAAAAAGTTGTCTGCAATGCAGTCCAAGAATTTGTTGGATAGTCTGTGCCCCGCTGTGTTATTTTCCCAACATATATCCGGATAGTTGAAGTCCCCCATCACCACCAAATCTTGGGCTTTGGATGATTTTGTTAGTTGCTTAAAAAAAGCCTCATCCACCTCTTCCACATGGTTAGGTGGCCTGTAGTAGACTCCTAGCATGACATCTCCCTTGTTTTTTACCCCTTTTAGCCTAACCCAGAGACTCTCAACACTTCCATTTCCTATGTCCATCTCTACCTCAGTCCAAGTGTGTACATTTTTAATATATAAGGCAACACCTCCTCCCTTTTTCCCCTGTCTATCCTTCCTGAGCAAGCTGTACCCATCCACACCAACATTCCAATCATGTGTATTATCCCACTAAGTTTCAATGATGCCAACAATGTCATAGTTGTATTTATTTATTAGCACTTCCAGTTCTTCCTGCTTATTCCCCATACTTCTCGCATTTGTATATAGGCATCTAAGATACTGGTTTGATCTTTCCTCCCAGTTTTGTCCTGACCCTCCTTTCTCTCTGCCAATATAGCCCACACTCCCTCTCATTTCCGACCCATCTCCCCGGTCTCCATGTTCCCCACTTACCTGTGGGCTTTGCTCACCTGTCCCTCACCTGCTCAACAGTCTGTTGATTGCCCTGCCAACTTGGATCACAACAGATCCTCTGGCAGATTTACCCATTCCGAATTGATTCCCCACTGACCTGTAGCAGTCTGGTGTTGTAAGCTTCCACAGAGTTATCACCACTGTCAGAGCAGCTCTCATTTTAGTATTGTTGTGCTTCAGGGCTGGGGAAAGCTCTTCACACAGTTCCTGGAAAGTGCCTTACACAATCGAATGTTCTGCAGCCACTGCTCATCATCTCATAGCTGCATAACAATGTGGTCCCACCAGTAGGTGCTTGTTTCCCGGGCCCAGAAGCAGTGCTCAACGGTGTCAAAATGATGCGTGACTTTCGCCAGTAACTGCAAATTGCTCCGCTCCATGGCTTCCAGCAGGACTGCTTGCGTGGCATCACATTATTCTACGTGGTGGCTCCTGTTTTGGCTGCGTAAATACTGCAGGATAAGGAATGAGGTGTTTGTAATGCTCACAACAACAGTGTACAGCTGAGCAGGGTCGATGCTTATCATGCTATGGCGTCTGCACAGGTAACCCAGGCTTATGAAAAAAGGCGCAAAAAAGGCTTGGTTTGCTTCAGGGAGAGAGGAAGGAGAGAGTGAGGTAAGTGCATCATGGGAGGCTAACACCATGTTCCCATAACCACCCATGCAAACATGATGATCCCATAAGGCATTGCAAGCCCAACCCAAAATTCCACTCGGCTATATGCACTTTGAGATAGCTACTCACAGTGCAGTGCTCCGTGCGTCGATACAAGCACTGCTAGTGAGGATGCACTCCACCGACATAATGAGCATAGTGGGGACATGCAAGATCCACTTTCTTAAATCAGAGGCTCGATGCTGACTTACATAAAATTGCATTAACTTTGTAGTGTAGACATGGCCTTACATCGGTGGGAGGAAGGCCGTAATGTAGACACTGACATAATTAGGTCAACATAAATCAGCTTATGTCGACCTAACTGTATAGTGTAAACCAGCCCTTAGAATCAGTGAGATAGATCAGACTGCTGAATTGATAGTGGTATATTCTGAAAAGGTATTATTGCTAAAATTATTTTTCTCCCAATGAGCCTTGCTATATTCTATCAGTGAACACCAGGAAAAAAAGAATGCAAAGGGAAAGTAAGTGACAAATGAGAAATATATTTCACAGAAAGCTCTGTTTACAGGCGGGTACTAGGAAGAAATGATCGGTCAGGAGCTCCAACACCCACATCCCAACTCCTACACTTTTTGTTATGATTTGTCAAAAATCTACTAAAATAATAATAATAAAAAAAATTCCAACTAGAATCTGATCAGTTGGTTTTCTCCTATTGTTGGGGATTCCTTGTGAATAGAAGCAGTACTACTTTTCCTTCATAGTGGAAGCATACTGGATATGCTGCAGTCAGGTTAGTAATCAGTACAGTTATTAATACTATAAAGATATTAATACCACAGAGTTGTCAATAGTTCTATTTCTGTGACTTTATTCCCCTGCCAAATGAAAGTCTTCTGTAATTTACTGGGCAAACTCATTCACTTCCATGCCTGTAAACACTGAAAATATCTAACATTTTTATAACACCTTTCATTTTCAAGAATTTTAAAAGCAGTTTACATGTATTTTTATTTCTGTATATATACACACACACATACACAAAGGGATAAACACCTAAAAAGTTGAAATTTAATAACTTCAATATCATGGTGCTATCAGAGATATTGCAGTAGTTCCCTATACTTAAAATTGGATGTCTATAACTGATAGCTCACATAAGAGTAGGGCAAATGTTGATATTTTCATGGTGACTAATGTGTATTTATCTACTGTATGTAACTAGCCACATACAGAGAGGGAATGTGGTCTAAAGCAGGAAACGGGTCTATTTCAGAATTTGTCACCAACGGTGAGATGATAAACAAGAAAATGAACTTTGTGGTTCAATTTCATCATCTGTAAAACTGCAACAATCCCCATGTTGTAATATCCTTTCAGATCCTTAAATACGGATACAATGTATTATAAATGCAGAGTGCTGTGAAACACACATTATTTTATATATTGTAGAATCTTGATGATATTTTTTTATCTTCCCTCAATCTGCTTGGTTAAAATGTACCTTGTTGCCAAAATTAAATGTTTCTGCAATTGTTCTTCCCAGAAGGAAATCATTCTACCTTTGTCACCAATGATGTCTAACCAGAGGAAAAAGTAGCCAAGATTTTGGCTGGGCCTTCCAACATGTTTCCATGGGGAAATGATCTATTTTAATATGAAGCCTCTGTAGATAAGGATTTTGCTTATTAAAAATCCAAAGGGATAACGAGACAAATATTTACTGTTTCCAAAAGTAATAGTAGTAAAAAAACTATAATGCCAAGGGGAAAGTTATTCTTTTGATTATGCATATGCCCTCAGCTTTCAGGAAATATGTACTATCTCCGGAAGTATTTTTCTTCTTGGACAATGTTTACACTGCTGCTACCCTCAGATATGGACAAGATTTGTTTCTTATATATATTAAATGTAAAAATCTATATGCCATGTTAAGGTAGCATATTCCAATTAAACAAAAAGTGTCAGTAATTGCAAAATCATGCTTCCTACAGCAACCTGGTTCATATATAATATTGTATGCTATTAATGTAGCAACATACATAGGAACAGAAAATACTCCATACTGGATTATATGCATAATGTGGCTAAATTAACATGGAGTGACAAAATAGAACTGGAGTAACACATTGATGACTTTTGCTTTTCCTGGCTTTTAGTGTAATTTCACAACATGACTGTTGCATTAGAGACTTTTTGGTATTTAAATTTCCCTGTTTTTTCTTTCAAGAAAGCAAAGGGCTGAAAGTCTCCACAGAGAAGCTATAAGAATTTAAGGTAGCAACTGCACATAGGGCTTGATCCGAAGTGCACTGAAGTCAGTGGTTGCTGGATCAAACTCAGAACCCACCTTAAATACTCTAATATGTTCCTGAAGTGGTAGAAGGAAAAGCACTAACAATGATCTTTGGTAAGTGTACATCTATGAAAAATTAGCATTGCCAGCAACAAGCAATCAAAGTATATTAGTCAGGCCTTCCAAATTAATGAGATTGGCTTAAAAACATGAGATTTTAAGTATATAATACATTTTGGGTTCTATTAGTTTACCTTCTGTTTTTTGAACATTTAGGGTATTCTTGTGTCAAGTTTTATCTTCAACACTGAGGCTAGAAACTCACTCCAAGAACTGAAGCTTTAAGAAAGTCTTGCGAGGAACTCACAAGAGCTGTCAATCCTGGAAGTCATACACACGAACGTTGCTTCACCATGTAAGGGCAAACATTAAGACAACATTTTCTATTGCAGGTAGAGATGCCATTTTAAAGGCTTTTTTTATTAGAACTGTGAGAGAATGGGTATTTCCATCCCATGGAACATTTTGCATTTCCATTAAACATTTTGTTTCGCACTAGAACAAAAATCAAATTTCTGCAGGATGGACATTGTCAAAAACATCTATTTTGGAAGGATAAAAATTGATTTAAAAAATTCAGTTTAAGCTACTCATTGTCCCATGGTCCTCTGCAGCCCATCTAGCGGGCTCCCAGGCAACCTGGGAGACAGGCAACTTGGCCTGGCAGGAAACCAGGCAGGCAGTTTCCATTTACATTTTTGATGGACTTAGCATACTCCCATGGAACATTTTGATTCCATTGAATCAGACTTTTCAAACAGAAAACTCCAACAAGCTCTATTATTTATATGACTATTACTGTACAACCAAATCTATTCAGACTTGGCTATTGATGTATTCTTGTATGAGAATCATTACCATATCAAATTTCAAACTTCAGTTGTGTGCAAAAAGAGTATGGCATTTTTTTATTAAAGTTGAGAAAAGCATTTTACCTTCATAAGGAGTTATTGGGCTCTGCAAGTTAAGTGATTTTTTTCAGACTTTCCACACAAAAAAAGAAAAAGAAAGTAGTGACTTTTAGCCAGAGAAAGCACCAAAAATGTAGAATGGAGCTTCCGAACAGTGCAGGGATCCAGCCACAGAGGGTCAATGGTAGGGTTGAGGCCATAGTGTTTACAAACAACTGCCAAATATTTACTCCATTATGTATTGGTAATTTGTTCGCTATATTGTAACTGATGTAAGTACAGTTATCTCAAGCTATTGCAAAGTTGATTTATTTTGTCTTTGTTTAATAAATAAAAGAAAGAAAGAAAAGTAATTGATAAACCCAGAGAAGATTTTATTCTGAATAACAGATATATTAACATTTACTAATAGCAAAACATGGTGCTGGATTATGTTTAATGATCAAAAAATGATTTCTAATGATCCTTCTGTTTCAGATTTGGTCTCTTAACACTTCAAAACCAAATAAATATAAGTAAATAGATTAAAAACTCTCCAGTGACAACTCAGCTTAGTGGACCAAAGTTTAAACTGGTTTTCTCATAGGACTGCACGAGTGCCAAATATGTATTATTTTAATAAGGGAAGGCTTTTGTAACAACCTGCAGGCCCAAAGTACCTATCAACAGAGTTGCCAATGATCATAGACATCATGCCTAAATTATATACCAATAGACTGTGCCTACTATGGGGGACTACTAATTTTTAGAGGGACTTCTGTTTTAGTGGTGTAACCCACGAAAAACAAAATATATAATCTCCAAATATACAGTACAGCTTTGGAAATTTTGTTATCCCAACTGATGTGCTTGAAATTAGAGATGGGGCTGAGCCACCAGATTTAGTTCTGGATCCAGATTCCAACCTCCACACATATGCACACAGTTTGCGAGTATTCTGCTTCAGGGGGTTGATTTGAGCCCATTGCCTCTAGGAAAAAGATGTTCAGTGGCATTAACACTATGAACAATATGTTTTGTGTAACCGGGTGCCAATAGTTAGAATATGCCAAAAAAGAGAATGTGTTGGTGGCTGATAATAACCTAGGGATCAATGTGCATTATAGCCAGTCTGACACCTTTTAACTAAGTAACCTTAAGATGAGGAGCCTAGATTTTCCATAGGGATTGTACCTCCAGTGAGCACCCAATAGGGAGAAGATGGCAGAGGACAAAACCAGTTGTAAGTTTCTAAGGTGAGAGAGGGACACAGTTAGGGTGACCAGACATCCCGATAAAATCGGGACTGTCACGATTTTTAGGTGTTTGTCCCACGTCCCAACCAATGTTTGGTCGGGACGCAATTTGTCCCGATATTTCACACTCCTGTTTTTTGCTTGTTTGTTTTGTTTTGTTTTGTTTTGTTCTGCCGGCGGGACTCCGCTTTTTTTTCCCCCTCCCCCACTGCCAGTGGGACTCTGACTCCTTTTTTTTTTTTCTTCGCTGGCGGGGCGCCCCCCCCCCCATGTGGCCCGATATTTTCTTCATCCCATCTGGTCACCCTAGACACAGGATGCCATCCAGTCCAAGAAGTGGGCAGCACTGACTGGGAAAGAACTGTTGTCAGAGCAGCCGTGTATGTGCCTTCTTGTATTGTCTCATGCCTATGGAACTCTAGCAAGAATAAAAGGCCACAATCCTGCAAACATTTACACAAGCTTGACTTTAAGTGGTTGCACTGAAGTCAACTCGACTGCTCACACACTTAAAGCTAAGCTCATGTGTAACCCACACACCTCCTGGGTGTGGTGTTCTGTCCCATCTAGTGGCACAGAGAGCACGTAGAGAGATATTAATGAGTCTGCTCTACAGCCTTGGCTAACAGCCATATGGCTTTTAGCTCCTGCAGCAGAGGCTCATGCATTTAGCTCCAAAGGTCCCAGGTTCGATCCCACCCGTCGACGACCGGGGTCTGTTGGTGTTACGCATGCATATTTGCAGCTAAAATTGCTTCCTCCTTCTGCCAGCAGAAACATAAAGAGAAAACGGATAATCTTCTGTAGGTTGAATCCCCATGGGGTTCCTCACTGTCAAAGTGAGATATAATTGAGATATAATTGATGAAGTTAGTGACTCTGGCCCTGAATTGTTCATTTGGATTTCTGGCAAGTGATAAAACAAGAAGTACTGATAATGAAATGTTAAATACAAAACAGGCTCTGGCATGGAAAATAATTCCTCCAACCAATCTATCTTGGGGGACTTGTTTTCAAATTTCCACTCATATCCATAGCCAGCATATCACAATGGAATTAGATATCAAGATAAATGAGAAGTGAATTTGAAAGCTGGAGGAGAGAAAGGATACACAGACAAAACCCATCCATTACTAACATAGGAGATATTGTGTCTCAAAAGCTGTGTTGTGGCTGGGTAATTAAGAATTACTTGGCAATAATGGCAGACTATTTTCAACAGTGTGCATGCTAGCTTTGAAAACAAACATCATCGCACCAGACTGAGGCCATGTCTATACTGTGGGTGCTACAGCATCATAGTTATGCCACCATAGCTTTGATGCTGTAACCCCACAGTGGGGACAAAGTCTGGTGATGGAGGGATTTTTCCTTTTCTGTAGGAACTCCACCTCCCTAGTAACAGTAACTAGAGGTCAATGGAAGCATTCCTTTCATCAACCTAGCTGCGTCTACACTGGGAGCTAGGACAGTATAGCTATGGTGCTGAAGGATGCAGATTTTTCACACTCCTGAGCACCATCGCTACATCAACCAATGTTTTAAGTGTAGAAACTCGATCACTTTCTGAACTTGTTTTCTCTGCAAGTTATGGAGCTGTGTTTCCCTAGAATCTAAAATAGGTATTTCAAACATGATAGTTAATGCCTGAAGTTGTCCCCTCATCCTTTTCCCTGGGCTCTACCAAAAGGCAGAAAACATACAAACAGCATAAAAAACAATATTTAACAATGTTATTATGCTTTTAATCCATAGACTCAAAGCACTTTACAGAAGTGGGTAATATTATCCCCCAATTGGATGAGCAGAAACTGAGGGACAGTGAGTGTATGGTCACATACCAGTATAAAGTCATTAACTGAAGTGTATGAAATAAAGGGTTATTAGCAAGCACAGTCCTGTGACTGTATGGAAAAAGGAAAATACTACAACCAATAGCCTATGAAAGAGAAAGAGAATTTTACTCAATCTGTCACATAAAGTTCTAAAGGAACTTCCATACATATTTGTTTAACTCTAGTAACTTGCCTGTTATTCCCAGAAACCAGCAATCATGATTAGAAAAAGTATAATAGAGTAGCTAGCTATACCTGTCTGAACTTTATACTCTGATGATAATACACATTTAGTGTGAAGTTGATGGCTGCAATTGTGGAATTCACATTGGAGAAAGCAGGTGCTCTAATCTCACTTTTGCTTATGAAGCCATCTGTATTGATGAGTGTATAAATTCATTAAAATTCCTGTTGAATGAGAGTGGCTTGAGCGGCTGTTGGGTTTCACAAATGATTGGTTGCAAAAGACAACAGTATCCAAATGTGGCCTGGATTACAGTATATTCTCTCCATTATTCAGAAATTTTGCAAATAGATATAACCTGTCCAGATGGGCCCTTATGCAAGATACAGTGGTTGCTATTAGAAAGTCAGTATTTTCTAGATGTTAGGATGCAGTGACATATGAAATACCATAGATTTTCCCTTTATCTAGAATGAGAAATAACTGTGGTAATGTAGCCACTACTGTGCAACAATCCTTGATAAATGACAACATTATAGTTGCAATCACTATACAGCAGCCATTAAAATGTCACATTTGCCTGCTGTTACCACAGACAGTCTCCTATTGTAAGTGTAAGGAAATTCTATGGTAATCTTAGATGTAGCTATATGGTAAGTGTTGGCAAATTAGGTTTCATTGTGACCATTGTGTGTCATATTCCTTGCCACTTTATGCTAACCATGTAAACAGCTTGGGTTTACCCCAGCATTCCCAGTAAAATACTAATTAAAGAAATAGTGCTGTACTATGCAAATTTTGAAAATCAAGGGCTATTCCTAAAACCATTTAGGATGCTTGTCACTTGTCTCTCTACAGCTCCATTTGGCATTTGAGTCAAAGCAGGATTTTGAATGTCTGTTGGCAAAAGTCAGGCAGATAAAAGTATGGATTTGATCTATTGCAGTGTATAGGTGCTTAGATAAAAGCATTTAGATACAAAGATAATAGATTTTCTGGAAATAGTCTTAACTAGTCAGACAGATTGATTAGAAAAGTTGGATCCTGCAGGCAAGCAAATATGCAAGAGATTGAGTCATAGATCTTAACTCTAGCTGTATGGAAACCAAGAGAGCAACAAGCAAAGATTGTGTGTATGTAGAGAGAGGAAAGGGGATAAAGAGCAAATGAAGAATGTTAGATGAAGGGGGAAAAAATCTATACATTACCATGCTGTATATATCAAGCATTTGTATCAAGAAGCTGAGACTTCCTGGATGAGGGTATGATGCAAGGTAATATTCTGTTGGCAATGTCAGGGACAGAAAAGCAACATTCATGAACAGTCAATGCCACATAGCAGTTGTCCACACAAGC
This sequence comes from Chrysemys picta bellii, assembly GCF_011386835.1. Lineage (NCBI taxonomy): Eukaryota > Metazoa > Chordata > Testudines > Emydidae > Chrysemys > Chrysemys picta. The sequence continues at coordinate 219,892,591 of NC_088792.1, read as the reverse complement.
AGGAAGCATCAATGCACAGTGACAGATTTTGATAGAATGCCACTTGTTCTGTTTCCCTGTGAGCCTACACAAGTCAAGAGGGATTTTTTTGCGGCCCTTCTAAACCAAATGAATTAGGAATTCTTCTTCTGTTTATTTCTTAAAGTATAAACAACACAACTTTGTGAAAAGAATCACATTGTTCAACATCACTGTGATAGAAGTCACAGAGATGTAGGTAAGCAATGCACCGTATCTTAAAATGGGCCACTCTTCTCTGAATCAATGGGATTACTCATCTATCTACCTAAGATACTTAGATGGCTCCCATCACTATAGTGTGTGAGTATATCACCATCTTTAATATACTTGTTGCCAGCACAGAGTGCCCGAGGCAAAGCAACAGCGGGTCCGTTGCCCGGTGTGCTTCGCGCCAATAAACACACCGGGGGAGAAGCAAACAAAGTTTATTTGGGATCCCAAAGCGGTGCAAGGAGACAGGCACGTCTCAGATCAAGCACACTAACAGGAACAGTTTTTCTTCTTTTATACATTTTGCAGTTAAGCCTCACCCCCCCCTTTCCGCTCTAGCCCTCCCTTTCTCCCCCCCTTCCTCCCTCTACCCCTCCCATCCCTGGTAATAGTTAAGTCATTCTTGGCAGCTATAAGCCTAGCTTGTTAGTAACTTCTTTAAACCGTTATCTTGTCCTTTTTCCCTTCAGCCAGAAACATGCAGGACTCATTATTACTGCTTGAGCAGGGGGTTGCACACAGATAACTGGTTGCTTACATATTCCAATTGCACCTGGCTTTTGAGGTTGATTAGAGTTTAAACATGGAAGGATAGAGTTTGGTTCACTTAGGCCTAGTGCAGGAAGGCTTCATTGACACTTAGTGGCCTTCCACCCTCCCGAGTTACCTAGGGTGATGCCTAGTGACGTCAACATACTTATCCACAACACCTCTATGTGGTATGGAAATGTTATTATCCCCATTTTGCACATGGGGGGAATTGAGGCAAGGAGAGACTAAGGGGCAGATATTTAAAGGTATTTAGGCACCTAAAGATGCAAGCCTAATAAGCTTAGCAAAAACACCTCTCTGCATCTCTAGACACCTAAATACCTTTTAAAATTGGCCCCCAGTTATTTGTCCAGTATCACACAGGGTATCTGTGGTGGAGTAGGGAAACAAACCTTGGTCTCCCAAATCCCAGGTATGTGCTTGAAGTTAGATATGTGCCTAAATACTTTACTGAATGAGAACACCCAGTTCACCCCTTTCCCCTGTCCTATACATTTCTTGTTTACTGAACATTTCATAAGATTTATTTAAAATATAAAAAGCATTTAAAATTAAATACTCTGCTGAATTGGGGCCACTGCTAGAATTTTATATAGAAGCATGATATCTCTGCGGCCTCTTCCCTTAATTTTATATCAATCTCTTTCTTTCTCACTACTGCTTGTTGAGGGTCCTTTTCCATTTATTTCCCCTCTTTATGTCCCCCACCTGTCTTTTCTTCCCCTTTGTATTTTTCTTCTCCCTTGGTGCTTTTATTTCAATCCTCGTCTCTAGGTTAGGCTTTGGCTGTTTGGCCAACTTTCCTCCTTTTCTGTCCCCCTCCCCATCACACTGGTAAGTGGCCCTACTCTGAACTAATTATCTGTTACACAGAGCCTTAGAAGAGAAAGTTTGAGTCAGAAGCTGGGGGAAGAACAGTCCAGGTAAAAATAAACATTTAAATAGTCAACATAAATAGCTGTGATATATTATATGGCCCAGATACAAAACCCATTGAAATCAATGGGAGTCTCTCCACTGTCTTCATTGGGTTTTGGATTAGGCCCTTAAACCTGTGGTGGAGTACTTTAAAATACAGCTGTTTCTCTTCCTCTAACACTTATATTTAATATAGCAAAGTCATCTTACCTCAACTTTAGATAACACTCTGCAAAATGCCAGCTTGCCTAATGAAATCAGTAAGGAGTGGACCGTACTTGAAATGCCCTCCCAGCCTATATGCAGAACTAGCTGCATGTGAGAAGGTTCCAGCACGTTGTATGAGTGTATTTCTCAGCCTCCTATTTCCATTGGCAACCTTAGTGGAGGCCATAATTTTATATCACTCTTTAAACATACACCTCTACCCCGATATAACGCTGTCCTCGGGAGCCAAAAAATCTTATTGCGTTATAGGTGAAACCGCGTTATATTGAACTTGCCAGAGTGTGCATACCCCCCCCTCTCCAGGAGCACTGTTTTGCCACGTTATATCCGAATTCATGTTATATCAGGTCGCGTTATATCGGGGTAGAGGTGTATTTTAAAAATAAACACACAGATGTGATAGGATGCTATCAGACCTACATTTTCCAAGAGGACTAGTAATTGCGACACACTTGCCTTTCAAGCTTACAGAAAGTTTCCTTTTAGAAAGCAAATGTATAATCATTGAAATATTTTCCCCATATGTTGATATTTTTAAACTCTCTCTAATTAGGAGCACCAATACCGGAAAAATGACAGGTTTTTAGATGTTCTATGCAGCATGTAAGCAGAGATTTTCAAAGGCACTAGGGGCAGTTGCGTACTCAACTCCCTCTGAAAGCCAATAGGTGCCTAATTTGCCCTTTGTGTCTCTAAAAATCTCCCCTATAACTCTGTATTTCTGAACAGAAGAAAATCTCTGCCACATTTAATCTCTGCTTACATGTATGTAACATGGGAGCCAAAATAAAATCAAAACACCCCCTGCAGTATCTTTCAGAGAGAATTAAGAGTCTCAGATCATGCTGTTGCTGAATGATTATCTGAATGATAAATGTCTTAGAATCCAGAACAACCCCTCCACGCCCCCAAAAAACAGATAAAACTTGTTTTAAATGTTTTAAAACTAAGTTTTCTTTGATTTAGAATCCACATACCAAGATTTTAATCCATATCAGCAACTGATTGTGAAACAATATAAAACTAAAGCAATTGGGCTTGATCATCTGTGTGCAACCTAGACCACAGAGGAATCCCTCTCCCAGTCTCCCCACTGTTCTGGGTTCTATACCTGTTACAGCATGAGCACCCCAACGTACCAGCAGAACTATGCCATGCTGATGCACATTGGAAGGATGGGGCAGAGTGAAGGCTCTGCCCCCTCCTGCGCACCTGCATGAGGGAGGAAGCACAGTGGGGCAAGTGAGTAAAGGGGTACCTTCTACCTCCTCTGTTCCTTTACATTAGATGTGGAGGATGGGACACAGTACGGCCCTTTGTTGGACAGTCTCTGTAAAAGCTTTATAAACTTGAATATTATTTGGAATACTAATGGTAAATTACAGAACTCCGTTTGATCCTCTAGGCCAGAGGTCCTCAAACTGGCATGGAATGTATTCAGGAGGTCGTGAAATGCTTTATAAAAAAAACCTTACTGCACACATTTTACCCACAGCACTGAATAGGGGTCTACTTAAATCATAGAGAAATCACATATTTTTTGCTGGTTGGTCAGGGCATACAGAGCAAATTTTGCAGATGTGTTCATCCAGTTGTATATTCCATGCCACCCTTTCTTCTGTGCTGGTGGTGGTGACACTGCTTTCAGGAATCACCGCTCTCCCTCCACCCAGCTCTGAAGGCAGCACCGCCGCCAGCAGCAGCGCAGGAGGGAGGGTGGAATGGAATGGTATTGCCACCCTTACTTCTCTGCTACTGCTGGTGGCAGCACTGCCTTCAGAGCTGGGCATCTGGCCAACAGCTGGATGAAAGGGCATCCACTTTTCAGGCAACTAATTCTGAAGGCAGTGTCACCAGCAGCAGCAGCAAATTAAGGATGACAATACCATACCGTGCCATTCTTACTTCTCTGCTGCTACTCGCAGTGACAGTGCTGCCTTCACAGCTGGGCAGCCAGAGATCATCAGAGATTTTTTTTTTTAAATCAGTATATGTACGTGTGGCGGGAGGAGGGGCACATAAACTACTACAGACACAAAGAACGGGGGGTGCGATCAAATAAGTCTGAGAACTACTGCTCTAGGTACTTAGTATATCAAATACAAAATAAAAAGGTTGTTTTCTTTTCCTATGTGTTCCTTGGGAGAAGGTCTGCCTCTCAAAGGTTACAGATTCCAAGCATCATTACAGTGTACTGCACAGAGGTACTCTTCACTCCAGCATGAGGAATTCTGCAGTGGACTTAATGACCAAATCTGTATAAAAGTGCATGACTGCATTTTAGGCCCCCATTCAGCAATGTACTTAAGCTTATGCCTAACTTTAAGTACATCTCAGTCTCATCAATTCCAGCAGGTCAATTCACAAGCTAAAAAGGTCATCATGTATCTTGTTCAATCTAGGTCTTATTAAACAAGCGAGCAAAAAAAAAAAAAGGACAATAAGAAATTTTGCGGACATAATTTTGTGTATTTTTTTTCACAAGACCATGTATGCAATTTTCACTAGATGTTATTTTAGGCCCAATCCTGAATTGTGTAGCACATGGTTAGACTGCTGAACCTGCTAAGCCCACTGAATCCATGGGCTCTATGTGGGTGCTGCAGTTCACCCCATATACTACACAGTGTGGGATTGACATTCAAGTTTCTTAAAGTCAACGGTTTCTAAAGAATAGTATTGATTCCCACTTACATTCCATGTCTCTTATACTTTTCTTTAGTCATTGTCCCCACCCCCACCCTTTCTTTTACGTACGTAGGCCCAAATTTTCGAGGGCGGCTTCAGATTTTGGCTGCCTCTGTTTTTGGATGCATAATTGACAATAGCTCTGATTTTCCTAAGCACTGAGCAGCTATAACTCCAGTTGAAGTTAGTCAGAGCTGTGGGTTCTCTGCACTTCTGAATGTTTGTTCTTACACCCTTAAGTAAGGTATCCAAAAACTGAGGCAGCCAAAATCAGAGGCTAGATTGGACAATGTGGGCCTTAACCTTGAAATGATTTCTATGAAATAAATTTAAAAGTTGAGTCAAACTCCACCAAGTGCATCAGCAATTCCCTTTACCCATAAATTACTGAAAGCTTCAGGTGAATCAAATGCTTTCAATGAAGGCATAGGCAACTTTTCAAAGCATGCTTGATATATTTCAATTGTACTAACTGACTACGGCAACATCTAAGGCATCAATAAAAATTCAAGACTACAAGACATTAGTGACACTGCTGAATTCACTGAATGACAGCTTGAAATGAGCAACACAGGTGAAACTTCAAAATGCAACAGACTTCCAACATTCTTGTGTGTCCACTTCAAAGAAAATTCTTTTTATGATTCAGTATGTAAATATATCTTATGGTGTTTCCAGGTCTGAATCAAAGACAGGGTACCTTCTTTTACCCTTGGGAGAAGATACCACAGCATGTTCAAAATCTCTAAAAGGAAACTATGCTCTACTACATCTTCTAGACTACAATGGATACATTAGGTGTGTCCAGAAAGTTTCCTTATACCCAAAAGTCCCTCGCAGTCCTGCTGGGTAGACAGGACTGATTCTCTACTCTATTACAACAGTTTTACAGCAGTGTAATTCCACTGAAATGAACTGTTAAAATTAAGAATGAAATAGTAATTTATTTTAAACACATCAATTTCCTCTTACACATGCAGGAAAAAGGGGAGGCTACAGTCTTTCTGTTTACCCCTTTTTGGAGAATGAGGTATTCTAGAATGTATGGAAGAGATGGACAAATAACTGATTTTCAGTTTGCTGGCAGTTCTGAAATTTTTTTAAAACATTGTTTAGGGTCAAATCAAATCCAAATATTAAAAAAACTTTCAGTTAATGGAAAATATCTGTTTGGAATTGAATAAAACATGTTCCATTTCACCTAAAAGGGATTTTTTTCAGGCTAGATTCACAAAGTGGTCAGAGGAAGGTGATTTGGTGGTGGTGTCAACCTTCCCTTTCAGTCCCGTGGTGAGGGCACTCATCTAGGCTATAGGTAAACCAGAGTTCAATTCCACCCTTGCCTGATATGGAGAAGTGATCTAACTACCGGGTTGTAAAGTCATTCTCACGTCTCTCTCTGGCCAAATGACTATTCATTGTCAGGTTTCAGAAGAAGTGGGCTGTAGTCCACGAAAGCTTATGCTCTAATAAATTTGTTAGTCTCTAAGGTGCCACAAGTACTCCTGTTCTTCTTTATTCATTGTCATTCATTGTGGCAATTCATAACAACCATAGATAGTGATTGGACCAGAGAAAAAAGTGAGAACGACTCTATAGCCCGGTAGTTAGGGCACTCACATAGGATATGGAAAAGGTCGAGTCCCTGCTTCACTGGCTATTTAATTACTTATAACAAAGTGAAAAAACTCCAGCAGAAGAGACAGAGGCCCACACCACAATAGCCCAGTGGTTGGGGCACACTCCTGCAGTGTGGCAGATTAAGTTCAAATCCATTCTCCACATCAGGGAGAGGAAGAACTGAACTTGGGTCTTCCGTATCTCAAGTCACTGCGCTAACCATGTTAAAAGGAGGGCATCACTACCTCCTACCAAAATCCCTCTTCCCACCCCGCAAAAAACTGCTAAAACTATTTGGTAAATTGGTGTCAAATTTGCATATAGTTTTTGGTGAACCAAAATTGCATTTTTCAGTGAATAAACTATTTTTTCCCAAACTATTTCATCCAGCTTGACTCTGTGGCCAGTATTTTGAAACTTGATGTTGTGGAGATGGATGTCTGGATCTCACGCCAATATCACAAGAGCAAGTAAGATAAAGAGGGAAGATGGGGCAAAATGGGTTTTGTGACTTGCAGCACAATGCAAAGTAGGGGAAGGATGTTGTTTGTGGACAGTATATAGCAAGTTAGACTTCCAACAACGGTGGTCCTTTGGCTATGGTGGGAAGTTGAGATGGTCTAAGTCCCTTTTGTCTAATTAAATAATTGAAGGGAAGTTCTGGAAGTTACATGGTTATATAGTTTAGCTGGCTTGAAAAGTGATGAAGTAGAGGAGAATCAAAATATTAGAGTTTTCTTAATGATCCTTTTATGGTGGTAATTACGTTGGGTCCATTACTTCACAGCAAAGATTGCAGTTGTATAAAAGCATTTTGTTTTCTGTGCAGTCTGTTTTTGTACTGCTTTCAATTTGAGGACAAATGTGGGTGGATTTAAAACAATAAATAAAGATCTCCACTAGCTATTCAGTCAGTGATGCTTGATGGAAAACTTTGACAAGCATATTCATCTCCAATGTATTTTTTTAAGAGCTGGCCTCCTAGTTTTCAGCTACTACCAGATTTTCAGACATGCAATTCTATTCATTAAGATAAATGCATTTTTAAATGACTGACTGTTCTACACTGGCTAAATGTTCTACACTGACTTATGAATGATGACATATATTTACCAGAGGAATTTTCATATCTCTAAGACACCCTTGGTGTGTGTGCTATAATGCCCATTAAGCAGTCAGCCCTAAGATGCAAAGGCCACTGGAGTCATTGGCTGTCTTTCCATGTACTTGAGTGGGCTTTGGATCAGACTCTCAGGAACTAATATGAAAGTTGTAGTTTATACCATAATTAAAATGAATTTTTCTTCTGACTATAATAAAAGTATATATTTTTGCCCAACACCACTATGATTCAGGAAAACATCTCTATTCAGGACAACATTTTAATATTTAAGTCCCAAATATTTAAATACTGTCGTGAATAGGGATGTTCTCCTGAACCAGGACCCTAAAATCAGTGTACTGAGTCAAAAACACCTGGGCTAATCCTATGGTTGACTTAAAAATACAGTCATTCATGTGGACACTGAAGCCTCTCAGTACAATACGCCTCAACAGCGATTCCAACACCAGCACAGACAATTCAGTCTACCCAGCCAGGGAATGCAAGCTGTACTGGGATATTCAATATACATTTTTTTAGTCATATCTTGAGATTCACACACAAGATGGACATACTGATACCAGTCAACTCTGTTCTTGGGGAACCAGGGCGCAGTATCCAGCCTGTCTGACTCATGAAGGACACCCTATCCCCAGCCTCTGCTTGAACCAAAACCAATCAACGAAAAGGCGGTGGGAGACTCACCTAAACCCCTCCTGACAAGAGTAGGATTAAGGCAACTCGCCTAGTCTCATCTGCATCAAAGATGGGACAGGGAGGCATCTCCATTAGCATACAGAATGGAGAACAGAGATTCCAAGGCAAGAACCACACTGAACTCTGGAATCAGAAAAGCAGGGAAGCACTGCATCATGGGGGATCTCTGCTCTAGATCTTAATGTACCAGAGTAATGACCTGCACACACCCAGCTCAGCAGTTATCAGACCAATTCTAGTAATGAATCCTTGATTGATCTCCAAAATACTGAAGCAGCCTAATTGCATTGTGAGCTCCCTGGAAGGAACACCACCCATAGCTAGGAGTGATCAGCTCCTATTGTCTAACCTAAAGAAAACCCTTGAGTCATCAGTTTATCCATAAACAAATCTAGTGTTCCCCCTTGAACCATTGTTATTTCCCTACAAAAACCCATACCCATGCTCAAGTAAGTGTTCTGATGCATGGATCCAAACTCTGCATCAGTTCCACTGGGACTCCATCTTCTCCTACTGATCATGCTGGGGGCTCTGCCTGTCTCCAGCACTCAGGTCCCTGAGCTACCACCATCACAGAAGTTTGGCATTGATTTTGATCCTCCAGCCAAACAATTAACAGTTTTTCAACCTGAGCAATGAGCCCAACATGCTGCTTAGTTATCACAGTTGACTGCACAGGAACCAAGCCCTTGACATGTTCCTGAATTCTAACCTTGTCTTTCAGGATTGTCACGATAGTCAGGGCCAGCTTTAAGCTGATTCGGCCGATTCCCCGGAATGGGGCCCTTCACCGAAGAGGGCCCCGCAACGTCCGGGGCTGCCAGCGGAGCAGGAAAAGAAAAAAAAAAGAAAAAAAGCCGCGTCCTGCTTCTCCCTGCTCCCTCCAGTGCTTGCGCCGCCATACAGCTGATCAGCGCAAGCCTGGGAGGGAGGGAGGGAAGGGTGAGGAGGAGGAATGTGACGTGCTGGGGAAGAGGCGGGGCCAGGGCGGGCAGGGCCGGCTCCAGGCACCAGCTTCTCAAGCAGGTGCTTGGGGCGGCCGCTCCGGAGAGGGGCGGCAGGTCCAGGTATTCGGCGGCAATTCGGTGGACGGTTCCTCACTCCGCCTGGGAGTGAAGGACCTCCCGCCGAATTGCCGCCGCAGATTGTGATCGTGGTTTTTTTTTAGATCGCGATCACGGCTTTTTTTTTTTTTTGGCTGCTTGGGGCGGCCAAAACCCTGGAGCCGGCTCTGAGGGCAGGGATTTGGGGAGGGATCCAATGGGGCAGTGAGGGGGCGGGGCGGGGATTTTGGAGGGATCCAATGGGGCAGGGAGGGGGCGGAGTTGGGGTGGGGCGGAGGGCGCAAGACAATTCGCATCCCGGCGTGGGGCCCCACACATGCTAAAGCCAGCCCTGACGATAGTCATTCGGGGGATATCCAAAGCTCTGCTGATTTCAGTTGTTGTCTCCCCTTTTCTGGATCTCTTAATTACATCCATTTTTGTTTCCATAGTAATTGTTCTGTGTTTCTTAGAAGAAAAAACATCACCTGCACCACAATTAGAACCACAAACCTAATTTTTTTTTTAATGGCAGAAAAGCGCAAACCCGGGGCACCCGCTGGCTTGGGGGAGACGGTGGAGCATGGGCAGAATCAGGGCCTGGGTTAGAAGAGGCTTAACCTCCACTGGCCTGTTATACCCACCTCCTGTGCTGTTTGAGCCTGTTATTTGACAATCTGAAATGGTTATTAAATTCAAACATGCAACATTAAGCTGAATCTTGTCTTTGTAAAAAATCATATAAGACAGATCTGTGACCTGTGCATTCAGCTCTCCCATGCTCCGAGTGGAGATGATGGCCACTAAGAAAGCCCCTTTCACTAAATGGTGTATAAATGAGCACCAAATTCAAATCCCAAGTTGGCACTGGATCCCTGATAGGCAGAAACAATTTATCTAGGCCTTTCAGGAACCTGACTGCGATAGGGTGAGTGAAAACCATCTTTCCATCATTCTGAAGGTGACATGATGAGATGGCGGTCAGATGCACTCTAATGGAGCTGAGGGCTAGACCTGACTCTAAGATACAAGAGGTAGTCTAAGGTTGAGTGACTCTGAGTAAGTAACACATTATGTGAGGCTGCCCAGATGGATGAACATTTTCACTTACTCAGATTAAGCAGCCTTTGGGAAGGTTAAGGAGGAAGAATCCCATGCACTGCTACAGACTAGGGACCGAATGGCTAGGTAGCAGTTCTGCAGAAAAGGACCTAGGGGTCACAGTGGACGAGAAGCTGGATATGAGTCAACAGTGTGCTCTTGTTGCCAAGAAGGCTAACGGCATTTTGGGCTGTATAAGTAGGGGCATTGCCAGCAGATCGAGGGACGTGATCGTTCCCCTTTATTCGACATTGGTGAGGCCTCATCTGGAATACTGTGTCCAGTTTTGGGCCCCACACTACAAGAAGGATGTGGAAAAATTGGAAAGAGTCCAGCGGTGGGCAACAAAAATGATTAGGGGTCTGGAGCACATGACTTATGAGGAGAGGCTGAGGGAACTGGGATTGTTTAGTCTCCAGAAGAGAAGAATGAGGGGGGATTTGATAGCAGCCTTCAACTACCTGAAGGGGGGTTCCAAAGAGGATGGAGCTCGGCTGTTCTCAGTGGTGGCAGACGACAGAACAAGGAGCGATGGTCTCAAATTGCAGTGGGGGAGGTCCAGGTTGGATATCAGGAAAAACTATTTCACTAGGAGGGTGGTGAAACACTGGAATGCGTTACCTAGGGAGGTGGTGGAGTCTCCTTCCTTGGAGGTTTTTAAGGCCCGGCTTGACAAAGCCCTGGCTGGGATGATTTAGTGGGGAATTGGTCCTGCTTTGAGCAGGGGGTTGGACTAGATGACCTCTTGAGGTCCCTTCCAACTCTGATATTCTATGATTCTATGATTCTATGACATCCTGAACTGCCACTGAGCAGAGAGTCTCCTGTGCTTTTACAACTGACAAACTATGCCAGGAGGTGCAGCACCTGAGGATTTGGGTGTAGTACCTGGCCATGATGCTGTGTGGTGAGATCTCTGGCTATCGGTAGAGGGCTGTTAAATTCTTTATATTTTTTATAGTTTATTTTTGAGAGTTTTATATTATTTTGTTTTAACTATTTTATCCGCATGGAGGGAGTGGGTTGGGACCTTCCCCCAAGGTGCGTTGGAAGCCCTGGGGTGGGGGGGTGCAAAGTCAGCCAATCCTGAACTCACTTCACAGCGGCAACTCCCATCTAGTGGGGCTGGGCCCACCAGCTCCCCAGTCTAGGTCTGTGACCTGGCACAAAGGGTCATAGCGCCATTCAGGTTTGGACTGGCAGCCTGTGATGGGGTACACCTAGCCTTTGAGATGCCATCCAGGAGGCCCCATGGTCCTACAACTCTCTGCCCTAGAAACCAACAAGTGTCAGGAAAGGAGCAGTGAAGGTGGGTCCCCTAGGCCTGCCTAGAGAGGCCTCAAGGAAGCAGCCAATCACAGCCCAGCAAGCTCAGATAAAAGACACTGAAGGCCTTGTTCAGGTTCCAAAGGTCTAGAATGGGTCAGAGACCTCCTCTGGCTTTGGGTATCATGAAGGGTCGGTAATAAAATCCCCTGCCTTGATGAAGAGGAGGCACCTCTTCTACAACTGTCAAAGAACATAGAGTCTGCACTTCTTGTCTTAGCACAGACTTGTGAGGGTGTCCCTGAAGAGGGACTGGGCAGGAGGGTGGGAAGGGGATAGAAAGAAAATTCAGAGTATATCCCAATCCCACCATGCTTAGCACCTACTTGTCTGAGGTGATGGACTGCCATTCTTGTAGGAAATAGGATAGCCTGTTCCAGAAATGTGTGAGGTGGAGGAAGGCCAGTGAGATCCTGGTTGAATTATATGCTGGGGACATAAAGGGACAAATGGATCACTTTGAGGCCTGGGGATGTCTACATAAACAGTCCAAGGAAACAGAAGGGAAAGGTCTCCTCTGCAATCTTTGTTTCCTCTTATACCGGTCAGTCTGATGGAGGGGGTGATGTGCTGCTTAGGCTGATATTGGGGACAATATTTTTGTCCTCTGTAGCCAGAATATAGAAGCCCAAGGACTTTAGGACTGCTCTCAAGTCCTTTAGGGTGTGAAAAGCCTCATCAGTTTTAGAAGAACACAATTTACATCTTTCAAAGGAGACTGCAACCAGGAGGAATGGTGCATAGTAACAGCCATCACCTCTGCCTGCCTGCAAAGTTTGCTGCATCCGCGGATGCTTTCACAGCCACATGAGAGACCAGCAGACTCTCAGCAACAAGAGAGAACAATTGTAGTCTAGAACCTCCCGGAAGTTGGTTTGTAAACTGAGACATTGCCTCCTAGTTAAATAGTTGTATTTTGGCAACAATGCCTGGTGATTTACAGCTCCACACTGCCACACTCTGTGGAATAAAGCTGTCTACCAAAAAGGCCAAGCTTCTTGCCATCTTTTTCCCTATGGAAGCATTAGCCTTGTAATGACAACCCCTTTCATTCACCATGGTCACTACTAATGAGCTCAGCACAGGGGGAAATAAAACTGCTGAAACGGAACCTCATTTGTACATTCTGTTTGTTTGCCCACAGGTGTGATGGAAAAGGGTGTTTTCCCCACAGTGTTTTAGTGGGCTCCATAATGGAATTGGTTATAGGCAGAGCCAACTTTCCTGCTGGGGTGGGATGTAGAATGCCAATCATCTGGCCTGCAATTTGATCAAAGTCAAATTCAGACATTGAGTTCATAATTGCTCTAAAAATATCTGTATTGTTAGTCCATTTAATATTGTACATGCAGTCAAAATTTGACTAACATTGGCTATGGAGTACTCATCGTTTGTATATGAAAACTTATCAAGTGCTTTTAAAAATAGCATTCGGAATAAATCCTTGACAAATGTCTTTCTTTCTTTCTTTCTTTCTTTCTTTCTTTCTTTCTTTCTTGTTGTACACATCACTTAAATTCCCATAATTTTCTTATATTATTACATATGCCATCTGTGATCTATTCTACTTCTACATAATTCATGTGCTGTTCTCTAATGTAAGGGTTTGAGTAAGAAAAGAATACAAGAAGGGCAAATATGACAGGGACTAAAGCCCATGTTTTTTCTACAGATTTTCCCCATTCCCTGTTAAATATGGGGTGTCCTTCCTTAAGAAAGGGGGAACGTAACTTCTTTATAAAGAGGACACAGAGACAGATGCATGAGATATGCTGGTGACAAGAGAAAAGAACTTAGTGCTCAGCTTGATACTAAAGCCTATTGGAGTGAACTGAAAGACTCCCAGTATCTTCAGTGTAACTGAGATCAACCTCACTGTGAGGCAGAAACATGAAAGTTGATGGATTTCTCTCCTCCGTAATGATCATCAAGGGGCGGCTCAGCAAAGCTTCAGGTGAACAGTTAAAATTGTCTTCAGAAATCTACATTGGTGGTGAGCTATTGATCTCCTTTCCTGGTGAAACAACGGACATTGAGAAAATGTATGTACAGTCAGAAAGAGGGCACCTACAGTATGTACAGAGTTGGCACGATTGGTGGAAGGTTTGGCTTGTGACTCAGGGTTGTACGAAATTTGACACTGCCTTTGAAACTAGGTCAACCTATTCTCCACCAAACTTTGCATACTCAGAAATAGCATGACCTATTAGACATACAGTACCTTGCACTGGTAGCCAGGAGTTTAAATAGAATGATCTTCCTCTGAAAATGGCTAGCATAAAGGCCAAAGAGTTAACATTGGCCAGCTGAATACAGTAAGTCAATTTTAGACCTGGTTTAAAAAAAAAAAAAAAAAAAAAAGGATGTGAGGGCATTATTCTACATTGACCAGCTCCAGCGATTTTATAAAATGCTAACTGCTCAAATGGGTCAGTACAAAAATGAAGTCAAAGAGACCTAAGACCTAATCCAAAGCTCATGAAGTCAGTTGAAAGACTTCAATGGGCTTTGCACGAAGCCTTAACTGAGATTCTATAGGACCCACACAGACCACCTTGCTATAGGTGACATTCTGCCATCCTTCCTTAGGTTGAGCAGTACTTTTACACTCCATTGAAGTTCACAGGACTACTCGTGAAAAACTACTACTCTACTCAGTCTCAGGAAGGGTGGCAGAATCTGCACATGCCCCACCAACCTGCTTGTTAGGCAAGAACTGTGTGTTTGCTTCCTCCTGCATTCACTGACTCAAAGTCCTCCTGATATCCTTTGCAGGGTACAAAGAATTTTCTTACACCTTCTCATTCCCCTGAACGGGCTTGTAGTCCAAGTCTGTGAGGCCTTGTAGCCGTAGGCATGGGGTCTCGGATCAATACATTTCCTAGTACTCACTCTATTGTTGGCATCTGTCAAGCTCAGAAAATAGTTCTAATTAAAAAAGAAATAAAGGATAAAAGGAGAGAAGGTTTTAAGGAAAAGATAAGAACAATGATAACTAAAGCTGAAAAGTGGGAAAAGGAAGAACTGCAGTAGGGTGGGAGTAAAGGAGGGAGACATCCCATGTTACTTCATGGACTTGTCTATACTTGCAGTGGCGTGTAGGGTACGTATAGCTACATGGCATAGTGAAAGGCAGGCTGTATCCAGGCTCACTGCAGCTACACGGGATAGTGGCAGGCTGTGGCAGGGGGAGGCAGCAGGGCATAGCTCTAGCAATGGGAAGGCAGCAGAATTCTACATTGGTAAAAATAGCAGTGTAGATGTGAAAGTGATTGCTTCGGCATGTACAGAGCCACGTAGGGGATATACCCTAGGTTCTGACATCTCTCTATCCTACTCGCCTGAGTAGTGCCTCGCTGTCTACACTGTTATTTATATGCATGCTAGTTGGATGTGTAGTTGTAAGTGTAGACCTATCCCATAAATTCAGTCACAGACATACCTAGTGGGCAGAAGATAAGATATATTCTCATTTTAAAAATTCAACTTCAAAAATGTTCCTTTCATCTTCTGGACTCATCACAATAATTAACATCTTTTATGTTGAAGCCTTGATTCTAAAACTTACAGCATGTATTTCACCAAAGAGGAACTCAAGTGCAGCAATAAGAAAGATATGATACTACATGTTACAAGGGCTTTGAAAGTGTTAAAGCTTCATTTATCTAGCATAAATGATTTATAAGTGCCACTTCTGGAGCTTGTGATGTCAGGAACAGCACCTGAAGATTCATTCTGTATCTGTGAAAACAATCCAGTCAGGGCCTGATCTGATTCCTGTTGACATCAATGGACTTTCAATCAGGCCCTAAATAAATACCAAACACATTAATAATGATTTGTCATTTATTATACCATTGCCAGGAATGTAGTGTTTCTTATTGCATAATCATTAATTAAATCTGTTTTGATCACACCTTAACATAAAGGGATACCTTGGTATCTTTGAGACTTTCTTAATTATCCTATTTTCAAGTAGGCGAAGGAATTTTTCGTATTGTTTTTTGAATTGGTAACATTTAGTCTGGCCTTCATCTGAAGAGGAAAGCTTTCTATCAATTTTTAACTACAAACTTTAAAACTAGAGTATCAATGGGAGATTATGGATTTTCAAGGGAATTTTAGAAGACCTATGTTATGTAACACTAAAATAAAGGAAATGTAAAGAAATAAAATAAGAAACAACTGAAAATTATGTGATGGTTTCTTGATGTCTTGTGGAGGAATCTAAGAATCGTCATTTACACATGCTATAAAACTGCCAGGGCTAGTCCTGATGGGTCCTAAACCTGTCAAAAAATCAGGATGAATATTTTCTCTGCAGTACCTCACCCCAGTATAATTGTGGTGCAGAAGATGGATTCTGAGGGGAAGAAGATAAAAAATTTAGCAGATCTCTTTTTTAGTGACATCTGTTTTGAAGCGGTTCATGATATTTGGAATATCCAAAATAGTCCTGGGAGGGATGGATTAATGAGCAACTTGCAAGTGAGGCAATGTAAGGTGCGTGGTGAATGCAGAATAATCTCACTACATGTTGTCAGCACTCAAAACCTTCAGCAGCAAAAGTGCAGACCCTTACTACAGAAGCAAAATAAATAAATCCTTTTAGCTGGCAGCAGTAGTAGGCTTTAAGCCATATGTGAACTAGTCACTAGAGGGGAATGTGCACACTTAGGCAAACTGTTATAAATTTAATTGGTCATATGGCACTTTAGTTTATCACATTAGTATTAGTATCTCTCTCTCACACACACAAAGGTGGTGGTGGTATGTGTATTTATTTTTAAAAGAAACAAATAAAGGATTATTTGCAGCTGCTCCAAAGCTTGAAATGTCAGAAATAGTCTTGGGGCAGAAGGAATATGAAGTAGTTAAAAATTCAAATAAACACTAGAGAGGATATCCTGGCCCCCAGTGACGTCAATGCCAAATTCTCAATGACTTCAGCAGGCTATGATTTCAGCCAAATGTTTTGTGGTAGAAGTGGTAAGTTATGAAGCCCAATTTTATTTCTTAAAGTCCTATCTAAGCTAGGAAGATATCATCCATTACAATGTTTTTCAGTAACTATCACAGAACGAGCATCTTAGCAAGGTGAGTCAATTAAAGACTTTATGAATGAAGATTTTATACCTAAATTCAAATGAACTTCCTATTACATTGCACCTCAGCCAAAGACAAGATGGGTGAACCATCTGCCTAAATCCCAGATGTTTTCTGTTGCTTCAGCTCTACCAGAGAAGTGTTGTCACTTTATGTCTTACCAGACCTTTGTGGAAGTCCAACACCGAATTATGTTGGATGAACCTGTTGTGGATGCTCTGAACATTTGTGCCATTATTTGATCCCAAAAAGCAAACATAGATGCATATAAAGTTTTCTAGGGCTCTTCTATTTTTTGAGTCATTTAGAGGCTTGCAGATAAAACTAAGCAACTGCAAAAATTAAATGGTAAAAGAAAATGGAGTGGTCACAAGAGTGGGACATGGCATTAGCACATTAATTTTACTCCGTTGTTGGCTCACTCTTGTTTCAAATCCCTTGTCATATTAAATACAGATGCAAGTGCTTACTGGGAGCACTTTTGTGTAAAGAATGAGACCTGGAAATGATGGTGGCATATTACAACTAAAATCTGAATTCTGCCAGGAGAAATTATTGCACCATTTTTGGGTAATAATTAAAGCTATTGAACATTTTTTACAATTATTTGCATGGAGATAACTGTGCTCAGAATATATCATACATCCGAACAATGGCTCTTTAGATTCAAAAATGCCAATGGACAATTGTCCGTAGTTTCAAAAATGAGGTGAACGAGATTTAAAAATCACACACCACCCTGGAAAAAAGCAAAATAATGTTCATACTTTGTCAGTTGTCCTTGTCGGGGGGACATTGCAATAAGCAAACTAATAAAGATTTGATTGTGCAGAGGAAGGGTGTGTGTTAATGGAGCAATAGCCTCTATGCAGATGTCCTTTCATACCTCTCAACATTCAAACTTGCTAAT
Organism: Chrysemys picta bellii; assembly: GCF_011386835.1. Lineage (NCBI taxonomy): Eukaryota > Metazoa > Chordata > Testudines > Emydidae > Chrysemys > Chrysemys picta. The sequence goes on along the minus strand of NC_088792.1, from coordinate 219,875,049 downwards.
GAGAAATACAGCAATCAAAACGTGTGATAAATGACCATAATGAGGAACACTACTATTGTATGGTGTGTCACACCATGACTGAGCGATTATAATGATTTTAATTATAAAACTTGTTTTTAAGGATATTTGATCACTATGTGAATTAAATAAATCATTTTTAAATTAAAAAAACTGGAAGAAAGTTCTATCGTGTTTAAATCATCAGGTCCCTCCACGTAGCTTGTCAACAAGTGTTTGAAACCTGGATCTTCTCTTCTCCAGCACAAAGCACTGCTTGAGCTAAAGGAATAACTGTCATCATCTCCATAGTCTAGCCACACTTTGCCAGTGAGTTACACAACTATTTGCTAGATAGAAATAAAATGCTGGGGATTAGAAATCCTGGATTCTATTCCTGGTTTTGGGAAGGGAAGTGGTAGGTGAGCTGAAACTGGAATTCATAGTCTCTTGGCTTGTAGCCTAGTGCCCCGTTCTCTAGGTTAAAAGGCATTTTGTGGAGTCTCTCTCTCTCCCCACTCCCATCTGGAGCCTAATTCAGCTGAAATGGGTACATCATAAAATCTAAGCCACCAAAGCTTTGTGAGCAAGATTTGCTTTCTCAAGATTTGCAAAGGAAGGATGGGAATCCAATATTTTAAAATTCTAGTTAACTAGAGCAGTTATAGCAAAAGAATCCATGGATATTTATGAGAATGAAATGTGTTGATTCACTTATTTAGTCAAGACTTGAATCCCTTCTTACACACTTATTTGTGAACAATGAGGTGAGTATGGCTCTTCTCCTTCAATAATGTTAATGGAAACTAAAATTACAATAAATACAAGCTGGTTTTACTTCTAAGAACATTCACACTTGACATGATCTCATGGCCATTTAATAGTTGCACATCTGATGCAGTCTGTTATGAATGTAACAGAACTAACAGCAATGCAAACAATAATGCAAACAGAAAAGGAGATGCCGTCTGTTTATAATGCTTAGGTCACACAATGAAGAAATGGAGACATATTTCTGGAACAGCGAGTAGTCAGAGTACATTTTATGCTAACATTTGTTTGCAAAAACTACTGAACAAGTGCAACTAGTAAACAAACTTTACAGATAATTTACAAACAGAAGAGAGGGCTAAAATTGTTGTAAAAATGACTGTGTCTTCTTTCTGAGATGTGCCAGGCATTCTTGTTTGTTCAAAAATGATAAATGATAAGTAATAGTAGCAAAAAGTACTGAAAGAGCCAAAGCATCTGAGGAAAATAGGTTATCAGAGAAATAACTGGATATATTATGCCTTGGAAATAATGGGGAATATTTCAGATTTACATAATGAGTAGACCATTTTTCAACCTGTGCTGTTGAAGACTAGCCTGATGCCAAAAAAAAGGGGGGGGTTGCTAAACAGTAATATCAAAAGCAAGGCAAAGCTAATCTTTCCACATCGTTTCTCTTCTACGATTAAATGCTATTTAATTTTATGTGGCTATTAATCCACATAAAATTAGTGGAATAGTTTTTGTAGCTTTATGAAGAACAATCAACCACAACTAAGAGAACTTGAAACAAATAATCGTATGACCTCTTGGTGCCAGCCCTGCTGGTGATACCAGAGAAAATCCCTGGACTCCCTCAGACTCCATTTTCTGTCTCTGGCTTCCCTCTTGAATAAGCAGGAGTCACTTCACTAACTCAGCTGCAGGTCACTTACCATTGGATATTGTAGGTCGCATGACCAGAGCTGAGAGATTCCTGGGCTGAGCATGCCCCGTACAAAAAGTAGAGTGAAAAAATTCAGTTAATTGGCAGAGAGCCAAGGATTTCTAAGATGGCATCTTGGCAAAAAGCAGAGTAGGGCAAGGTCATAACTCTGATGTAAACAACAGCAGTGAGCATGTGCAGAATGAAAAAATGCTTGACAATGAGCATGTGCTGTACAAAATTAGGTGAAAGGGTGTTGGCAGGAAGCCAAGGAGATAACAGTCAAACAGCTCCAGTCTGGGCTAGTGTGGGGCTGCTTTTGCTGGCAGTAGCAAACATGCCCAGACAAAGACCTGACAGCTAGGACAGTATAAAAGGCAGACAATCAGCAGGCAGAGGTCAGTTAGGTGCCAGCGAAAAGAGCTGCTGGAAAGGAGTTAGAAGAGTGGCTGCTGGAGAAAAGAAAAGAACAGATGCAAAGCTGCAACAGTAGCAGAGCAAGAGAAGCTGCTGAGAGTGAGTGGACCAACAGGCAACAATCGCTAAGTAGCTATAGCAGTAGCAGCAATCAGCAGCTACAGTAAACAACACAGCAGAATCAACAGTGTAAGCTTGTTAGTTTTTTTAAAACTATAGTTTAGTATATAGTATAGTATTAGGATGCGTATGCTTGAAATGTGTGTGTCTGTGTGTGTTAATTTAAATTTACCTATGTAAAATGTATACTTTAGTTTAAGAACTGCTGTCAGTAATTCATTGCAGACTGGCCATCTGTAGCAAACTGCTTCCACTTGGAATCATTTCAATTGGATGCTATTGTAGTTCAGATGCTCTTTAACTTGCAATGAGGAATTTGTGTCTAATTTCTATGGTTAGATTCCATTGTAGCAGGGATTATTAGTTACATTAATAAATGATACTTTGTTTTGGAAATAATACTGCCTGTGTCATTTCACTTTATTGGAAGGTAATATCCGTGTCCTTGAAATGTTTCCTTGACTACTTCCTGAGGTGTGGGTCTCTAGGGATCAGATTAAGAGGGCAATAGGCAGGTTATTCTAGGGGTGCCCCAAAGCCTAAATTTCAGGGTAACACTGGGAATGCATAGGGTTTTATAGGGGTCCCCAGCTATAGTCATGGTTCACCGAAGGAGGGCATGTGAGATCTCTACCGAGAACTAGTAGCCCACTGGTCATCATAATCATGGGGAAATCTATGTGCACATAATATTTAAGGAGTTATTTATCTGTATGGAAAATTATGTTCTTAAAATCTTAAAGTTAAGACAGGTCCCCAGGAGGTGATGTGTTTCAGATATGTTCCTTTCATGCAAGAAGTAACAGATGTTTATCTTCTGTCTGGTCATGTATGAATTGTTGGTCTCATGGTGTAGGCCTACTTGCATAATGAGTCACAGACAAGAGAAAAGATTGTGAAATCTGCAAGAAAGGAAATTCACAGGCTAACACAAACAGCAGAGGGTGTCCTGTTTATGACTAAAGACAATGAATTGTTAGGGTATATCTGGGGGGTACAGCGAAACACAGAATCCTTCAGCAAGAAAGCAAGCTAACAGTGTTTGTCTTATAAAAGGAGGATCACCGTCAGCCTGCCTGTAAAACACTGTAAGGATTTTGGAAGAATAATATTCTACAAGAGATGGGAAAGTCTTGTTAATTATGTCTAGTGTGACAGATTTAGGAAGGGGGCTACAAGGGTATAACACTAGGCTCCAGAATGCTTCTCATTATTTTGTTTTATATGTAACCATTTGTTTCCAATACTTTTACTTGGTATTATTTGAGTCTCTATGCTTTCTATAATAAATGTATAATAAATAAATACTTGTCTTCACTGTAAACATATCTAAGTGCTCTGTGTTAAGCGGAGTGGGGAATCTGAGGTGGAACAGGTAAGCTGGGATGTACTGTTTCTTTAAAAGCAGCAAATCTGAGAATACTGCCAGTGTCCAGTGGACCAGGGGCTAGGCACTCCATGGAAATGCTCGGGAGATTCAAGAGTTGGAGTGTCCCTATTGCTAACCTAGAGAGAGACATTGGGGCCTGTGAGGCCTAGAATGGTGGCTCGTGTTGCCCATGGCCAGTGGACTTGGGGAGCTGACCCCCCAGCAGGTACAGCCAAACTCCCTCATGCCAAGGGCAGGTGGTCGCAAGGTGCCTCACAAGCCTGGATGTCCCCGGAAGCATCCTAACAGAACATTAAGTTTCAAGAATATTAAATTTGAGCTATCAACAAAAAGCTGAGCATTTTCCAGTAAGTGATGTAAAATAAAGTTTGGATAAAGTTTACAGATCTGATTACATTTTAAACTCTAGAATACTGAATAAAATCTTTTGTCCATATAAAAGAAAGTAATTCAGAAAAGGGAGCAATCTAGGCTTGGCACAGTAAGATTGGGAGTGCATTGCTTTTTACTGTAGCTTATTTCAAAATATGACCCCAGGTCAACAATGACCTGAGGAAATCATAGATTTTTATTAACTTTGGCAAAGAAATAATAAGGTTCAAGGCAAGAACCGCATTGTGCACTTTCCAAGCAGCATTATGTTCTGTATTGCTTATTTTAATATATTGGAATCATGGGCCCAGATCCTGAGCTGTGTCTTAGCTACACAGACAATTCTATGCACCCCATCTCCTGCCACCCCCTCCCCAATCCAGAGACTAGCCACCAGGTCAGTCATGGGGAAGGAGTAGAGCAACCTCAGGTCAGCTTCCACAACCTTAAAGGCCGTTCTGGCAGTTGTAGTTAGCTAGGATTATCATACGTCCGGATTTTCCCGGACATGTCCGACTTTTTGGTTCTCAAATCCCCGTCCGGGAGGAAATTCCAAAAAGCGGGGCATGTCTGGGAAAATAGGGAGGGGTCGTGGGTCTGGGCTGGAGCCACTGGGGCCGGGGACGGAGCCACTGGGGCCGGGCCCGGAGCCGCTGGGACCGGGGCTGGGGGTGCTTGGCTGCCAGCTGGCACTGCTCGGCCGGGGCCGGAGCCACTCGGTCAGGGCCGGGGCCAGTGCCCCGGGGCCCGAGCCGAGCTGGAGATGCTAGGGCCGGAGTCGCCGGGGCAGGCCGGAGCCGCTCGGCCGGGGCCAGCGCGCTTGGCCTGAGCTGGAGATGCCGGGGCCAGAGCCTCTTGGCCGGGGGGGCCAGACTGGGCCGCACCTCCTCGCGCCCGCCCCCTGCCCCCGCCCCAGCCCCAGCTTACCTGCTGGCTGCCTGCCTGCCTGCCTGTTTCAGGCTTCCTGCGAACATTTGATTCGCGGGAAGCAGGGGAGGGGGAGAAGCAGGGGGGCGGGGCATTCAGGGGAAGGGGCAGAGTTGGGGCGGGGCTGGGGCCCCGTGGAGTGTCCTCTTTTTGGAATATTAAAATATGGTAACCCTAAGTTAGCTTAGCCACCCAGCCATGACCCGGTTCTTCCAGACATGTCCCTTCAGCAGGGACCAGGAAAAGGGCAGTATATGAGCTACTGTGGGGATTGTACAATACCTAAAGATTCCTGAATTTAGAGGGAATCCTAATGGAGCAGGTCTGCTGGCTTGCTGGCTGCTCTGTGCTACTCAAGGGGAGCAAAGTAGCCCACAGAAGAGGCCAGGATCTGGCTCATGGAATTTTTTCTGGCTGGGGCTTGAGGTTCCTTTCTACTCCCCACTCTTGCCCTAAGTACAAGAAGCCAGTAGCTCAGTCCCCCAGAACACCTGGATCCCCTGCGAACTATACAGAGCTTGGGAACCTGCCAGTCACTGGGTCCACCCAAGAAAACGACCTACTGTGCCCCCGTGGTACTGGGAGAGGGTTGCGTGGCAACAGATAGCAGCTTTCCCCAATTAAGCCAGCTTCACTGCTGCAGCAGAGCAGAGAAAAAGGACCATGCTGGAGGCCAGCATCTAGCCTCAAATATGTAACAAAGATTTTTATTTTTAAAGAAAGTTTATTTCTGATTCAGTGACGTTTTGGACTATACCGCAAATTTCATGAGAAACCCCAGCTTAACAGTGTAAGAGATTCCTTTTATTTATTTATGTTTGTGTTGCTTTTAAAACAAGGGAATATTTCAAGCTTTCGCTTTCTGCAGAAAGTTAGATTCTGGCACAAGTAACCATAAGCCTCCTCAGAGGTCAGGTCTCATCCCTTTTGTCCACATAGAGCAGAAACACATTATTTTGCTAGTCTCCTGTCATTGCAGAAGTCTATGAAGCATGTAATAGATGAAAAGCCAGGAGAAGAATAGGACCTATTCAAACATGTCTAACTAGAAGATGTTCATGTACATTTTCATAATTTTGACTGATGTTCAGAGTGGCTAAAATGATCAGACTTTTTGGATGACATCCAACTTTCTCATGCATAAAAGTTGGGTGTTGCCAAAGGCTTCCAGAGGTGAGCAAAGGGCCGGGATTTTATTGCAGATACAATTTTGCAGATCTTATATTATTAGATTTATGTTTGCATCATTGTTCTCTTAGATCACTTTGATCTGTTTGAACTTTAGATATATCCAAACTATAAGGTTTTGAAGGCCATTCTCATCAAGTTGTGAAGCTAGAGGAGTGATTTTTTTTTTCAATGCAAGAATATCTATTGGAATACAAAATTGCCATATTTAATACAAAATATTTACTTCTCCCAGCTCCTTCCTCCTTCTTTGACTACAACAGTTCTCTTTGGACCCAAACCTGTCACTGCTGTCAGTTACCTCTCAAAGTACTTCTTTTCCTACCCTTCTCATACCTGATCCAAACGTTGTTGCTCGCTCGGATCGTTGGACCTTTACAGCCAGGGCCGGCTCCAGGGTTTTGGCTGCCCCAAGCAGCCAAAAAAAAAAAAAAAGCCGCGATCGCGATCTGCGGCGGCAATTCGGCGGGAGGTCCTTCACTCCGAGGGACCGTCCGCTGAATTGCTGCCGAATAGCTGGACCTGCCGCCCCTCTCCAGAGTGGCCGCCCCAAGCACCTGCTTGCCAGGCTGGTGCCTGGAGCCGGCCCTGTTTACAGCCATGCCAAATCTATACTGAGGTTTCAGCAGATTACTGGAGAGATAGGATCAGCATCATCTTAAGAAGAAAATGTTTCTGGGATATATTGTTATACTATGTGTCATGTAATAAGACCATAAAGAGAAATGTAAAAGGTTCAATACTGTGCGTTACAGAGTATTGAAACCAGCAGGAGTTGAGGGCTTAGCACTTCACTTTTTTTTTTCCATTAACTTCAGCCCCAGCAGGCTTGGACCCTGAATTTGCAAGGGAAATATAAAGGATTCTATTCTGACACAGCATACTGCTACTACCCACCACTCCATATAGGCTATGTCTACACTACGAGCCTGGGGTATGATTCCTAGCTCATATTCACACATTCTCTCATTGTGTAGCCGTGGTAGCAGCAATGGCACAAGATTTGTACTCGCCATGTCACCACTGCTCATGCTACCATGGCTACACTACTATTTATACTCACACTAGCTCAATGTGAAATTGTGCAAGTAAGTGTACACGAGTGGAGACTCACACCTAGCGAATTGTGTAGCCTTAGCCATAGAAGTTTTGATCCTCAAAGTACTGTACAAACCTCTGCTCATTTTCTCAACCCCCATGGGCCATCACAAAGTAAGTATTAATCTCATTTTACAGATGGGGAATGAAAGAAGCAGATGTTAAATGATTTATCAAAGATCACACTGCAGGATGAGTGGCAGAGAGAGGATTAGAATTTATGGAGTTTCTGATTTAGCTGTCCTGTGCTCATTCCCTTACACCATACTGCCTCATATAAATACTCTTTCTGAAAACAGTCATATCAATACCCTCAAATCCAACCTTCAATTCTAAGAATGTCATAATTCACAAAGAATAAGACATTAATGCCTCAATGGCACAAGTATTTGCCAGCTTCCTTTAACTGATATTTTAAATTAACATATAAATTCATTTAGCTGTGGTTAAGTTAATAAAAATGTACATCTTGTCACCCATTCCTGAGAACACAACATTTTCTCTTAAACAGGAAGAGCTACTGTATGTTATCTGGCAGTGATAAAATTTGGAACCCATAAAACTTTTGATTTTCACTTATGAATGTTATTAATGTACAGCTGTTCATGAACTGAGCTGCCCATAATAACTTACACAGATGCTGAATTGGGGTATCATTTGGAGAATGCTAGTTAAAACTGTAGTCACTTTATACTTTCTCCTGTATGAACTACCTGAGAAACCTTTCATATATATATATATATATAAAAAAGAGAGCCTGTTGTCACGCTTTCCTCACAAAAGAACATGCATTTAGGATTCACAGTGCCTGAGGCTTACAATGGATATCCAGAAAAAGGGCAGCAGCTCAGCTCTGGACATACACTCTGTGCTCTGACTACAAATGGATGACTGAAATAAAAATACACTGTGGACTTCAAGGTTGCAGGAAAGTTGTTGGCATCAAAGACATTAAAACCTCCTTGACTTTACAGGCCTTACTCAATGGTTTTAAAGCTTATGAATATCAGGGCATTTTATCCTAGAGCACGTGTTGGCTTAAAGGTATTTAGTAATAGAAATGCATCAGAGTAGGGTAGCATGTAGACAGCTCTTTTCTGACAATTTACTGTGGCACGTATTTAATCATGGACAAGAATCTTCTTTTTGTCTACTAATGATTAAAGGGATTAACATTGTGTGATCATGGTATAGTATAGGAAGCAACTGAATTGAAGCCTCCAGCATTGATTAGGAAGCAAATGGTTAGTTTCATAGTACAGTAGATAACTAACTCAGCCTGTGCTAAATCACTGTTTTGTTACATACATAGAACTGGTTAAACTATTTGTGGCTATGATTCTTTAAAATTACTGTCACCCTTTTTCATTAGTAAACTGGTCCTGATTTTCTTTGAATATATTCCTTATTTGTGCTCACTGAATACTTTGGGCAAAGCACCTATGGCTCGCAATCTGACTCACGTAGAAAAAAAAAATGAATGGCAAAACCTAAGTCTTATTGCTATTAAGACTCTAAAAACATGTTAGAAAGGGACATGATTAAGCCAGTCACATTTTATTTTCAGCTGCAGCCCACTCTTTAAATAGTTGTGTTTGAGAAAGAATGCTCAGCAGCCAACAGTGTATTACTATTACCTCTTATGAGCCTGTCTCCAGGTTTCCTGGTGACTCACAACGTAGCCAGGTGACAAAATAATGATGGCTTCCGGGAAAAAACAACAACCCACATTTCCTGTTCTTTCTACTTTTAAGCCTGATTAGAAAAACTAACAGCAAGAATCTACACAAACATTTTTAGCACGGATACCAGGCCTCTTTAGTTTCAATTTTGAAATCTTCCTCTGCATCAGTTTAAGGAAAAAATGGTCAGTTAGTATGTCTATTACTTCTTCCAAAGACTGTATTGTTCCTTCATGCATTCAAAGCTTGCTGCCCTACATGCCCTTTAGTGCAAAGACTGCTTGGATCCACACAGACTTTAGGGCATGTCAGAGTCATCACATGAAGGTCCTGTGTCTCTGCAGTGCCTCCTGGCTTTCCCTGTTCCTGTGCTTTGAGGGACAACTCTACCAGTGACTTCCCCTAGAACACCCTTGCCGTCAGCGTATTCATGTTGCTGTGAGAATAAAGAAGTCAGAAGTGGATTACTAAGGAAATCCCCTCTTGGGTTGGTGGGAGGAGAATGCCACAAAGAGAACCTGTTACATTGCCATGTACCATCTCCACCCATAGAGCCCACGCCCACAGAGGCATTCCATGGAATTGGAGGACAATGACACAGAGGCAATTTTGCCCATTGGTTTTTGTATTTACATTCTTGATTGCTTTTAAAACAATACCTTCCTATTTAGTAGTGTTAGCATTTAAATAGACCTGATGTTCATGCCCTATGGATGTGAATGTGGCAGGAAAAGTGAGGGGGGCAGTGGGTAAGAGCTCATCCCTGCACTGCTCCTCTTGGTAGTCTACAACCCATTTTCTGCAAGCCTGGGTTTACAGAGAAGCAGCACATGAGTTTAAATTGGGATAGCTGTATATTTGCAATGGAAAACTATATTCGCTAATTCATCCTAACACATCTAGTCCTGGTTTCCCCTTTCTCTTGCATCAGTTTTATACCATTTTTATTCTATTGTGCTGGAATTATCCTCTTTACACAGATCTTGACTCGTTCCACCCCTTCCCACATTTGCCTTTCTTCAAATATTCAGCTTCTCTTCCCCCGGCTCCAGCTATCAGTAATCAGCACTTCTGGAAGTCAGGCACTGGATGAATCAAGCCAGCCATCCAAAAACTTAGACATTCTTTCCCCCTACCCCATGAGAAATCTCTTCTGAAAACTGTGGCCATCACCTCCTTTTTATCCTGAAATACTGTTAGTGTCCAAGTAATTTTCCATCCTTTGAAATTCATGAATTTCAAAATCTATTTCTGGAAACAACTGATGCAAACTTTTGAGTTTCTCCGCAGTCTGCATGGACTTGACAAGGCTATTTTTTTCCGCTATGAAATTGGGCACATACTTGTTGTTCATTACATGATAGGCAAACTGCTGATCGTATGCCTGCATATGCTTAATGTTTAATACTGATTTCTGAGGCAAGGAGCATCCCCTCCTATGGAGAAAGTATTGAAAAGTAGCCTTCGATGTACAGAGGCATGGGGTGAGGGACTCAACAAGACCAGTTCCTCATGAAATTTCTCTCCCAAACATTGTGAGTGGTAAGTAAGCCAGGGAGCTGACCTGAGGAACTAGAAGACCCCTCCCCCACCCAAGATCTGTGCTCTGGACCACACTATAGGCTTTTGGTTCAATTGATACTCATGGCAATGGCTACTCCCTTATGTCTCCCTGAAAGTGTAGGGGTTCCCCCAACATGGAGGAGATCCATAAAAAAGGAGATACTAAGAAAAGGTAATGCCACTCCAGAAAGGGTAAGTTATGTGGAGCTAGTGGGGGAGACAACACATCCTGCACTTGCTGCCAATCCCACAGACTGCCACCTGCAAGGGATGCAGGAATCAGAGGGAGTGGACGGTATCCTTGCGAGAAGGTGTCTGATCTGGACCCCCATCCTCTTCAGAGCAGGGGAGATCATATGCAAGCATAATCTGGACACAGATTTGTAGTTAGGAAGAAATTTTCCTGCAAGGCCTATGGCAGGAAACATGGGGAGCTGTCATCTACCTCTAGAAGATTTGGAAGAAGTGGGTACATCATATCAATTTCTATTTCTCTGATTGGAAAAAGTTGTATTTGTGATCCTGGTCTTTGTATTTGATGGTTTTAATGTGCACATCTGTGCTTTAAAACAGAGGATTTTGTGGAAGTTTCTTTCCTTTTTTATTCTCCTTTTGCATTCAGGATTTTATGACACATTTGATGAGATATCATCATTCTGAATTGCCAGTTTTCCAGCAATGAAGTGCCTCAGTTTCTCTTAGCCAACTGCTGCTTCCATGTGGCATTAATATTACAAACAGGAGAAATGAGTTCAGACATTTATATTGTGAATCAATATATCATCCTGGATATTCTTCATCTTCTTAAGTGTTCCTTCTGTTCTTACTAGGTGTCTGTTACTCCATCCCATTTCAGTGTAAGCATGGGAAGAATGACCTGAGACTGTTCATACCTCTCTTTCTGTGAGCATCACCCAGCACTACTCTTACAAAAATAGTATTACCATCATGATGTGATTCTTTGTGAATCTACAGACTCAAGTAACAATCATTTACAACAAAGAGTCACAACTGTGGCTAATGCTGTACGACAACTGGCTCATGAATTTAGAATAATTAAAAGTAAACCCTTCACTTGATATCTAAGGGTTAGGTTAGTATGCAAATTATTTTAGTAAGGGGAGAAAGCCCAATGAATTTGTACAATTGTCCAGTAGAGGGAGATATCTTAATGTGCAGGTCTGCAACTAACAATCAAAAGGAGAACATATTGGACCACTACTCCCTAATTCTTAGAAATGGTCTTTTTGGAGTCAGGTCCAGCTCTGGCTTTTTGGCCGCCCCCCCCCCAAAAAAAACCAGCAAAACCAGCAAAGCAACAAAAAAAAAAAAATGTGGCGCGGCTGGATCCTGGGTGTGCAGGGGGACTCCCTGCACTGCAGATGTGCCCCGGGGACGGGGAGGGAGCGGGGGGAGAGAGAGAAGGGGAACGGCCAGGGCTTCAGCGGGGCGCTGCCCCTGCTGGGGGGGCTCCACACCGCTCCTGTTGGCTGGGAGGGAAGGATGCGGGCTGGCCTGCCAGGCTTGCTGCAGGGCGCTCCACTCCTGTGTGCCGCCACCCCCTACAGGGCGCCCGGAGCGTGGAAAAAAAAAAAAAAAGCGGCCGTGCCGCCCTAGGATTGGGCGGAATGCCGCCTACTACAAGCTGCCGCCCCTGGTGCCTGGAGCCGGCCCTGTTTGGAGCTATGTGGTCAGTACAATTTGTCTGAAACGTGGACAATGTCCACAAAATATTGGGAAAACCTAAAGAGAGTTGGGGGTTGCTAAGGAAAAAGTGTACGGTCCCATGATGTCAAGGTGTGAGGAAGGATATGCTGAATATCAGTGCTGTAAAGTAAGATCATCTGTTAATCATGCAAATGCTGTAGCTATGTTAGAACAAATGTACATGATAACTGCCAACTATATTAAAACTATCTGTTTCTCATGCAAATACCGTAGCTATGTTAGAGCATCTGTATATGTTAACCCTAAAACAAAGTTATATATTTTATGTTTGTGTGATAGAAATAATCTGCATTCGTTGCCCTACCTGGAGAACTCTGTAGCAATAGTGCAGTTATTCTAATTCTAGTCCTATGATAGATTAACTGAACGATCAGACAATTGGGGAATTCACATTAGCAAAATTATGTAAACAAAAGACACAAAGCACTTTCACAAATAATGTATTGCAATAATCATCCATCTCATTAGATACAGGTGTTTGTAGTACAAATGACTCACCTTCCTGCAGGTCCCGTGCATGCAAAATATAAACTCTTCCTGTTCATCTCAGCACAAGTTTGAAACAATTAGTGCAAACTGTTCAGAATGAATATTGTGCTCTGTGCTAGTGTTATTAATTAGACAGCTACCAGGAATGAAATTAAATCAGTCTATGTGTCAGGAAAGAAGAAATGTTGTTTATTCTTTGAGTGATTGCATATGTATATTCCATTCTCGGTGTCTGTGTGCCCAGTGCATGACCATCAGAAACTTTTTCTGTCAGTGATACCCACTGGGCAGCTTAAGCTGCCCGCTACCATGTGCCACTACACGCAGATATAAAGGCAGAGCTGTCCCAGCCCCTCTCACTTCCTTCTGACCACCCGCTATTATTGTTATTTTATACCAGAGCATTTCTTCTCTCAGCCTTTGTGTGTGTATACACTACATTTAGTGTACACACACACACAGTCTAGTTCTTAGGATAGTTAGTAGTTGTTTTTTAAAAACAGAACTAAAGAAAAGTTTTTGGTCTTGTTTCTCCCTTTGGGGTTTTTCTACCAAGGTATGCCCTGGTCACCACTGCCAGTGATTCAACTCTGGTACCACAGTTACCCACTTGCCCTCCCAAGGCTTAAAGTATCTCTGTACTCACCCACCAGCGGGCTCATTACTTGTGACAGCAGCTAATGGGAGAGAGCATAGAATCATAGAACTGGAAGGGACCTCAAGAGGTCATCTAGTAGTCCCCTGCACTCGTGGCAGGACTAAGTATTATCTAGACCATCCCTGACTGGTGTTTGTCTAACCTGCTCTTAAAAATCTCCAATGATGGAGATTCCACAACCTCTCTAGGCTATTTATTCCAGTGCTTAATCACCCTGACAGTTAGGAAGTTTTTCCTAATGTCCTAAATGCTGCAATTTAAACCCATTGCTTCTTGTCCTATCCTCAGAGGTTAAGGAGAACATTTTTTCTTCCTCCTCCTTGTAACAACCTTTCACATACTTGAAAACTGTTATCATGTCCCCTCTCAGTCTTCTCTTTTCCAAACTAAACAAACCCAATTTTTTCAATCTTCCCTCATAGGTCATGTTTTCTAGACCTTTAATAATTTTGTCATTCTTCTCTGGATTCTCTCCAATTTGTCCACATCCTTCCTGAAATGTGGCACCCAGATCTGGACACAATACTCCAGTTGAGGCCTAAACAGCACGGAGTAGAGTGGAAGAATTACTTCTCGTGTCTTGCTTACAACACTCCTGCTCCCTTTGGCTATTCCCATCTGCCACAATGTAAGTTACAGCAGCCTAATGCTTTTTTCAGCCTTCGTGTTTATACCATTCTGATGTAGGCAGTTATGTCCCCATTAGCCATTGCTTCATCTGGTTATACATAGCACTTATAATATTCTCCTATGTAATCTCCTCTAGCCACTAATCATTTTTGTTGTTCTGTGCTCAACACTACACAATTTGTCTATATCTTTTCAATACTGTTTAATCAGCTCAGGGCTCTTCAGTATTCTCTCATAAAAATGGAAGGTGTATATTAACAGCGGGGTTTTAAAAATCTATTATAAATCAGATGCTATACAGAATAACGAGCAACAGCATGAGCAACAGAACATCATGACACATTGTGGCATGTTTCTAAAGATGCATGGTTTTCTGATTACAGATCCAATGTTAATGCTTAGCAATGATATCTACCTAATGCCAGATAAAGCCAACAAACCAGAAAGAGACATTATTGTGCCTATAAAATGTCAATAAGGTGCCTATAGAATCTGTGAGCAAATAAGTAGAGACCAGGATAGTTCACTGCCTACCTAAATTATATTTGGAGTATTTCTCACATTCCTAGTGGTGCTCTGGTATTCCTCACCGTTGCAACACCTGATACGGGAATGTTTGATATTACAGTCTGTTTCCCGCTAGACAGATAAGACCTCAGCCAGCATAAATAATGCCCATGACTGCCCTGCAGTGACAGTTTATTTGATAGAATGGTGTGATTCACAGTATCAAAAGCCTTTAAAAAAAATCTATAGCCATTGTGCTACATTTCTCACATTTATCAAATTCAACAAAAGTTTTGTTAGTCAAATTGATCTATGTTGTCTGGGGACTATGGTTTTGGCCTGAAGCGAAACTGATTTGTGAGAAAACATCACTTGTAAAGATGTACTGTTCGAGCTGTATTTTCCTATGCTGTTCAAAATGAGATTGGTAGGATTGATACAGCTCTAGGAATTCTGGCCCAAAATTCTCTGTCTAGAACATGGAACATCTATTTCTGTGTTACTTCTGTGCCAGTTTTTGGCATAAGACTAAGAACATTTTGAGTGAATCATAATTTAGGAAGCTATTGGTATTTCTAGGCACTGGTAGTAATAATATGCAACTGTCTGCAGTTCCAAGCATGCAGGATTCAGTATTGGCTGTAAAATTCAAGAACCTCTCTTTTTGTGTCTGCCGCATTGGGAATTCAAATAACTGGAAGTGGAATTTTGCACCTGCAATTTTATGGGTTCTGATAACGTAATTTAGATATCTAACTTATTGCACCAACAAATTAGGTATACAGAAACACAACTGACCGTACACCCAGAAATTGTTTGTATACACAATTTGAAGGTGCAAAAACTGAGGTGATTTTTGAAGATTTTACCATTTGTGTTTATTTTTTTTAAAGAATATACAAATCCCTTCTCTATCTCATCCAACATAAGCTACTTCTCTTTGGGTTGTCTACACTTATAAATCTGTGGTGCTTGCACACTACCTACACCGACAGGAGGGCTTCTCCCATCAGCATAGGTATTCCATCTCTGCAGGAGACAGTAGCTAAGCTGACGGAAAAATTCTTCCATCAGGGGTTAGGTTGGAATAGCTACATCTCTCAGGGGTATGGATTTTTCACACCTGAGAGACATAAATATAGCAATATAAATTCCTACTATAGATGAGGCCTCTGCTTTCAAGCCCTTTCACAGCCTATCCCCACCCTATCTATCACCTCTCATTCACTATCAAGATGTCGACCACTGCCTTTGGTCAGCCCATGATGCAGCTTTTGTTGCCCACGTTAAATTTGCAAACAAGCACCTTCATTCTTTCTCCCATGCTACCCACTAACACTTCTGAGGAGCTCCCCATGAAAGTCCCCAAAACTACCTCATTATCCTTCAACATCCCCCTTAAAGATCTCTTCTCCCTGATGCCTACAAAAAATTAGACAACAGTTAGGCTGCTGGTGTGCTGAGGCTATGCTGATCAATATTATTTCATTTTTTCCTTGTACTCCCCCATCTGTCTATGTTTTATCATCTGTTGTCTCTTATCTTATAGGTAGAGTGTAAGTTCTTTGGGACACAGACCATCTTTTTGTTCAGCAGCTGGTGTCTTGGTCCATGCCCAGGGCTCCTAGCTACTACAGTGATACAAACAACAGTTCCATTGCATAATCAGACTCCTCCCCCGAAAAACTCAAGCATGTTCACTGCCCAGCTATGAACTAACGCCATCAAAAGAGAGAGAAGGTTGAATCCAAGATTGGCAAGAAAGAAACTGTAACACATCGAACTATATTATCTGAGAAGTATGACACGATTGTGTAATTAAAGACGGTACAGCAATGCCTACACAGAACAGAATCAGTAAAGGTTATATATGCAGCTTCAAATGTGAATTTTCCTTCTTTTTGAGTGTTTATCCTTGCAACCTTTACCTTCTCTTAACATAGGATGGGGTTTTTCTTTGTTTGTTTTTGTTTTTTCAAGTGGAAAGCAGGTAGGGGTAAGGGGAGAAGAGGATCATCACTTCCCAGGAATTTGAATCACTGCAGATTTGAAATTATTTGATATCACGGTCAATTCCAAGACCTGGAACTACATGGCCAGATGTCATAATGAGGTTCTGGAGCCCAGACTGGGGATTCTTCCTACAAAGTGGGCTGCAGCTCCCACTAACACTTTTTCATCTTATGGAGTCCTGGCCTCAGCTCCTGCACTCTCCAATTACACTTGTCAGTGCGTAGTTGGGTTTCCACACGTGTTTGACATACGGCCTTCCATAGCTGCACGTTTCATGAACGTAGCAGGAAGAAAACAACAATAAAATCCGCAATAATATTTTTTTTTAAGAACAATGCACCATGTCTGACTCAGAGTGCAATTTTCAAGCAGTTCTAACTTGGCCAAATCCAAACTAATGTTCATCTGAATACACAGAGGCATTTCTTTGAAAAAAGGGTCATTTTTATGCCCAAATTGAACTTTTTACCCAAAATTAACTTTTTTGTTGAGGAGCTGTTCAAAAAAGGTTGTAAGACTTACTTTATAATAGGAAGAGTATATTATATTCACTGTCTTCATACTCAGAATTGCCAATCCATTTCTTTTCAAAAACAAATCACCTTCAGGCAGATACCCAAAGCCTGACAAATGTCAGCCCCAATGGCAAATATTTCAGAAAGGCATGAGCAATTGAAACCAGAGGGCTAGAGGGAAAGTGCTCATGAAATCTGAACGGCACTGGTTACTATTCCTTCTTTCATATAGCAAACTATTTTACTACAGTTGTGAATAGCAGAAAAGCCTCTCTTCACCTGAGCAAGAGGACCAGCTAGGGAGGGACAGGTGTGCTGATCATCTTGAACTTAACAGGGCCAAAGGCCTGTCACAGACCCCTTTTAAAGAACATCCATATTACCTCCAAAAAAATATCTGGGAAGCTCCTAAAAATTACTTTAAAAAGTTAAAACTGAAACACGATCTAAAAGACAGTCCCCTCCACTTCCTTCAGTTTCAGTGATTTTCTGCCATCCTGTTTATTTATTGACACATGCTGTCAGAGGATAATTGAATTAGAATGAATGTAGCACCTGGCTATAAAATCATGCTATCTATCAATATGTTTGGAGCAGAAAGAGATTTTTTTTTTCTGGTCTTTCTACCGGGAGGATTTTTCAGCAAGCAATTCCATGGCCCACTGCTATTTATATCATAGTAGTGCCCAGGGGACTCAATCAGAACCAGGGTAAGGATTGCAAGATCTGGGTAACATTTAGGCTTATTTGAAAAAAACCCACCTATTTTAATATTGAAATATATGTTGTGTTTTGTGTATGTATAACAGGATTTTCACAAGCTAAAATCCAGTTTGAAACTTCTCAACTGATGCACACAAAAAAAAAAAAAAAAAAAAAAACCACCAGTCACAAGTCACATATTACAAATAAAAAATAAAATTCCTAAGAACAGGTACTACAAATATAAAAACTTGACTGATTACACTGGTCTACAATTTTTGAGAAGTCGTCTGCTTCAGAGATAAAATGTGCTATTTATTATGTATTTTGATGTGCTGAATTCAAATATGACAATTAAAACAACTGATTGGCTACTGTTTCTAAGATATTTAAGTTTTTACATTTTATGTCTATGTATATTTGTGTAGATAGTAGAGATTTAATCATAAATTGTAAACCTAGGTCTTTTCATGTGTTTATGGTTGCTTTACATGATAAAATTCTACCCGTCCTGTTTATGTAACACTTTAAAAATCAGCAAAAGGATTATATAAATAAAATTTATTATGAAACAAAAGGCAAAAAACGATTATGTACATAGTTTAGTCCTATTCAGTGTCTACTCGGCGCTTCTTGGCTTGTCTCTTGTATTCATTAAATGGAGAATCTCTTGTCACTGTCCAGCAATAGTCTGCAAGCATAGATGGGCTCCATTTGCCCTGATAGCCTTTTTCCATTGTTGCAATGTCCTGGTGAAATCGCTCGCCGTGCTCGTTGCTCACTGCTCCGCAGTTCGGTGGAAAAAAATCTAGATGAGAGTGCAAAAAATGTATCTTTAGTGACATGTTGCAACCAAGACTTTAGTATGCCTTGAGGAGGTTTTCCACCAACAATCTGTAGTTGTCTGCCTTGTTGTTTCCGAGAAAATTTATTGCCACTAACTGGAAGGCTTTCCATGCAGTCTTTTCCTTGCCACGCAGTGCACGGTCAAATTCATCATCTCGAAGAAGTTCACGAATCTGAGGACCAACAAAGATACCTTCCTTTATCTTAGCTTCACTTAACCTTGGAAATTTTCCACGGAGGTACTTGAAAGCTGCTTGTGTTTTGTCAATGGCCTTGACAAAGTTCTTCATCAGACCCAGCTTGATGTGTAAGGGTGGTAACAAAATCTTCCTTGATTCAACAAGTGGTGGATGCTGAACACTTTTCCTCCCATGCTCCAATGACTGTTGGAGTGGCCAATCTTTCTTGATGTAGTGGGAATCTCTTGCACGACTATCCCATTCGCAGAGAAAACAGCAGTACTTTGTGTATCCAGTCTGCAGACCAAGCAAGAGAGCAACAACCTTCAAATCGCCACAAAGCTGCCACTGATGTTGGTCATAGTTTATGCACCTCAAAAGTTGTTTCATGTTGTCATAGGTTTCCTTCATATGGACTGCATGACCAACTGGAATTGATGGCAAAACATTGCCATTATGCAGTAAAACAGCTTTAAGACTCGTCTTCGATGAATCAATGAACAGTCTCCACTCATCTGGATCGGGAACGATGTTGAGGGCTGCCATCACACCATCGATGTTGTTGCAAGCTACAAGATCACCTTCCATGAAGAAGAATGGGACAAGATCCTTTTGACGGTCACGGAACATGGAAACCCTAACATCACCTGCCAGGAGATTCCATTGCTGTAGTCTGGAGCCCAACAGCTCTGCCTTACTCTTGGGTAGTTCCAAATCCCTGACAAGGTCATTCAGTTCATCTTGTGTTATGAGGTGTGGTTCAGAGGAGGAGGATGGGAGAAAATGTGGGTCCTGTGACATTGATGGTTCAGGACCAGAAGTTTCATCCTCTTCCTCTTCCTCGTCTGACTCAAGTGAGAATGATTCTGGTGCATCAGGAACCGGCAGTCCTTCTCCGTGGGGTACTGGGCGTATAGCTGATGGAATGTTTGGATAATGCACAGTCCACTTTTTCTTCTTTGACACACCTTTCCCAACTGGAGGCACCATGCAGAAGTAACAATTGCTGGTATGATCTGTTGGCTCTCTCCAAATCATTGGCACTGCAAAAGGCATAGATTTCCTTTTCCTGTTCAACCACTGGCGAAGATTTGTTGCACAAGTGTTGCAGCATATGTGTGGGGCCCATCTCTTGTCCTGATCTCCAATTTTGCAGCCAAAATAAAGGTGATAGGCTTTCTTAACCATAGTAGTTATACTGCGCTTTTGTGATGCAAAAGTCACTTCACCACAAACATAGAAGTTATCTGCACTGTTCACACAAGTATGAGGCATCTCTGCTCACTTTGGCTAAACAGAAATGTGTCCCTTTGCAAAATCAAACACTGACAAATAAGAAAGCATGACACTGTAGGATTTCTAGAGCTGATATAGGGCCATTTGTTCAGCAGAGTGATGTAAGCTTCGTTATGATTGCATCATCCATGACTTCTAGGAATAACATGATGCAATTCATATCATGTATGATGCAATACCAGCTTCAGATTGCATCATTCATTGTTTTGCCTAAAAAAGCAAGTACTATCCAAACCCAGTCATAGGTTTATTCATAGATCCAGTCAAAGATGTATTTTAGTCATTTCTGGTTTAAATTGAGATCCCTTCCCTTTATAACTCACTTATCCTCCGCCATTCCCAAGTCAAGGGTCGTATATACTGACCCAATAGCATATCTTGAAAACTAGAGCCAATCAACAATTTTAAGCATCATTTTCGTTCTCAGTGACCCAGAATTAGTAAAGTTTGACTACATTTATTTCAGAAGCATTTTGGCTGTAGAGCAGTGTTATTTATATCACAGGCATTACATGAATCCTAACAGGACAGCCCTTCCCACTAGGACTTGTAGGAGCTCATCAAAAAAGGTGTTTAAAAAAAAATAGTATTTTGAACACTGAGTAATCGACTACATAGCCAGGGAACTGAGAAACCATATATCCTGTTCTGCAGCTACGTGGTGACTTCTGCCGAATATTATTCTACATTGGTGTCACAGACGTTTCTGAATCTGCAGCAGATTTCTCTTACCACAGAAACTGACACATTACAGATTTCCTGAGGACCTGATTAGGTTTAATATTCCCTCTAGCAAATGTATTCTATAATAAAATAGAAGGGTCAGCAAAAGTAGATCATTTTGAAAGAAGCAAAGGGAGGTGGAGGGCAAGCCTCTTTTGCTTTACCTCTGCATGACATTTTAAATAGGTTAAAAAAAATGCCTGAAAGGTCTGCATCACTATTTGGCCAAGAAAGGAAGAAAAGTTCAGTATGGCAAAGAGGTCAATCTGCAGAATGCAGTTTAATTTCACTGACAAGATTCTAGTGACAAACTATATCCCCAAGGTTGTTTTTTCCCTTAGACTTTCATAACTCATCACCCTTCTTGATCCATTCCACTTCTGAAAAGGTTTGCATGCTGGAGGGGATATCAACAACTGACCTTGGTTTACTATGTTTTTGAACCATTGTTAGCCTGGTACTACATCACTAGACATTTCATTTTATATTCCTATTTCTAGATTATGTAGAGAGTGTTTCAGAAACAAACGCTACCATTGATGTCATGGAGGCAAATTGATATAAAAAGGAAGTCACATCGACCAACCAATTCACAGAATGATTCAAATGGCAAGTGCTTTTACAGTTCCTCTGCTCCATGCTTTGATCTGCTTGGCTGCACTTTAGAGCCACACTTTCAGATAACAGTCATCTAATCCAAATATAGTGTTTTCCTGTGAAGTACTGTGCTATTACATTGCTTAATATGTACTGAATCAGTACCATGATAGGTTCTAATGCGATATCTAAAGAAAAAACACCTCCATTGCTGATGCAATGCCCACTAGCCCCTGTATGGGAACATGGTTTCAGAGTGGTAGCTGTATTAGTCTGTATCAGCAAAAAGATGTCCAAATAAATTTGTTAGTCTCTAACGTGCCACAAGTACTCCTCGTTCTTTTCATATGAACATGAATTTTATGGGATTAGAATATTGGAGTAGGTTTAATATGATTTGCCAGAAGATGCTGTTTGGAAGCCAATACAGTTTGTTACAAGTAGAAAAGTGTAGAAAGAATATTAAATAGGGCAGGCGACCAGCTTGTCTTAACAGTGAAATCCTTGCTAATCTTAAACACAAAAAAGAAGCTTACAAGAAGTGGAAGATTGGACAAAGACCAGGGAGGAGTATAAAAATATTGCTCATGCATGCAGGAGTGAAATTGGAAGACCAAATCACACTTGGAGTTGCAGCTAGCAAGGGATGTTAAGAGTAACAAGAAGGGTTTCTTCGGGTATGTAGCAACAAGGTGGTGGTCAAGGAAAATGTGGGCCCCTTACTGAATGAGGGAGGCAACCTAGTGACAGAGGATGTGGAAAAAGGTAATGTACTCAATGCTTTTTTTGCCTTTGTCTTCATGAACAAGGTCAGCTCCCAGGCTGCTGCACTGGGCAGCACAGCATGGGGAGGAGATGACCAGCCCTCTGTGGAGAAAGAAGTGGTTCAGGACTATTTAGAAAAGCTAGACGAGCACAAGTGCATGGGGCCGGATACACTGCATCCAAGGGTGCTAAAGGAGTTGGCGAATATGATTGCAGAGCCATTGGCCATTATCTTTGAAAACTCATGGAGATCGGGGGAGGTCCCAGATGACTGGTAAAAGGCTAATGTAGTGCCCATCTTTAAAAAAGGGAAGGAGGAGGATCCAGGGAACTACAGGTCAGTCAGCCTCACCTCAGTCCCTGGAAAAATCATGGAGCAGGTCCTCAAGGAATCAATTCTGAAACACTTAGAGGAGATGAAAGTGATCAGGAACAGTGAGCATGGATTCACCTAGGGCAAGTCATGCCTGACTAACCTAATTGCCTTCTAGGATGAGATAACTGGCTCTGTGGATGAGGGGAAAGCAGTGGACGTGTTATTCTTTGACTTTAGCAAAGCTTTTGATACGGTCTCCCACAGTATTCTTAACGGCAAGTTAAAGTAGTATAGGCTGGATGAATGGACTATAAGGTGGATAGAAAGCTGGCTAGATCGTCAAGCTCAATGGGTAGTGATCAATGGCTCCATGTCTAGTTGGCAGCCACTATCAAGCAGAGTGCCCCAACGGTCAGTCCTGGGGCTGGTTTTGTTATATCTTCATTAATGATCTGGAGGATGGCATGGACTGCAACTTCAGCAAGTTTGCAGATGACACTGAACTGGGAGGAGTGGTAGATACGCTTGAGGGTAGGGATAGGATATAGAGGGACCTAGACAAATTAGAGGATTGGGCCAAAAGAAATCTGTTGAGGTTCAACAAGGACAAGTGCAGAGTCCTGCACTTAGGACGGAAGAATCCCATGCACTGCTATAGACTAGGGACCGAGTGGCTAGGCAGCAGTTCTGCAGAAAAGGACCTAGGGGTTACAGTGGATGAGAAGCTGGATATGAGTCAACAGTGTGCCCTTGTTGCAAGAAGGCTAATGGCATTTTGGGCTGTATAAGTAGGGGCATTGCCAGCAGATCGAGGGACGTGATCGTTCCCCTCTATTCAACATTGGTGAGGCCTCATCTGGAGTACTGTGTCCAATTTTGGGCCCTACACTACAAGAAGGATGTGGAAAAATTGGAAAGAGTCCAGTGGAAGGCAACAAAAATGATTAGGGGGCTGGAGCACATGAGTTATGAGGAGAGGCTGAGGGAACTGAGATTGTTTAGTCTGCAGAAGAGAAGAATGAGGGGGGATTTGATACCTGCTTTCAACTACCTGAAAGGGGGTTCCAAAGAGGATGGATCTAGACTGTTTTCAGTGGTAGCAGATGTCAGAACAAGGAATAATGGTCTTAAGTTGCAGTGGGGGAGGTTTAGGTTGGATATTAGGAAAACCTTTTTCACTAGGAGGGTGGTGAAGCACTGGAATTGGTTACCTAGGGAGGTGGTGGAATCTCCTTAGAGGTTTTTTTAAGGTCAGCCTTGACAAAGCCCAGTCCTGCTTTGAGCAGGGGGTTGGACTAGATGACCTCCTGAGGTCCCTTCCAACCCTGATATCTATGATTCTATGATACAAACTGTACAGCTTACCTGTGTGCAACTAATTAAACAAACCAGAATTAACATGAAGCAAGAGAATATTTCTTTGGAAATGTATATCTGTGCTCATCCCTGAAGCAGCACCTTATTTTTTAAAACTAAATGCCAACTTTACTAAACCACTACTTGTTGCAGATCCAGATCTAACTATACATCTTCATTACAGAGTTAACTTCATCTCTTACCTGGGTTTTCCCCCTAATCTTGGATGCATTAACAGGGGAATCTCAAGCAGGAGTAGAAAGCTTATTTTATCTCTATATTTGGCACTAGTGTGACTGCTGCTCAAACACTATGTCCATTTCTGGTGCCTGCAATTCAAGAAGGATGTTGACAAACTGGAGAGGATTCAGACAAGAGCCACAAGAATGATTAAATTATTAGAAAACATGCTTTATATTGATACACTCAAAAGAGTTCAATCTATTTAACAAAGAGAAGGTTAAGGGGTGACTTTATTACAGCCTGTAAATACCTACATGGGCAACAAATCATAGAAATGTTGGGCTGGATGGGTCCTCAATAAGTCATCAAGTTCATCCCCACTGAGGCAGGACCAAATAAAACTGGACAGGTTTTGGTCCAAACTGTTCTAACAACTTCCTAAAATGAGGATTCCACAACCTTCCTTGGAAACCTATCCCAGAGGTTTCTTAATATCGAACCACAATCTCCCCTGCTGCAGATTAAGCCCATTACTTCTTCTCTTACCATCAGTGGACATGGAGAATGTTTGATCACAGTACCCTTTATAACAGCAGATAACATATTCAAAGACTGTTATCAGGTCCATTTTCAGTATTCTTTTCTCAAAACTAAACATGGCCAGTTTTTTTTTTTTTAACCTTTCCTCATAGGTCAGGTTTTCTAAACCTTTTATCATTTTTGTTGCTGTCCTCTGGACTCTCCAATTTATCCACATCTTTCCTAAAAAGTGTAACACCCAGAACTGGACACCGTACTCCAGCTAAGGACTCACTAGTGAAGAATAAAGCAGGACAATTAGCTCCTGAATCTTACATATGGGATTCCTGTTAAAACACACCGGAATTATATTTGCCTTATTTACAATTGCATGATTGTGTTGACTCATATTCAATTTGTGATCCACTATAACCCCTAGATCCATTACAGAAGAACTGCCACTTAGCTAGCTATTCCTCATTTTGTAGTTGTACATTTGATTTTTCCTTCCTAAGTGAAGCATTTTGCATTTGTCTTTACTGAATTTCATCTTGTTGATTTTAGACCAAGTCTCCAAACTGTTCCCCATCTGTCCCAGTTTGTTGTCATCCACAAGTTTTATAAGCATACTCTCCACGACATTATCCAAATTATTAATGGAAATATTGACTATTACTGGACCCAGGACTGACCCCTGTGGTGCCCTGCTAGATACATTCATTTCTTTTATGGTATCACTACCAATATTGGATCCTATAATAATAATAAATAATAATTAATGGAGATATCCCATCTCCTAGAACTGGAAGGGACCTTGAAAGGTCATTGAGTCCAGCCCCCTGCCTTCACTAGCAGGACCAAGTACTGATTTTGCCCCAGATCCCCAAGTGGCCCCCTCAAGGATTGAACTCACAACGCTGGGTTTAGCAGGCCAATGCTCAAACCACTGAGTTTTCCCTCCCCCCCCCCCATTCTGACATAGCAATATTTAATATATTGGTTACTGTCCATTCAGTAGGTTTTCTGGAAAATGGCATCTACAGGAAACAACTGGATCTACCACAACTATTGGTGTTCTACACCGCAACACAACCCTGGAGGGAACCTCACCTAGCTTGTTGTTCCATTAAGTGATATTGATATGTGTGCCAGTGAGATGTTTTTGACATTGCAACTCCAGTATGTGGTCACAGTGGTTTCAGCCCATTATAATGAGACAGAGAACCTAGCTATTCCTATCCCCGTCCCTGCTGAAGCTTACCAGATGGTGACAACCAGCAGTAATGATAACGTATAACATAGATCAGGGGTCAGCAACCTTTCAGAAGTGGTGTGCCAAGTCTTCATTTATTCAATCTAATTTAAGGTTTTGTGCGCCAGTAATACATTTTAATGTTTTTAGAAGGTCTCTTTCTATAAGTCTATAATATATAACTAAACTATTGTTGTATGTAAAGTAAATAAGTTTTTTTAAATGTTTCAGAAGCTTCATTTAAAATTAAATTAAAATGCAGAGCCCCCCGGACCAGTGGCCAGGACCCGGGCAGTGTGAGTGCCACTGAATATCAGCTCGCGTGCTGCCTTTGGCACACGTGCCATAGGTTGCCTACACCTGACATAGATGGACTGTACTGTGTAGTAACTAATTTCAAAAAATGTATATATGGAGGCCTCACTTGTAACGTCACTACTGCAAATTTCTGTTTCACTCCTCAAGTATGTAGAACTGTGGGACACACTATAATAATGCCGATCCCATTTTTTCAAAATGAATCTATCATTCAGAATGCACCCCCAAACCAGGATGAAGTTGAAACTTATCTGCCAGTTTTTGTTGTGCATATTAATCACTTTCAATTTTAAAACATTACTAGACAATGACGACTCACATTATTCAGATTAGCAATGACATGCACAAGACATAACAAGCCTCAAATGACTTTATCCATGATGGAAATCTTGAAATACTAATTTCCCATACTTGGATAAAAGTTTCATTTAGGGCTTTGCTTGTGTTACAAGGTGTATTAATTTTAGCTGTGTTAATTATGTCTTGCTGCTTACACAGTTTATTAAAACACTTTAATCACATATAAAGGAGAACAGGAGTACTTGTGGCACCTTAGAGACTAACAAATTTATTAGAGCATAAGCTTTCGTGGACTACAGCCCACTTCTTCGGATGCTGTAGTCCATGAAAGCTTATGCTCTAATAAATTTGTTAGTCTCTAAGGTGCCACAAGTACTCCTGTTCTTCTTTTTGCGGATACAGACTAACACGGCTGCTACTCTGAAACCTGTCACATATAAAGGCACTCACCACTCCTTGATATGTTAATTTGGGAAAGGTGTTGCTTTGACTATAACAATCAGCAAGGCGACAAGCGGGACTTGCTGACTAATACATGCTCATTAGCGTATAAACATATTGTATTAATAATTTGTATTATCCACACCATTAGTATGCATAAAGCACCAATAATATTAATAATATTGTAACAGTGATATAGCCTAAACTGACCTATACAATAATCCCTGTTTCTTATGCTAAGGATCCCATAACACCTTGCATTTGCTGAAGCAGCATTTGGGACAAGATAGGAAACCTGTCAAAATCAAGAATACATTTGTTCTATGTCTTACTACAAGTTAGGGAAGTATCTTTATGGATCAATACCTGGAATGCCAGTATCCAATACAAAGATAAGGACGGAACAGAATAGCAAATTAGGGAATTGGAACAAATTGATGAGTTGGATTTTAGCAATATGTAACTTATAAAGTCATATAAATAATACCAGCTGAAATGAGTAACTTGGAGAGCACACCTTCTGCATAAGGTGAATACAACATTACGGCATGGGACAGCTCCCTGGAGACTGGTATTGTATAGAACCTTTTTCCTGTTCCATATTAATAAACCTGACTGACACTGGTTATTTGGTCTAGAGTATATTTCATAATGAAATAATGAACCAAAGTGTGGTCAAACAATTGACTATACAATTTATCAACATAGTTTGACAGTGAACCATTGATAACTACTCTTTGAATATGCTCTTTCAACCAGTAGTGCACCCACCTTATAATAATTTAATCTAGTCCACATTTCTCCAGTTTGCTTATGAGAATGTCATGTGGACCTGTGTCAAAAGCCTCAATAAAAATCAAGGTATATCACATCTATTGCTTCCCACCTATCCACTAGGCCTATATTTCTGTCAAAGAGCCAATAGTGGGCTCTTCAATCTAGAGGAGAAAAGTACAACACGATCCAACGTCTGGAAGTTGAAGCTTGACAAATTCAGACTGGAAATAATGTGTACATTTTTAATAGTGAAGGGAAGTAATCATTAGAACAATGTACCAAAAGTCATAGAGGATTCTCCATCACTGGTAATTTTTAAATCAAGATTGGATGTTTTTCCAAAAGATATGCTCAAGTAATAATTTTGTGGAAATTCTATGGCCCATGTTATACTGGAGGTCAGACTAGATTGTCACAATGGTCTTTTCTGGCTTTGGAATCTATGAGTTATTTCTACAAAGTGAGATTAAGAGAGACCCACCTCAGAATAGTGCATAGCCTGGTGGTCAGTCTCTCTCTCACCAGAAATTCCATCCTGGACCTAAGAAGCCTTCCCAACAGAAGTTTTGTCAAAACAAACTCTTCTCCAAGAAAAGTTTCAGTTTTGATAAATATGCATTTTCTGATTTTAAAAAGTGTTTTGGCAAAAAATTCCCAAACTGCTGTAATTCTGGTGCATGTACAGGTTCATATATGCAATTGCACATGCTTATGGACATTGGGCTTGATCTATCTATCTATATAGGCTCATTGTGTTTGTGACTATGATACGAGATCTCAATCCTCCAATTGATAGTGCACAGGAAGATTGCTACACCTGCCTAGAGACCCACTGAAACCAGCTGGGTTTGGTAGCGGTGTAGTAGTCAGCCTACAGACTACCAATTGCAGGATCAGGGCCCAGGTTATTTTACAAAACTATCCTTAAAGTAATAGAACTTTTTTTTTTTTTTGCCTGTTAAAATAAAATAAGAGTTTATTTTTCTAAGCTGCTCATTATTTGGGGGCTCTGAAGCAAAGATTCTAACACTTCACTATGCCTCCCATAAATACCGATAGGACCATTTGCTTCATAGTACAGCTACACAATTTGAGTGTGCTATTAAACACAAGTATTACAAACAGTACAGATGAACAACTGCATTTGCATCTCTGGCCTCAGTTTTTTTTCAGCTTGGTTCAAAATGTGCAAGCAAGATTCCCACATGCAATAGGGTTGTCACCATTCAGGGTAACTGCACCTGCCTTTCTCCTCTATGGTCCAGAGGCTAGAAACAGCGTAATTGCCCTAGAGTATAAGTTTCTAACACAACCTTTTCTAAGCAGGAGCATTTATTCCTAAGGTGAAAGCATTACAGAGAAAATATGTTAAAGCAATAAAAGAACCTACCTGCATGCTAATAATCTTACCAGAGATCACCCAACTCCAACAATGTCTATGGCAGTTGATCAGTCCTTCAAACCCCACCAAGGGGGTTTTCTGTGGTCACAAGCTCATAACAGCTGTTAGCTCAGAATAAGCACACCTCTGAATAAATCAAGCCCATCCAACACTTCGTAGGAAGGACTGGGGCTCCCTTGGAGGGAAGTTACTATCTGTTTCCTGGATCAGTCAGTTTACACTCAGGCTATTTATCCAAAAGTTCTTTCCTTATCTGTTGGTCCTCTAGAGAATCATCTGAACCAGTACAACGTCAGTGAATTTGCTTAAGAACACCACACAGTTCTTAGTTTCTGGTGGGCTGTGGTCCCCCTCCCCCATAGAATTGCATACAATCCCTGGCCCACAATAAGGAACTCAGAACAGTGTGGTGATCTTAGGCAAATTCATTCGTATTGTAACACTGCTCGAGAGGTTCCACCATCTGGAGAGGCTCCCATGTACTGATTCAGACTGGATTCTCTAGAGAACCAACAGACAAAGGAAGGAATTTTGGATAAATATCATGAGGAAATACTCACACCAGAATATCCTGTAAACAAGGGCTAGGGTCATCTCTTTTAAGATTATTACCATGCGTGTAGCTTCTTTTATTGTTTTAAAATATTTACTCTGTAATGCTTTCGCCTTATGAATAAATGCACCTAAGGAATGAATGTAACCCAGTGTTAGGGCATTCTCCTGCTATAGGAGAGACCCAAGTTCAAATCCCTTCTACACACCAGGCAGAGGGGAAATTAAACCAGCATCTCCTACACCCCAGGACAGTACCCTAACCACAGACTAAAGATTATATAAACAGGTCCTCCTCACCCACCTGCCTTCCCGATGCTTTGTGGCTCTCCTAAAAGTGCCTAAACTGAAAACAAAAAACATATTCGGTCAGGTAGGGGAAGAAAAACAAAAAAAAGCCTTAATGTTTTGGTAGTGCCAAAACAAGAGTTTTTCAGTTCAGTCAAAACCATTCCGCAAACTCTACGGGAATAGTTTTGGGTCAACCAAAACTGCATTTTCAGCAAATAGTTTATTCACCGAACAAATTTCACCTAACTCTACTTTTCACAAAGGAAATACAGGAATTGCCATACTGGGTCAAACCTAAGACCCATCTAAACCAGTTTCCTGTCTCTCTCAGTGGCCAACACCAGGTGCTTCAGAAGAAGGTTTAAGAACCCTGCAGTAGGCAGGTGTGGGTTAATTTGCTCCCTGCTTGGGTCTCATCTTGATCTCTAATAGTTAGACATTGGCTTAAACCCTGACAACATTTTGGTTGTCATTAGTTATGTTAACTCTGGAAATCCATATAAATATCCAATCCCTGTTCAAATCTTGTTAAGATGTTGGCCTCAATAACTTCCCACAGTAAGTTTAAATCTCATGTTGAGTGAAAAAAAAATCAATAAATATACCAAAAAGTAAAACTATATGAAATAAAGAAAAACTGGGATACACTAGAATCATTTCTGTATTGTGGTTAAGCTTGCCATAACATATTATTTATGGGGCTCTCTTTGTGTGTCTGTCTTGCTTTGTTTCCCTCTTGTGTTTTTTTTCCTTTTAAGGTGCCTCAGTGATTTAGTGCAGTGAACTAAGAATACCCACCTGAAGCCCATTAAAATTATTATTTTTTTTTTTTTACTGTAGCTGAACTTGCCACAGTGATTTGCACGAGTCTTTCTTCCCCTTACAGCTTACTGGTCTTTTTTGTTAACTCCAACACTATACATGTTGAAAGGCAAAATGTAGTCTAGATGCACACAAGCAGCCACTATTTTCTCAACTGGCCACAAAAAGCAAACAGACCATGATGAAATCTAAACATATGTTGTCCCTTTTGTTCCCTTTCTGCTGCCTAAAAAAGTTAAAAAAAATGAGTTATTATAATATGTTTGACAGAAAAGCAGCAGTGAGGAGAGGGTTCTTACATTTCCTCTTGATGCCTGCAAAGTCAGTGGTCATACTTGGTTTTCATGGAAAGTTGTTTTACAATCACATATCAGTCACTGAAGAGATTCTGACTCTCATGCTTATCAATCTAACTCTTGGCATAGAAAGATCAATTGTCCTTGAGGAGTGCAGTCAATGCAGAAGGTCCCAGACTTAGAGGTGATCATCGGCATAGCCCTGGATAATCCACTCAGAATGTTAATAAACAGGACTAAGACCCAGTCTTTAAGCAATCCAGTATTCAGCTGGAAGCTAGTGCTGTGATCACAGCACAATAGTAATATGCTTAGCAATCTATATTGCTTAGAAAGTCAGTGAGAGCAGGTTACACCATGTAGAGCTTTTATAGCGTCCATGGTACAGTGCACTGCAGTGATCAAAGCTGGATGCTATGGTCTCTCAGTGGCCTACTATAAGTCTGTTAGGATGATCTATAGTTTCCTGGACAGCCATAGGTAGGAGAAGGTGCATTTTTGCAGCTGTTGCCATAAGTGTATAGAGGATAAAAGAGGCTTCATTGTCTTTTACAAGGAGGAGTGAGAATGGAAACAGAAGGCTTTTATGGAGGGTGATAATATATTTTTGGCTAGCTCTAAGTATTTTTCCTCTTCCTACCTGCATCACCCTGGTCTTCTCTGGGTGCTCCAGCCAAGCGGCACTTCACCCAGGTGCTGATGTCTTGCAAGGCATTGGGAGATCTGGCAAATGGTATTAAGCACATGTACGGCTAAGTGTGTGTGTGTGTGTGTGCGCGCGCGCATGCACATGTGTGCATGTACAGCTGGCATTTAAGTCTAGGGTACCTTTCAATCTCCCCCAGTGGTTTGACATAAAATTTTAACAGAGTGAGGTAAGAAAGTGGGGGCTTATAGAACTACAGAAGAGAGCTCTGGAGAGAGGGGGGGTGCCATTTCTTTTCACTATTATCTAGAAAATAAGATCTCTCTCAGATGCTGACACTTGTCACTTCATGGTTTCCAAGGGGAACCAGCAGCAGTTCATGACTGATGGCATCAAATGCTGTGCAAGGATCCAGTAATATAAAATGTCTGGCATGAGTTTTTCTAAGGTTTTGAAGAAACGCTCCCCAGACTGTGGCACCATCAAATACAGACCTGAAACCCAGCCTATGGACTACAGCCTGAAACCAACCCCTGCCTAATTCTTATCTAAATCCAAATTCAAATGCCAGCTCTTCAGAACATAGCTTAAATAGAAAGTGCCTTTCTCTAATCAATGCAAGCAATCTCATATTTACACCAGCACCAACATCACATAAAATGGTCCTTTAGGTGTTTCACCGTTGACACCTTTTCTACAAGTAGGAGGCAGAACATGCAGCCATCTATACAGAAACAACAACAGAGTATGCTGATTAGCACACTGTCAAGAAGTCTTCAACTTTGCAAAGTGGCAGTGCTCTCTTCTGGTAATTACAAAACAAATCTGCTTCTTGGAAGCACTGTAATATTTCCCCAATAGATGCATACATTTCCTGGTTCCCATCTTCAAATTACAGCATTTGCCTGAGATTAAAGGAGGTAAATATGCACTTTAGTTGCTAGTAAATTAAAAACATCTCTGATTGGCCCTACAAGAAAAGAGCAATGTTCAGACATGGTTATTCTGAGCAAATCATCAAGTTTTCAGAACCGTATATTTAAAGATTCCTCATACCCTTCCTCACCCAGTCTATCTTTGGTAAAAAGTGAGATGAGAACATAAAAAGCTTGTTCTCTCTGCCAGGGGCGGCTCTATGTTTTTTGACGCCCCAAGCACGGCAGTCAGGCGGCCTTCGGCGGCACGCCTGTGGGTGGTCCGCGGTCACGGGGATTCGGCGGCGTGCCTACGGGTGATCTGCCGGTCCCGCGGCAGCGGCATACCCGCTGTCGAATTGCTGCTGAAGCTGCGGGACCGGTGAACCTCCCTCAGGCACACCACCGAAGCTGCCTGACTGCCGCCCTCACAGTGACCGGCAGGCCGCCCCCCGTGGCTTGCCGCCCCAGGCATGCGCTTGCTGCGCTGGTGCCTGGCGCCGCCCCTGCTCTCTGCCCAGCCACTGCTAGCTTCTTTACCTCCCTTTGTTCCTTCGTCTCTTCTCTCAGTTTGATCCTTGTGCTAATACATCTGGATCAGCTATATATAACAGTCTACCCACCTCATTCCATCTTACTGGTTGCCCATCCCTATTTTAAAACACAGCTCAAAACCCACATCTTCATTGCTCTTGTGATCCAGGTAGAACAGCTGCCTACAGCTAGCAAGCTATTAACCAGTTTCCCTCAGTGTATATGGGTAATTTACCAACTGTATCCAGGTCCCAGTTGCAGAGTCCTTCCCACAGAGCAGAAATCCTCTGTGAGGTAAAATGCTAATAACTGTTTTTTGCACAAAAAGCTGTATTAATTTGTTCTGAGTCCCAAAACAAATCAGAGTCCTTTCACAGAGACCCTCAATCCATCCAGGCAGCTTATTCACCACACAACAAACAAAAAAGGGCATACATCACTTGGGCTTGTAATGTTCACTCCATTGCCTGGAGCCCTCTGGAAATGAAGCCCTTAGGAGACTGTCTTTATAATTTCCCTTACTGGTAATCCTGTACAGCTGTCCTGCCTCCTCTCCACTGAGCAACTTAAGAAACACGTGGATCCTAATATCTCACTTCGCAAGCAAAATGATTAATTCCTTTTAATTAAAAAAACTGGGGTGTCATGACCACAGCTGAGCACTTTGTTGCCAGGAATCACTCAGTAGGGCCTGCCAGCAGATAAACTTCCGTCACCAGGAGTCCTATCCCTCTGGGTTAAGGAAGGACCAGAAAAATCTCCTCCTCCCATCTGCCACTGGTAGATAAGAAAGTTACAAGGCTTTCTCTCTTCCAATTACTGCTCCACCTGCCATAAGAGAGGATTCTCTCCCTGGTCACACAAAAAGAAGAGAAGGGTAGCCATCTCTATGTCATTTCACTTTCTTCCCTTGAACCCTACAGAGGGCCCTCCCTGGGGCCCAACATCTACAAGTGGGAAGGATGTGACCATGAACACCCTCGAGTATTGCTAACTCCAACCATAATAAATAAAATATAAATAAATAAATAAAATAAAATGAAAATCAGGAGACTGTCTTAAAATCACGAGATTTTAAAATGTAAAATTTTGAAGGTCTTTTTATTTACCTTCTGGTGTCATAGCCTTTGGGTTTCACATTTTCAAGTTTTGTAAGCAACCACGAGAGAGAGAGAAAAACTTTCATTTATTAAAAATGAGAGCTGAAATTCTCAAATAATCACATGCTTCCAAGAGCCCCAGATATCACAAGACTCATAATAAAAATCACAAGAGTTGGCAACACTGCATGAAAGCTATATTAACTTTCCTATTGAGCTGCTTTTTGCTGTGGGACAAATCTTAAACTGCTGCTGAAATCTCCCTTTATGTTAAATTCAGGAGATAAAAATAGCCGATATAATCTACTTCCACTGTTAAGGACAGATTTTGCCACCCTTACTCACTTTGCATAATGCCTTAATTCCAGGTGTAGCACCATTGATTTCAACAGGGCTACTTGCAGAGTAAAGTACGGCTCAGTGAGAGTAAGGATAGCAGAATATGACCCTTTTTGCTGTGGCAAAACTGGTGAAAGACTCTTGAAACAAACGCAATTTATTCTTCTAAATTTGCTACTGGTGCAATTTTATTTCAATAGTTCTAAAAGTTTCTAAACCAAAGTTAGAAAGTTTTTTGTCATGGATTTAATTATTTATGCAGGGAGAGATTTTCAAAGGCACAAACAGCAACTAAGCAGCTAACTCCAGTTTCTGGCTTTCATCAGTGTCACATATCACAACTTTACTTTCATATGAAATTCAAACCCTTCCTCCTTTATTAAACTATCAAAGCACTGCCACCCTGGGAGAAGCTCTCTTCTCTTCAAAATATCTGCAAAGCCACTGCATTGTCTTCTTTCCAATTAATCCTCAAAACTCACCCATGTAGTAATGCATACAAAACACCTGATCAATGGTTATGAAATGGACGTGTTGTGAGTGCTGCTAACTGTACCAAATATGATAGTTTGACTGCTTGTTCTCCCCACTTTGCTTAGCCTCACCTTTTGAGTTCCTGTTTACCTAATAAAGTGCAGATCCTCAAATTTATTTGGGCTCCTAACATCCATTGATTTCAATTGAAATTAAGAGACTAGATACCATTGAGGATCTGGGCCTAAGCTCTCTTTGGGGCAGGGAGTGTATTATATGTAGGGCCTTACCACTTTGATTAATTTCACAGCCAGAGGGTTTTTAAATTTGTCAGTTTCATGTTTTCAGCTATTTAAATCTGAAATTTCATGTAACCATGGCATTCCCAGCCCAAAAGGTACCCAAAAGTGGCACTCCCAGGATCCAGCAGCAAGGGGGAGATCAGATTTCATGGGGAAGGGCTTATTTCATGGTCCATGACACATTTTTCACGGCTGTGAAATTGGAAGGGCCCTAACTATATATATGTACAACAACACAGTAAGCTTTTGGGCTCCACTACTTGGTTTGGGCTGCTATGTGCTAACACAATGCAAATAATAAAGAATCATTAACAAGCTTTTAATTGACAATTATTTCCTTTCTTGACTTGTCAGGCAAACTTGCTACACAGAAGTCTATTTGGAAATGTATCCCACATTGGACCTTCCATACACCTGAACTATTAATTGACTTGTAATCTTGAGAATGACCCAATTAAAGGAGCATTTTTCTTATGCCAGAAGATTTTCCTTTGGTATATCAACACTGTATACAAAGTCTTATTCTGCTGCTAAGCTAAGCAGTTACTTTCCTCAGAGATTTACATACAGCTGAGTCTTCCCTAATATTTCATATGTTTCAAACAAACATAGAAAGAAGCTGTTAATGCAGCCTGAATATAAGCAGCATTCTAATTTCCATTATAAACACCCTCATTTCCTTCACCCTCTCATGTTCTCACCCACCTGTTTTTTCTCCAGATCAGTTCATTGTTAATATGCCTCAGAGGAAAGAACCTTACACACAAATATGCTTCACCTTAGGAGATCAAAGCTGTTTTAAAGCTAATCTTTTTCCAAGTGTCTTTTAATTTTGGTGGCATCAAACTCATTGAAACCATTTCTTATTTATACTAATAAAAACAACTAAAAAAAAAGCTTAAAATTCAGTTCACTTAAGGTAAAAGTGGCATAATAATGACTGACAGCAATTTGTGACATCAAAAAGCGTGCATTTTATAAAATGGAAAAGTAGAACTGATTAATAGTGCCATTCACATCCATCTTACACTGTCTTGCTTTGTGCTGTCAATATAAAATTAATTATGAGACAGATTCACTCTTATGTAAATTGATCAGTAATTTACTCCATGAATAGTCCTATTGAACTCAGCGGGGAATACTCAGGAAGGTTCTACTCAATCTGAGTAGGAGTGGCAAAATCTGGCCCTCTGAAATGGAAGCGTTACTTAGAAAAAGAGGGAATAATTATGTCAGATATTATAGAATTGTCTAGTTGTCTTGTACATGATGAAAAATAGCCAAGCATGATATGATATAACCTTCCCTTATCAAGTGCTATGTGGTATACCATGCACTTCATTTTGGAACTCAAAGAGAACTAGTAAGATGTGCAAATAGAAGCATAATCAGTGTACTTCCCTTTTTAATTCAATTTTGTAGCCTTTATGGGCTCAGCATTTAGGGATGAACATAGATTACAATCTTCACCTTACAGGAAGAATGGGCTAAATTAATTTCCTTTCCCATTTCCATTAAAACTGTTGTCATGAGAACAAATTAATTCTGTGCCATTTTCAGTCTGCCTCATTCTCTCTTTCACAAGAAAGGGACCTGAGAATTGTATTGCCCTGCAGAATCACTGAAAGAGCAGTTTGCTGGACAATCTTAACCTTTTAAATAGTCTATTTTTGTTTCCTGTCCACTCAAATCTGTGTCATACATTGTGGAGGCTATGCAGATGACACTCAGCTCTACAGCTCTATTTCATTAGAACAGACAGAGTGGTATATCAGCTCACCCAGTGCCTAGCTGAAACTAAGACTTGACTGAAAGCTAGCTGGCTGAGTTAAGATGGAGGCAAAGGTTCTGGGAAATAACATCAGAAGAAATTGGGGAGGCAATAATCAGCTCCTTTAATTGACATTGTTTGGCTAAATTTTGTAGCTCAGGTTTGATTGTGGGAGGTCTTGTCAAATCTTGGGGTGGAATCCTGGCTCCATTGAAGTTAATTCCAAAACTCCCATTGGCATCAGGATGTAATTCAAGATGTTACTTTTAATCAATAAAACAATAAATGGTTTTTAAACCCTTATTACTGGTGGACCAAATTTGATGATAAATCCTGGTCACATACCACCTGGGTCACATTGCGCTTATGCTGAGAAGATGACTCAGACCCTGCTTCTCTCCCCATGCAACAATCTACAGCTGAGATAAAGGTCATTGGTTTAAATAGGAGACAACAACTTTCTTCTCCTCCCACCTTCCCCCAAATCCCAGGCTTAGATGGTAGATGGCTGCCAGCTGGGCTCTCTCAATGAGAGGGATAAAGGGAAGACACTTAATTCTAGAGTGTGACCACTAGAATACAGATGTGCTGACCTTTGGAGCACATTGTGAAGGCTTTTCTTTGGAGGCTGAGGAAAGGGCAGAATGGCAGGAGTGGATGAGAAAATAAAATGTGATAGGCTGACTCTCCATTGCCACATCAGCCACTCTTTATGCCTCCTTGGTTTCAAAAAGGGGGTGGAAATCATACTATAGTGTATACAAATATATCATAACAAACCCAAACACTGTAACTCTAAATATGTTCAATACAATTAAAACTGTACACTTCTTTTTTACTTGCATAATGATGCTTACTCTGCAGGTTTGTAGATTTTTAAAGCCACGAGGGACCGCTGTGATCTTCTAGTCTGACCTCCTGCATAATTCAGGACATAGAATTTCAACAGAGGCCATAGAAGCCTATTTATCAGGGGCTAAATCCTACAGTCCATACTTAGGGCCTAATTCTGCTCTCATTTACTCCAGTGTAACTCATAAGTAATACCATTGAAGACAATGCAGCTACATTAGTGTAAAGTAAGAAGAAGAGATTCAGACCCTCAATCCTTACTCAGGAAAAATTCCCCATTTATTTCAATAGTAATTTTGCCTGGATAAATGTTGATTAAGGTCTGTATGATTTGGCCTCTAACTAGGGTGACCATATTTCCCTAAAGTGAAAATGGGATGCATGGGGCTGGCCCGAGCTGCCTGTTCTCACCACTGCTTCCCCACAAATGTTCCTCTGCTCCCCCAGGTGAGCCAACTAATAGACATGGGGGCAGGGAGAAAAGAAATGGGTATGGGCTGGGGTCTGGGCAGCAAAGCAGGGTGAGAGTGTGCAAGTACTTTTGGGCTCGGAGGCAGAAGGTGAAGATATTGGATTACGATACAGCTAGTGATACGATGTCCCTTTGGGGGCTGGGATAGCAGAGGGCCAGAAAGGAGGCTCCGTTTAGCGGGAGAGACCAAGGAGTAAGGTTGCCAGGTGTCCAGTTTTCAACCGAACACCCGGTCGAAAAGGGACCCTCTCCCCAGTCCTCCCCAGCCCGCTGAAAATGAGCAAGCGAGTGAGGGTTGAGGGGATGGAGTGAGTATGGCGGGGCTTCAGAAAAAGGGTGGGGCAAGGGTGTTCGGTCAGAAAGTTGGCAACCCTACGAAGGAGAGCAGCCCTGAAAAAATTGGGGGAGGATGGGATGTGGCAGAAGTGGGTGACTGAAAGTGGACAGGGGAGGGAAAGAGGCCAATTGGGGCGGAGGGGGCTGGAGATGGCTCCAGGGACCAGCCCCGAAAGACAGGGGTTGGGGTCTCTGGCAACTGCTCAGGGGCAGTGGGGCCATGCCATGCTTGGTGCCCTGGCCCAAGCAGATGCTGAAAGTCCCAGTCAGGCACTTACAAGCTAGGTTGCCTACAAGTCAGCTGGGCCATGTAGCCATGACACCATCTCCACAGAAATGGTAGAGTTTGAATTAGAGGCCCAACAGTTCTGCCCTCTGATTGGTTTGTAGAGTGAACACGTGACACCCCATCACATCCTGATTGGAGGTGCAGGGCATAGCGAAGACACATTGTCCAGGCTTCTGCATAGCCTCCCGATGGGGGGCGGGGCACAGGCCTTGGGCTGCCCACGGGTGTGTGTGTGTGGGGACATCCCCCCAAAAATCACAGCTTGCCCCCCTAAAGTTCCTCTGTGCCCCCTGTACAGGGGCACACCTCACTTTTTTGGTATTTGATTTGTTTTTTTGATGATCAGCCAGCAAGAACAAATAGGAAAAACGCTCAGTTTTGCCAAAGAAGTTGGTATGTCCAAGATAAGGCTTAAAAAAAGCACTGCCCTGGCCAAAACAGGACATATGGTCACCCTATCTCTAACTTGTACCAAATTTTCAGCATCACTGTGACTTTAAGGTAGGATCTTTTCCCTAGAAAACTCCTAATTCAGAAACAACTTTTACATTCTCCCCTGAAGGGAAAATAATTCTTCCTTCAAAAAGCAAAAAAAACAAGGAGGGTTTTGCTTAGCCAAACATGAATTCTACCTGCTTTTTGATTTAATGATGCAAGGATCCTTATATAATTCACATTTTTCTGACCTGAGAAATTAGGCATCTTGATGGTGATGGCAACTGATATATTTGACATTAAAGAAAAATCATGATATTAAATATCAGACAGGCTTGGTCACTCACCACTCTGAGTTTTGTAACAGAAATCAAATTCACTCGTGCTTATCTAAGTTTTAGAAGCTTACATCTTAATTAGACATGCTTTAGCCTCAAATAAATTAATGTATTATTTTTTATATATCCTGTTGCTATAGAAACCAAAATGTTCAATAACTGAACATATACTTTAAGTGTATACGTATATGTGCACACATGCATGCAAAAGGACTTTATTTTTCATCTACATATCCACTATCAAAGAGAGACTGGATTAGAAGTTTACTTATATTTGTGGTAACCATAAGCAAAAATTGAAAGGGAAGTGAAGGGACATAGGAAAAAAATCTATTGCCAGCAGAGATAAGGGCACATTTTCTAGGCATGTTCTATGGATATGTTTTCTAAGTATGTTAGGAGCAAAAAGAATCCTAACAATTAATCCATTACCAAATGGAAATGGTAGAATTATCAATAATAATGCAGAAAAGTCAGAAGCATTCAATCAATATTTCTGTTCTGTATTTGGGAGGAAAAAAGATGAAGTAGTCATATCATATGATTCTACTCTTTTGATTGCAACAGTATCTGAGGAGCATGTTAATCAGCAGCTATTAAAGATAGACAGTCTAAATCAGCAGGTCTGGAAATTTTGCATCCAAGAGTTTTAAAAGAGCTAGCTGAGGAGCTCTTTGATTTTCAATAAGTCTTGGAACACTGGGGAAGTTCCAAAAGACTGGAAGAAAGCTAATATGTCAGTCTTTTAAAAAGATAAATGGATGACCCAGGTAATTATAGGCCTGTCAGTCTGACATTGCTCCTGGACAAAATAATAAAATGGGACTTAAAGAATTAAGGAGGGTAATATAATTAATGCCAATCAGCATGGATTTATAGAAAACAGAAGCTGTCAAACTATCTTTTTTTTTAATGAAATTACAAGTTTGGTTGATAAAGGTAACAGTGTTGATGTAATATACTTAGACATCTGTAAGGCATTTGATTTGGTACCCCTGACATTTTGATTAAAATCTAGGAAAGTATAAAGTGAACAGGGACACAGTAAGTAGATTAAGAGCTAGGTCTCAAAATGTGATTGTAAATGGAGAATCATCATCAAGCAGCTGTGTTTCTAGTTGGGTCCCAGAGTGATTGATTCTTGGTCCTCTGCTAGTTAACATTTTTATCAATGACTTAGAAGAAAACCTAAAGATTTGCAGATGATACAAAATTTGGGAGAGTGGTAAATAAGGAAGAAGACAGGTCATTGATGCAAAGCAACCTGGATTGCTTGGTAAGCTGGACACAAGCAAACAATATGTGTTTTAATACAGCTACATGTAAATGTATACCCCTAGACAAAAACTGTAGGCCATATTTACAGGAAGGGGGACTCTGCCCTGGGAAGCAGTGACTCTGAAAAAGATTTTGGGGTTGTGGTGGCTAATCAGCTGATGTGTTTTTCCTGGCTGTGAATTTGGTAGGATCCTACTTATAGTGATGGACTCAAAGAGCTTAATCTATTTAGTTTAGCAAAGAGAAGGTCAAGGGGTGATGATTACCGTCTATAAGTACCTACATGGAAGACAGGTATTTGATAATGAGCTCTTCAATCTAGCAGAGAATGGTATAACATGTCCAATGGCTAGAAAGTTGCAGCTAGAAATTTTCAGACTGGAAATAAGGCCTATCTTTTTAACATAGAAACAATTTACCAATGGTCATGGTGAATTCTCCATCACTTGCAATCCTTAAATCAAAGTTGGATGTTTTTCTGAAAGATCTGCTCTAGAAATTATTTTGGAGAAGTTCTACAGCCTGTATTATACAGGAGGTCAGACTAGATGATCACAATGGTGCTTTCTGGTCTTGGAATCTATGACTCTATGAACTTAAGTTACTTAATACTTAAGTATCAGAGGGGTAGCCGTGTTAGTCTGAATCTGTAAAAAGCAACAGAGGGTCCTGTGGCACCTTTGAGACTAACAGAAGTACTGGGAGCATAAGCTTTCGTGGGTAAGAACCTCACTTCTTCAGATGCAAGTCTGAAGAAGTGAGGTTCTTACCCACGAAAGCTTATGCTCCCAGTACTTCTGTTAGTCTCAAAGGTGCCACAGGACCCTCTGTTGCTTAATACTTAAGTATTATTCCTAAAGTGGTAAAAATATTTAACTAGAAACATAAAAGATTATAGCCAATACAGCTATACACTCAAATCTTAGGTTTTGTTACCAATAAGGAATTCAAAGTTCTCACCTTGAAACTAACAGAGAAGGACCATAAGTTACTTTGGTCTCAATAGTTCCCTGTTTCTCAGAATGCTAAGACATTTGGAGCATAAAAATCTAATGTCAAAATCTGGGAACCTTGATTTAGATTTCTAAGTGAATGTACTTCCTTCCATCTATCTAACATGTATTTAAATTGACGCCCTAATATCTGACTTAATTTAGCAATACGGATTTATTTCCAAAATGAATTTAGGAGGCTCTAATATTTATGGCCTCATATTCCCAAGTAACATCCCTTTTATTGCCTATTCATAGCCAATAAGGACCTTGTTTAACACAAGACAAGTACAGCTGCCTTTTGTGAATTTCAAAAGATGGATTAACATACTTGTCTTAATATTGAACATAATAATTGGAGACCTTTATGAGGTTACATCGTATGTCTAATTAGGTTGCTATATTAGCTCCGGTATCATAGTTTCAGAGTAAGAGTTTAAGCAAAGTGGCGGTGATGGAGTGGATTTACCTCAGACACTGAAATATGATGAGGTGTCAAGAGGATCTGCTCCCATACTATATTTCTTCTTTGAACATAACTGATCCAATTCCTGGTTATAGAGGTATCTGTAACTCAGGAACGAGGAAAAAGACAATAGACAATGTCTGTAATAGCCAAGGTTCATGGAAACGTGGTTTTACTCTTTAGGTTAGCTCAGGGCCAGTTTTCAAGCTACGTATGCCTTTATACCATTACTTTATAAATTCTGAGTAAAAAAATAACAACATTGCATATTTAGGATCCTTTAGGCCTTACAATAAGCACTAATGGTTGTATCAAAAGAACATCATTTTCCAAGCATGTGTGATTTCATATCAGACACTAGACAGATCAAAAGAAAAATATGACTCAAATCATGTATAGTCAAGCCAGGGCTGCTCTAGCTACAGGCAAATTAGGGTTGCAACACCACTCACTGAAATTTGGCCAAGCTGCCTCTCTGCCATGACAGAGGGGAGGCTGGGACAAACCTTTTCTGACTTCAACATTAAACAGCAGCTACTGCTTTCTTTTCTGTATACCTTACTGAATAGATAAGATTCATTCATCCACCCTCCCTCTTGATTTCCTGTTTTCTCATATTTCATCCCCTTCTCTTCGGTTTCTTTGTGAAGAGTTAACTTGTACATTATGTTCTGAGATTACTTTTTCTCATAGATTCAGATACTTTTAAACTTCAGTCAGGTCACTAGCTGGGCTCTGTCACTTCTTGTACTTTGAGAAAAAGCCCAGATTTCTCAGCTTTCCTTTGAATCTACTGTCAATCTATGCTCAGGATAGCTCTAGGAAATAGCTTGTATTTATTTCAAATGTCAAAAGTGTCTGGTGACAGGGAAAGTTTCAAAGGTTTATAGATATAGGTGTCTCTGTACTCTGCACACTATTTTCTGAAACACTGTAACAGACTAGTGTCTGAACAAAATAAAACCAAATATCCTCTGGTAAAGGTGAGGAGGAGTATTCTGAGTGAAATAATATCAGCTCTGAAAACTATAGACAAGGCTGTTGACAGCAAATTCTTTTGGGGCTTAAAAGTATGTTGTTTCTGCCATTGAGAAATTAAAGCACTTGTTTACTTTGAATCAGAGATCGCTCAATACAGTCCCCTGCCCTAGGCAAAACTTCAGGGTTTCATTCCCTCCTTCTGCACCCTAGAATAGAGGCTCTCAGCCAGACTTGGGGTGTTGCAAGCCCCACATCTCCCGTAACCACTGAACCATTACAAGTCAGAAAAGGACAATAAGTTAGAATGAGTCTGATTCTCTAGCTGGTCACACCAGTTTTACTTTGGGTTAGTTACTTAGGCATAGATTTTCAAAGGCACCTACATCCCAGACAGTCAATGGGATATTGGCGCCTAACTCCCTTTTCACTGGTTTTCCATGGCTGTTTGTAAACCAGAATTTATCCCTGTATGCCACGTATAGTGTTTACTTTGCATGATTTTTGTCATACTGAGTAATACAGATAGTTGATATCTTAGATCTTTGTAGTGTAATTGGCTCAGTTTCCAAATACCAATCTTTCATCTTCCTTTTATTAATTTCAAAAAGCCATTCTTGCCCAGAGCTTTTGTTCTGAGATCAGGTCTCTAATTTGGCCTTTCTTGTTGTAGCACAATGGACAGCTAATGACGCCAATGTTTGCAAACCTTTCTATTATCAACCTTGCTTTTAGGTGGATATCAGTTAGCCATAGAATTCACTCCAGGATAAAACTTAGCAGACAGAGTTTCAGCCTCAGGGCAATTTTAAATTTTGTTTTAACAAAGGCTAAAACAAATTAATTTGTTAATTTGTAACCAGTTCAGTGGTATACCTTTAAAGCTGCATTCTGTAGGTGATGTGCTAAAATTATATACCTAGTACTTCAACCGGACTGGCAAGAAAGATCATTGGACTACAGGATCAGTGCTTTGAATGAGCCCAATACAGCACTGAGCCAGGGAGAAGTCAAGGGTCATGTTCTTGCCATA
Source organism: Chrysemys picta bellii (assembly GCF_011386835.1). NCBI lineage: Eukaryota > Metazoa > Chordata > Testudines > Emydidae > Chrysemys > Chrysemys picta. Next base: position 219,830,577 of record NC_088792.1, on the reverse strand, counting down.
TTTACACCCATGCAATTCTATTGATTTGAATGGACATCCCAGGTGTAAATGAGGGCAGAATTTGGCATCAAAAGCCTGTGCGGGACAGGGAGGTGAAGATCAAGGAATCCAATGGGTGGGGGAAGGAACAGGGAGGAAGAATTTATCTAGAAGAAAGTTTGAGGGTTATGGGAGAGGTAAATCAAGGAGTCGTGGAGATGCTGCTATTTTTAGGGCGTCTTGGAGTTTTAGTGATATCAGGCCAATTTACTCCCGTGTATTGACCAATATTCTGCTCCTCTCAACATTCTTCTTTAGACTGTAAGCTCTATATAGAAGGAACTGTCTTACTGAGTGTGTACATTGGCTAGCACAACGAGACCCAGATCCTTCATTGGGGCTGTTAGGTACTATCACAGATAATAAAACAACAACCTACTTGACATATTAAATAGCAGCAAAGTATTAGGCATCTGATTCCAGATAATCTTTAATATGTGCATTTTGTAAGTGTTAATAAGATATGATGGGTTCTGAACTGATGGTAGCAGTGCACTTTTCAAGCATGTAATTGTTTCTCACCAGCTGTCTAAACATGGCTAAAAAGTTTATAGGCTGATGCTCATCACCATAGTATCTATCTCTTGAACATTAACAGATTTTCCCTCATGAAACTCCAGAGGTTGCAGAAGTATTATTATCCCCCATCTTAAACACCAGTTATTGAAAGACAGAGAAATTTAAAAAGTCTTTTTGTTAAGTGGCCAATAATTTTGGTTACCACCATTTTTAGATGCCTAAATTGCTTCCCATCTAATAACTGAGGCACGCCAAACAGTGTTACTTTTGAAAATTTTGGCCTAAGCAGGGTCAGGAAGAGACCCTAACTTTGCCATAAGAACAGTCATACCAATGGTCCATCTAGCTCAGTATCCTTTTCTCATAGTGGCCAGTCGCAGATGCTTCAGAAGGATGAACAGAACAGGGCAATTTCGAGTCACATTCCACTGCCTTAACCACAAAGACATCACAACAAGCAAATGGGATATCCTAAATTGTTGGCTCTGAATAGGTACACAGATACAATAGCACCAAAGCACACAGCTGGAAACTAGTCTGATTTTTGTTTTGGATGTAGAGGGTGTATACTGAAAGCAACAGGCCCAGGAGAACTCCTGACACTGAGTTTCCAAATGACTTCTGAGATATAATGAATTCTGTCAACCCTCACTGACCTCAGAGGCTGAAGGCAACCTAATTGCATTGGACCCTAGGTTTGGCCATTTATATTCTTTTAACAATACATATTGGGTAACTGAGGTGCAACAATTTTTGTTGAATTGCATCCAATTCAATTTCAGATGGGATGTAAGCCTGACACCTTCCATTCACTTCTAAATTCAGTTAAAAATTACTGGAAGAAGGTATTACTTTTAATTATTTAACCCAGCATGGCTTTCCCCATTAGGCTGTGCAAAGTACCTCAGTCTGTCACACTCACTACTCGATACAAGTGCAGGTACATTCATATATAACAGAACTATTGCCAGCTACTTCGCCTGGCATTTTTCCTCTAAAAATGCTCATTCAAAGCATGTTCATCCTGTGGTGTAACATGCATAGATATTAATGCAAACAGCATCTATGAATTTGTATATTCTGTTCACACTGGCTCTTCTGTGTTCTGTGTTCCCATGCATTTCTTAATTGCTAATAGACAACGCCTTCTCAGTCTATTTTTAACTTCCACTTAGCATACTGAAATCAATGTAGCATGCAGGCAAATAAATTGTCACATTAAGAAAAAAACCTATGTACTCCTAATGAATATTAGTCATGCTACCTCTTAAACATTGTTTTGTAAATAGATGTAATGTTTAGTGAAAAATTCAGAGATACCAATTTTATAGCTAATGAACCGAAAACTCATTCAGTTTTTAACACACTTCTATTTTTATATTCTCACCAATTATACTGTTATTGTTATGCTAAGATAGTGACTTTTCTATATGAATGAGCCATTAAGAGACCATAAATATTCATCTGTAATTGCGGAAGTGCATCTGAGCAGCCTGGTAATCAGAGTTGACACGACTTTCTGAAAACAGTGCAGAATGTCTGTTTTTCATCAAATGAGAGCAATAGCCACATTATAACAAAAAACAGACACTTTGCTGGCAGTTAATAACAGAGTTTTATAAATTGCATAGGGCTAGATTGTGACTTGGACTGCATGCGTGTGTAGGAGTGTAAGCAGAATTTGGCTCACGTTAATAGTCCTGTCAGCAGTTGTTTAACAAAACAATCATGAGCAGCCTAGACAGAATGCAGAATATCTATAGGTATAGAAGGAGGTGATTGTGAAAATGGGACCTATACATTTGTCTTCTCCTGGGCACATATATTCTGCCAATTTTGTACATCTCTCCCTTTAACTCTGCTCTTTGTCTTTCCTGTATCTTGGCTTTGGAAGTATTTTCTTCAGCTGTGGGTGCCTCTTTTAAGGTTTGCAAAAATATGGATAAGGGTTGCCTTCATTCTTCAGGTGGGTGTTGCTAAACCCTGACATTATGTAAGTGGCAGATTTTCATTTTCTAGAGAACATGATAGCCACTAGTAGATTATGTACTGAAAAAAGAGAGCCAATTGTAAGTTATAAAATGCTGTCAGCTTATCTGATTGCATGTGTGTGATTGATTTTGATTCCTCACTTCTAGAATCAGAAGGCCAAGTTCAGAAGTAATGTGCAAGTAATGGTAAGATACTCTTACTGTAAGAGGGGCTAACATACACCATGTTGAATCCCTGGAACCTATTTACATACATTCTATCTATGTGTAAGGAGTACAAGTTGTTGTTACTGAAGCACCAGAAATATGGTAGGAGCTATTTTATCTTACACTTTTTTCTGCCTCCTCTGCACATAAGTCATATTAACGTGGACTCCCTTACATCCATTTGACCAATGTTTATCTCCTATGGTGAATTTCAAAGTGGAAATCTAATAGTTACTTGGGGAGCAAGCTGTAAATAGCATTGCTCCCCCGGGTCTTCCTTCAATGCCACTCCTGTTCTAGCACACCTCTTCCAAACTCATAGCAACCCAACTAAATGCTCTCTTGGAGGGGAGCCATGTCGGAGAACCAGGACTTCTCACTTGTGCTGCTCTTTGGACTGAGCTGTTACTTCAATTCCTCCTGCAAAACAGAGGGGAGCAGGGGGTCTATTTTATTTTGTCAGTTTGATTTCTCTCCCCCCCATACTCTTTTTTGTCATGTACTGAGACTTTTACTATTGGTTTGCATTTTCAAGGAAATTAATTCATCTTATTATTAATCATTTATTTATGTGGTACATAAAAAGTGCTAAGCACTTTACAGAATCTAGAAGAGAGACAGACCATGACCCAAAGGATTTTCAATCTAAGGCCCCAGTCCTGCAATGAGCCTGGCATGGATGGGCAACCATTCCTATATGGAACTATTTCCAGGATCAGAACTCAATTTTACAGAGAACGTTTGCAGTGATAACACACAGGGTGAAGGGAAAGCAAGGGCTACAATTAACACCATGTTGATCACTTCAGATCTGCGTCTGGTGAAAGGGTGTAATGAATGTGTCTTATTTTATCTGGTTGTGAATTTTGAATAATTTTATTTATATATATATATATATATATATATATATACACACACACAACCACACAGGAGCTCTCCTGATACAATGTGGGAATGAAGCCCTTTTTTGCCATTTGCCTATTTATGTTGTTACGAGAGGCCTGGACTTGACTTGACTCACAGCTATCTTGTGTATGGACTTAGTAACCAGCAGCCATCTTGTATGCTCACCCACCATAAGCTGGAAACAAAACTATAGAGTCAGGGGAATTCAGCCTTGGCATAGGCAGACAGATAGGAAAGTATCAGCTGCAGCATTACTAATAGGGATAGATATATATTCACAAAGTCATGAGAATGGACAAACTAACCTTGAGTTTCTGCTAATAAAGTATGAGGTTTTGCTGTTGCAAGTGTATCTCACCAAGGAAGCACAAAGATAAGTGGACCTTGAGAAGTTTTTACTAACTTTGAAAAATATAAAAGCTAATGATTAGGCGGTTTTAGGCATGTGAACCCCTGTATAGTGAAAATGATTGGTTAGTGTTTTATTTTTAATTATTTTGTATAGCTATGTTTTAAATACAAATGTAGATTAACATAGATGGTTAAGGCATAGATAAGAGAAATTCTCATTTTAACTATATAACGAGGGTCAGAAAACAAGCTTGTTGGAACTTAACTCTGGGATATAGGTCAAGACCAAAGCTGTGAGGACTTTTTAACCCCTGCATGACCAGACTGTGCAGAAGCCGGAGCCCAGATAACACGACTCTGACTGGCCATCGGAAGACATCCATTTGTTTTATTGGGAGTGGTGAGCATAAGATGCTTGGCATGTGTATTCTGTTGCTTTGTTGCTAACTGTTAATAAATGTCTAAGGATATTCACTGTGTGAAGGCTCTTTCACTGGGAAAAGGCCTCACAGACCCATAGACCTCTGAACCCCCCAGGAATTGGTGTTACCCCTGAGCCCATGGAGAGATAGAGCCCTGAACCCACAGAAGGGTATAGTTGGGTCCATTATGCCCTGTTTACCCACAAGGATGGGTAGGAGTGGGAGCCCTATATTACACCCCGAGTATGCACAACGGAGGGTAGAGTCATAAATTGTGCAGGTAACAATGTGTCTGTTATAATGACTTGTCATGGTAAATTATATGGAAAACACACACAGGCTGGTCATGGAAAAGGCAGCTAAAGTCATGCATTCACAATACAAAATATCAAATGCCAATGGCCACATTGCCAAGAAGTTCCTTCATCTGCAACAAAAATAACATTTGATAATTTAAAGCCACTTTACAACCACTATCCTCATGCCAGCCATTTCAGCCCCACAGCAGCAGGAGTGCAGGAGGGTCATTGCTGTCTGTATATTCGTCAGAGCTGCTATCTTGCTTCAGCCACTCTCAGAGCAGCAGGAGCAACTGCACTTTGCAGACTCCTCACTGCGTGACAAACCACTAGCCCTAATTATGAGAATTCCTGCTTTCTTGGCTTCCCATGCGGTCCAGCTTTTATCTTGGCAGCTCTCAGTGCAATGCAGTGTCCCCAGCTTGCTATCAAATCCACCTACTCAGACACATATAAAATGTCAAATATTACTGATACTTGTAAAAAAAAAATGGCAATCTCAGAATTTATGACTCCAGTGACAGATGTAATAAAAATGCAGCCTAAATTTTTGACATAACACTTCTCCATTCACTCCCACCAGGGCCGGCTCCAGGCACCAGGCAACCAAGCACGTGCTTGGGGCGGCACCTGGTAAGAGTCAGCCAATCTTGGGGTGGCGGGGGGCAGCGCGGCGCTTGGCGGGGGAAGGGGGTTCCAGCGGCGCAGCGCTCGGCGGAGGGTGTCTGGCGGTGCGGCGCTCCACAGAGAGGGATTCGGCAGTGCGGCGCTTGGCAGGGGGTGTTTGGCAGTGCATTGCTCCACGGGGGACGGGGGGTGTTCGGCGGCGCAGCGCTCAGCGGGGGTGTTTGGTGGTGCTCACACGGGGGGCTTCAGCAGTGCCGCACTCCACGGGGGGTGGAGGTGTTCGGTGGTGCGGCGCTCGGTGGGGGGTTCAGCGGCGCGGCGCTCCACGGGGGGCAGGGGTGTTCGGCAGCTCAGTGGGGGGGCGGGGGCTGTTCGGTGGCGCGGTGCTCGGCGGGGGCTGTTTGGCAACGCAGCGCTCCGCGGGGGGCGGGGCTGTTTGGCGGCGCAGCGCTCGGCGGGGGGTGTTCAGCAGCGCTCCGCTCGGCAGGAGATGTTCGGCGGCGCTCTGCATGGGGGGGGGTTCAGCAGCGTGGCGGGGGGCGTGGGGGTTTCGGCAGCGTGGCGGGGGGCGGCGGTTGTTTGGCGGCGCAGCGCTCGGCAGGGGGGGTTTCGGCGGTGTGGCACTCGGTGGGGGGGGGGTGTTACGGCGGGGCGGCGCTTTTTTTTGCTGCTTGGGGCAGCAAAAAAGTTAGAGCCAGCCCTGACTCCCACAGGCAGCTCTGTGTGTTAGGGGTTAGAGATTTGATCTTTAGGGCTGGCCAGAAAATGATAATTTGGGATCATAAAAAAATTTGAAGTTTCAAAATTTGTTTAATTACTCACCAGAATGAAAAACTAGATCATTAAAAAAAGAGTTGTGAAAAACATACCTGCATGTGCATGCCAAATGAATATCCATTAGCCCAGTGGTCAGGACACATACCGAGGATGTAGGAGACCCAGGTTTCAAGTCCTTGCTCTGAATCAGGTAGAGCAAGGGCTTGAAGCTACTTCTCTCACATCCCAGGTGAGTGTGGCCTAATCAGTGAGCTATTGGCTATTCTGTTCTGTCTTTCTCTCTCAGTTGTTTTGACTAGAATTCCACCCTGGAGCTGTGAAATCTTCCCAATGAAAGTTTAATCAAAACAGATGTGTTTCCACAAGATGTTTTAGTACTGACACAGGGCTATTTTTGATGAAAAACATTTTGTTGAAAATTACCAATGAGCTTTAATCTGTATGGATTGAGGAGGAAAGAAAACTAATGCTATATTTCTTGCATGTTAACTCCCAGATCACTAAACCTTCCTTCGAGTGCTCTCACCTTGATCTCTTTAGCCGCACACAAGTCTAGTGGGCCCCTTGCAGTATGTGGAGTGTCAATATAATGAAGTTTTCTTTCATTCCCAAGTAAACCTTGCTGAGACTAGCTTTGAGTCATCCCTATAGGCCAGCAAAGCCCGCCTTCTGCTTCAATAAGAATCTTAATGTAGTAGATACATAACCCATATGTTTTCTTCAATTAATCTCTGAGCAACTCTGTATGCCAGGACAGAGTAAGGTAAGCCTTTGTAGTGCTGAGGAAACGTATACAGGACAGAAGCAGTGCCCAGCAAAGCAGTGTTGCCATCAACAATGATGAAATGTTCTCCAACTCCATAACTTTTTACTGTTCTGTTATTAGCCACTCAATATGACCAAAGAGAACCCAGAAAACAGACTGCATAAACGAAAACCCCCTATCTATGAGATCAAAATTTACACCTTAAAGTTTGTTTAGTATTTTAGTCAACCATCAAGAGGCCTCTCTTCTCAGTCCATGTGCTTCTGTTCAGGGGTGGAGTGGAGTATTACCCTCCTCTTCTTTTAGGACTATTATCCTAGGACCTACAATAACACCAACAGAAAATGCAAAGAGGGGTTCTCATCTTCTATTTACATATATGGGTCTCATCACTGAGCTAACTAAGCATGTAACAATTACTTAGTTTTGATCTTCGCTACACTCCTATAAGGTAGGGAATTATTCTTCCCATTTTACAGAAGGGATACAGAGGGCACACAGGATATATTACATAGGGCCATGGACCTGCCCAGCCTCCCTCTAGCTGAAAAGCTGCCTCCTAGATGAAGGGGAGTGGCTGCTTCACCATGTAAAAGGTGCACTTTGTGGAGCATGGGCATTCATTGTGTATGAGTGAGGCAAAATGTTTCTGGGAGCTCCCAGTAAGGAGGTACATCTGCATACTACTCCAACATGGAGCTGAGACCACAAATCAGGCCCAATGCTGCTGTCCTTATTTAGGGTAATGAAGGTGCAACAATTGTGCTCATAAGGATCTGTACACACAAAACTCCACATTGGCACTTGACGATCAGTGAGAAGACAAAATGTAAGAGTTTGTTTGGTACTTCGTAGAATATAGCTGAACTACTTATCAGGGCCGAATAGCCAGTCTAGGGTCTGATTTGAAGCCTACTGAAGTCAATGGCAAGATTTCCTCTCTCTTTAGTGAAGTTTGGATTATATGCCTAAAGTACAAATACATACGCATGTAGATTCAACCACAGGTCATACATATTTGCTTGAACTTGCATTTGAAAATCTGATGAAAATATCCACAACTGTTTTGCATTTTCCCACAAGGTTGCTGATAAGATAGACAATCTTATTTATTCAGTTCACAGAATCATAGAACCACAGGCTTAGAAGGGACTGCAAGGGTCATCTAGTCTATCCCTCTGCCAAGATGCAGGATTTGTTGTGTCTAACCCAGTGGTTCTCAAAGTCGGTCCGCCGTTTGTTCAGAAAAAGCCCCTGGCGGGCCAGGCCAGTTTATTTATCTGCCGCGTCCACCGGTTCAGCCGATCGTGGCTCCCACTGGCCGCGGTTCGCCGCTCCAGGCCAGTGGGGGCTGCAGGAAGCGGCGCGGGCCGCTGTTCACTTCAATTTGGCATAAAGTTATTATAAATTTAAAAAAAAATGGAGGGAAATCTAAGTATTTAATGAGTGTAAAAGTTCCTTCATAAAATCAATTTCCATAATTCCAACAATTAATTTTTGGAAAGAAAGAGAAAGGTTCATTCATATTTTGGGCAGTTTATGAAGTCATATAGAGCCAAAGTATGTTTTCAGTCTCAAAACACGGACCTTGTAAGAACAGCAAAGATAGTTGAATACTATTTGTTGCATATATTATTAGAAGAAAAATTGTAACTGTTTTTTGTTGAATAATCTTTTGACATATACTTTTGGCACCATTTAACCATCTTAATAGCTAGTTGAGTACTACACATCAAATACATTATTCAGAAAATAATGGTAAAATTTGTCATCTTCTTTTAAGTAAAGACTGAACCAATTAAAAAAAAACAATCAACAAATTAATTTCGCAACAACAGGCTTTTCCCAAATAAAATGTCATGCTTAACATACATTTAATATTTCTGGCATGTTCTTTCCAGCAGTGTGGAAAACTCCACTGGTGAGCTAAGGGCATGGATTATCATTCACAAGTAACTAGATAACAAATATGCAAAAAACAGAATACTGTAGACCATACTTTCTAGCAGCTTTTGTTGACATGGATGAGTAAGAAAACTTTTAAAAGCTCAGGTATTGGCCAGTTTTTTTGTTTGTTTACTTATTACGAGGTTATAGGCACAGACCATTGTTACTCAAATTTCATAATAAGATTTGAGTCAGCACTTCAGTTTTATTGAAGAAAAAGGAACACCAGCCAGCAGCATTCTATACAACTAATTTCAGAATACTAATTCCACTAAAATAATTAAGACCCAACATTATAGAAACTCTTGTGTTTTGTATCCAAACAGTGATTCATTGTCTACAATGTCTAGGAAGGAGATGGTTTTATTGAGGTTGGCCTTCCTAGAGGTTATAGCTTGCAGCATATCCTGAGGCAAAAGCAATTAAAGATAGTATAGATCCTCAAGTGGGAGAACCAATTTAGTTCCATATTTCTGGACTGAGACTGTATGTGTGCTTGGCAAAAGGAGGGAGGAAAGAGAAGGAAAGAAAAATATGCACAGTGAAAAATACAAACTTGGGTAGTCCTACTCAGTGTTACTGATTTGATTTTATGTGAAGGTGATGAAGGCTCCTGGAAGCAGATCCAGTAAGGTTCTGCTGCAGAGTTTAGGAAGATTTGTAGCGTAAGTGTGTGTACATGGGCCTATGCAGAATGGTGCCCAGATCCACAGGGGCTTCCTGCACAACAACTTGGGGGCAGATTAAGGGGAAGGACCACAGAATTTGCTGCTATATGGATCTTTCAATACTACCTGTCCTCAGAAAGCCCATGTCAGGACCAGGTAGGTTATTCACACTAAGTCTTTCATGACTGCCTTTCTGATTCTGACATTGCCAGTCTTGTCCTAATGTCTCCTACCATTCTGGGCTGTCCATACTCTAAAGTTGAGGCACAGGCCAACTCTACCACAGAGTGCAGGAACATTGCTCAGGTATGATGTGGGGACTCGCGCAGAATTCACCAGTGCAGAAGTCCCTCTTCTCTGTTCCCTATTCCCAGTGGAATTGGCATCAGGGACAACAATAGGACTCACTTCAACTCTGTTCAGAACCCTTGTGTGTGTTTTTTCTATGGATGTTCTAGCAAAATACTTTATTGGCAAGAACATTTTCTGAAAATACCAAATTTTAAGTGAAAGAGAAAATATTCACTAAAATCTCAATTTTATATTTGGGTTCCTTGAGCATTCAGACCAGACATCTGAATCTAGCAGTTAGAGTCATCTAGTCAAGGGATAGAGTCATACCATGTCATTTAAGTGACCTATCACAATTTGAATTTTGAACATCAAATACAATACATTGCTCATGAATGATCTGCAGAGGGAATACAATGATCTTTTTCTCCCCTCTTGTTAATATAAGTTTGGACTTTTTAAACTTAAGAACAAAGACAGATGAATTGTTCATCTCAGCTGACCCTAGTTGGTCAACATAGTGATATGTCACCTTCCTGATCACTGTGCTAATTACCTCCCTGGCTGCTCTCCACATGCAGCTCCATTTCAATATATCTAGTTTGAAAAACATTTTGTGACCCTTCATGATGAAAAGAACTATATCAATGTAAAATATTATTTCACTGGAAGGCAACTAAAATCCACTAAAGATAGAATTACTCATCTTGTAGTTAGTTATAAAAATGCTCATTCGCTGAATTCTTTAAATTCAAAATACCAAACAAAAAGGAACAAAGTGAACTCAATGGAGTTTAAGACCCCAGTTCAGCAAAGCATTTTAAGTATGTGCTTAAGTCCCACTGAAGTCAAGAGGAAGACAATGGGATATAAATATGCTTAAAATTAAGTACATACCAAGTGCTTTGCTAGGGCATTGTCTTTAGTTTAATGTCTGTCTATATTAAGACGCCAAATTATACTCTAAGCACATCTGTGTAAATGTGGAGCCACTCCATTACCTTTAGTGGCATGACTCCAAAGTTACAGCAACATACTGAGAGTTAAGGCCCAATTCTTCTATCTGGCAACTTGATTAAATTGAATAAGCAAGTAATTAGTTAAGAAGTTAAAAAGAAAAATATTTGGAACTGTGGAAGGTCTTGGAATAATTTCCCCTCAAACCAGCAAGAATTTATGCTAAATATATGACTTGTCTTATAACTAATCTTCTAATTTTTAGCATAGTTTACATTGTTGTAGCCAAGATCTTAAAATCTGAAGCTGGATGCTTACAATAGAAATGCTGAGAAAGCTGATCTATAATGATACAATCCACTCAATAAAAATTACCCACAATCCGATCAACATGCATGTATAATGTGCTTTACAAAAACTAGATGGCCAGATTTTATTTCGTTTCATTTTTTGCAGGGGTTTTTGTGTGTGTGTGTGTTTTAAGAAATGAGAATTAAATCCTTGTGAAGAACAAACAGATTGACAGTCCTGGAAACTTAAGTTCCATTTCTATGCTACAGTTCATTCAATTATTGGCTTCTGTGTGGAAGTGAGAAGGATGCTAATTCCTGTTAGTTTGACCCTATTTTGTAGGTGTGCTGTCAACACCAGACCCCTAAGGGTACATCTACATAGAAAAAATAGCCCACATCAGTGAGTCTCAGAAGCCAGGTCAACCATCTCAGGCTTGTGCTACCGGGCTAAAAATACAGGCTGTAACAACATAACACTTTGCACCCAAAACTTGTTACATTGCTAAAGCCTAACAGAGGCTTCTGGTGACTTAATTAATAGTCACTACCATCCTGGTCTGTGTTTCTATTAGTGACCATAGGTACAGTGCTCAGTTACCAATGAGATAAGTTGCTAAACAGGGCTTGATCCTACAGATGCTCAGCATTCTTACCCTGGTCCAACCAAGCATATAAGCATATGCTTAACTTTAAGTACATGAGTAGGTTCATTTAAATCACAGGTCCATCCAGATCCTAAAAAGGTATTTAGGCACCTAGTTGCCCTTCTATCCAAACACAAATCAGTCTGACTTGGGTCAGGAAGCACACAGGACCCAGGGCCTAGAACCCTACTGGGGATGAGTCAGAGCCCAAGTTCCTTGTTTGCACATTTTGCACCATGGATGCAAGTCAAGCTGCAGACCTGAGTCAGAAGGTCTGTGTAATGCAGTAAGGGCACTTTAGCATAGTTGTGAGACTCAAATCCATGTTTACAATGCAGTGTGGACAAGCATGGGTTTCCACAAGCTCAGGTCCAACTGTGGAGTGTACTATAGACTCATGCACAATTTACTAGTGCAGAAGTCCCTCTTCTCTGTTCCCTATTCCCAGTAGAACTGGCATCATGGACAACAATAGAACTCACTTCAACTCTGTTCAGGACCCGTGTGTGTGTGTGTGTGTGTGTGTGTGTGTGTGTGTGTGTTTTCTATGAATGTTCTAGCAAAACACTTTATTGGCAAGAACATTTGCAGAAAATACCCAATTTTAAGTGAATCAGAAAATATGCACCAAAAGTTACATTTTACATTTGGGTTCCTTGAGCTTTCAGATCAAACACCTGAATCTGGCAGTTAAAGTAATCTAGTCAAGGAAAAGAGTCATACCATGGCACTTAAGTGACCAATCACAGCTTGAATTTTGAACATCAAATACAACACATTGCTCATGAATGATCTGCAATGTACCCTAAGAGACAGAAAGACCTATGGTTTCAAAGTAGCAGCCGTGTTAATCTGTATCCGCAAAAAGAACAGGAGTACTTGTGGCACCTTAGAGACTAACAAATTTATTAGAGCATAAGCTTTCGTGGACTACAGCCCACTTGCATGCATCCGAAGAAGTGGGCTGTAGTCCACGAAAGCTTATGCTCTAATAAATTTGTTAGTCTCTAAGGTGCCAAAAAGACCTATGGGTATATGACTTTATATCATATACAGATCTCACAAATTATGTGGTCTCTATAGCGCAAGATTTAATAGAAACAAATCATAGGGCTCTGTAGTGAATAGACTTGGTGAAATTTTTTTGCTGGGTTCTTACACCTTCTTCTGAAGCATCTGGTTCTGACTACTTCTGGAAACTAGATGGGCCGCTGCTTTAATACTCAGTGGCAGTTCCTATGTTGATATTTTCCTGGCCAAAAACTGGGTTTTATCAAAAATATTTTGAATGTATTTTATTTTTTTCTAGGGAAAATTTTGAATTGAAGTGAAATACTCATTCTATTTCAAGCTGATATTTTAATTTTTTTGTTTTTTGGAAACTGAATAATTTTCAAAATTCTGAATGTTTGTTTTTCCCCTTTGCCCTATTCTGCCCACACACACCTTTTTGTCACTGAATGTAACAGAATTAATGTTGTCTAAAGGTTTTCCCACCACTTTTTTTTTCTTCCTGTACTCTTTTTTTACCACTCTGTAACCTTTAAAAAGATAGAGAAGTTTTGAAAAGTTACAGAATAGCAATGGTGGGGGGGGAGGAAAAGCAAAAGCAAAAAATAAAATATTGGAAAAGAATCTAGACATTACTCATTTGGTTACATTTACTGGCAAAAACTAAACAAAGCAGGGCTAGAGGGAAAAATAAATTTTGAATATCTGATTTTTATTTCAGAAAATTATTTAACAAAACTATTTGGAAAAAAATGAAAAATTGTTCCATTTGACATTGTTTGAAATGGAGGTAACTTCCAAATTAGAAAAGGTTCAAAAATGGAAAAGCAATCTCTAGTAGCTGTGTGCTATGGTCTTCCTATATAGGGGCCTGAGGGATATTGAAACTGAATCCGAGTAAATCAGAATATATCTGCTGATAACTTCAATTTATAGCAGGGATTGGCAACCTTTGGCATGCCACGGGGCTTCCCTGGTGGGCTGCATGCCAAAGGTTGCCGATCCCTGCTTTATAGCATTAGAAACTTTTGCAAAAAGTTCTGAGTTTTTGAAATTTGTTTTCTGGTTTCCACATTGGAATAAAACAAAACCTTTTGATATTTTTCCCCATGAAGATGCAGAAGAGCGGCTGAGTTAGAGACCCACCCCAGAACAACCATTAGCCTAGGTTTTAAGGCAGTGGTTCTCAAATGGGGGCTGCAGGAAGTGGCACGGGCCGAGGGATGTGCTGGCCGCCCTTCCTGCAGCTCCCATTGGCCTGGAGCGATGAACTGTGGCCAGTGGGAGCCGCGATCGGCCGAACCTGTGGACGCAGCAGGTAAACAAACCGGCCCGGCCCACCAGGGGCTTTCCCTGAACAAGAGGTGGACCGGCTTTGAGAACCACTGCTTTAAGGCATTCACTGGGGATGTGGGAGACAGGTTTAAAACCCTTTTTTCTTTGATTTGGAGCAGGGATTTGAACCTGGGTCCCCAGGTGAGTGCCCTAACCACCAGGCTACTGGTTATGCTAGCATGAGTCTGAATTTTCATTACATTTTCATATATTGTTGACCACACAGCATTTTTCAATGGAAAAAAGTCACTTTTTCCAACCTGCTCTAATTATAATTTATCATATATACAAAAGCATTATAGTGTAGAATATTAAATATTTTTAATATTAAAGTTAAAAGTAAGTCAAAATGATAGTCAAATGAAATATTTTGGCATTAGTGAAAAGAAACAAGAATGTCAATGATTCATTTTTATGTTTTTCTGTTGAAAAAAACTGATATTTCAAAATATTTCATTTTTGACAAAATTGTGTTTTCAAGCAGAAAACTCTTCTGAGTAAAGGTTTTTGACCTGCTCTAATGCTAGAAATTCAACTACTAATATAATTTTGCACAGTTACTAAAAATAGACCTTTCCTGGGGTCCTTAATCAGTTTTTAGTCTGGGTAAAGGTATCTTCGATTAGAGTTTTGCCTAAGAACTAGGTAAAACCAGAGGAGATTTCAGGATTTGACCTCTGATTTCAGACTAGCTTCAGAGGTGTGAGAGTATTCAAAGGAATATTAAAAAATTATCAAAACCATAATCATTTAGGACAGCAGCCCGATCATGTCTATTGTTCCAATAAGCTTTCAACCACATGAAATCCTAACTTCCAGATATTATTATCTATCATGTATGACTTACAAACAAAAGCAAAATGCAAAAGCTATTTTAGAGGTTTGGAAACCTGCCAACTTCAATTAATTTAATATATATTTTAAAATAACATGGCATGATTCCAACTGCTACATAACAGCCTAATCTGCTGCAATCAATAATGTCAAATGCTGCATTCAAGAATAGATGCATAAGTGCTAACAAAATACAGAAGATGAATCATCTGTCACCCACAAAATACTGGTATAGTGTCGCACTGTGATCAAAATTCTGGTTGAAATGTGACATTTTAAGCCACATCTTGTCTGAAAACACAACCATGAAACTCTAAATATTTGATAAAAGCAACTTCTCAAACAGTTCTCTGATTAAACCCTCTGGGTCCAGGGAAGATTTTTCTTTTGAGAATCATTTTACTGTTAGGGCCTGATACCAAGACCATTGAAGTCAATGGAAGCCTTTCTAGTGACTTCAGTGGGCTTTGGATCAGTCCCTAAATGCCAATTTCCCTGTGCTGAAGAAACAAATGAATAGTGGAGGCGTAGTACCAACTTTCATCAGAATAAATCAAAACCTTTTATAAATAAGCTAATTAAGAAATGTGTGTGGGTTCCAGTCCCCAAGACACTGAAGCACCTCACATAAACAAATGAAAACAGAGTCAACAGAATATAACAGCCCCTATTAAAACAAACAAACAAAATTAAGAGCCTGGCCAAGCAAATATGTCTTATACTATTCAATGAATTTTCTACAGTTCTGGCTTTGTTTGACCACAAGAGCTTCTTACTTATTCAGCATTACTGGTAGAGAACATACTACATAGGAATCACTTTATCTGTGCATCAGTGAAACGCTGCTACCTCTGGGGTGGAACACTAAGGAAAAGGATAAATAGGCTAACATATCTAAGCAATTTACACATTAGCCTTAAATTATCTAGCATATAAACAATAGATTCAGCAATAATAAAATAAGAATGTTGAATGAACTCAGTTTTTCATTAGTACCCTCTGAGTTGTCTGAGAGCAAGGTAACTTACATGGAAGAATTAAGTAATTTGCTCTAGAAAAGAGGATATACCACTGGCTCCATGATCCATCTTGTTCAATTACACAAATTCCTTGTGCTAGACTGCATGTACCCCCTACACAATCACACACCAACAGAGAAGTGAGAAAGAAGCTCTCCCACCTGTTGTATGCTTGTACATGGGCTGAACAGCATTCCCTGAACTCTGGGCAGTGGGTCACTGTTAATTCCCTCTGTGGAATAGGGCTCCAAAATGGGGAGCAGAGAGGACTAGAGTAGATTTAACTTCTCCCAGGCACAAGCAGGAACACAGGGCCCTGAAACAGGAAAGCACTCAAGCTTATGTTTATGTCCATCCCTAATCAAGAAATCCCTTCAGCACATGCATAAGTCCCTTTAACATCACTGGGACTTATCTATATGCTGAGGTATTTTCCTAGAAAGGGATTGTGATGGGTTCCCCCGGATGCAACCTGGATACTTGGGTACCACTGAGTCCTCTGTCTGGGCTCCCTCTTACACTGTGATGCTGTGATAAGCTGCAAACCTCTCCAGGTCCTGCATTTACACAGCCATCCACAGGCAGGGACACACCCAGCTGAGTTACATGAAAGATTCTCCCAGCCACTCATGAACTAACACTAGAGAGGCTCCAGCCAATTCCCCCAGCTCCCCAGCCTAGGAACCCTAGAGCTGTACCATCTTGCCCTGGTCAGAAGTCTGACCAGTGTAAGTTTATTACCCAGTCCACCACTTCTACAAAGGAAAGTGGGTGTGCACCATCTTTTGTACACTGAGCAGATTCCCCAAGCACTTCAAGCAATACACCATTTTAGATAAAATATAAAACAGATTTGTTAACTACAGAAAGATAGATTTTAAGTAGTAAGCATACAGATCAAAGCTGATTACCTAAGAAATAAAAGTAAAACTGGAATCTGAGTTCTATAAACTAGACAGATTTGAATCAAGCAGTCTCTCATCCTGATGGTATTGTTCCTTAATACACAGGCTGGGATTCTCCTTTCTAGCCTGGGACCACCTTTCCAGTTCAGTTCTTTTCCTCCAGATGGGTTTACAGGAAAAGGCTCCAACTTCCCTAGTTCCCGGGGGGGGTGTGTGCTCCACCCTGCTCCACCCCAGGTCCTGCCCCCACTTATCCCCCTACCCCCACAGCACCTTCTGCACATCGCTGGGAGGGAGGAGGAGAAGCTGATCCACGGGGCTGCTGGTGGGTGCTGAACACCCACATTTTTTTTTCCTGGGAGTGCTCCAGTCCTGGAGAATCCACGGAGTCGGCACCTATGTTTCCAGGTGTTGAATTGTGGGGGGAAATGAGACCAAATGATGATGTCACTTCCCCTCTTTTATAGTTCCTTCCAGCTTGCTGGAAACATCTATGCTTGTGACCAGTCTCCATTGCCTACATGCTCCCTCTCAGAAGCCTTCACTGTATACAAATTTTGTGATAGTCCTTAGTAGAATGGATTCCCCTTAATGGGCCATCAACACTGTCTGGTTTCTCCATGTTGTACCTGAAAGGCTGGTTGTGGGTGTTTCCAACTTTACAATGTATTTCAGTAACACACACATAGCAAAACTTCATAACTTCCCATACAATGATAGTGTATACAATCCAACAGGATATTAATATTAATTAAAGACATTTAAAATCATACCTTACATGGCATACTTTGTACAAAACACATCATAATTACATCACCATGGTGAATATGGGGGTGCCAGGGTGTTGCTTTGGGGTACAGAGTGTCATAGGAATGCTTTCCTGAAAATCGATATGTGGGTGACAGACTGAACTTACACTTTTTCAGCACAGGTCTGCATGACCCTCTGTGCAGAACTGGATCTTAAATATCACAGTGTTGCAACTAATACCATTACCAGATGAATTCTCTTCAACAGTACTCTCCTGTTATGCTCTAGCTGGGTGAAACAGAAGGGTAGCAACCAGCTCTGAAAATATGCAGAACTCTTTTATCCTAAGGCAATTAAAGCAAACTAGAGATCTTGGGCAGTCTATTAAAAACCATGTGATATCTCCTTAATTGATAATGTATCTTTTATTCAGAGTTTTTCTGCTTCAGTTATAATAATCAGCTATCATGGGACTTTCATGCTCTGAGACGATCTGAATATTAAGGAGACAAGAGAGAGAGATCTAGTTAGAGGAGGACAGCCTAATTAAGTGAATTGGGGGAAGGGGCATTGAATTTTAGCTCAACACCTCATTTTTGAAAAGGAGCCAAACAGCAAAGTTTTCATTGTGGTTAACCAGAATAACAGAGTCCAAAATCTTATAATCAGCAGGGAAACTAAAGAAAGGCAATGAAGAATGAGCTGTCAGAATTCAGATAATGGCAGAGTAGAAAGGGTGCAATTTTTTAGAAGAAGTAAACTGAAATTAATCAGACAAACTAAAGAAATCTATGGGCCTATTTCATACCATTTGTACGTCAGTTTGGGTATCTAATTTTCTCCACTTGTTTGGGATTATGGGGATGAGCTGTATTGCAGTTAATGGGGATTACAATGGAACCTCAGAGGCCGGATTGTGTCACGAGCTGTCCCAGCTCAACACACCTATTTGCTGAAAAATGCAGTTTGGTAGACCCAAAACTATTTGCAAATTTGACACAGATTTGTCTGGTAGTTTGTGCCAAACCTTTTTTTCTGGCTGGATTCACAGAAGGATTTAGGCACTATTCACAAAACAGCCAGAGAAGGAAGTGCCTCGGTTGTATATTTCATCCCAGTGCTTACAGCACTCATCTAGGGTTGGGGGAGCTTCAGATTCAAATTCCTCCTCTACCTGATATGGAGAAGGGACTTGAATCTGATTCTTCCACAATGCAGTACAGTGCCCTAACCACTAGCATATAGGGCGATAGATCTCTCTCAATCTTTCCTCTTGAAGCTGTTAAAACTATACATAAAGTAATTAGTCATTGAAGCAGGGACTTGGGTCTCCCAACTCCAAGATAAGTCCCCCTATAGAGCTATTCTCACTTGCTTATTCTCTCGCCCAATTACTATTCACATATTTTGTACAAAGTGGAATAGCTTCAGCAGGAGAGACTGAGACGCATCCCAACCCAGACTACCTAATATAGCCTAGTGCAGTGGTTCTCAAACTTTTTTTTTCGCGGACCACTTGAAAATTGCTGAGGGTCTTGGCAGACCACTTAATGATCTTTCCAAGTGTTGTTTGTACCATTAGCTAAACTATTGTAAAGCGCTTTGGATAAAAGTGCTATATATAAAAAATAAAACTTAATAATTAATGTTTTTTGTTCTACAAAAAAAAGCACACAACTCATATTTTAATATCAGTAGTCTTACCTTTCTAATGTGATGGATGACCCCTCTCTCCCCCGCCGCAGCAACCCCCGAGCTGGGGCTGGGAAGGTGGGGAGGTCTCTCCCCCACACAGCAGCCACAGAGCTGAGCCTGGGAAGGAGGGCCATCTCTCCCTGGCAGCCACAGCCCTGGAGCTGGGGAAAGTCACCTCTTTCTCTGGCCACCGCAGCCCTGCACATCCCAAATTCCCCCCACTTCCTCTTCTCACCCCACTGCCCCCTCCCTCTTACTCCCTATTCCCCCCAAGGGCATCACCTCACCTTACATGTGCATCTTCTCCAGGGTCCAAGCACCTAATTAGTGGAGCCACCCCTGCGAGGCTCCACTAATTAGGTGAGTGGCCCTTCATTCTCTTGTGTGCGGCCGCCCAGGCATGCACCTTAGAGGGAACTATCTGCAGACCACCTGAACGGAGCTCGCAGACCACTGGTGGACCGCAGACCACAGGTTAAGAACCTCTGGCCTAGTGGCTAAGGCACTCACCTGAAAGGCGGGAGATCCAAAGTCCCTATTCCACATCAAGTAAGAAGGGAATTGAGACCATATCTCTCACATCACAGGAGGGTGCTCCAACCACTGGGATAAAGCTTATAAGAGCAGTGGAAACACCAGGCATTTTGTGAATCTAGCCCTTTATTCTTTTTGCTTTTTATTTAAGAAATGCCCAGAAACAAAATATTTTGTTCAACTTTTTCTAATTCACTGAATTTTTTCAGAATTTTGGGTTTTGACAGGATCCCAAACTTCTCTTCAATTTTTTGTTATTTGTCCATCTGTAGTCTTAGAGTAGCAGCCGTGTTAGTCTGTATCCGCAAAAAGAAGAACAGGAGGACTTGTGGCACCTTAGAGACTAACAAATTTATTAGAGCATAAGCTTTCGTGGACTACAGCCCACTTCTTCGGATCCATCTGTAGTCTGGAGCTCCAGACTCTGAACTTTAAAAAAAAACGGGGCTGGAAGATGAGCTCTTGGTAGAGGCTCCGGTGGCACCTTCACAGCCCCAGGGTCTGCAGTAAGATCAGTGTCTGTTCCATAACTGATTATTGGACCTTCTGTATTCTTGCACCTGACACTGTAGGGGACCACTCGACACCAGCAGAACGGAGAAGCATCAAAGCCTCCCAAGTCCTAGATGAGGCTGGGACAGCGTGGAAAGAGCTAATGGAGAGAAAGGGGGCCCATTGAGTCTAAGGGAATGGTGGGCTAATTTATATTTTAAATAGGAACTAGTAATAGGTAACGGGGCAGTTTCAGACAACCTGTATAGAAGGGGAAAATACAAAACAAATGATCAAATATTAGGTACTTTTGGTCATTTTTTCTAAGATTTAACAGAGTACTGGAAGTCCTGGGTAAGAAGGAAATTCTTCAAGGAGAATTTTTTTTAAAAAGTGAATCAGGGATTTTGGAGCTTATGACATTGACTTTCACCTGGGCTTGGGTTCCTAACTCCCTTAAGTAGACTTGAAAATCTCCCACTAAAATTATAATTTAAAGAAATGATTAGAAAATTTAGAGCCATCAGGTTTGCATATGGCTAGCCCTATGTTACCAAGCCAGATCTATAACTGTGAATCACATCCGCTCTCCTATTGTTTGTCATGCTCTCTTGTCTGGTCTTTACTTAGGTTGTAAGCAATTTGGGGTAAGGAATGCATCTTCCTATGCATTCGTATAGCGGGGCCCTGATCCTGACTGAGGTCTTATGATGACAGCACTCTACAGACTGGACTTTTCAAAGCAGCATAAAGAGAACTAGGTACCCAACTTTAAATGAATTTCAATTCCTTTTGGGATTTGCAAATCCCAGACATAAATAAAAATATAACAAATACATCTCAATTTGCCACTGGTTATCCATTATTCTTCTGTTTTAAAAGTTTCAATCATCCAGATAGGGTGTAAAAAAATACTCTGTGACCAATTATACATCACAAACAACAATGTGAACAGTGAATCCTCAATGTAAAACAGTTTGCAAACATCCCAGAGGCTGCAAGTTGTCTATATAAACTACTCAGGGAATATTTATGAATATATTCACAGACATCAAGATCAGCTTACTAACAACCTGCAAACAGGAAAAAAAGGCTTCTTCATTCATCAGTATTCACTGGAAATCAATTATCTTTCACCAACTCTGATAAGACATAAAATATTGATGTACAATACCAAAATCTTGAAGATTGACAGAAAGAGAATATTACTAATCAAGCGAAAAGATTTTATAAATACAAAATATTTCTCCTAATATAATCTGTCAATATGAACTAACAAACCCGCAACTTCCTCCGCAGGACAAAAGGAAATATAAGAGGTCAGATTCTCGGTTTGTGTAAATACTTGTAGTGCCACTGAACTCAATAGCATGATGATAATTTACACTCGTTTAAGATCTGACCCTAGGTGTGCAGACCCTGAAAAACCCATTTGTGATGTTTGCATTGCACAGATTTCCATGAAACAGAATGCAAAGGCAAGTTGTTTATTTATGATCCATATTAAGATATTAATCATGCAGTTACACTCTTTATAGCATTCTTTGCTAGGCTCTTCTAGTGAGAGCCTGAAGGCAGCAAGAAAATCAAAACCATCTGAGATAAGTGTAGGATTTAATGGAGGAGATTATAAAGAGCTGTGTTGTCCATCAAAATAGATGAGTGAAGATAAGTATTCAAAGGAAGCATAGTCGGTACTGACAGCATTCAGTTCCAGAGGCAGATTATCAGGTAAATAACAGCATTGCAGACTGCATGCTTGAATAATATACACTTTATAAAAGAGACAATCGCAGACGCAAGTGAATCTGTTGAAAAAACAGGATTTGGCTAAGCTCAAAGGCTCTAATTTTCCTATAAATAAAATAAAAAATAAATTTAAAAAGGAGGCTTTTTTCCTCAAAAAGGGAAGAATGTAAATTAGATGATATCTAAGTAATGAAGATATCCAGCTCTTAAAAGTTAAAACTGTTTCTAATTATATAAACTCTAGAATTTAACATCTTTTGGATGTATTGGTTTCTTCAGCTCTCTAGCTGCATAATGATTTTTAATGTTGCAGAAAAAAAAAAAGATGAGTCAGAGGGAAGAGAGTTCCCTTAAGCCAACATTTTTGAAATGGTTATGATTTGTATTTTTGATAGTGCCTTTATTAGAAGACAAAACAGCAAGGTAAAAATGCCAATTCAAAAGAGGTTAAAATCACAGACCCTAATCCTAGAATGCATCTGGCCACTTTGCACCAACCTACTGGTGCAAAACAGCCCTCAGTGAATCCAGCCCAGAGAGATCTCTCTTCCTGAGGGCCACCACAGCATGGTTCCAAAATCACCCTGACACCAACGTTCCAGCATAAAGATGTATCTGGGATTTTTCTGTGGTTGGCCATCCCCAGTTGTTGTAATGGCCATTTGAGGTGGTTATATGCAGTGTTACTGTAGCCCTGTTGGTCCCAGGATATTAGAGACACAAGGTATTGGACCAATTTCTGTTGGTGAAAGAGACAAGCTTACACAGAGCTCTTCATCAGGTCTGGGAAACATACTCCGAGTGTCACAGCTAAGTACAAGGGGGAACAGTATAAGTAGCTAAACATTTCAAGGGACCACTCAAGATGAAGTAGACCATTAACATGAAAACCGACAATCACTACATTCTGGAATGTAGCACAGGAAATGATAAAAGACAAAAACATCATGTCACCTGTGGGTGAACACTTTTCGCAAAGCGATCGCTCTATATCTGACCTATCAGTCCTCAGCCTCAAAGGAAACCTGTACAACATTTTCAAAAGATAGGCCTGGGAACTTAAATTCATAACTGCTAGACACTAAAAATCATGGCTGAATAGAGATACTGGATTTATGGCTTGTTACAACAATTTATAATCCACTAATACCCCTCCCCCCCACTGCTTCCCCACTCCAGACCTCTGCCTTTCTCCCTCCCCCCTCCCCCCGCGAGGGAAGAGTGCCCCCTACTGAATCATCAACTTTTGTAAAGGGACCACTCATTGCACAATAAACACACCATCCTTACAGTACTGCAGACAGGGAACATGCTGCTTCCTTCACCTACATAACAGAATGTCTCTGTGGGGGAAAATACTCCCTGACTGAACAGGAAATGAGGGAGAGCTAACTGATAATATTTTGAGTAACCCAGTTAACCCCTTGATGACCACTTTACTACACCAAAACTATGTGCAGCAGCACCTAAGAACAATCCCTTGCAGGGTACTAAGTCACACCCTGCTTAGCTCCCTGCAGTGAGATCTGACTAGATCGCAGACTGAGGTACTATTATTATTCATCTCACCTTCCTAATTATTCTGTGTCTGTTATTCTTTCTGGGTTTCCTGACTCCCCACAAGAGCTCCACAATCTCTCTAAATGTCTTTGATCATTTTTTCAGGCATATAAGGATTCTGAGAGAAGTCCAATTTTTTGGTAAGTTTATCTACCTCCAAATAGCTCGAATAATGACACTGAAGAACTGCCAGGAGGAAAGCTGTAATGATGTCATAGCAGCAGTTGACATTGATTGGGACAATTCAAAGTCCTGCCTGGAGATACTACTTGTCAAATGAGCAATTAAACAAAATGGCAGCTCTCTCCGTTTGAATACAACCATTAGCAAGTTAAATTTCTGAGGTGTATTCACAAGTATCCATCAGTCTTTAGCCTCTTTTTTTCCTGCAAATGCCAAGAAAGACATCGGAAAGAAACAGTAAAATAAGACTGTATATTAAAGATATTTGGTGACACTGGGAATTCACAGTCTGCTAAAAGACAAAGTGTGCCAATTCTGCAAGGCTTCTCCAGTGTAACAATCTTTGTCATGTGATAACTGACTTCAGGCATCAGCAGCTAGCATCTTGAGGTTATTAACAACTTTGTGAGTTTCACTCCTGATAACTTATAGCTTCGTTCTTCCTGAGACACAAGGATGCATGTGAATCCCAAGTATTCTGATTCAGGTCCCACACAGTTCTTGCCACAGGCTTATTCTTTTTGCCTTTAACTCTAACCCTAAATCAATGACCAACTGACATTACTATTGACATGTCATCCATTTTTCAGATTTATGAGCTATTGTACAGTTACAGAAAAAACCTGCTTTCAGCTTTCTTCCACTAGAGGAGAAGAATCTTTCAGAACAATACTATCCTTGAAACTGAATTGTGTTACATGGACAGATGACTGACCCTGAAATTTTGCACTAAGCCTACTTTAATCCTATGTAGATCATAGAAGATTAGAGTTGGAAGAGACCTAAGGAGGACATCTAGTGCAACCCCCTGCTCAAAACAGGACCAACTCCAACTAAATCATCCTAGCCAGAGCTTTGTCAAGTCGGGCCTTAAAAACCTCTAAGGATGGAGATTCTTAAGGATGGTAACCCATTCCACTTCTTCACCACCCTCCTAGTGAAATAGTTTTTCCTAATATCCAACCTAGACCTCCCCCACTGCAACTTGAGACCGTTGCTCCTTGTTCTGTCATCTGCCACCACTGAGAACAGCCAGGCTCCTCTTTGAAACCCCTCTTCAGGTAGTTGAAGGCTGCTATCAAATCCCCCCTCACTCTTCTCTTTTGCAGACTAAATAAGCCCAGTTCCCTCAGCCTCTCCTCATAACTCATGTGCCCCAGCCATCTGTAGCTGCCATTGGCTTCTCATAACTAACCATGTAGCATAGTGGTATTGCGAGGGGACGACAAGTAGAGCTGCTGTGAAAATTAGTGATGCTCCATCAATCACAACTGAAACTCAGACCTTGGAACTTTGAGTTTATAAGACAAATAGAAAATTGTTCCTCCCAAGACACTGACATTTTTACCATTTTTAATACCACATTAGTATATTTTATGCCTATTGCCTTGAATATGCTGTCAGTCTTCATAGTTATCTATTGCCTGACTTCAATGCATGCAAACATGAAGTCAATCACTTGGCCATCCCATATCATCGGTCACCCAATCAGTGACAATTAAAGCAGTGATGCACATATCCATACAAGTTCACTACCTCTGTAGTGTGAAATAAGTGATCTAATAACTCTGCTGAATTTCTAACTATTAAAGCAAACTCAGCTTGCCTTGCTCTAACAAGTATTCTAGTGTAGAACACAGTCCTATTTGTAGGTTCAGGATTTAATTTTGGACATTAAAACCAAAATATCCATTTGAACAATGCTGCATATGAAGCTTAAATATACAAATTGGTAAATAATTGAAAGTGAGAAATCAATTACAGAATTCCAGATCAAAATACTCCTGATCCCTTTGAATTCACTTGCTTTTGTTCTCATACAATATGCTCCACTGGTTGGCACGTATGTGGGGCTAGATCCTCACCTGGTTAAATTGGTGGACTTTAATTGAAATCAGTGGTCCTACATGGATTTATACCAGCTGAGGATCTGTCCCCCCTTTCATCATCATCATCACTATTATTATTAGCACTAGAGAAATGGATCCACTCAATCCATTGAAGCCACATCAAAACACAACATTCCCCTGCTGTTCCGATTTCCAGCATTCTCTGTGGCAATTATGGCTCTAACAGCATCAGACTCTGTCTAGAATCTTCCTAATTGCAGAACCCTCCAATTCTCCCTCACTCCCAAAACACATGTTCTGTAAATCTTGTGCATGTAAATGAAGGGACCTTTGTTGCTTTCAACTAGCTGAAAGCCTGGGGAAATACATGAATGGGTTTTCACAGTTTTTGGATTTGCAAAACTTTGAAGAAATCAAAATAAATTTTAACAAAATAAAGAAAAAAAACAAAGAAGGCTACGAAGAAATAGTGTGAAATTTCAAGGAGCTACCACTGCCCTCGGAGAGGCAAAGTTTAGAGCAACAATCGCAGGGCTGAGACCATAGATCTCTTGTCCCAAGTGCTGTTCCCTAGTCTTTCACTGACTAACATTAATACTACCATGCTCCTAGATACTAAACCTGCAAGGTGCTGAGTGTACAACTCTCTCACTGAGCTCAGTGGGAGTTGAGGTTGTTCAGCACCTCACAGGATCAGGCACATGCATATCACTTTGAAAATATTTAGTTAGGCCTCACATCACCTATTTTCATTTTTCTCCCGGGGGGGAAATCTGCTGAGATGCTCTCAACATCTACTTCCAAGCTGTCACTTAACTGCCATTTGAAAAATTCCATCAGAGGACTTTGCAAGTCTAAACAACCGTCAAACACTTCCATGCTCTTTTAAGATTACCTTGAACACCAGCCTTTGCAATAAAGGGAAGTTAAAGAACTAGGAGTCCTTTTTTGTTAATACTGAGAAAGAACCCTCTGTGACATTAAATTTTTCAGACTAACAAAAATATATTCAAGTAATTGCAGCTGGGTAGTGATAATTCAAACTTCAGAAGATTCTGGATAATTACCAACCTTCAAAAATGAGTTATCTTATAAAGTTACCAGGTGTTGGTGCTGGCAACCAATTTTATCTCCTGTATGTGACTGTTACGAGGTCAGTCAAATATTGCAGTTAACATACAGGCCTGGTTTAAAATGTACTAGACTATACAACATTTTGATTCATCTGCTAAATGTCCACTCCGAATATACATATACACACAGACACACATGTATGCATATAAAGACACACACGTGTGTGTGTAGTGCTGGTGGGATTAGTTAATGAGGTGAATGTCTAAAATTAAAAACATAGCAGACCTTCAGAGATGTGTGACAGCATAGATATATATGATCTCAACACTTTCCCGTTTAAGGTCTGCTAATGTTTTTAATTCTAGACATTCAAATCATTGACTAATCCCGCAGGCAACACACATATGCATGCACTCACCTCCCTAACTGCACTAATTTGTTCAAATGTGCCATATAATCTCAATCAGTTTCCCTTGCTCTCTCTCATGGAATTAAAAACTACAACATACTAGTGTTTTTCTTATGGGAGCAATCTGCATAGTTTATATGATTAAAAAAAACCCACTATGGGACTGATTCTCCTTTCAGTTACCCTGGTCTGGTGTAAAGTGGTTATAACTCTTGAAGACAATGGACATACACCAGTGTAGAATGGGTGTTAGTGACAGTAGAATGAAAATCCATTCTGTTTATTTTTTTAGATCAGGAACTAATAGGTGCATATATCAAAGAAAGTGTTAATAGTAGCTCTATAAAGAAACCAACATGTTCATTCGCTTAGTTCTTTCTCTGCTTCCTTCCAGAGCTCCCTATTTCCTTATCATGCATTTTTATTTTGCTTCATATAACTTATTTTGCAAGGGAAATGGTTAAAAAAGCAAAAATGTTTCAATCAATCAATCATGTCCTTGCCTCAAAACATTTCAGCTCCCAGTGTTCCCCACTGTACATGACAGCCTTTTATTTTAAAGCAACTTTCAGTAGCTCACTGGCAAAACAAGGAATGTCCCAAAGACATTAAGGTACTTTTTCCCAAGTGAACAACAAAGTAAATATTTGCATAACATAAGAACAGAATGTTGACATGAGTTAAGACTGTTTTCTTCACGATCAATCTTTTCTTTTTAAATACTGTGTGTGTGTGCACATATTAAGACTAGACCATTTCCCTCTGTTCTTATGCCTACAGGGATTGTATACCGCATAACAAAACTAGTTTTAAATACAATAATAGTAATAACAATTGAACACACTGGCAATTCACCTATCTATAAAAAGCAAAAGCCCATATAAGCATCCAAGCCACTCATCACTGTGGCAGTGAAGTGCTTACAGACACAGGTATATAATATAGGAACATGCCATGATATATACAATACTTTAAACTTTCGGGCACACTTCAAACTCCAGATCAGATTCCTCCTTGAGTTTCACAATGCAGTCATATGGATTTCAAAATTATGGGATTGTGTGTGTGAAACTGAGGGCATCAGTATATTATTGTGATACATTTACTTTTACTATCATGCATAGTGAACTCATATTAACTAAACATAGCTGGCTTTACATTTTTAAAAGATATTCCTCAGATGAAACCTCTCAAAGTGCAGTTCTATTCTGAAAATTGACTGAAAATGGCATCTTCTTACTCAATAAAATTGCTCTTTGAAGGTACTGAGAAATAGATCTGCTTATTTCAGTGACTAAAATAAGTTTTACTATCAGGCTGAAATGAGGGCAAGTATACGGTGCAAAGTTGAAGGATGGTTATAATACACACTTGATTCAAGACTTAGTGCAGTCTCCAAACTATTATTATTGCAGTTTGTGGTTCTATAGGGCCAAAAATTTGTCAGGCACTTACAAAAAAAGCATAAAAACATTTTATGTCTAAAAATCAATAAAAAAAATCCCCGTGGAACTAACAAAATGAACACTTAACTTTCCTGGTCTCTTTCACTGCATTCTGTTAGGGGGCTTATTCCTTTACCCTCTCACTTCCCTGGTCCTTCTCGCATGAACAGAGAACAATACCCGAAGTCCAAAGGCGCAAACAATTCGATGTTTATTGGGGTGAACCTCCAGCAAGCATGATTCCAGTTTCCTTCCTCAGTGTCCCCCTTCCCAGCTCTGACACCACAGAGCCACCCCTGTTCCCATTCCCTGTTCCCATTCCCCTCTTAGCAAAACATGATTCCAATTTCTCCACCCCATTCCCTGTTCCCATTCCCCCCCTTAGCAAAACATGATTCCAATTTCCCCACCCCCATTCCCTGATTGACTGCAGACTATATAGTAAAACTTGAGTTTTGCTTAGCTATACCTTAACCAATAATTTTACTGAAATTTAACTAACCAATCCTAACATACTGTAACATGGTTATTTAACCAATTATATCCACCACCTTAAATAGTTTACACCAGCAAAATTAAGTATACAGCAGACAGAAACAATCACTGAACCAGACAGAGACCAGGCAAATAAACATACAAAACAATACAGACATGAGGATTTCACATCCCAGCTATTGATAAGAGAGTTCTTGCCAGACAGGGTGCTATCACACTAAGTTTCCTTTTACATCTTCTAGGCTCTTCCCTTTCTCTGGAGGTGATAGGAATATCAGGACAGGATTGTATTCCTAACAGCCCAATAGCATCTTATTTCCATGTGACTAGTTTGGAATGTGAGGATGTGACCCTTCACTTCTCAGCTTATGGCTGCCTCTGCTGCTTAGCCAAAGGCCTTACTTAGCCTAAGAACAGAGCCTCAGACTGTCCCTTACACAGACAGACAGTGATTTTGATGCTTTCTTTTATACCTCTATAACTAGCTAAGTGATAAGAATACACCAAAATTCTTAAAGTATAGGCCTTTACAGACAGGCCTGAATATTTATATCCTAACACATTCCATTCTTCTTTACTTGGTTGGTTTTTAGACTTCAGTTCAGTGAAGCACTTAAGCATGTGTGTAAGGGTATGTCTTCTCAGCACAGGTAAAATGACTCACACAAGTTGCACTTAAGTTAGTGCGTTAAAAATAGTAGTGCGGTTGCAGCAGCATGGGCTAATTACCGGAGTCTCTTGGAACATCGCTAGCAACCTGAGATATGTACCAAGAGACTCTGGCACAAGTAACTGCCTGTGTTATGCAGCCACCCTGCTACTTTCAGTGCTCTAGCTGGATAGGGATGGGCAACCTTTGGCATGCGGCCCATCAGGGAAATCCGCTGGTGGGCCGGGACAGTTTGTTTACCTGCAGCGTCCGCAGGTTCGGCCGATCGCAGCTCCCACTGGCCGTGGTTCGCTGTTTCAGGTCAATGGGGGCTGTGGGAAGCGGCGCGGGGTGAGGGAAGTTTAAATTAGCTGTTACCACTCAGGAAAGAGATCTTGGAGTCACTGTGAATAGTTCTCTGAAAACCCATCTACTCAATGTGCAGCGGCAGTCAAAAAAGCTAATAAAATGTTTGGAACTATTAGGAAAGAGAGGTAATAAAAGACAGAAAATATCATAATACCACTATATAAATCCATGGTAGACCCACACCTTGAATACTGCTTGCTGTTCTGGTCACCTGATCTCGAAAAGGATACATTAGAATTGGAAAAAGTACAGAGAAGGGCAACAAAAATGATTAGGGGTATGGACCAGCTTCTATATGAGGGGAGACTAAAAAGATTGCGACTGTTCAGTTTAGAAAATAGATGACTAAGGTGGGATATGATAGGTATATAAAATCAACAATGGTGTGGAGAAAGTGAATAGGAAGCATTACTTACCCCTTCACATAACACAAGAACCATGAGTCACCCAATGGAATTAATAGGCAGCACATTTAAAACAAACAAAAGGAAGTATTTCCCCCCCACAATGCACAGTCTACCCAGAGAACTCATTACCGAAGGATGCTGTGAAGGCCAAAAGATAGGTAGGTTCAACAAAGAATTAGGTAAGTGCATGGTGGATAGATCGATCAACAGGGCTGGATTAACTTTTTGTGGGCCCAGTGCCAAACATATTTGTGAGTCCCCCTGGGGAACGAAGGGGCCAGGGGCAAGAGCACAGTGGGCAGGATGGATTTGATTTAAATCATGATTTAAATCACTAGTTAGGAAGACTCGATTTAATTATGGTTTTCTATATAAAAGTGCATTCTTGTTGGTTGTTATAACCTTAATACATATTCTTCACAACTCAGAGATAGAGGTAGTTTCATTTTTAGAAGGTACACACTGTACATTTTTAAACAGTGATTTATTTTGAAAACTTTTCAGATGAGTTTTACAGCTATATCAGAAAATGAATGATGGTTTGGTTATTTCATTTACCAAAGATATGCAAGGTAGTATCAGGACAAATCAAGGAAGATGCAGCACTTTGGTCTGCTATATGGCGGATACAAACAAATCAGAACCACATGCTTTTACTTAAAGCCAGTACTTTAGCAATCTTTGGTATTCCAATGGGAATACCTTTACTCGAAGTCACTGCTTTATTTAGTCTCTAATGCATGCGCGCGCGCGCACACACACACACACACACACACACACACACACATACACACACACACGATTATAGAATACCCCAATTTGATAATTACCCCTTAGGATTACCCCTCTGGAGTTTGGAACGGTATTCAGGTGACTCAACCAGCAGAGTTCTGGTGGCTGGTCTTCTGTCTGTGGCTGAATATCTTCATGATGTGTTCATGAAGCGAACTGGTTGACCCAAACCCACAGTTTCCCTCAAAGACATGTCAATCAAGAAAAATTTACATAGCTAAGCAACAGAATCAGTTAATGGGCAAAAGGCGGGTGTTACAAAAATATCATTAAAAAAAAATTGTTAAGAGAGCAGTTTCCAAGCAGTTCATCTAGCAGTCGTATTTCCCCATGACAGCAGTCCTAAAATATATCCAGACTTCATTTTTTTCACAGACGCTTCCCCCAACATATTCAGAGAGGGCGTAGAGTCAAGCTCACTCCATGTGATAGCTGCCCCCGCCCACCTCGATTGCCTTAGTTATGCTAAATTCCTACAAAGGCCTACTACATAGATAAATGCAACAAGCAGCCGATTGATAGTCCATCCCAATAATTGCCAGTGGCTAAGACACCTGGCTGGTTGCCGAAATGCCCCTCTACAGTGACAGTCATCAGGATTCTTAGATACAAATGCTGTTAGAGAGTTGAATTGAAAAGATCTTGCTGCTAAGGCTTTAGCAAAGCTGCATTCCCTGGGCTTGAGTCTCTTGTAAGTTAAAGTGGATTTACAACTCTCATTTTAATGGAATTGTGTCTGACTGACACTGGCGTAACCCAGAGGAGAATTGGGCCCCCTATTAAATAGTCATTTCCAGAAACACTAGGCTGACGCACTGACACTTCTATTATAAATGTGGGAGTAGAAGAATGAAGACCATGTCTTGGATTTGCTCTTCTTTCACAGTTCACATACATTCATTGCTTTATTCTCAAGTCAGAGTAGATTGGTTGATATAAGACTCTCTTGTAGTATGCTAAATAGTCCATAAATAAATGAACTCTGTTATGCTCTCACTTTACTCCCATTTTATGTGCTTCAACGACTACAGAGCCTACCCGTACCTTGGACCAGATTCTGCTATTACATGAGTGTACTGAAGGCAAAAGAGATGCTCCTGCTATCTAGACACATATGGGAAAGCAGAATATTGCTCCTTGTTTAGATTCACATACATCCCAACAGAGTTGCCATGTAAATGGAACAAGGAGCATATATGCCCCCAAATTTCCAGAAACAGGCAAACCTCCACCTGCCTGCATCTGTTCCCCTGCTGTTCAGTCTGGAGTTGACTAGCAACAAATTGAAATTGAGAGATATAAGGACTGTAGTCAATTTCATCCTGTTTGTAATCTCTCTCACACACTGAATGGAGCAGAAAGTCAGGAAAATATAAAGCAGGAATGCCAAAGACTGGAGCCAATAGAGATAGAATTTAAAGTGGGGAGCAAAAAGGAAAAGACACAGCATTTTTGTGGGGAAGTAGGTTCATGGCAGCCCTCTGACCAAGCATTACTTTACCCAGCTTATTTCCTGCAGAAAATGCTTTTTAATACTGGAAATCTAATTCAGTTGCAGCTGGGTCACTGATATTGATGTAGCTGCAGATAGCTGAAATGTAATGAACTTCTGATCCTTAGTTAACAGGACTATCCGTATCTGTAAGAGCACTGTAGGAACTGGGACTTGGGATAAGCAATACTCATGGTTTGTTTGTTTATGTCCCCCTATTTTTGTTTATTGCATCCACAAGGTTAGAGGGCCCAGTGCACAACTGAGTCTTTTCCCCTAGGGCAGTGGTTCTCAAACTAGGGCCGCCGCTTGTTCAGGGAAAGCTCCTGGCAGGCTGGGCCGGTTTGTTTACCTGCCGCATCCACAGGTTCGGCCGATTGCAGCTCCCACCAGCTGTGCTTCGCCGCTCCAGGCCAATGGGGGCTGCAGGAAGCGGCGCGGGTTTTCCCTGAATAAGCAGCAGACCTAGTTTGAAAACCACTGCCCTAGAGCAAACTGGGTCTCTACTCCCCACACACCCTACAGAATTAGTATTAACCAAACAACGCCTCATTTAGTGCACACTCTAAATGGACGCCTGTGATGTTTATAATATGGTGGTACATACAGGCCCCAACCACAGTCAAGATCCCATTTGCTAAGTACCCTACATAAATATAGTAAGAGACTAACCTCTTCAAGACAGGGACAATCTAAATGGACAAGACTGAGAAAAGTAGTTTTATCCCCAGTTTCTGATGCAGAACGGAGGGTCAGAAAAATTAAGGCCCAGATTCACCACATACATAGGTGCCTAAGTCCCAGTTTTATGCTCCACTGCAATTCACAGGCCTGCCATGAACCCTGTAGGCACCTAAATTCACTTGGCACCTAACTTTTCAGGATAAGGTCCCCTTGGCCGCTGAATTTCTGTCTCTGGGCACGTGTACTGCTGCCTCCCTCTAAGTGAGCGCATGCCTGTCTCCTAAGCCAAGCCCCAGAGAAATTCATGAGCCAGGAAAGATAGGGATTCATCTACCTATCTTGCATGCAAGTCCCAGTTGGGTAAATGGCCTCTGAACACACCTACTGGATCCAGTCCCATTCAAAACTCTGTCCAGAAGAGGCTGAGGTGCCCCTGCTATAATTTTTAGCCCAGTGGTTAGTGCATTCACTTGGGCTGTGGGAGTCCCAGGTTCAATTCCCCCCTTGGGCAGAGGGAGAAGAAGGGATTTGAACAGGTATCCACCACCTCAGGAGAATGCTGAGCTATAGGATAGTCTGATGTGGGTCTCTCACAGTCTCTTCCTGTTAAAGTTGTTCCACTGTGTATAAAAAGTGATTAAAGGAGGGGGACTGGACCTTTAATCTCTCACCTCACAAATGAGTGTCCTAACCACCAGACTACAGCATCATATTCCCTCTCTCAGCTAATTACAGTTTAAATCCATCCACCCCAATTTGTGTGGCGTTAGTCATCTGCTTAAGTCATTCTTACAACAAACACCTTTGGTTACTTCTACACTCCAAAAAAAGACCCGTCACAGCGAGTCTCAGAGCCCAGGTCAACTGACTCACGCTTGTGCTATTGGGCTAAAAATAGCAGTATAAATGTTCCAGCTTGGGTTGGAAGCCCAGGATCTGAAAAATCAGCAAGGGAGGAGAGTCTTGGAGTCCGGGCTCCAGCCCAAACATCTACACTGCTAGTTTTAGCCCATAGTGCAAGCCCCACAAGCCAGAGTCGGTTGACCCAGGCTCTGAGATTGCTGCTGCATGTTTTTTTCCCCACCAGGTAGATATACCCTTCGGAGCCTAAGAGCTTGTCTGTACAGTGTGGGGGTCTGATTTCTAAAGCACACTAATGTGTTGCACTTTAATTGGTCCATGTAGACCTTGGTGGCATGCACTAAAGATTGCCTAGTGTGCTGTAATGTAGTGCTTTAGATATTATACCCCCACAGCATGCTTTACTTTACCATGTAGACAAGACCTAAGTCACCTGACCCCAGGAGAAGGATTCTGGGCTGGGGATTGCTACCAGAGAATGGCGCCTTCTGTGGGAAGGAGAGGACTTAGCACACACCCCTGTCATCAGCCTCTCCCATTGGCTATCTTAGGTGGCTCCCCACCTAGCCTGCTGGGTTTTGTGAGCAGCAATCTAAGGCACACCTGTCACCCCATTCATTGTAGGGATCCTAGGCATGTAACTCAGTCTTTGCAATTTTCTAGATAACTAAAAGTTGGGTTTTTGATGCTTTACATCACAGTGCTTAAGTTCCATTGTGAAGCCCCATAAGGGACTTGCTTAAAGTCAAGCACAGTCTGTGGCAGAGCCAAGATTTTCATTTAGAATTCCTGAACTCCCATCAAGTGTCTTAAACACAGGACCATTATTTTTCTCTACTGCTAAAACCCCTTCAAAAACACTAGGCTTGCATGATCAGGAGCCCTACACAGAATATAGTCTTTTCATTGGAATTTATCTACCTCCACTCTACTACTTTTTTCCATATACTCTCTGTAGTTGCCTCTCACTTTGACTGCTTCACTTTTAAGCTTTTTATTATTTATTTTTTATTATTATTATGGTATTTTTCCTCTTTGCAGTCTCTAGGCAACTTTCCCTCCTCCCCTCACATTTCCCCTGAGTGAACAAACAATACAATTGGAGTTAAACTTTAGAATCTATATTGGGTTGGAAGTTAGACAAACCATTGTCTCTCTCCCCTGTTTGGAATAGAGACAATAGGCACTCTTCTCTGGTCACCTGTACTTACACCTGGTTAAGAATGTACTATGTTTAAATAAACACTTCGTTTTTTTAAAAAACTGAATCCTTTGCCTCAGCTTGTGTGGAACGCACTGATACAGAAATTCAACCCAAAGGATTTATCAGGGGGTGTTTCTAATTTAGATCCAAATGCCTGGTGAATGTTTGATGGTGCTTGAATAATACGGCTTGGGGAGCAAGCCCCGATATAGAAAAGTTAATCAAAATGCATGCACATATGAGAACATTCCCATACTAGGTTTTATAAGAGTTCCATCAGCATGCTTCGCATGCTGTGACTGCACCTGCTGTTTGATTGAATATATTAACCCTATGGAGGTTACACCTGTATGGCATGTTAAATGGAAACACAATTACATTATGGCAAAAGGAAAAAACAACAACTTTATGCATGCTGTCTTCTCACCCACTTTCTTCCTTCCTAAACCCTTATAGGTGAAAAGCAAGAATATGACTGGAGAAGAAGCAAAGCTGGTGAGTGTTTGTAATGGGATTGCAAACAACAGATACTGGGTAACAATTTCAAGATGTCCCTCAGTCCCACTGAGCTCATTGAAAGTCAATGGGACTTAGGCATCTATGTCATTTTGAGGATCTGGGCCTAAGTGGCTAAATTCCCTTTACTTTCAATGGCAATTAGAGGCTTGGCAACATTTGTTTTTTTATAATTTTGACATATTGATTCTTAAGCATCTTTTCTATTTTTATTTATTTAAATTTCTCACAGCTGCAAGAAATCATGTGGGGGGTGAGTCAGACAATAATTAATTACAGTAGATTTTGAGATTCAAAACGTTAAAACTTTATAACCATTAAAAATACATTGTCAGCAACAAAATATAAAAAGTAAACATCGTAAACATCCTTAAATCAAACTCCAATATATGTTCCTTATTTTGCCTATTTATAAATTTAAATAATTTCAATGGAAATATTTTTTCATGGGTGTGTATACTGTGAAATTGACGTTTATGGACATTTACCGATAAAAGTCTAATCCTTCCTTGCCTGCCTATAGATGTTTGAGGATCTGAACTAAGGCACATTTTTAAATTGTATTTTTTAAAGCTACAGGCAATGGTCTGTCCTGACATGGGAAGGGGACCTGTAGTCTATGTCCTGATTTGTGGCTGGTAATTAGCAGAGGGGAGGAGTCCCTTTTTATTTCTTCCAGGGTAGGGGAAAATAAGGTGCTGCTTGTTAAGAGCTGCACAATGGGAGCTATTACATGCACAACAATTCTGATCATTCATGGGTTCTGTATGACATTCCCTATTAAATGACTAATTACATATTCAGAGATCTCTCTCTTCTAGGGCACTCATAACATTGCTTCTTAAAGTCAGGGCTTCAAAACCCTCAAATCCAAGAAGTTTGAATGCCCTGGTCCCTGACAGAGGGTTCACTCTGCCACCTATTCAGAGTGGGGGAGGGTGGAGTTCCTATGCTGGGTGCTTCTCACTAGTGGAGGAAGGTTACTGGCCAAGCGAAGTGAGCCCTGGAAGGGAAGAAAGAGAATGGGAGACCCTGGCATGGGGGAGGGGAATGACTCGCAGAGCTCCTGGCATGAGGGAAGTGGTAGGGAGGTTTCGGAGAGTCTCTGAAGTAGACTCCGAAGAAGTGGGTTGTAGCCCACGAAAGCTCTAATAAATTTGTTAGTCTCTAAGGTGCCACAAGTACTCCTGTTCTTTTTGAGGATACAGACTAACACGGCTGCTACCCTGAAATCTGAAGTAGACGAGGATGGGAGGGTGGGACAGAGGGAGTTTCTGGGGGAGAATGGAGGGATGGAAGGAGGCCCTTGTGTGTGAGGGAGGGAGGTTGTTCTAAATGATGGCATCTTTCCTCTTGTGCTGCTTCCGTTAGAAGTAACAAGGACAGAAATGAAACGGCAAAGCTTGAATAGGGCCTTTCAAGCTTTCCTCAGGCTTAAAGGGCTGTTTCCCGCCTCCTCCCAGTTCCCTAGTGGGAACGGAGCAGTGTCTTTCTTTTCACCAACAGCAGTAGCATAAAAGTCATGAGAAAAAGCATTGCTTCACTGTTATGAACACTGGAAATACCCGACGATAACAATTACTCTCAGCTCTAATGAGCCACTGTATGTCTAATCAGAATAGAATCATCATAAACACATTTTAAAAAATAGCATAATGGGGTAGGAGAAGAATAATTCTAGTACCTGCTAAAGTTAACACTTTTCAACATGCACGGCTTCATTCTCCCAAGGAAGAGCTGCTGTGTGGAAACTAATGAGTGTACTTCAAAGGAGCTCCACACTCCTACTCTGCACTAAAAATGTAATGGTAGAGCTGGCAATGGAAATATTTGAGATTAACTGCCATGTAAATGGGTTCCTGATGCAAACTGTAGGCACAGTCAACTCTACACACTCTGAACAAAATATACGTACCTCAAATGCAACAGGATTAAATGAGTAAAATAGAATTAATCATTTTAAAAGAGCCTAACTCAGGAGATGGGCCAAAGCCAAAAATCATAGATCTAAATTCCCCCTCATTCCAACTTTGGGCTGGAATTGAACTTTGTCTCTAAACCCAAATGTTGTAGCTAGTGACATCTCTCCTGCAAACCACCTTTTATATCTTCCTGCTTTTCAGTTTTTGCACAGAGGAAAGTGAATCTTTGTTCTTGCATTTTACACTGTTTTTTCCTCCTAAGCATGACATAGATTCTATAATTTAGCATCCTTCAAACTTACTTTGTTTCATTTAAAATGCAGAAACCCAACAATATATCCTGATAAGTGGAGAATGAAAGCAAAAGAAAAACACACTCATGCAAAGTATTCTTTAAGGGTCTGAAATGTCCCTCCTGTTGAGTATCTAAACATCAGAGGACTGAAGGCAATAAGAATCAAAAAGGTAGTATGTGCTATTGAATACTAAATCTTTTCAGACTGATGCAAAGTTATTGAGCACAACTGCTTATTTGAAAGTGATGCTATGGGGAAAATTCAGAGGTTATTTTAAGCTAGGGTATGCAATTCTGCAGATGTATATTTCAATAATTGCCCCCTTTGGGAGGCGTTGTGCCCATGGGGGAGTTTGGAAGGAGCAGGCCTTGAAGAGAATGCTGATGTGTTTGGCCCTTCTAAAGCTTTGCAAGGCAATGGGATGGCCCCATAGACTGTCCCTCTCCACCTCCTCCTCACCCTGCATGCTCATGTGAAAGACACACAACATGACCCAGAACGAGACAGGAATCAGCTGGGAGTTAACTTCAGGAGAGTGACACCAGATTTAAGCAAGTGTAACTGGCATTGTGATCTGGGCTCAAGTCTCCAAGAGAACTATTACCTTTGGTTAGATTTCATAGGCAGATCTTTTCACATCTTGATAGGTGCCTGGAGGTAAGATTCATATGGTAACCTTGTTCACAATCTGATTTACTACAACCTAATATTCCTTTGATTCTAAATAATCTATACCCCTAGAGAATGAATACGTCCCACTTAACTGCCAGAGTCCTGTGAATTTTTTTTATTAATAAAGCTTTGAGAATCATGATTTCCAAACATTTCCCCCCATTTAGAGGGACTTTAAAAAACTGAAAGTCCTTTAATAGTTACATTTTAGATACAAATTATTTCCTATTTTGCCCACTAGGCAAAAAATGATTTTTTGACTGTGTTTCAGAGTTGGAAATTAAGAGTCTAAGCTTTCAACCCCTTAGTCACTCCGTAATCCTTACTCACATGAGTTGTCCAGTTAATCATCAAGGGACTACTCCAGAAAAAGGATTACTCACATCAGTAGAAATTGAAAGGATCAGGCCCGAACATCATAGTGTAACTGTGTGTACCACTGTTAACATCTCTGCCCAGTTCTGAGACAAGGGTTGGTTTGTTAATTTATAGCCCCTCAATTTTTTGTGCAACAGAATGCTGTCCAGATGTCCAAAGTTAGGCAGGTAGAAGTCACTCCATACATTTTGCACAGCTAACTTAAATGTATAAATCTGGTATTTGTTATGACCAATTCAAGAGCTGATACAAAGTGGCTGTGGTTGTATGTAATACCTGGTTTCTGTGGTTTTGCATATGTGCTGTATACCTAACTTCAAAATTTGGCCCTACAGAGATGGGCTTTTTATAGTCTGCATATTCTTCTTTTAAAATAACAAAATTAACAAAAATAATTAGAGAAAAAATATGGAATAACTTATGATTTTGTAAAAAATATGAGTCCTGTAAAATTTACTACCCTTTATAGAAATTGAACAAGATTCTATAGAAATTATTCAAATCCAGTAGATTCTAAAGAAAATAATTCAATTCTCTGCTAGAGTATTTTAAAAGCATCTCATACATGGTGCATAATTATTTATTACATTCTATGTGATTTTTATTAAATCCTTGTTTTGGTCACTTATGACTAAGGTGTTTCTATTTATTGTAGGGGGAGAGGAGTGGATCTTGAGAAGAATTCTTGTGCCCAGTTTAGGATTATACAATTATTGAATTCTTTGCTGTGCAAAATCCAGATACCTCTTTATTGTGTTAGATCATTTAAGTGTCCTTTAGAGGAAACAGTAATTTCCAAGGAGCTTAAAACTATGAGGATTCCTGAAGGTGGCTGTGCACAACCCTTGCAGAAATCTTCAGACAGATATTGACATGGAATTCTTTAAATATTTTCATACCAGGCCTCCGCATCAGAGCGAGACAGCAGGGTGTGCATTAGCTACTGAAGCTGCAAAGCTCTCCTTCATCTCAGAGCAGCAAAATTACAGCAGGAGTTTGAATTATAATAAAAGATTCACTAAGAAAAGAAGAAACAAAAGATGTATTAAAGCGGAGAAAGAATCTAGCCATTAGGCAAATGTTGGGACAAAATTTCTGTACACAGAAAGTAACTGAATTATGGAACAAGTTTTTAAAGGCATTTGAGGACACATCTGTGCACATGGAGGGAATCTGAGCATACGACAAGTTTAGGATTTAACCAGGCAATGGACTAATCTATTTGATTTAACCTTGGGAGGGGGGAAAAGCAGCAGAGACAAAAATAAAAATAATGATTAGAATCATTTGTTTAAATTCAGATTAGAGTAGTAATTTGATATTCTTTACTCATGCAAGTTTCCCCATTGACTTTGAAGATGGGTAAATTAAGGCTATTAAAAAAAAAAATCTAGCCTGACGTTGGCCCAGTCCTGTTGCTCATCAAGCTCTGATGTTGGCTCTCTGTTCTCAACTCCTAATAGCGAGCAATTTCAACAGCACCTGTATGAAAAAGGTGCCTTTTTATTCAAGAGTCAGCAGCCACACACAAAAAAAAGGGGGGGGGGTGGTTAGGTAATTGGCCTAAGACCAAGAAATCCCTTTTGTGCTGATCTCCCCATCACAAGTCAGACTTCAATGTGGAGTTCAGGTGTTTAAAGGGAACCTCCAGATGGCGTAGGCCACCTTAGCAGTTCCTATTCCATTCCCCAATGCCGGGAGGACTCCTGGGGGGAGAGCAATGGTGTGGCCCAGCCATCTCAATGAGCCTGAGCTCCCAGAAAGGTCCTAGAGGGACATTAGAACCCTGCATAGTTTACAGCCACCCTGACGCTGATCTAAACATGCCTAACTATGAAGTTAGGATAAGCCTTAGAAACAAGGGTGTAAATGATTCCTTTGTGCCCCTCACTCTCCTTGGGCACATCTGAACTTCTGGTCTAATCATTCCAAATTTATCTTAAGTTAAAAATAGGGTTGTTTGAGTTAGAAACAGAGAAATCACCATAGATCAAGTGATGTGGTATAAAATACTGTCTAGTGTAAGGCCTGGGTAGCAGCCTTGCTAGATAGGGAACATCTTGAAGTTACTATATCTTTAGGTAAGAATACACATTTCTTGATGTCTGCTCCTGTCCTGCTATCATAGGGGGCCTATCATAGTGTCTCAACCACATCTCTGGTCCCCATATCTACAGTGTCTGAGGCCCTTACAATCTTCAATGTATTTATCCTCCCTCACAGGATGTTGCGAAGTGCTATTACCCCACATTTTACAGAAGCACAGAGAGGCTAGGTAACTTGCCTTGAGCCCCAAAGGATGCTTGTAGTAAAGTGAGGAACTGAATGCAGGTCTCCCAGAGTCCAGGATAACACCCTACCTGCTGGACCATGCCATTGGAGCCCTCCTGCCAAAAGGGAGCATTAACTGGACTCAGGTTAGCTGTGCAATGCCAAACCCCTAAAATATAATGTAAATCATATCACCTGGGCTTCTGATACATATTCATTTTCTACCAGCTGAGGACAGACTACAGTCCTTAATCCTTGGCATTCACAAATGCACTGCAGTCATCTAAAATATTCACCACCAAACATAACCTCATGTCTCAGTGTCAAAATAGTTACAAATTAGTTATTATTGGTACTGCACATACATTTCTACCAGAAAACCTTCACTGAGCAAGGAGCTTTCCTAGCTCACCTCAAAATTCACAGAGAAGCTGCCCAGCAAACCTCCATTACAGAAACCACATCAATGTGCTTTATGGCTTAGGTGACATTGCTTGTCTCCTGTTTAGAGGTGGCTTGACTTGGCAATTATCGCTATATGTACCCTGAAAGACATTTTGCAATGCTCCCCAGCACATATAGAGGTGGAGCTGCGTGCTTGGGTGCTGACAATCACAACATGGGCACACATTAACGTTACTTTTGTAGTGTATATTTGTATTTCTTTGGCTTTCCAAAGTAGGTTATCTGAAATATTGCCCAGGAATACAGAGGGAAAGAGTGTGAAATACTGCCAACCCCTTTGACCTAAAGCAATTGGGCAATATTCAGTATCTTGCAGGATGTTTCCATTAGAAAGAGAAATTGATGATGGCACCAGCTATTTCTTTGCAAATAAACAGAAATACCTGCATCAAAGAATGTACCCAAACTTCTTGGAAACAGAACACAGTAGGAATCAAACAGGAGGTAGCTTTATTACTCACAGTTCCAAGCCTCTTTCCAGCCAGCACTCTGCCAGAAGAGCAGTCCCTCTTGGCTTTCTCACAGGGTCACTCTGCAAGTGCTTCTCTCACTGTGTCCTTGGCTTCCTGCTGCTTCTCTATTTTTCTGGATTTTGCTGCACACACAGACACTGCTCCACCAAGCAATACCCAGCAAATACTCTATATTTGCATTCACCCTGAGTGAAACCCCTTCACCCACAACTTAGCTCCTGATTGGTTTTGTATGTGACCTGTGATTTGAACAATGGCTCCTATGATTTCAGCCTTTAAAAAAAAAAAAAAAAAAAAAAGTGCTTAATTGCTTCTTACATTTATCCTGACTGAATGACATCTGTCATACCTACAAGCTTCAACATTTTATCCACTCTCCATCATAACAATATCAGAGATCTAAATTTAGGCCAGGAATACTTTATAAGAAGCTAGTGCAATGATCAGATCTTCACTGTTAAAACTTTGTCAGCAATTATTTGGGTTTTCTACTTATATGATTACGCTTTCTCCTTATAAAAGTAGAAATAAGGT
Organism: Chrysemys picta bellii; assembly: GCF_011386835.1. Lineage (NCBI taxonomy): Eukaryota > Metazoa > Chordata > Testudines > Emydidae > Chrysemys > Chrysemys picta. Next base: position 219,787,548 of record NC_088792.1, on the reverse strand, counting down.
ATACGGAGCACCCAGTATGTTTCTCAACAAATGAAATGTAAATTGCATATAAGATGACAAATGACTGAAACAGAAGGATGTGTGTGGAAAATAAACTTGTTTTACGAGAATGATGTCTTGTCTCACACTTCCTGTAATAAATGTTGATTTCTCAAAAATAGTACCTTGGTTTTATACTTTGTTTTATTTTACAAGAAAATATAACATGTATACAAAAAGAAAAAAGCTGCAGAGACCTATATTAAAAAACAGAACAAAATAAAAAGTTAATGTGCCTAGACATGTCAGGTGCAGTAAGAAAAGTAGTTTACAAAAGGTTTGAAAGGTCATTTGTAATGTATCAATTCAGATGAAACTTGTGGGAATGACAGAATTTTTATCTAACAGTATATTGCAATGTAATAATACTGGCAGAATTGAGCCACTGCCTAATCTATGACTTAATAGGCACTACATATTAAAGGAGAGCCTCTGTGCAGCATGACAAAATAGTAAGTAATCCAGGAACCATTAATAATCAGAATGGCAATTATATCTAAGACTCAGTGTTAGCCTGAGCAGCAGTATTCCATTTTAATTTTGAACCTGATATGTGCTGGCTAACCTAATGGTGTTATTTATACAGTAATTTAGCATTGTTATTTGTTGAATAATGTTATTGAGTGTCTGCTATACATTATATACATATTCAGCAAATTCTTCCTCATTCCAATTAAATAGGACCTATAAAATATCTGTGAAAAAGCCATAAGCCTTCTGTGTCTTGAAATCTAGTGTTAAATCTACTGTACTTTAATCAAGCATTTAAGTTATGTCTGTTTAATGAACTATCGCCAAAATGAAGAAAAAAAAAAGATTAAGTTTTGTCTTCTCAACATCATTATTATTTCAATGAAGGCACATCCATCTCAGACAGTAACAGTCTTTTTCACACAAGCAGAACTGTATTTCAAGAGTAGAAGCCACAAACTTAATGGATGCACTAATTCCCTTGCTGTTTAATTAGTCACTGTTTGGAATAGTAGTAAGTCAAAGTGTACTACAGAACTTTCAGTGCGGGGCCAGTTAGTGCCTGGCATGCTAGAGAGCTGTAATGCTTCCCATGCACTAACTCTCTGTATAGACATGGCCTTCCTTCGGAATAAATGTAAGAAACAATCAAACTTCTTTATGGAACCAGATAGCTGAATCAGAGAACCACCTCCCAAAACACAAGTTAATGACAAGGCTTGCGTAGAAGCTGAACCGTGTGGGCCAAGATTTTCTGTGGTGATGAAAAGTGACGGAAGGGGCTAAGGTATTGATTAATTGAATTGTCTGTGTATGTGTGAGACAAAGAAGTGGCAGAAGCACACAGAAGATCAGAGAAAAAGAGCAAAAAAGACCAGACCTAGTGTGACCCTGAGGGGGAAAAAAAAAAGTTTTTCGGTTAAGTGTTGGCTCAGAGAGGTTTCCAACTGAACAAGAAAACGGTCTTCTGTTTGGTTTCTCCTGCATTCAGGGAAACAGGACTTTTTAAGTATTTATAAATAAACAGGATTATATCAAAGAAATACCTATCATCAATTTCTCTTCCTAATGGAATCAACCTGTAAACACTGGAGTACAAAATGCTTGAATACAAAGATACTTGTTTTAAGACCAGGATTCAGCAGTTCTAGATCTGATCCTATAGTGGAAGAAGCAAAAAGGGAGATTTATCAAGAGTCACACAAGGCTAAGAATTTAGATTGGCTAGAGCGGAAAATAATGGAAGACACAAGAATATAAACATAATCTAAACCAGAATTTATCCAAAGGCAAGACAGAGATTTTCACTTTTCTGTGAACTAAAACCTTGTAGCTCTTATAACATTTAGATTCCCCCCTCACCATGAACTTCTACTTGAGAATTGTGGTAAATATGTACCTTATAAATAGATGAGAAAATATATACGGAAAGTTCATTTTAAAAAGGAAAAATATAGATATTTGAAACAAATGCATTTTTTTAAAATCAATATTTTTTCCTGAAATTAAAGTTTCCATAGAAAAAGAGATTGTGGGACCAGATTCTCCTCTCTTCTCTAACTCTAGATTTATGCTGGTGTAACTGAATAGAAATTGGTCCATCTTTATAGCCAAGGAACAAGAACTATTGCTAGGGTCAATGTGGTATTATTAAAAGCCCTGTAACAGTCGTGTAAAAAAAAATCTACCCCTATAGACACTGAGTCAGCATTAGATGGGAAAATTTATCAAGAATAACCAAAATTAATTATGCTACCGATAAACTTGGACTTGAAAAAAAATAGGTCTTATTCACATATGAACAAAATGCTCTCCCTCATCCCATTCCCCAAAATGGGGTCAAGATGTTGGGATGCATTAATGAGAATTGGGGGTAACATTTTTTGAAAGGGAACACTGAAGTCAAGACATAAAAGCATGTGTGCTGTTGCTAATCTACTTTTGTGCACCCACTTACAAAGCACCTCGTGTGAATTAGCTGCATCCATAATCATTGCACAGTGTTCATTCTGAAACTGTAGGATTGTGCATTACCACCATGGCAATGCTGCTCCTTCCCCTCCACTCCATTGTTTCACCTGTTAATTGTTTTCACTGCCTCCCTCTCCAGCAGGACATGAGACTGCTCGCTGGGTAGCGAATGGGAGCACAGCAGATCCTCAGTCTTCTTTGCCGAGTCCTTTTGGCAAGTGAAGGGGAGAAACATGGTTTTCCTGGTGCTCTTCCCCACCTCCACCACCAGGGATCATGCAGGATGTCTAAGATCTAGACACCCTCCTCATTGTCTAGTCATGGGAAATATGTTGCCTTTTGGGTGCTTAGGAAGAAAATCCAATAAGCATTCCAGGGCATTCATATTGACATAATAGGCATGGAGGCTACTGCATGGGCATGGGATAAGTAATAGGTGGTACAGCCTGGCCCTCCTCCCCACATAGCCTCTTGTGGATTTATACTGCCCATGAACCCATTAACCATGTCCTACATATGCTCCCTCTCCTCTCTGTGTGGTAGTGAGGAGAGTCATCGTAGAAACCAGTACAAGCTCTCCCCAGCTTGGTTCTCCTACTAGCCTTAAGCATCTAATTTTTGTGGTATCTGGATCTCGCGCAGGTGAACAAAACCACTCAGAATTTTGTCCAGAAACAATATACTAGGGAGGGGCGGACACAAATTCCTAAATTCCAGTCATACATGCTGCTCTAAATTCCGCCTTGGTATAACTCCAATTATGTCTATGGGAATAAGCAAGTTGTCTTACAAATTGACCAAACCAGCTTCAGTTCTTGAAGGTCTGAAAAATGATTCAGCCAACAGATGCAGAAAAGTGGAGAATAGACTTGGCATAGCATATACTTCTTTTAGCATTTGTTCTCAGTAGACGAAGAGCTCTCTCAACCTCACTGGAGAAAGGGGCTTGTAGGGACTCAGCAAAAGGTAGGGCTGAGAGGGGAGTAGGGCAGTGTAGGAGCAAGAGAAAGCATGTAAGACAAACATTTATTAGGGTTCTTATCCTGCACAAAGGCAGCAGTATTCTGCATAGGCACTGCCCAATGAAGGATCAAGGCCCAGCCTGTGAAAAAAATGCAAAGGAGGGACCAAAACCAAAGGAAACAGACAGAAAGGAGGGGGAAATTCATGCATGTATGAAAAAAAGGAAGCAAGAAAAATGTTGTATAAGTGACATTCATAAAGCTTTTAGATTCGTGGATTTTGAAATTTCTTCATCAATACTGGGCCAATTCTACTTTATTTTACACTAGTGCAACCCCACTAGCATCAATGGTACTGCATCAGTGTAACATCAGAACTTAGCCAAGTATTTCCTATATTTTAAAGTACATTATTTCTCTGGAAAATATTCACCAATAGTCACTTAGTGGACTAAGTGGATGAATTTGGTTCTATAACTTTAAGGTGGGAAAGCATGTAGATAAATGATGGCAGAATGCTATTGCCTCAGGGGCTTGAATCAAGTTGCTGCTTTCTGTTACTGTTGGTTACAAGTATATTATGCTAAAGAGCATAAAATGAATGGGGCATATATTTGAAAAAAAGTGTAATTTCTTCCTACTTTGAACTGACAATTTGAAGAATTCTACATGGCCATTTTTGAAAGTGAAAAAGCTCCCTCCCACTCCATTACAAAAATCCTGTTAAACCATAAAGAAATCTCAAATGGGTATTTCCAACAAATCAATTTAACCATTAAGAATATACATATGGACATGCTCCTTTCCAAAATATTAATTCAGAACAGGACAAAATCATCACCATTTTAAAAGTCAGTGATCTAAAAGTCAGCCAGAGAAATACAGGCTAACTATTAGTGGGATTTTAGCTGTCTCTTAAAAAAAATCACACAGAATGTCTACCTGAGGCATATTTCTGGCCATAAAAAGAAGGCATCCTTAGGTCCAGATATTTTACCATTTTGAAGATAAAAGCTTAAGACAAAGGGTCCAATTCTAGTTGCACATTAATACAAATCAAGGGTGACTTTAGGGTAATTCCCCTTCAAGGGGATCAGAAATAAATCCCCAAATTATTAGAGGATCTATGTGCACAGCCAGCACCAACAGAACTTTTACCAAATGTGACCTTTGATTTTTTACAGTCTATAGTGCTTCTCACTTGTCAGAAAGCTTAATTTAACCAGTGAAAATAGTCTCTCTGATCACTGTTACTTCAGCTAAGCAGGTCAGCAGCCTGTCAGCTATCTCATGTAACCTTCCCTTGTTACAATTCCAGTCTATCAAGGTAATTTCAAGGATAGTCCCAAATTACTTCTCCCCCAAGGTAGCATTAGGTTGACATTTAAAACACAAGCTCAACCTTCTCAAATTTTGCCTTTCCTCTTATGAGCAGATGGTGCAATAAATAGAGAGATATTCCATTATTTTTAAAACTTAGAAGATGATAAATGTGTTAGAAAAAGGCTGACATTTAAAAGTTCTTTTAAAGTTATTTCCATGATAATGCAAATATGGTTTCTTATTACCCCCTTTAATTGTTTTTGAAAATATCACCATCAAATACATAGCTTATTGCTTCCCTAGTCTTTTAATACAAAACAGGACAGACTCTCAGCCCCCTTTGCACCCAGTAGTCAGCTGTCCTAAGAAGACAGCTGTGGATTCCCTTGAGATATGGGACTCCTTGGCTGCCATAGATATATGTGTCTCTAAGCAACCCCATCAGCCCTCCACAACAATGTAGCAGGCATATTGAGGGCTAAAGGGGGTACGGTTGAAGCAACTTGGACTGGCAGAATAGCTCCTACTGCCCCACTGTAGCCCATGTATGTTAGAATAGCCCTTGAACTGCTCTAATTTACTCCAAGAGCCAAACTACATGCTCCCTTTGAACTGGGGAGAGCATATTGGTGACTAAGTAATCTTTGTGTCTTTCTCATTTGGGTCCAGTACTTAGTTGGATTCAAGGATAGGGCCCATATTCTCAAATCAGTTGTAATAACACACACACAGAGAGCAAGAAGAGACAGAGATACATACTCATGGCTCAATGGAAGTTACCTAAGGTTTAAAAAACAAAACATTGTAGCCATATACTTAAATTGAATGAATTGATAGTTCTATGGTAAGTTATGGGGAATCTGGCTACAGTTCACAGATAAATAGGGTAGCAATCACCCTTCGATTTGGAGGCTCTAGGAATACATAAAGAATAAGGAAGGTAACCACAAATACAGTTAGAAGTAAAAAATATTGTTTGTATTATGTGTTACACATATACAAAACCTGAGAGGGAGTCCATGCTTTGGCCAATGCCATATCCATACTCACATACCCAAAGATTTCATAGATTTGGGTGGATCTCTCAACAGGTGGTCATCAATAGACGGGTGGTTCCTCCTGGAGCCTTCCCAATGAGGTATTTCCATTCTAGCCCAATCAGAGAACCTCTTATCTTATTGCTCTGACCACACCTAATATGCCTTATGCATTTGCATGAGGGTTCTAACCCTCCTTTTCCTTATCAGTACTTCCACACCCCATAATTATGAGGTGCCCCCTTTTCGTAGGTTGGTCTCTTAGTTCCCCTTTTTCTTATTAGCATCTTATTAACATCTGCATCAACCTGTTTCCACGGTACCCTGTTGTCAGAACAGAACTATCTATGATGTTATAATCAGGTGTCTTGTGGTGTGGACACGGACATTACAATATATTTCTGGAACACCACCTATTGGCACATTCTTTTCAGTAATCTTGTGATTCTACTCGCATATGGTTATTTTTAGGTCATCCATTTATGTCAAGTTTCCTTAAGCCTAGTGTGGCTAAGCTGAAATCTTACAGGCATTAGCCTATAGGCCTTGCATTACAACCTTGCTTTATTTGTATATTTCACACACATTCATCAGTCCTAAACACTTGTCAATCTTACTTCTATTGATACCTAAAACTTAAATCTATTTCTCACACATTACACATGAAATAACGTGTTGACCATAACCAATCGATAACAATGATAAATGAATGTCAAAATGAACTAATTGGCTACACATTTTATGTATCTCACATGGTAGCTCTTTCCATATCTCTCTGATGAAAAGGAGCTCTCAATTTTTACAGTACAACGCTGCTCAGTGTCACTTCATTAAATCTGTTCAGAGGTCTTTGAAGATGATGAATTTCTCGTTTATGAAAGGTTTGCTATAGCTATACCAGCAGGTCAATCAATTTCTTTTTAAATGCCTTAAAACAGAACTTTCTTCACTTGAGCAACCATCCAATAAAAAAGGTCTTAGCAGAAAATATTTAGTGACCTCTAATATCTTCCATCATTTTATCTTTATCCAAAATTGTTCTATGAAAGGAAAGGAAACTCCCAGAAATTCTGAGTTAAAGTTTGAGTTTATATACAAGGCCAGATACAGATCTCAATAATGCTGGATTTACACCAGTTTACTGGAATTCAGAATCTGGTTTCTCATCTCCAGCACAGGAATGTTTACTGGAAAAGATATTTTAGATTTCCAGGGGATGGGGGAGGAGGTGTATGCTGTGTTGTATGTCCTTTTGATTAAATACTATATCTCAATGATTATGTTAAACACAGAATCAGAAATACATCAGTCCATCCTCTTTGGTCATTTGGAACCCCAAATCCCTCTCTTTTTTAATCTATGTGTGTGGTGTCTGACTTAATTATTAGACTTTGTTTTGATTTGCTTCCATACCTGCCTTAAAACTATTGGGCACATTCCTGACTGACTGAAATTCATGGAATAGCCATACGTTTGGTGCTATATAAGTAGCAATCGCTATATTACGTAGTAATGTTGTTATTAATATAGCACTTAGAAGCTTTAGTTGTGGACTAGGCCCCATTATGATAGGTCCTGTACAAACAGAACAAAAAGGTCCAAGTATAAAATGAGAGCCAACAGAGGGACATGGATACACACACGTACACATACACTTGGATGGCAAAGCTGCTAAATCAACAAATTACCAAGGTCCAGATCCTCAGACAGTGTAACTTGCGTCACTTCTCAGACCTTCAGAGATTTCAAAGCCAGAAAGGACCATTATGATCAATTAGTCTGACTTCCTTTATAACACAGGCCATAAAGCTTCCCCAAAATAAACATATCCTATAGCATATCTTTTAGAAAAAATCCAATCTTGATTTAAAAGTTGCCTATGATGGAGCATCCACCACAAACCTTGACAAATTGTTCCAATAGTTAGTGACCCTCACTGTTAAAAGTTTACACCTTATTTCTAGTCTGAATTTATCAAGCTTCTGCTTCTAGCCACTGAATCATGTCATACCTTAGAGCAGGGGTCGGCAACCTCTGGCACGCGGCTTACCAGGGTAAGCACCCTGGTGGGCTGGCCGCAGTTCGCTGCTCCAGGCCAATGGAGGCTGCGGGAAGCGGTGTGGGCCGAGGAATGTGCTGGCCGCGGCTTCCCACCACCCCCATTGGCCTGGAGCGGCAAACTGCGGCCAGTGGAAGCCGCAATCAGCCGAACCTGCGGAGGCGGCAGGTAAACAAACTGGCCCGGCCTGCCAAGCTGCTTACCCTGGTGAGCCATGTGCCAGAGGTTGCCAACCCCTGCTTTAGAGCCTATTATCAAGTATTTGTTCACCATGGAGGTACTTATAAACTGGTCAAGTCACCTGCTTTTTATCAAGCTAAATAGCTTGAGCTCCTTGAATCTATCACTATAAGACATGTTTCCTTATCCTTTAATTATTCTCGTGGCCTTTTCTAAATCCTCTCCCATTATCAACATCCTTCTTGAATTGTAAGCACCAGAACTGTACACATTATTCCAATAGCAGTCACACCAGTGTCAAATTGAAGTAAAAGTATAGTATAGAAGTAAAATAACCTCACTGCTCCCACTCCAGATTCCCCTGTTTACGTCCAAAGATCACATTATCCCTTCTTACCAGAGACTCACCCTGGGAGCTCATGTTCAACTGATTATCCACCATGACCCTCTAATACTTTTCAGAGGTACTGCTTCCCAGGATAGAGTCCCCATCCTGCAAGTATGGCCTACATTTTGTTCCTAGACGTCAATGAAATTTCTCTTGTGTTTGTTATTTATGAAAAAAGGTATTCTGAAACTTTGGAAATTTGTTGTTTGAGAGAAGGATGGATATGAATGAACAGCTGTAATGGCACATTATATGAAAACTGAGCAAGTAATGGGACACTGGAAACATCCTGCCATCAGTCTGCATATAACTCCCCCTACACATCAATGGCAGAGCCACACATGAAACCAAAGCAATTTGTGCAGAATATGTTCACATCACACTACAAATTAATGCAATTTTTTCCCCTTTAGTCTTTCTGGGGGTTTTCTGAACAAACTTTCTTTACGAAATGGCTGGCAGTGGAAAATGTACTTTGATACAATGCAGAGAAGCATTCCATATGGCAAAGGCAAAAAAAAGTTTTGCATTTTTCTGTCATTATCATCTAAAAATAACATTTTTTCTAAAAACCAAAACAATACACAATATTCAAATTATCATATTATGTTTCCTTAGATACAAGATTGAAATTAGATTAAAAAACTAATCAGCCTGATTATAAAGGAGAAGAGTGCTGTAAAATCTCTCAAAGTCATGGTTACCAGGAAAAATAAATAAATAATCCATGTTAATGAAACATATTTTAAACCCTTGCATTTGAAAGAAAGATTACAACATATTTTATATTGATGTTCTCAGTGAATATTCTTCCATGGAGAATTACTACTGTATTAATATTTATGATATGCACATTGGTTATTTCAACCGGTTACAATTTGTTCTTACACAAAATACTCCAGAAATAGATTTAAGGGGTAGTTCAAATCTTAATGGCTTCAGAGTACCCTTTGATTTTTATAAAAGAAGCCCATGGAAAAAGCTAGCTGTTGGTTTCATTACAAGTAGATCAGAATGAAATTAGGGAATTTCATCTATGGGGCAAGTTACATAACACAGGAGCAAAGCCCAAATAAAAAGGCTTTGTTCTGAATGCCAATTGCCAATCCAGTCAAGAGCCACTGTTGGGATATATATATATATATATATATATATATATATATATATATATATATATATATAGACTCCATGCATCTGAAGGAGTGAGTTTTTTACCCACAAAAGCTTATGCCCAAATAAATCTGTTAGTCTTTATGGTGCCATCGGACTCCTCATTGTTTTTGTGGATACAGACTAACATGGCTACCCCTCTGAGCTGCGACAACCTGGATCCGGGTGTAATGGTTTTAAAAACATATGTATTGAAGCCCATATAGCAGCCCTACAATCTTCAGTAATGCCGTAGATGTTGCCTGTGATGTTCTTAAATGAGCTATCATCCTTTAGGAGAAGGGATGATTGCAGCATCACAACAAGTGGCAACCCTACCCAGATGAGTGACAAAACAACCCCACTAACAGAAAGTCTAATCTGGGATATTTTGTCTTGCACCTGGACAATACAGTTCAGTACCTTAAGCCATACAGTATCAAGCTGTTCTTAGGTTTTGGTGGGCCTGCTTTGTTTTCTAGACACAAGTGAGGAACCCAATGCAAATGACCTACAAGTAATTTGAGAAAATATGCAGCATTCTCATTAATATTTATTGATGTTTATCTAGACTAGGTTAGCTCTCATGCTGTCAGTTGGCCAGCAAAGATACCACTGAACACATTATGTGTCTCCATGGTGTTCTGCCCTTAGCCAAATCTGGTGCGTTACAGGCTAGAATGCCTACGATGGACAGTTTCAGAGTAGCAGCCGTGTTAGTCTGTATCCGCAGGTGTCCATATACACTGTCCAGCCATTATGTCTTAGGTCTTCCAGGGGGAGTGTCTTTTCCATCTTGCTTTCTTTACATCAAAGATAAAGATTATTCTCACAGCCAAGATGGGAGGCATTCGGAGCAGAGGAACATGCCACTTTAGAAAGCATTGGGCAATGATTTGAGAGTGCAAGACCCATTTAGGAAAAAATGGATCCTTCATTCATCTTGAATTTGTATCATTGCTGAATGGTGTCCAGATTTTCTTCAATCTTGACAGTTAAGGGCCCTGTTTCAGTCCTATAGGTCAGAATACTGACCACCAAAGCACTATATATCCTCAGCTTAGTCTCTTTTCTCATCAGGATATTTGGTTCGTAAAAGAGGTTCTTGATGAGGGTCCCCATTTACTGATGATGCTTTTGCAATGTAGATTTTTAAGTTCTCTCTTGATACCGCCCATGTTATTGACAGAGCTGAGGTGGGTGAAATCACCAACAATCTCGACTGGGTGGTCACCCACTAAGATGCTAACGCTCGCAGTATGCTCAAAATCACCAACTGGAAGAATTTTAGTTTTATCCCCAATTAATTTTCAGGTCGACTTTTGCCATTGAGATTTCCAGGGATTTAAGTGCTGCAGCTATCTCCTCCATTGATCTGACAACTAGCATTATGTCATCAGCAAAACTGGCATCGATGAGGTTTTATTAGCAAGACCTATGCCAAACTACATTTACACAGTGCCTGGTCAAGCACATGGTGTATGAAGGCACTGAAGGGTTCTCATATTGCAACATATCCTTGTTGAAGGCCCCGCCTAATTTGGAAGAAGGCATTTTCCCCATTTACAAGAACATAGTTTGAGAAGTTATCCTATAGAAGACAGAATATTTGTCAGGTAGACCCACAAATTTCAAAATCAGCCAACGTGATTCCCTGTCAGAATCAAATGTGGACTTGATATCCACAAATCCAATCTGAATGGGGCACTTGAATTCATGTGCCTTCTCAATAAGCTGGCACACCATGGAGATTTGCTCTGTCATGGAATGGCTGGGAATGAGGCTAGCTTGTGGTCTTCTCTTACTCTTTCAGATATCAGTGGCTCAGGTCAACTAGACAGAAACAAAAATTGTCCCCAGGCTGGATAGAAGAGTAATGCCATGATAGTTACAATCTCTTTTGCTGCCTTTATATTTTCAAAGTGTCAGTGGGATGGAACTGATTCTGTTCTCCACATGATAGTGAACAGGTTAGTCGCCCCAATGTCAGGAAATTGAATAATGCATAACAGGGAAGTTATTTCTGCTGACTAATGCTGGCATGTGGGTCCTATTATCTTCAACCCAGAACATAAGAGAATGGGATGCAGAGAGAGCAGTTCTGCATAGGGTGACCAGATGTCCCGACTTTATAGGGACAGTCCCGATTTTTGGGTCTTTTTCTTATATGGGATCCTATTACCCCGCACCCCCATCCCAATTTTTCACATTTGCTGTCTGGTCACCCTAGTTCTGCATGAAAATGTCCAGCCAAGCACAGGAGAAAGTTTGGCAGAGGTTTGTCTTTTGCTGTTGTTTAAACTAACTATAAATTCATCTCCCCAGGATCAGTTTGTACAGATCCGTTATGTGTATACCCTGATTGCAGCACTGTGGGAACGCCACACGCTAACAATTTTTGACATTTGCGCCCCAGCCATATTCAGAACATCCCTCCCTATTTCTCTGCTTCTCTCTTTCACCTGTTTTTAATAACATTTTGTTCTTCTGTTCTTCCTTTAAAACATAAGCTTCCAGGATTACTTCCTGCTCTTTTTTAATGTCTTTCAAATTAGAGAAGCCATGGAGACTATAAACTGGAAGTTATGTAACCAAACAAGAAAAATAGTCCTCAGGATATTGCTCCTCCCCCCATACCAGCCTCCTCCCCAAAAGTCTTCCTTGGATAGGGTTCAGAGAGAGAGAGAGAGAGAGATGGCTGATATGAACTTTAGGTTATTTCCTATGGATATGAATAGCACAGAGTTTGAATCATGGGTAGAAGAAACATTTCAATAGCATTGGCATTCAATATCTTTCATCTGTGAAGAACACCCATGGGTCTAGCAGAAAGCTTATTGCAAATTCTATTTCAAAAATTCCATATATGAAATGGTGTGCAGATTCGATGAAACTGACTATGTTGCTTACATTAGATTTACCCATAATTGTGTGTCTGAAAGATTAACCAGAAAAAGAAAAAAGTTGATTATTAAAATATTTAAAATGTAACATTTGAAATTTGCTGGTTTAATACAGTTTTGTTTTTTATTTTAATTTTTAAATCAAAAATTTTAGGAGGGCAGATGTCAATACGCACGGAGAAGAACCGTGTGAGAAGTGTATGGAAGGAGATCGAAGTCAGCCACCATCAGCAGCACCACTTCTCCTTTCGCAGGAGAGGGATGGAACCAGATGGTCCAGCAATCGGTATTAGGTGGCCTTGCCTGGAGTGGGGTGGCAAAATGAGGACATACATCATTCTGCCTCTAATATTCCTCCTATCGAATGAAGGACTCTACATATCCACAAACCTCGAACTAAAGCACAAAACTAACTACCTCAGCTCTCTCTAATTTGGGGGGCCATATTTATCTAACATATTGATTTGGAAAGCCACTCCAATCTGTATCAGACATGTAGAATATCTGGCAGCCTCCTTAAAAAAATTTACAGCCAGATCTTCAGATATGTGCATTCAACCTACAATATGAGTGTTTACAACCCTTGGTCTGCACACATATGTATGTATACACTTTCAATAGAGCACAAATGAACAAAGCACTAATGTCTGGGAGCATAAGAATCCTGGCAGCAATTGAGTTTTATATCAGTTTACTTGATTTCTGTTACAACCCTTCACTATCAGCCCTAAAGTTTAGTTTAATATGGCAATGCTTTATAATTGATACATAACAGCCTGCTCTTTTGCCATGAAGCAACTATAAACAGCAACAATGCAGCCAATCGCTTTCATCTTTCAGCTAAAAATATGCTTTTGAATTAGTACGATATCTGCTGCATGAATTTTACTCCTTTTCATGTTCTGATGAACAATACAGACAGTAAAAATTGTTATTTTAAGTGTTAAATTATCCTGATTTTCCATGCCGGCATATTAAATACATTTTTTCCTTTTGTTACAGCCCTTCTCATTTTCCATTATGAAACTCAAACAGACATTTGTAAGTTAACAGAGATATATCGAATAGAAACAGAAGTTTCTAAACAGACTCAAGTCATATTATCGACCTCCATTCAAACCAATAGATCACTCAGTGTAATCCTTCCATGTGTCAAACACTCTAGTCCTATTCCAACAAGCATATAAGTGCATGCATAACGTTAAGATTGTGTTTGGCTGCACAGACGTTTCGTATGCTTAAAGTTAGATTCTATCATTAAATGCTTTGCTGGCTAGAGAGCAAAAGCACTCATTAATTTCCAAGTACATTATCACACGAGCTATGGGTCATGTCAACAGGAAAACCTAGATACACTTTAATACAAACATTAAATATCAATTCACTCCTTATAACAAAAATATTGTGGGTGGGGTTTGATGCACAAACCCCACAGTATTTTGGGGTGCTACAGGGATCTTTAGCTTAGGTAAGAGAAGTGTTGCTGCAGAGTAAATGGGGAAGCCAAAAACACAAAAGAGTCAAGTTCAGAGAGAGAGAGGGAGGGAAGCAACCAGCTTAACCATAAAAGTTATTTATTGAATAATAGTGATAACCACACAAGGAGAGCCTAAACAACATAACAGTTACATTATAAAAGATTACAAAAGTAATATATAGAAATCTATACCTGATCAAACACGTCAGGGTTAAAAAGTTATACCTGAGGTAGAAAAGAAAAGAGAGCGAGAGAGAGCTGGGGTCTCACCACTCCATGAAGCTTAAACTGGTCGGGGTTCCCAGGTGATGGTGGTAGCTCAGGGTCCTGAGTGCTGGAGACAGGCAGAGGCCCCAACATGATCAGTCAGAGAAGATGAAGTCCCAGTGGAACTGATGCAGAGTTTGGATCAGGCATCAGAACACTTACTTGAGCGTGGGTAAGGGTTTTTTGTAGGGAAATAACAATGGCTCAAGGGAGAACACTAGATTTATTTATGGGTAAACTGATGACTCAAGGGTTTTCTTTAGACTAGACAATAGGAACTGATCATTCCTGGCTACGGGTGGTGTTCCTTCAAGGGAGCTCACAATGCAACTAGGCTGCTTCAGTATTTTGGATATCAATCAAGGATTCACTACTAGAATTGTCTGAAAACTGCTGAGCTAGGTGTGTGCAGGCGGAGGTTCATTGACATCTGGAGCAGAGATCCCCCATGATGCAATGCTTCTCTGCTTTTCTGGTCCCAGAGTTCAGTGTGGTTCTTGCCTTGGAATCTCTGTTCTCTATTCTGTATGCTAATGAAGATGCCTCCCTGTCCTATCTTTGATGCAGATGTAAGGCGGGGCTTAGGTGTGTCTCCCACCACCTTTTCATTGCTTTCTGTAAGTCTTTTCTCTGATCGGTTTTGGTTTAAGCAGAGGCTTGGGGGGGGGGGGTGTCCTTCATACCCTCAGTCATCCTCTCCTCCAACCACCTTCAGTGGCTGCTAGGGGAACTCAGGCCCTTCCACTAACCAAATTCCAGCACAGGGACCATATAACCAGCAGCCAAGGTTGATTTCTTGTGCTGTCTCTCCAAGTCTCTCCTCCCCTCTTGCCAAATTCCCTTACTCAGGAAAGGACCTCAGGACCAATTCTCCCTGTAAGCTTTCTCCTCACAACTGCTCTACTTGAAGAGAGTGGCTACAAAGTTACTTCCTGTCTTCCCTTCAGCTCCTTCCTATTCCAGGTGTTCCTTCCTGCCTTTAAACTAGACATCTACCTCTTCTCCCATCTTTAATCTAGGCTGGCACACACTCAGGGTGCAGCCAGGAAGCCTATTTGTCCTCTCAGGGCCACATTAACAGCTTAATTGACTTTGTGGGTGTGATGGGGTATACAAGCCCCACACTGGAGAGCAAAGGGTGAAAGAACAGCTCTGGGCCCAGGCGGCCTCACGCAGACACACCTGCAAAGCCTGCGCACACTGGAGGCAGGGTTTTAAAAAGGGGAGCAGAGTTGTTCATAGTGAAGCAGTAGAAGGCTACTCTGAGGGGAAAGTACTGTACAGGAGCTCATTGCCTGGGACCTGACCACACGGACCTGTGCCAACCCACAAAAGAGAAACAAGTGAAAAAGTGTGCGGGTCAGATATTTGATTGGAGTAATATACTCTTGTAAGTTGAAGGAAACTGGGCTAGGAAGTGGTCAAAAGGGGGGCAGCAGCTTAGAACCCTGAGGTGTTGGGTGTAGCTGCCCAGCATTGGGCCCTGGATTGGAACCTGGTGGAAAGGGTGGGCCTCGGCTCCCCTTCTCACTTTGAGAGGACAATACAACAGCAAGAGCCTTAACCTAGGGTGAGAGGCCAGCTGTGGCTATTTGAGGACCCAGCCTTGAAAACCCATCTGTGAAAGGGGAGGACTGGAAACTCTTGAGGCCGGGGCACTGAAAGACAGGTTTGGCGTCATGAGGAGATGACCTTCCAACCCTGCTTGACCACTGGTTTATTTTTCTAATATATTTGGTCTAAAATCTTCACAAGAGAATAGCATACAAAGGATAATGGAAAACCAAGCTACTCTCGCTGAATCCATGTTACATATTAGAAAACCTAATCACAGTTTTCAGAGAAGCTAAATTTAGGGAAGGTTGCTAACAAAACAAAAAGTCAGTTTAATAGATGTGTAACAAAAACCTTAATCATTCTACTTTCTCTACAAAACATATTATAAAAATGATAGTGGCTGCTCTTAAAGATTGAGGGTATGTCTGGGGAGGAGGCAAGTAGCGAAAGATCTGTGTGGGGGGGAGGGGGAAGGTTGTTGCATTTTATAGCATCACTTATTTTGGAAAAAGCTTAAGGATATATGTATGCTGTAGCTGGGAGAGAGCTTCCCAGCCCAGGTAGACAGACAGGTGCTAGCTCTCTGAGTTAGCACACAAAAACAGCAATGTAGCTGGGGGTAGCACAGCAGCCCAGGCCAGCTGCCAGAGCACAGGGTCTGGGTATGTTTGTACTCAAATGATTAGCCTGAGCTGCTTCCTGTGCCACCTTAGCTACCCTGCGATTTTTAGTGCACTAGTTCAAACACAGCTGGAGCATGTCTGTCTACTGATGCTGGGAAGCACACTCCCAGATGCAGTGTATACACACACGCACACACGAACCTTAGAACTTTACTCCTCTATCAAATTAAAGGTTGACCGACTACTGTCTATTTTTAGTTGGTACATTAATAATGTCCAGCAAACTTTATTTTGTACAGTGAAGTTATATCAAAACAAATTAAGTCAACGCTTCACCATTAAACAAAAAAGTGACTCATTTTTTAAATTAATTTATCTGTCCAAAGATTAATCATATTAAATTATAGCTGCCAAAACTAAGTAAATAAGTTTAGTGAAAATTATATTTTATACAGAACTGTAAATATATTTCCCTAACATGTAGATGCCCAAGTTTGTTTATAACTTGTCATAATTTCAATAGAATATGTTTATGCTAAGAAACAGGCACAGAACATGAATGTTAACTCTGGACTTATATGATCGAAGGTGAGACAAAATTTTCAGACTAAGAGCAGCCAAAACTTCAAACAATTCTTTACTCCAGCTGTAATTTAGTATACTGACAGCGCTTTTCCATCTATAAATCTCATAGCACTTTCCCATGGGGATGGGGTAATGTTGTTATCCACTTTTTAGAATGGTGAAACTGAAGCACAGAAAAGCTAATTCAAGGTTGCACAGATATCCTGAATCCTAGAACTACATCCTAAACCCACTGAATTCAACTGAAGTTTTGCCTTGCACTTGTGTGCAGGCTGGATTTCAGCCCTAATCCTTAATCCTGTCCACTAGGTTAAATTGCCTCCGATAGCAATTCGGCTCCAAAATGGCCTATATCTCGCACAATGCACCACAGTGGCTCAGCAAGAGTAGAAACTGTGCTGCATCATGGAAGATTGATGTAGTCCAGCCCAGAAGCCTGACCCTGAGGGAAAAAAAGGGGGCATGCAGCACCTCAAGTGCAAGTCCC
Source organism: Chrysemys picta bellii (assembly GCF_011386835.1). Classification (NCBI taxonomy): domain Eukaryota; kingdom Metazoa; phylum Chordata; order Testudines; family Emydidae; genus Chrysemys; species Chrysemys picta. Next base: position 219,770,070 of record NC_088792.1, on the reverse strand, counting down.
ATGAGTTACCACAGCAGCTGGGAAGTATTCTCCCAGTTGCAGCGTACACATACCCTTAAACTTTTTTCAAAATAACCAATGCTATAAAACATGACACCTCCCACACACACATAGGCCTTTAGCTATAATGTCAAACTGACCTGAAAGCGTGTTTTGTTTCTAATTAACCCAACGTGAGATATTTCACTTTGATTTTCCCTGAGGGAAAGATTTAGAGCTTTTCTGCTAAAAACTGAATTTTTCTCTTGAAGATTTTGAAGGGTTATTTGGGGGGGGGGGGCAGGGAGAGGGTGATAAGGAGAAATGAAAAGAATGGGGAAGGGAAGGAAGTGAGATAAAATTCCCCAATCAGCACCACCCAAGAATAAGTGGGAGGAGACACTCCCATGGAACCACATGAAACCTCTGTCCCCAGATGAAAGAACTCTGGGGACCAATATCTGGAGACAGCACAGTGTCCAGCAGTGACTGATGGATCTGTTGAGACCTCAGTGTATTTCTCTGGTTATTTACAAATACAAGGGAATACTTGTTGCAATCTAACCCTTAAAAAGGTAAGGGTTCAGGGCACTGTTCAACCAAGTTTAGCATTTGAAGGCAAATTGTGACCTCAGCTTGGGTTACACAGCTACCAAGTTCTTGGGTGGGGTAAAGAAACAAAATGGGTATTATTTGGCTTTTGCCACCTTCAGATGGGGCATCCCCTGCAGTCACCTGCCTCTGTAATTGCAGGCACGTCACTTGTAGCAAATCAGAAGAATGATAATCACGCATCAGGCCTACCTTCCCTCCAGGAGGCTCTGACAGGCAGCCATTTCTTAAGCAGCCAGGCCTCCTGGACAGATAAGAACTGAAGATCTTTGACTCCTTCCCAGTCATTCCCTCACTAACCTGTACTCTCCCTTTTAACCTTTCCCTGTAAGCTTGACACCCACTGCAGGTGTAGCAGGGCTGGGCTGATTGAGCCCACAATAGATCATTAATCCTTTCCTGGGCAGAATGGGGTTTGCATGCGTTATCACAGGGTTCACAGAAGTAAGAGATGGAACCAATAGTAGATCACCAAGTTTGCACCCACTTTCCTCAGGGCATGTTGTAGTACCCAGAAAGGGGATGTATATCAGGTACTAAACTGATTAGTATGCTATGCTAGTTCCTTTTGCATGCATGTATTCCTAAGACTCATTGGCACATTTTAATTACAGCAGATTCCTTCCCCCGCCCCCCCACAATGGGTCTATAACTACTGTAGGAACATGGTGGATCCAGAATTTACTGAAACACCAAGCACTGCTGCGGTACTAACTCCAAGTGAGAAACTGTACAAATAGTAAGAAGCATCTTGAGTTTAAAAATGCTCCATTGAAATTGATGGTTTTGTTTTTCAATCAATTTGGATTTGGGGGTGGGGGGTTAGTCTTCCAAAAACCTCAAATATACATTTGTGTTAAATTTGGTGCTGGGGGAAAAAAATCAGTAGAGGCAGGAGTAGGATGGCGGCCAGGGAGTGGAGTTGCATAGGGGAACGTGTCTTGTGTACCCAACCTCTCTCCCCCCCACACACATATACTCCACTCCACTACTGAGTGTTAGAGGGAACTAACAAGACCATTCTCATTCTAGCAAGGGAGGAGAAGCTGGTGGCAGGGTCTCCCATTTCCCTGGAGGGGAAGAATTGCTAGAGGCTGTGGGCTCTCCACCTTTCAGCACTGGGACGGATTGGAGGTTGGAGAACGTGAGAGAGAGATTGGGTACTCACAACTTTGCTAATTCTTTTCTTATCAAAAGTTGGTGCTGCTCCTCCTCCAGAGGGGAGGAACAGAACACCCAGAAATTCCCCAGCACTAGGTCCTCTTTCTGGTCCAAATTAAGATTTAACCAGGATGAATCCTCACTTCCCCAGGAGCTCCTCTGACTCCATGAAAAAAAAATAGTAGAGTGTAGCTGAACCTGTATACTTGTGTCAAAGTACAGATTTAAGGGTTTATTTTAAATTAAAACATTTTTAAGTTACTATTCTGATGTCTATAAGAGGGTCACTCACTTGTCCTCAGAGATGGATTTTTTAACTTGCCAGCAAGTTAAAAAAGTATGGATTAGATGAATGGATTGAAAGCTGGCTAGATCGTTGGGCTCAACGGGTAGTGAACAACAGCTGGATGTCTAGTTGGCAGCCAGTATCAAGCGGAGTACCCCAGGGGTTGGTCCTGGGGCCGGTTTTGTTCAACATCTTCATTAATGACCTGGATGATGGGATGGATTGCACCCTCAACAAGTCCGTGGCTTACACTAAGATGGGTGGCAAGGTATATAAACTGGAGGGTACGGCTAGGATCCAGAGTGATATAGACAAATTGGAGGATTGGGCCAAAAGAAATCTGATGGAAGTTCAACAAGGATAAATGCAGAGTCCTGCACCTAGGATGGAAGAATCCCATGCATTGCTACAGCCCAGGGACCGACTGGCTAAACTGCAGTTCTGCAGAAAAGGACCTGAGGATTACAGTGGATGAGAAGCTGGATATGAGTCAACAGTGTGCCCTTGTTGCCAAGAAGGCAAACTATTGGGTTGCATTAGTAGGAGCATTGCCAACAGATCAAGGGAAGTGATTATTCCCCTCTATTTGGCACTGGTGAGGCCACATCTGGAGCATTGCATCCAGTTTTGCCCCCCCACCCCCACCCCACTACAGAAAGGATGTGGACAAATTGGAGAGAGAGCAGGGGAGGGCAACAAAAATGATTAGGGGGCTGGAGCACATGACTTATGAGGAGAGGCTGAGGGAACTGGGCTTATTTAGTCTGCAGAAGAGAAGAATAAGGGGGGTTTGATAGCAGCCTTCAACAACTTGAAGGGGGTTTTCAAAGAGGAGGGAGCTAGGCTGTTCTCAGTGGTGGCAGATGACAGACCAAGATGCAATGGTCTCAAGTTGCAGTGGGTGAGGTCTAGGTTGGATATTAAGAAAAACTGTTTCACTAGGAGGGTGGTGAAGCACTGTAATGTGTTTCCTAGGGAGATGGTGTAATCTCCATCCTTAGAGGTTTTTAAGGCCCAGCTTGACAAAGCCCTGGCTGGGATGATTTAGTTGGGGTTGGTCCTGCTTTGAGCAGGGGATTGGACTAGATGACCTCCTGAGGTCTCTTCCAACTCAGAATCATAGAAGATTAATGTCTTACGCTCTCTGACTAAAACATATATGGTTAAAAAGTTTTCATTTGGTGTGTTTACGGAGTTCTGTACAGCAGGACAGACCAAACTTAGATTTAAAGACGAGTGTCCTTCTAAACTTCCTAAAGCCTAGACAACATATGGGATTGCCCTCTTCTCTCCAGCCTTCATAATTATAAGTTAAAGTAAGGGATGGACCATTAAATTGATGTTCAGCTCTCAGGTGAAGTTACCCATCTATGGTACTTAAAGGACCCCCATTTCCATAGTATCTGAGTGCCTCGCATCCTTTACTGTATTTATTCTCACAATCCCCCTGTGAGGTAGGAAAGTGCCAATGGGGAACTGAGGCACAGAAAATATAAAAGATTTTCCAATAGTCACACAGGAAGTCTGTGGTAGAGCAGGAACTTGAACCCACATATCCCAGGTCCTATGCTAGTGCCCTAATTATTGGATCACCTTTCCTCTCATCTGGATTGCACCCAGGATAGTCTATATGTGTGCATTGCACTAGGTAGTTGTCAGGTAGACAGTCTTGGTCTCTACCCATCCCACCTCCTGATTTTGTCTTCAGCAGCTATTATTTAGCTGTAATAATGTGCTTTAAATCTCTGCAGTGTAAAAACACAGCACACACACAAATATATATATAGTTTTGTGGCAGCCTTTAAACTTGCTCTCATGGTACACTGAAGCATCTTATAAAACACTGACAGCATTGAGGGCAGATGATAGTTTATGAAAGATGAGATGTCAGGGCACAGTATAATTTTTCTTAGACATAAATTCAAAGATTGTAAGTCACTTTTATTTCTTCCTTTGTTTTTCCTTAGAAGGCACTCAACTCCTTGAACAGACGCTAGATCATCCCAACCATGCTGCAATTTGGGTGTCACAATAGCTAGGCTATGAATTTGAAGTATAATGGGAGCAGTCTACAAAGACTCCCGTTTGGGCTAATAAAGAGTGCAGGGGGAAAAAAGTCATTAGAAACAAGTGACAGTGTACAGTATATGCATCAACTATATGTTGGTAGCCAAGAAATAGATCCATAAAGAAAGATTTAATGGATTATTTCACAGATGTTAACAATTTGCACATGGTAAATTTAGCAAAGTGATTGAAACATCACAATTACTGTTGTATGCCCATCTAATTGGCAAAAATCTTGTTTATCTTCTCCTGGCAATTTATATTGCTTTTATATATCTTATTATAGTAATAAAATATGTGTTCAAATATGCCTTCAAAAGGACATTGTCAAGAAAATACATTTTAAAAAATATGTTACTAAAATCTCAACATACTTGAACTGAAAAAAAGTTAATTTCTACCATAATTAGTCTTTGACTAAACGGTATACTTTCTGTAAGCCATGCCTACCAGTTTGGCTAATAAATAGACTGATTTACAGTTAACTTTTGTTTATGATCACTTTCATTTTGTAGGTCTCCTATACTAGCTCAGCACTACTGTAGTTGGGGTTACCATGCTACAGAGGAATGTAATCTCTCCTTAAACTCTGTTCCCCCTCCGCTCTCCAAAATGCTGTTTACATGGAATTTTTTAAGTCAACTGGTCCTGCAAGCCAGGAGGCAGTTTTACCACCCTGGAAATGGAAATCATGCCCCAAGCTACAGTCTTTAAAGGCCTTTTCCTCTGGATTTCCTTTATGATGTGCCAAACAATTTTGAAAAACAAAACAGCAAATCAACTGGAGACAGACTAGGCAACTGTTTTCTCCAAAGTCCCCCATCCAGTGAGAAAGGCATATCATCCCCCTTTAACCCAGGCTTTTATTTTAAAAACAAATATGGGGTTTAAACCCTGTTGTCCCTCTTTTTGTGTGTCACAGAATGTAAGGGAGCTTATGAAACTTGGTGGGGGGGTTTTGGTTGGCCTTGTCCCCATACCAGAAGAAAGGGGAAAAGCCAAAGAGAAGTTGGGATCCTGGACTGACAGGTTCCTGGGCAATCAGAAGAGCTCTAATCCTAAAACCAACAAGGAGATGCTAGCACTTCAAATCAGCCAGATTGACAGGGTGGGTAGGCCAGTGAGGGAGTCAAGAACCCAGAGCCCGTGCTCCATGTAAGCTGAGGCTCCATGGGCAATGTGAAGAACAAGAAAGAGAATGCAGCAGCCAAGCAACCAAAGCAGAAGCCAGAGCCAGAGAAGCACTGGAGTCATAGTGATGGAGTGAATCTCCGGCTCTTGCACAGGGTCATGTGCACCGATCTAGGGAGGGATGGGTCCCTTTCCCAAAGCAGCTCCGGAGGGCATTAAGAGGGGAACATCAACCATCAAGAGTGCCAGAACCAAAAGGTAGAGAATGGGTTCCATTGCATAAAGTCCCAACCCATCCTGGGGTAGGGCTGCAGCAGCAGTATCACTGCAGCACATCCAGGTCCAGGAAGACACAACCAATGTATGAGTGTGGTGTAAACTGTAAAGTTTATTGCACTTTAGAGACTGGTGCATTGAACCTCATCCAAGCCATTTCTTCAAAATGCTTACCCTGTAAAGTGTTCTTTAATCCCCTCCAAAAACAGTTTTGGTGTAAATACATTTTAGATATTTAAGTGAACTGGAGTGATTACAGGTTGAAAGGGTAACAAGTAAGTTAAGAACATCCTGGAATAGGGGGAGCCTTGTCTCTTCCCAGAGTTGCCCATGGAGAGATTGAGGTAAACACCCAGGAACCTCTGAGCTCATTCCTCCCAGTGTGATGTGAGTCCTGTTCACTCAGGGCCATGAGGGAAAGGCAAAATGGGCAGGTCAGCAGGAATACTCTGTACATAGTAAAATTCTTGCACTACAGTGGGACAAATCCCTGGCTTGCAAGTACTTTTGAGGATTGCACACTCACCTAAAGTACTAGGGGAAATTCTATTTATACAATACTGCATAGTGTGTGTGTGAGAGTTATATTGTGTCTTTGCAAATGAGGTTTTGTATATCGTAGCAGTGGATGGGGTAGGCAGAGAGAGAACACAAGGCACCTTCCCTCTAGGCAGCATATATTTTTAGAGATGATGCACATGTTTTCTCTATTCTGTACTATAAACTAAGAATAAGTATTTGTAATAATATAAGTGGTTTATCAGTATAGGCCATTACATAGAAGCCCTGAATGGACTACTACTTGTCAACTTTTGTATTAAAGCACAGGACTAGAAATCTGTGACACTTCAGCATTGCAAAATGTTTCCAATACAGTGGTTACTAATGAGATGCCTCTAGCTCTCTCAATTTAAAAACAAACAAACAAACACAAAGAAACAAAAACCTCTTTTGGATGAAAAAGAATACAAATGAAGATCTGTGAATTTTTATTTCTTAAAAGTCTGGCAACTGATTTGCTGTCTCCTACCTCTTCCATCTTCTGTGCAGAAGCAAGGCTACTAATAAAGCAATACTCCATCTGCTTATCTGCCTCCATCTGTTGTCTCTTGTATTAGACTTCAATTATAAGCTCCTTAGGGCAGAGACAGTCTTTTTGTAAAATCGCTAGCACCATAGGGGCCTGGTCCTTGATTAGGGCTCCTATGCACTATGGGAATACAAATAAATAATAAAGAGAAAATGCTAGGGGAAAAAAAAGATTTGAGCTGCCACGATACCCTCGGCCACCACCAAAACACCCACTGCTACCCACATAACTGGACTTGATCCATTGTGTATCTTAAAAAATAAAATATGGTGAGTTAAGGTTTAATTCCAAAACTAATTAGTCAGGTTTTGATTAGTCTCTCATCAGCACCATTTCCACAGCAATGGCAGTAGTACCTCTACTGCTCTAGTACCCACAGATATGAGGTGAAAAAGAGAAGCAACTTCTATAATTACTCTTCTCTCATCTCAATTTAAGCCAAGCAAATGGCCTCTGGTGCATACAGCACTTGGACTGGTAGCTACTCATAGATAGCTTTATAAGGAAGGATCACAGAAATGTTTGATTGTTATCATTCTGATATCAGTAACTCAGAGGGATCTCCCACTGTTTTTAGAAAGCACAAGAGTGATCCTGTGACACTTCCTCAGGACCGTGAGTCACTGTGTTATCCCCCTGCCTCAGCAATATAGAAACTTGTTGGTGCTAGGCTGGGTATCAGCTCCCTCACACCACCACTCTGCTAGCCACCCAAACAATCTCCTGAAGGCTTTACCAGCTCTTAACTTTCCTCAGATGGTTAACCCTGGGCATGCTCCACTCCCCATGTTCCACTATAGTTCCCCCGTGTAGAGTCCAGCCCACCATCGGACAATCACGGAAATTGCCAGGTAACCTTTCTCTGAAGAAACAGTGAACATATACTTGATTGGTGCAACTCATGACCAAGCCCTTCATAATATTACAGCACTGGAATTTATAAATGGTGAAAATCATAAAATGTAACCATCATTAAGAAACTTAGAGAGTAAATAAGGCAAGTAAGTGGGGGGGGGAGGGAGTTACCCATATAAAACAAACCATAAAATGTAATCCTAGGTCTATACTTAAAGTAGATTTTCTCCCAAGGATTCAATCTTTGACAGAACTGCTGGTTTTCAGTCATAACCAGGATCCAAACTTTGGCCTTCAAGGGGTTTCCTCTTTGAATGGATAAAAAAATATTTTACTTGTCCTGCAGTTACAGTACAGTAAACCTTTGAATTGCCCTCTGGTTTGCTCTCCGATGTGATGGTCCCCATGTTGCCTTGGAATGCAAATGTAGCTCCTGTTGGGTTTGACTTACAATGCTTAATTTACACCAAAGACAAGGATAGGTGAATAGACATGTATTGCCTGCCAGCATTACTGTTTGTTAACTCTGCCTTATTAGATAGTTTAAAGCAAATTTTTAGTAAGCGTTAAATTTTCAGAGGTGCTTCAAGTTGGGTACCACTGAAAGTCTGGTCCCCCCCCCCCTTTTTTTTTTTTTTGGTTAGGCAAAGGATTATTGGTTACACCATTTTAAAAGGTTTGGGTCTTGATAGCAAAGAGATGATCTAGTTAAGCTGAGACACTGCTGGAAGGAACACAGAAGTAGTCAGAAGCCTTGCTCTTGTTGTAAGCTCTATGCTCACTTTGTATTTTGTTAGACTTCTCTTTTCACATAACAACTTCTTTTAAGTTAGATCCCTTCCCTACTTCTTCGATGAGTTAGTCACTCACTTCTCTAGGAGATGTTGGGATTAGTAGGATTTGAACATAGAAGGCTTCTAGTTCCAAGCATTTGCTGTAGCTGTCAAATCAGAGTCAACTGATCACTTATAAAAGAGTTCACTTTGAACCAAAACATTTTTCTATGTCCGTTTATATGATACCTTACAGTAAAATACAGCTGTCATTTGCACTTAGGGTACACTACTGTAGTCTGCCCATTGGACTTAGGGTGATCAAAAAAAATCAGGTCACTTAAGGCTATCTAAATATGGAATTAAGTACTTAATTTTAACTATTCAAGCTGGGAAGTATAGTTATAGCTTTCAAAAAAAATCAAAGATTTGAAATGTGTATATTTAAAAATATTAACACCACCATAAACTATGTGGCATGGGGAATTCAGTAATGTTTCCTATTTCTTCAAATCAATTTTGTACTGTATAATACCAGAGTTACAATTACAATTTTAAATCAGTCCTGACAGTCTTATCCTGAACAGGAAGTAGATATGGACATTTCCTATTCATGAGAAAAAATGGTGTGCAGAAAATAACAATATTATGATTGCCATGATAAATGCTTAGGAAGTATGAGTACGATTGAATTCAATTGAAGGGTGGTTTAAGATTTAAAGAATAAAAAAAACTGTAAATGTATTTCCGAGTTGGATTTCTTAGTATTTTCTCCCACCCCCCATCATGTACTGAGTTTATTGTGGTATCAAAAATAAAGATATCCTTTCATTTCATCCCGTTCAATGAAATGCTTTTGGAATGAATTTGGAAGTTTTAAATAGTGACAAGGGTTATTTAACTTACTATACATTGACAGAAGAGCAATACTACATGATAAGCTGACAGTGTTGATAATATAACAAATTCTTTAATACAAAACAAGAGTGGAACAGTGCAACCAGAAAAACTCAAATGTGATTTTTATTGGACACCATTGGACAAAAATCACAGGCGGTGAAGGTTCTGTTGCAAGAAAAATTATGTAAGTTAATTCATTTTAAAAACACTGGGAGAGGCCATAGTAATCTATGTTAGACAGGAACAAATCCTGACCATTGGTTACAAAGCTGTAAAGGGCACTCTCTTTCTCTCTACTGCCATATACTGCAGCAGGACATTGACCTAAAATATCCTGAAGGCTTGAGAAGATGATGGTAGTGCCAGAAGAAGTCAGTTCCCTGTATTTGGAAGGCATCATGCTTAGGGATTAAGCTGGAAACTTTTGTAAATCACCTTTTCATATTGACCCTCTCTTTCCTGAACTTTAGACCCATAAAGGTTACTTCTGGAAGTTCCATAGAGCTGCCATAGGAAGTGAAAGACATGACTGGCAGAGTTTGTCATCTTTTGTTGATTGTCCGGAAAGGTGGATGGGAAATGGGAAGTGTTCTTCAGCCTGGATGGGACCTAAGTCACCAAGTGGGACCAAAGACAAAGACTTCACACCTAGCCAGAACAGGAATTTATAGATCATATTTTTTTTGGAGGTGGGGGAAACATAAGACTTCTAGAATAGTGAGGTGTTCTGCAACTTACTTAGACAGGTCATAGGATAGTGTCTGAGTGGGGCTGGGCCATGTGACTCCCATTGAGCCATGTGCTGCAGACCTGTGCCATGACATGGGCACATGACCTGAGCCATGTGCTGCAGGCCTGTTATTTGCTCAGATTAAAATGGTGATTTAGCATCGTGACAGAATGTAATGGTGTATATGATTTGAGATAGTTCTCCATAGATACAGCACTTACAGTATAGCATTACATTTCTGAAAATCTAACAGATTGCTTAGCAGGCAAAAGGGCAATGTTATCACCCATAAACTGTGTAATTTGTTTGCCAAACCCCCAGCAGAATAGATGTGTATCTGCAAAATTAAGTTAGTGGTTCTCTTTATTGGTGTCTCTTTCTTCTCTTAGATAAGAAGTATGTTGCTTAACCACATCTATAATTATTATTGATCTGTGGATGTGAGTTGCAGCTGCTGCCGGTACATCCCTGGAAATATAGACGGTGCTGCAAAAGATGACAGGAATCCATTGACTAAGGTTACAAAGATGTTCGAGAGGGTAGAGAACTCAACCTCTACGGGGTTCTGCAGACTGGTGCCAGTGTCGACACAGAGGGAGCCCTTTGACTTTAAAGTGACCAGAATAAAATGACCAATTCTTAGTACTTAATTAGATCTATAGTAAAAATCACTTCACCCATCACTGGCATGCAGCCACATCTGGGATGGAACACAGCATGCTACACACTATAAGGGAAGGAAGTAAAGATGAATACTACGTCCAACTGAGGCTGTGGGAGAGTGTTTGGTAGGCCCCCTATAGCTTCCTAAATTTGAACTTGGTCAGAACAGTTGGATTAACATCCTCCACCCCCAACTCTTGCAATGTGTGGATTTATCTTCAATGATCACAAGTGGTAGGGAGTACAAACAAGAGAAAAAATAAGCATGAATATCAGTAATAGCCTGGATATCATCTGAAGAGAGGAATTCCTGACAACAATGTCCCTTGCCTTTATGCTGGGACATTGATTCCAGGATTGGTATTATTAGCAGGTTTCCCATCTAAGCACTGGTCAGGTTTAATGCTGCTTAGCTCGTAGGATGTGGTAAGATCATGTCCCAAGGTGGAACTGTATGGCTCTTAGGAGTCTGATTTTAGAAGCTTTTTTAAAAAAAAAGATAGTAGTTTTATATAATAGATATATATTGCATGAGTACAAGATACTCTGTTAACCTATAACTCAACTCTAATTTATAAATTAAATAAGATTACAGACAACCACAATAAACTTAATGGACTTAAAATGGTCTATGGCTCAAATTAAGTGATGTGATACTAGCTATGAAAATGAAAGTAAATGACCGTTCTACAACAGTTTCATTGTTATAAATGGTTTATGAAGTCATTACTTTAAAGTAAAGCCCTTGGAATGTTATTAATACCAACAATAAACTCCAACTCAGGTATTTTTGGTGTCAGCTAGTCTGACAGAAGAATTCATTATAGAGCAGTGATAACCTGTTTATTGTTAAGATTGATGTTAGCTAGTTTTCAAGATTACAGCCACCTCCTTCCTTGAAAAGATGCTTGTTCCCGCCCCTAAGATTTCACATAACATTTTATCACCCAATGCTTCTCTCAAGAGACTGTAGATACCCACCCCAAAGATAATGCTACTATACATAGCATTAAGATTTAGGCTCACCATCTACACCCCTTTTGAGGAGGGAGGAACAGACTGAACCATCAGGGTCAGAAGCAATTCTTCCAAGAGGGAGTGAGAGCCAGCAGAATGGTTGGTCTTCCATGGGGATGAAGCTGTTATTTTTTAGCTCTTCCCCAGGGTTGGAAGGCCTCACTCTATCTCTATCATCCAATAATAAGATTAGAGAAAGACTGTTATACACCACACTGTTTCCTTTTGAGATTGCTGCTGGTTTGTCAGGGAGGAAGTCTTGGCTGCAGGAAGTATGGAAGTGGGCTCCAGGGCTAAGTGCAGAGATAGGAGAAGGCAGGCAAAGTGAATACATGTCTATGACCAAAGTGAAAATAATATTTTGGAAAAAAAAAAAAAAGATAGTCTAATGATAAATCATTGTCCTAGGCTTCAAGGGATATGGATTCAAATCTTGTTTCAGCCATACATTTCCTATGTGACCTTGGGCAAGTCATTAACCTGTGTGTTAAATCTGGACCCAGCAGAGAAAGAGATACAGACACAGAGGAGCTCATTTAAGCACATCTAGCTGCTGGGGAAGCTTTTATTGTTCTCTCTGAACAACTAAAACCCACACAAAAGTGAGGCTTTGCAGTGGGGGTAGACGAACTTCAAACATTAAAGGACAGGACCTCACATTCCAACACCCTATCTTAACACACACCCCCGCACACACACACTCCTAAAACTTGCAGGTGGACTACTGTAGACTCAAGTTGCAAGGGATTATTCTGACTTGAAATAGCAACTCAATAACTAAATTTTTAAGTTCAGCTGCACAACTGTTTTTCACACTCCCCTGGGATAATATGGTGATAGTGGCATTGAAGTGTCTTCAACAAACAGGAACAGTCTGTGGTAAGGAATCAAAATATACAAATCATAACTTTGATGATTTGTTGAGAGTAACAGAGAGTTCGATAGGAGGAACAGAAAGTCTTACGGTAACATCCTGAAACTCTGGTGCTTATCAAGGCTTCAACTGGTCCATAGGTGTGTCTATAATACCATTGGCTAGTTTTGCACAGGATCTGTTTAGTTTGTGGTATGTTACAAGTCCTCCAGGTACGCATTTTATTTCACAATGAAATCCACACTAAGTCTCCTACTTGAAAAGAACAATGACAAGTCTCACAATCCATTTGTATAGCTTGAGATTTGACTACAAATGAGGCAATATCAGGATGTAGCAAGTCCCAACAGGTATGTAAAGATTGCTTCAGGGAAAGAGTTGCAAGTGATTCCTGTTTAGTAACATATGGTGCATGCCTATGGAGAAACAAGAAGTTGTCCAATTTCTGCAGATGATTCAAAATAGACTTGTTAATTTTTAAGGCATGTCTCGGTATCTGTACAAATCATTCAGCTTGTCTGTTTGTAGCAGGATGCTATGGAGCAGAATGTATATGCTGAATTCTATTTGAAATTAGAAATCTCCAAAATTCTTTACAACAGAATTGAGGTCCATTGTCACACAAACTGTAACAGTAAACCAGAATGAAGATGTCCAATGGTCTCGGTCGCTGTAGTAGAAGTCATTCTGAACACTGGCCATTTTGAGTGGCTATTGACTGAGCAAAAACATGAATGCACGCTCATGGAGGCTGAGGTTATGACCAAGTGTGTAGACGAGCGGAGTTAGGATCATGCTGAATTGACTGACAAGTAGAACAGCACCTCACCTTCTCTCAGTATCTTTGTTGATTCCCTGACCACCAGACTTGACTGCAGACTATAGCTTTCATCCATGCAATGCCAAAATGACCTTAGTGGAGAGCTGCCAAAACCTGAGATTGAAGTGATTTTTGGAATGATCACTCACATTCCCCATAACATGCAACCTTGATTCACAGCTAATTCACATGATGTGACAAGAATTGTGTAAACTGGGGATTCTCATGATCCAACATTGTACTTTGTAGTACCATTCCCTTCACAAGGGAAAGCACATCATCCTTAGCAGTTTCTTTGTTGATGTCTGTGCTAGCTATGGGCAACCTATCCATCAAATTGAGATAGAACACTTCACCCAAAGGCTACTTTGGGTTGATGAGAGCTTGGGCATGGCAGGCATGACAGCCCATCAGCATTGTCAAGCTGAGTCCATTTACAGAATTGAATAGTATAGGAATGAGCTGAAATACCAATGTCCATTGTTGCACTGGAGCAGCAGCTAAATGACAGAATTCCATGTTTTGGTTCAAAAATGGAAAGTAATGGGGGATGATCCATGAGCAAGGTAAAATGTCTACCATACAGATTGGAATTCAGAAGTTTCATACCTAAGATAATGCTGAGAGCTTCTTGTTCTATTTGCATATATAGTTCCTCTCAGGATTTGTGAGCGTTCATGAAGGCAATTACTTTCTCCCTACCATTAGGAAAAGCATGGGAAAGAACTACACCCACTCCATATGTTGAAGCATCACAAGCCAACTGCAATGGTAGGAAAGCATCAAAATGCATCAGAACGTCAACTGATGTCAACAATTTCTTTGCTTCCTTAAGTGCGCACACCCACACACACTTTAGTCCATTTCCATTTTTTCATTGCTTGTAACAGTTCATGTAAAGGTGCCAATAATTCTGCCTAATCTGTCAACAATTTACCATAGTAATTAAGCAGTCCAAGGAATGAATGTAACTGTGACACATTCTCTGGGAGAGGTATTTGAAGAACTACCTTCTCTTTCTTTGGAGTTTTCCTTAACTCCTGGTACCAATTACATGTCCAAGGTATTCAAATCAACATTTGAGAACCATCACATTTGTCTTTACATACATTTGTAATGTTTGGAAGACCATGGACAGACAGCACCCAAAATTCAATTATCTTCTTGATCCTTTCCTTTAACAAGGATGTCATCCAAATGCATTGTTCAATGTTCAGTCCCTTCATTGATCTCATCCATGGCTTTCTGGAACAGAGCAGGTGGCAATGGGATACCAAAAGGTAACCTATTGTAACAAAAATAATCTTTTTACATATTGATTGATCTGGCATCTCACAAATCTGAATCACCATTTGTAGGTATGCATTGAGACAATCCAGTTGACTGAAACACTGTCCCCCATTCAGAATAGCAAACAAGTCTCAATATGAGGTAATGGATACTCGTCTGCACGTAAAAAGTGGATTCAATGTCACTTTGAAATCTCCAGTAGTTCAGATGAAGCCATCCTTCTCGATCACTTGTACAATGGGTATAGCCCACTCACTATGTGAAACCAATGTCACGACTCAAATGTTCACTAAATGGTCCAAAATAGCATCTACCAGAGGCTTTAAAGCATAATACACAACTCTGGGCTTGAAATATTTTGGCTGGCTGTCAGACTTAACAGTATGCTTCACTGTTATGTTGCTCATCTTCTCAAACTCCCTTTTCAAAAACTTTGGAGTGTTTGTCCAGTATTTCTGGAAGATTTCAAGATGCTTTTGTGATTGCCTTGATCTCAGTCCAATTTACTTTGGCCTTCTCAAGCCATGATCTGCCAAACTTTCCTTCAAATCACATACAAGTGTTAAAAAACAACCCTGTTTCTCCATGTAGAACTTTCACATTGAGTATCCCTTTTTGGACTAACTGTTCTCCAGTCTCAGTCTTCAAAACCCATAGAGGTTTCTTCCAGAGAAATGTGTGCCAGAGTCTGGTGATAGATAGTTGCATAAAATCCATGAAACAGCAGCTCCAGTATCAAGCTCCATTCTTGTAGGAACTCCTTTGATCAAGAGTGTAACCCCGATGCGTTTTCTGACTCCAGCTTCTGGTAACAAGTGTACTGCTAGGTCAATCAGTATAATTAGAACTTGTCTTTTTCCACATTCTGAAGTCCGAACTTCTGTCCTCTTTGTGTTAACTGGTCACTGAACTGTGCAATAGGTCACAGTGATACGTCCTTTCTTCTGGTACTTCCTGAAAATAACCTGGCTTGCCCCGCAATCCTTTTCAGAGTGTGTAGTTTGTGCACAACAACCACACGGCAATTCCTTACCGTCCCATGGTCCTCTGTCTTGCCAATACAGGAGGTGAACTTCTCAACTTACACTAAGAGACTTCTCCTCTGTGGTCTCCATTGCAACTGCTACCTCAACACACAACCTTCTTGATTATAAGCACTGATTCCATCAGGTAACTTCTTCCAGATCTGGTCATTTTATTATCCAGAGACAAATTGGTCACACAGGGCATTACTCTGTGTTCGTCCAAATTGACAATGCTCTGACAGCTTCCTAGGGCAGCAATGAACTGTGCTACTGACTCCACTTCCTTGATGTTGCTGATAGATAATAGCAGAGTGATATTGATCCTATGGGATATGAGAAAAATGTTCCTGTATTGCTGTAGTAATAGCAGCATACATGGCAGTTCTGGGCACAGCTGCAGACAATAGGCTGCACAGCAATCTGTGTACCTTCAGACCTGTGACTGTCAGCAAGGTTGAAACTCATTGTCCATGTGGAATGGTATTGAAGGTTACAAGTTGCTCAAACATTCAAGGTACACCCCCCTATGACTTGCCGTTGTCATCAAATTTACCAACATTGCCCACAAAAGTTGTCATTTCTCAGCTCTCCTGTTGGACTTCATGCCCTCCAGGACCCATTTTCTGCCACAGGGATTTTTTTTTTAAACTGTGCACTATCTGCACTCCATCTGCCTCTTCTGGCTGTGCACCAACACGGCAGCTTTCTGTGGCTGTACTTGGGCTCCCTCTGCTGGCTGTAGGCCTTTGGTGCAGGATAAGCGGTTTGCCTGCCTACTTGCACAAGTTCAACCAAGATGACTGGTTGCTTTCCCCTCACTGCTTTGTTTGCAGTAGCCTATTCCTTCATTCTGTTTTTAATTACCAATTTCCCCTCTCTAGCTAAGTAGTTCATGCAGTCCCAGCAGCAAAAGCAGCAGTCTGTCACCTTGTGCCTCTAGATTACTTTTTTTTTTTAAATCGTATTTTGCTTAATTTTTCTTCTTGTTGTTCAGGCAGTGAGCTCACTGCACATGCATAAGTTAGGGTTGCCAAACCTCCAAGACTCCAGGAGTCTTCAGGAATTAAAGATTAATCTTCAAATTAAAGACCTCCAGGAATATGGCCACCCACAATTGGCAACCCTAGCATAAATCCTTTGTTGCTAAATGTTATATCTGGACACAGTAGAGGAAGAGATACAAACACAAGGAGCTCATTTAAGTTTCCACAGCAGCTAGCTGACTGTTCTGACCGCAAAACTGAAACCAACATGAAAATCATGGGTGGCGGGTATAATAGGCAAGGGGAGGCTGTGCTAGGGTTACCAACCCTCCAGGATTGGCTTAGAGTCTCCCAGAATCGGCATCGATCTTCCAGTGACTATTGAAAGCAATCTGGGAGATTTTAATAGGATATTTTAAGAAAATAATATTACGTCATATTGGGGAAAAAAATCTCCCAGAATAGTTTCAGTCAAAGTTGGCAACCCTAGGCTCTATCTGTCCTCTATCACAGCCACCCCCGCTGCCTGACACCTGTGCCATGGTGCCCCTGTGCCTGCCTCTTCCCCTCCCTCCTCTGACCCTTCCCTGAGGCTCTCACCACCTGCTGCTGCCTGGTGAGTCTTCCTCCTCTCTTCTCCTCTCCTCCACTCTACCCTCTCCCTTCAGAGGTACCTGCAGCTGGCCACATTTCTCCTCCTCACCCCCTCTTCCTGCGGGGCTAGGATGTGTGTGTGAAGAAGTGAGCAGAGGGGATCCCTGAGAAACTTTAACAGTTTCAATGATCTGCTACTAGGGCTCTGGAAGGCTTTTTCACTTCTGTAAAGGGGCCATTACAGTGGTAATTAAATCATTTAACAGGCATTTGCCAATGCCCAGGAACCCTTTGGCCACATTCAGCTGGCTTTTCTATGGTAGGAATATGTGTTATTTGGGTTATAAACAATTTCCAAACAACCAGTCAGTAATTCCCATGCTATGCGAGTTATTCTTTGTACCCAGCAGAAGTATTTTTGACTAGCCTCACTGAAAGAGGAGCTTACATAGCCAGTGAGTTTATTTCTTGATCTAGTGGTTTTATTCAAACCCAGGTTAAGTGAACAAGTCTGGCAGGGAATTCTGTGTAAGAAAGGTTATTAAATCACTGCCTTCATGCAGGCTGTCAACGACAAACACTTTTGAAAAAGGAGAGATTAGGCTTCAGTTTGGCACAGGTAGCCTGAAAAGCCACGTGTCTCTCTGTACAGAGTACACTAAACTCCATGCCATAAATCCATCTGGCAATTGATATATAGCTGTTCAGTTCCCATAGGGCAGTGTTTCCCAAACTTGGGACGCTGCTTGTGTAGGGAAAGCCCCTGGCGGCCGGGCCGGTTTGTTTACCTGCTGCGTCCGCAGGTCCAGCCGATCGCGGCTCCCACTGGCCGCAGTTCACTGCTCCAGGCCAATGGGAGCTGCTGGAAGCGGCGGCCAGCACATCCCTCGGCCCGCACTACTTCCAGCAGCTCCCAGTGGCCTGGAGCAGTGAACCGCGGCCAGTAGGAGCCACGATCGGCCAGACCCGTGGACGTGGCAGGTAAACAAACCGGCCCGGCCCGCCAGGGGCTTTCCCTACACAAGCGGCGTCCCAAGTTTGGGAAACACTGCCATAGGGGAATGTTATTAGTGCTTTAAGGTGAAAAAGGGGGGAGGGTCTTGGGGAGAGGGGGACAGCGGCAGGGTGAGGATGCGAGCAGCGAGCCAGCAGCATGGCAGGCGGGGAGTGTGGAGGTGAGAAAAGGGGGGGAAACTTGCAGGGGGGTAAAGAGGTGAGCACCGAGTCAAAAGCAGATGGGAGAGGGGGCGGGGCCTGAGGGGTGGAGTGTGGGCGGGCCCGTGGGCAGAAGAGGGGGGGCAAGGAGCTAGCCTACCCCAGGAGGAATTTCACCCACCATCTATGATGAAAATGAAGCTTTGCATGTGTAGTGTGTGTGTGTGGGGGGGGGGGGTTGCACTCAAGGGACAGCACAGGAGAAAGCATAAAGGTGATTGTTTGAAAATTTAACAAATGGATGATTGAGGCTGGAAACATGGGTGGATTGGAGGCTGGAGTCAACATCTTGATAGTGAATGAGATGATAGGTAGGATGGGGACAAGACCTCAATGGCCTTGGAAGTGAAGACAAATAGTTATACAGGATGTGCTAGAGAAAGGGAGCTGGTGGAGAAGTGCAAAGAAATAATTTTCTATCTTCCTTTCTTTAGAAGAATTGAGGATTTAGTTCCAAAATAAGTTACACTGAGAGTAAACTAAATCCACAATATGATCTAGGGTAAGAGTATCTGAGTGAAATAGGACTCAAACTTTTTTTTTTTTAAATGGGACTTGGGCACCAGCATAAAACCCTAAATTACTGGGGCCTTATTGTAGCTAAATGAGTTGGAAGGCTATGACCATACTATCCATACATTTATCAGAAAAAAATCAGAGGAGACAGAGCTGGTTGTGATACTTATGATTAAGGTTACCTAAGGGTACCAAACTAACTGGATACAGTCCCTTCCGGAACTTGGAATTTACTGCAGGATTCCTCCATTCCTCCATGGTCTTGTCTAGCAAATAGCTGCAAAACCCGTAGCATAGTGTGCATCTTCTCCTTCTCTAGTGAATAGAATTCAACTGCCTTCTACTGCTGCCTGTTATTCCTTCAGTCCTCCAGCTCTTGAGTTGTTTTGTGGATCTAACACTCCCAGACTTTGAGATGACAAAGACAAGGGTTATTATGGTTCCACATAAGATAATTTGTTTTCCTAGTTATTTTTTTTTTAAAGTGGCCATAGAAAAGCCAAAGCCATCTCTTTTAAAGGAATGTTCAGGTTGCAGAGACAAGCACTCAAGAAGTTAGCCTCAGTTCTGGCACTTCCTGTCTGTGCAACCTTAATTCAGCATCCTTGAGCTTATGCTTTATGATCATCTCTAATTATATGACCATATCCAATTTTTTCCCCACAGGACCCCTGCCTCAGTCAGTGCACAGGACAGACTGTGTTCTGTGAAGTAGACTTGCTTGTAGGAGCTCAGCCTCATTTGTTGAGGAAGTTGAAAGGTGTGTGGTCAATGAACTAGGGAGATGGTAGTCTCATGGTTAAGGCAGCTAAAGGGTTCTCTGAAGAACTGGATTATATGCCTGGGACGGCATATAATACAATACTGTATTCAGGGAAACTAGACTTTGTGCACCTACTTTCTAATTAAACAGGATTGCAGCAAAGAAATACTGGACTATCATCTGTTGTCAGTTAAGTGTGTCTATGCTCTCTCCAGATACTGTCCCACCCCTGCACAGATAGTTGGTTCAGCAGACCTCAATAATATTATCCAGAAAGGACCACCACTGGCAAGGTTCAGTGAGAAAGACACTCTGCCAGGTTTATTGCCCTCAAGACATGGTACTAGCACCCTGGCTCCATGGTTACAGGTACACTAATATGAGTGTCCAGTGGCAAGGAATGTGGCTCAGTCAGCAGAGGGAATTACTGTCCCCAGGGCCACACAAAGGCTTAAGGCAAGGCACCCCAATATTTATAGACTGAGACAAACAACTCTCATACCATCTTACATGTTTCATGACATCTGCATGTTACCTCCCTTTGCATCATGCTCCAGGTGTCTTGGGCACAAATCCTTATTCATTACTTCTAGCAGACCCTCTTATCTGGTGTCGGCCAGGATGTCCCTGGGCTAATCTTCTGGGGTGTCTTCTCACACCTACCCAGTAACTGTTGCTTCTTAGGGGTGCCTGTGTTTTAGCCACACTACCAATACTTTTGCCAAGATCATATAGTGAATTTGTAAACATCTGCTTTAATACATGGCTAAACTTTGGGTCACAGCTTCTGGTTCGGGCCTCAGATCTTGCACCAGGCCCAGTGCTCCAGGCTCTCTCTTTCTCCTACATCATCAATTTCTCCTCTTAATGGAAAGAGCTCACAAGACCCCAAATATTGACTGACTTCTTGGGTTAAGTAGTAACACTATACATAATTGACCAAGTTGTGACCTAATGGCCATCCTTATATTTGAAGTATGTAAAACACCATGGAAAGGAATTAAAGATATGCAAATATAACTAGGAAAAACCTAAAAAGGAAGGAATGCTGAATGTCAAGAAAAGCTCCCTGACATAAAGAGACATTTGATTGTGGAGTAGCTTCCAACAAGGGCTGTATAGCATAATAGAAGTCACAGTAAGTGAGGATGTTTCAGACTAGACTGTACCAGGAACTAGAAAATAAAGTAGGAAGGAATCTAGCAGTGCCAGGGATTGACTGAATGGCCTATGAGTACAGCTGGCTGGAAAAATTCTAAAACATGTTTTCAGGGTTTTCCAATTGGTCAACAATAAAGCATGTGACAGAAATGGTTCTGTTTTGATGAAGTTCCCAGGGAAGCTACCTGGGTTATGGGGAGTCTGGGCTTCCAGTTCCAGGATAACACACCAGGTGGTTGCCCTGGGGCTGCACCCCTTTTTGTGGACCATTTTGAAGTTTTTGGTTTTCCTTCTGAATTGGAATGAAACAAAAATTTCAAAATAGTGAAACTCTGTGAAACAAAATACCTTCCTCTGGCCAGCTCTGGGAGGTTTTCCCATTGCTAGCTTCTGATTAGCGAGTTACACATATTAAATATTGGACTTTCCTGTACTCTGTCTGTTAGCTTAGCAAAAACTGTTGAAAGTTCTACTAATGTCTTTCTGAAAACTCTAAAGGCAATGCCTCCCCCTACCATTTGTGGTGAATACAAGTAAAGCAGACTTAAGAGTCAGAAACAATAAAGCAACAGCAGCAATAAACTGAAACTTCAGCTGATTTAGAAGGTTAGAAAAAGCCCTGGCAGAGACACACAAGAGAGCAGAAGGTAGGTGATATGGTCAGTATTTCATAATAAAATGTATTACAAGTTTCAGCAACTTCCACACAACCCTATCACCACCACATGTAATCTGTGTGTTTCATTTTGTCCCCTTAGTGTATTTTTTATTGACCTCCCTGGGTGAAATCCTCGCTCCACTAAAGTCATTGGCAAGACTGACTTTTTGGGGTGCGAGAGGGATTTATTTCTGTAGAAGAGGTGAAGACTTTCACCGCGCTGTAGCAGCAAGGGTGTTACTGTGCCGCCAGCTGGTGTGGTGTGCATTCACAACCTGGCTTGCCATGCAGTAACATGCTATATAGACAAGTCCTAAGAAATCAAAATGATCATTATATAAACCTCTCTCCAAGTTTTGCCTTTCTGTGGAAATCTGGCATGCTTACAATCAGTCAGAGAGATTTCCCCCTCCACCTCCACCCCAAAAGTTTAAGACAGTTAAGCTATTTCCAAGCATCAGATGCAAGTTCGTCCTTCTGGCATACTGTCTCCTGATGCAGGATGATGGAGACATGCAAGATAGCTTTGGTGCTTCACGTAGGAGTTTCTACTGCCATCAGGAAAAACCCTTCTTATTAAATTGAAAAAGTTGTGTGTACAGGTGTGTGTGTGGGGTGGGGGGGGAAATGGGACAGTCTGTCAATTCAAGGGCAGTTTAGTCTTTGGGCCCTCAGGCACAGGGCTTCTTCTCTGGGACTGCTTGCTTCAAACTCCTGGTCTGAGAGGCCACTTTAAAATTGAAAGGGGCAAGTTACAGAGAAAGGTTCATAGTTTGTTGTTAAAATATAATGTAGGGACAGATTCTTTCCTGTGCCACAGCTGTGCTCGGCCCAGGAGATTGAGTGGGGTAAAAGTCAGAGAGCTGGTGCTGGTTCTGCCTCCCTGATTCTGAGGCCTGGCCTGGCCTCAGCACCATGTAGAACTACTACTGGCCATCTCTGAGGATCCTATGCCAGTAGCATAATATAACTACCTCTACATCAGTGGAGGATTGGCAAAACAAAGTGCCACCAAGCCCCTATGCCAGAGGGGGAGGGCAGGGGCAGTTAGCAGCAGGCTTGTGCCTACCAGCAGCCTAGATGCATCAACAGGGAGTTCCCTTTATTCCAGGGGACTTCTCTGTTAGCAGTTAGTAACTAGATCACAACCACTTCATGCCATCCAGTGGTACAGTTGAGTTGTAACGGGGCTAGAGTTTGCACCCCAACCTTTAAATAATAGGCCAGATTCTCATATGGTTTAGTTTGGTGTAGATTGGAGCAGATTTACGCTCTCATCCAGTATTTCTGGATGATCTATAGAGCTGCCTCCTACAGTTTGTGGAGGAATTGAAGAAACAGAGCACTTTAAAAGCTTTGTGCAGCCTTCTTCGAAAGCCTGATCCTATATCAGTGTTTCCTGAGGCAGACTACCTTTTATTCCTGCATATTTTCTTCACTTAAGATTTAGGTCACAGTATTTTGTCCATCAATAGATTGTGATTAGAATTATATGAGACTTACAGCTGTTTGCCATGAGTTCCTATCTGGGACTCTGATGATGATGTGTGGAGGTTAATTACCTAAAGTTCAACTGACACATCCCACTAGGAAGAAAAGTCATTTTATAAAATACAAGAGAAAGTCCTCTTAATGATAGGACATTTTATAGAGCACAGAAAATTGAGATAATAAATTGCAATAGAGTTCTCTCAGTGACCAGCTAACACCTACTTTAAAAAAAAAAAAAAAAAGCTTTATTCAAACAGAGACAAGAGAGAAATTGCATTAGCCTACCATTCAAGCACTTAATGAGAACATAATTTTGACTGAGTTCAGGGGTATAGCTATAAATTTAGAATCTTTAAAACTCACAGATTAGTTGATCTGTTTCCTCTCTCAGCCCATCCTTGGTATCCATCCAATCTACCAGAGGAAAGACACCACAACTCTGTGTATGCACAATTAGCTATCCAAATCTACAGTAACAGCATGTTACTCAGAGTCCTGATTCAGAAACAAAAGAGTCTGCCTCTTCCTTCAAGTCTCTAGAGTTACACTCTATGCTATATAGCAGTGGTCAGCAACCTTTCAGAAGTGGTGTGCCAAGTATTCATTTATTCACTCCAATTTAAGGTTTCACATGCCAGTAATACATTTTAATGTTTTTAGAAGATCTCTTTCTAAAAGTCTATAATATATAAATAAACTATTGTTGTATGTAAAGTAAATTAGGTTTTAAAAATGTTTAAGAAGCTTCATTTAAAATTAAATTAAAATGCAGAGCCCCTGGACTGGTGTCCAGGACCCGGGCAGTGTGAGTATGAAAATCAGATCGTGTGCCGCCTTCGGCACGTGTGCCATATGTTGCCTACCCCTGCTATATAGCATATGCCTGCCTACAGCCAGGCTTAAGTGAAAAGAGCTTTTTTATTGTCTTTTCAGTAGCCTGCTTATCCCAGGAAGATCAAGTTAGATGTGGAATTTGTTTCTCAGTGTGGTGCAGCATTCTCCCCCCCCCCCATTTTGGAGTTTCACTGACTGAGGCCTTGTGACCATTTAAGAACTTGTGAGCCAATACAACCAGGACTCTAAAGAACTGTAAGTTTAAGATTATGACTAGAGGGAGTTCTATTTTGTCTCACCATTTGGACATGAACAGCAATGTGATCTCCAGAACAGGAGTGGTGGCAAGCAGAATTAGAATTTTAAGAACCTCATGAGTTCAGATGTCTGCATTAAGAGGTAAATACCATCTGATAGTTGTTACTTGAAGTTGTATGCAAAAAAAAAAAAATTCATGTTTATCCAACTAGTCTCTTGTGCTGGCTCTCAATCATTTGATAATTTCAGACATGTCATAAGTGCTTATTAATATCAAAGGGCTCAGGGCCTACAACATCAAGGTAACTGGTTGCAAGAGTTTAAATTAACATGAATCAGAAAGGGACATATTCTCAACCTCAGCTCCAGTGGAGCTACAGCAATTTGAACAACCAAGCAGCTAGCTTATTTACACTTTCTACTGCCCATGCTACAGCCTAAACTATCTTACTCCAAATAATGCCATATTCACTAAAATTTAGTCTGGTTTCTCTGAGCACAGTAGGAAGGTTCCTTATTCTTTTTCAGGGTAATACAGATTTTTAGCATGGCTCTTAAAGTTGAGTGTGGGATGCCTCACATGCCCATAGATTAGTGTTCTGAAATATCTAATTTACATAGATTTAACTCCCAGAAGCAATTCTCTGGTCAAACTTAAAACAGTCTGAGCTGCAAGGGACCGAGGTTATTTTGTGCCACTTCATTGACACCTCCAATCTCATCTCTAAGAGCTGGTCCACACTAACCCCCCACTTCGAACTAAGATATGCAACTTCAGCTACGTGAATAACGTAGCTGAAGTCGAAGTATCTTAGTTCGAACTTACATGCCACAGGCAGGCTCCCCCGTTGACTCCGCGTACTCCTTTCGCGGAGCAGGAGTACCGGCGTCGACGGCGAGCACTTCCGGGATCGATCCATCGCGTCTAGACAAGACGCGATAAATCGATCCCAGAAGATCGATTGCTTACCGCCGGACCCGGAGGTAAGTATAGACGTACCCTAAGCAGCATTATTGGGCTCCAAAGAAATTACCCAGCCCTCCTTAGTTGAACAATAAGAAGTCACTATGATGCATGAGCTTAGAGGGATGTTTTACATTGGGAACAAAATACGAGGGGAAGTCTTTGAGGAACTTTTGGGACAGGAAACAGAACAAGTGTAAATGGTTCCTACTTGTGTTACATTTTAATTCCTTCAGTGTTGGGAAGATATACAATGTATCAAATGAAGGGCTATTTGTAGTATGTTCCTATGACTGTTGTTTACATCATGATGAAGTTACTATGGATCCATCTTAAGAAGGTCTGACCCTAAGCTTCCATGGATATGGATCTCAAAGCATTAGTTACTTTTAGGTATTGTTGCCTGACTACCAGGAGGGAAAAAGCCAAGCAAAATTGCTGTGAGAGCTGTTAAGAAATATTTTCAAAGGGACTATTGCTGTCATAATTCACTCTGTACTGTTTCATACAGAAGAGCCTCACAAGATACTGGCAGCTGAACTTGGATTCTCTGTTCTTTGCAGTAATTATACGGCAGCTGAGAAAGCCTATTACGCTGTAGGGGTGGGAGAGAGGTGTCTAAGCACTTTAAGAAAAAGTGCACTTGATGAAATACACAAGAGAAAGCAGCAATTGGTGGCCATCAGTAGATTTAGGGTTTTGATTAAATGTGGCTAAGAAACTAAAATGTTGTATGTTTATCTAAACTTCTCATGGCTGCAAAACTGGGCTGAAATCTTGCAAGACCAAATTTCTGCACCAGGTATCAGAACTAATAGAAGATTTGAGGTCAGGCCTCTCCCAGGCATTAAAGCCCCTTTACAGAGCCGTGGAGAGACAAACAGTAGTGGAAGTAGCCTCCAGAGGTTACCTCCCAGCACAGCAGTGGTGTAGGTAGTGACACCCCTAGACCAGCCACCTCACAGCCCCAGGCGTAGTGGCATTCAGGAAGAGTAGAGGGCAGCGAAAGAGGGAGCAGGCCGAATGTTCTGTTCTTCTATTCTGGCTTGCGGAGCAGCACGGTGACAGCTGTGAGGAAGTTTCTTTAATTAAAGCAGCTCTGGGGCTTCTCATTGATCCTGGGAACTGCATCAAACTCTGCAGCAGTCTAGAATCCAGAAGAAGACAGGATAACTTAAAGCCAACTGTGTGCTCCTTCATCTCCTGCTTCATCGCCTGAGACGTGAAGTACAGAACGTGGCCTTTAATTTCCTTTAGCCTATATTCTGTAGAACAGGGGTCGGCAACCTTTCAGAAGTGGTGTGCCAAGTCTTCATTTATTCACTCTAATTTAAGGTTTTGCGTGCCAGTAATACATTTTAATGTTTTTAGAAGGTCTCTTTCTATAAGTCTATAATATATAACTAAACTATTGTTGTATGTAAAGTAAATAAGGTTTTAAAAATGTTTAAGAAGCTTCATTTAAAATTAAATTAAAATGCAGAGTCCCCCAGACCGGTTGCCAGGACCCGGGCAGTGTGAATGCCACTGAAAATCAGCTCGTGTGCTGCCTTCGGCACATGTGCCATAGGTTGCCTACCCCTGCTGTAGAACATCTCTTCACAATTGCCTTCCTGAGGGTTGTTCAGATCTTTGGATGTCCTATCTCATTCTACATGGGAAGCATGAATTGCCAGTTTGTGGACTGCAGTGTTACACACTAAAATGTCATGGCTAACATTTATGAGAGCGAATAGCCATCTAGTATACAAGGTAAATAATACCTGTTTACTTGCAAGGCAGTGCTTCTCATATGCTTGCTATATATAAACACTATCTGGTAAGTGGGTTAACTCCCCACCCCACCCCAAAAAAGCATAAGGTAAAATAAAACAGTGATATGATTCCACAGACAAGCACAGAGAGCCAATAAAATATTATTTCCTATGCTTCCTTGCAAACTACATGCAATCTTCAGTTATGGCATATTGTGAAACAGCTCACTAAAAACAAAGTAGTCAAAATCAAATTGGCCTGATTTTAGAAAACTAAACTGGGGGTTAAAACGTTGAATTTCCAGTCAAAACCAGGTGCTACGACTACTACGATGGGGAATGACCTCTAAAAAAGTACCTCAGTGCCCCAGTCATACACAATATGAATAAGATTAATACCACTGAACAATCCACAGCTTGATACTGGAATTTAGATGTGAAGTCAAAAGAGAAGTTACTGTCTTCAATCTGTAGCTTCAATGAAAGCGGTATGAAGAATTTATTGCTGAAGGGAAAAAATTGTTAAATAATGCAACAATGCACAGAAAGATTTAAGAAGTGACAGACTTTGTTTTTATTACAGGCAATTCAGACAAATGCCTTCAAGTGAAAAAGATTGAAGCTTCTCCCCCTCCACTGAACTAGTACTCTCACCTACAGTACCCAAGGGATGTAATCTTGCCTCAAAATGCACATAACTCCCATTAACTTTAATGGGAGTTATATGCATGCATCAAAGGTAGAATAGATTTCCCAGCTCTTATGTCTACCCATTCTCATTAGAGAGTCTTTAAAAACCAACTAGAGGATAAACTTTGCTAGTTTCATAGTTTGTCCTCTGTCCTTCAACAGGTTTGGCAAGTGGAAAGATACTGGAGTACTGAGAGGAGAGGAAATAGATTAAATAAAACCAGAGGCCAAAAAGGGCTTATAACTCACATTTGTGAGTTTGAGATGAGAGAAAGCAGTGCTATATATATTGTAATCAAGTCAATCTGAAAGTAATTAAGAATGAATAAAATTGTATAATATAGGTTTCTATCAGTTTGGTATCTTGTGCAGTTAACAGGATATTTTTGATGACAACCAAGAAGAGACAAGAGTGAAATCCAGACTTCAGCGGGACCAGAATTCCACCCAAGAAACTGAAAAGCTTCGACTGATATTGAGCTGTTTGTTGATTTGTCACAAGCCCCAAATCTGCAGATACTTATGAACATGCTTAACTTTAAAATATGAAAGTAGTACTAGGGATTTAGCTATTATGTGATGCACCCCACCCCACCCCCAATTACAATATTCTGCCCATTTGCCGTCCCAGGGCCTGCTTGGACTCCCACTGATTTCAAGAAGTGTAGGATCCAGCCTGGGAGGAGGGAGGACTGTAATTTTTTTAAAGTTAATACCTCCCCAGTACCCCAAAAAAACAATTTTCTCTCTTGGAGGAGAATTGTAGGTCTCCTGCTCCGTGGTTTTACCCACATTCTGCCATATATTTTGTGTTATGGTAGTCTCGGATGATGACATGTTGTTTGATTTAAGAACACTTTCACTGCAGATCTGACAAAACACAAAGAAGGTACCAACGTGAGATTTCTAAAGATAGCTAAAGCACTCGACCCAAGCTTTAAGAATCTGAAGTGCCTTCCAAAATCGGAGAGGGACGGGGAGTGAAACATGCTGTCAGAAGTCTTAAAAGAGCAACATTCTGATGTGGAAACTACAGAACCCAAACCACCAAAAAAGAAAATCAACCTTCTGCTGGTGGCATCTGACTCAGATGACAAAATTGAACATGCATCAGCCCACACTGCTTTGGATAGTTATTGAGCATAACCTGTCATCAGTATGGACCCATGTCATCTGGAATGGTGGTTGAAGCATCAAGGAACATGTGAATCTTTAGCACATCTGGCATGTAATTATCTTGAGACGCTAGCTACAACAGTGTCATGCAAACACCTGTTGTCACTTTCAGGTGACACTTTAAACCAGAAGTGGGCAGCATTTTCTCCTGCAAATGTAAGCAAACTTGTTTATCTGAGTAATTGGCTGAACAAGAAGTTGGACTGAGTGAACTTGTAGGCTGTAAAGTTTTAAATTTGTTTTGTTATGAAGTGCAGTTATTTTTTGTACATAATTCTACATTTGTGAGTTCAACTTTCATGATAAAGAGATTGTATTACAGTACTTGTTTGAGATGAATTGAAAAATACTATTTCTTTTGTTTTTTACAGTGCAAATATATGTAATAAAATATAAAGTGAGCACTGTGCAATTTATATTCTGTGTTGTAATTGAAATCAATATTTGAAAATGTAGAAAAAAATCCAAAAATATTTAAATAAATGGTATTCTATTATTGTTTAACAGCATGATTAATTGCACAATTAATTTTTTAATCATGTGATTAATCAAGACTTTTTAATTGCTTGACAGCCCTATCCTTTAACTATTTGAGTTTACAATCTGCTCATTTAATACTCTCTCACCACAAAAAACCCCAACATTAATTGAAAAGATATTTTGCACCTATTTTTCCAGGTCCATGACTTCATGAGGTGCAGAGTAATGGATAACCAAAAGCATAAGCGTTTAGAATCACTCAGTGCATTTGTTGACTGGCATGTTTAGTGCCTTTTATTGTGTAAGAACAAGGATTATTCAAATCTGGTTGGCGCAAGGCTACTTGTGAAGTAAGATGCTATTTATTGCACACAAAGTTGGCACAGCCTGGATACTTTTGCTTTGTCAGAGTTTATTCCTATTTGTGATGCTGTGTATACGAAAGGTGACCATTTTGTACATAGTATGTCATGTAAGTTATCAATGCAAAAGTTATGACAGTATGATTATCCTGTTTATATGCATGTATCATCTTTGTATCTAAAGATATGAATATTGGCTATTTATTTGTATCTTAAACATGTATTGTATTCCTGGGTGACATTCCCCAGATTTTCATCAGGACTAGACAGCTATGTGCTTATGGTTCATTAAGGACACTCCACTCTCAGAATGGGCAATTGAAGAATTTCATCCCATCCAGTAGGCCTTTCCTGGGGTGCCTCACACAGCAAGGAGCCAGTTGCGATCCCCTGTGATTCAACAAAACATGTAGAGACATATGATATGCTCATAGAGTCATAGAAAATTAAGGTTGGAAGAGACCTCAGGAGGTCATCTAGTCCAACTCCCTACTCAAAGCAGGACCAACCCCAACTAAATTATCCCAGACAGGGCTTTGTCAAGCCGGGCCTTAAAAACCTCCAAGGATGGAGATTCCACCACCTCCCTAGGTAACCCATTGCAGTGCTTCACCACCCTCCTAGTGAAATAGTGTTTCCTAATATCCAACCTAGACCTCCCCCACATCTGCCACCACTGATAACAGCCTAGCCCCATCCTCTTTGGAACCCCCCTTAAGGTAGCTGAAGGCTGTTATCAAATCCCCCCTCACTCTTCTCTTCTGCAGACTAAATAAGCCCAGTTCCCTCAGCCTCAGTTCGTAAGTCATGTGCCCCAGCCCCCTAATCATTTTCGTTGCCCTCCCCTGCTCTCTTTCCAATTTGTCCACATCCTTTCTGTAGTGCGGGGCCCAAAACTGGATGCAATACTCCAAATGTAGCCTCATCAGTGCCAAATAGAGGGGAATAATCACTTCCCTCAATCTGCTGGCAACGTTCCTACTAATGCAGCCCAGTATGCATTAGCCTTCTTGGCAACAAGGGCACACTGCTGACTCATATCCAGCTTCTCATCCACTGTAATTCCCAGGTCCTTTTCTGCAGAACTGCTGCTTAGCCAGTCGGTCCCCAGCCTGTAGCAGTGCATAGGATTCTTCCATCCTAAGTGCAGCACTCTGTACTTGTCCTTGCTGAACCTCATCAGATTTCTTTTGCCCAATCCTCCAATTTGTCTAGGTCACTCTGGACCCTATCTACCTCTCCCCCCAGCTTAGTGTCATCCGCAAACTGCTGAGGGTGCAATCCATCCCATCATCCAGATCATTAATGAAGAGGTTGAACAAAACTGGCCCAGGACTGACCCCTGCGGCACTCCGTTTGATACCAGCTGCCAACTAGACATCAAGCCATTGATCACTTCCCTTTGAGCCTGACAATCTAGCCAGATTTCTATCCACCATATAGTCCATTCATCCAATCCATACTTTTGTAGCTTGCTGGCAAGAATACTGTGGGAGAATGTATCAAAAGCTTTGCTAAAGTCAAGAAATATCATGTCCACCGCTTTCCCCTTATCCACAGAGCCAGTTATCTCATTATAGAAGGCCCTTATATATAACTTGCCCTTGTTGAATCCATGTAACACTGGACTCCATCTTGGCCAGTATCTTTCCATACACAGGGGCTGTGGTCTGTGTTTGGGACAGAAAGTTTCCATGTACATGGAAAAGACTATGAAAGAGACAGGAGACAACTCCATTTTGCCTCTTTTCTGCTCTAATTCTCTGGACTGTGGATTTACAACTAAAAGGAGCATTGTGAATTATGGACTGAGGACCTTCCAGTCTTTTGGAAGTTACCAGAGGGACTTTTGCAAGTATGTAATCTATTAATAAATCTTTAGTTAGTTTACTAAGGGTTGGTGACAGTGTGATATTTGGGTAATGCATATTGACCTGGAGTAAGTATCTGATCCTTTGGGATTAGGGAAAAAAAAAAAAAAACGCACATATGGTGAATTCAATTTTTAATCACCCCCTCACTATAACAGAACTCTTTGTCTAGATGGGAACCGAGGGCTGGATGGCCTACAGGGGATTGTGTTTGGCTTCTCGATAACCAGTGTGTTACTGCAGAAGCACATGTTACTGGCTTGGTGAATCTAATTATAGGAGCAAACCACCAGTTTTGGGTGGATTGTCTATCTTAATTCTTGCTCCACATTGCCATTTATTGAATTATTTGATTAATTAAAATATGGTCAGAGTAGCAAAGTTGACAGTCATCTCTGAAGATCTCAGCGCTATTTTTTCCCTGCAGCTTTTTGGTACATATTAACTAACAAGGGAAAAGGAGTTGTGCTGTTTTTACAGCACCAGGTTCATATACAGTAGCTCAACAATTGATATGATGAGCCTGATTAGAAACAGACCCTAAGAGCGTGAGTGTTAATTCTTCAGTTACATGGCAGAAAGGGAAGCCAGAACACATACTTTCCTCATGCCTCTCCCATATGGAGAGCATCACCACCTGAACAGGATTTATGATTTCAGCTAACCAATGGATTGATTGCTTGCATAACACACTTGGAAAGCCAGTCTCATTAAAAAGCTACCAGCATTCAACATATGTTACAATAACACAGATGTTCTTCAGGGCTGACAAAGATTTAAGAGACTGAAAAATCTCTCATTGAAATTTTCTACAGCATTAAAATTTGAGAGCGGATGAGCTAGATCTAAGACCACTGAAGTGATGCAGGCTTCACTGCTATTTCTCACAGCTCCTGGAAGTGTAAAGAACAGTAACTGACTCTTCCCTAACTCAGGTTGGGCCCAGTGTGCTATATTTCCCGGAGGGAGTTGGTTATTCAGATGCCCATTTTTAATTTTACCTTAAGTAGTATCTGTAGAGTTGTGTCCCATTCAGGTTGTTTTTTTAATGCCACAAGAATTGAAGTATCCATTTTTGTATTAGATAGAATTTTGTCCTGCTGCTGTCAGAAAGAGCCCCTGGCACACACACTGATCAGCTGGGGCTCATAAAGCTAGAAGAAATAAATACACCCCTTCTCTTCCATATACCAAGGGTATTGGGGTTAGGGTTAAGATACGTGGACATGTATTTTATGGAGTTATGTCATGTCTTTAATAAATTGAAGACTAGATGATTCTAAAAATCAATTTGCATCCGAAAGCAAACACAATTTTTTTTATTTAAATACATACAATAGAATGTAAACCCAGGATCTTCTTTGATAAAGAAATGCTAGAGTTTGTGTATAAATGTTTGCTCTCATGTATCTATCAGATCAGAAAGAGTTATTGAGATCACTGCTGAACAATAGAATCTCCTACAGAGACCTAAATGAAGTTAACATTAAGCTCTTATGTGGAATGTATTTTTCCCCTTCCCCACAGGGTGGTTTAAGCCTCCTCCCATTTCTCTCTCAGGTGCTTGGTATCACCAATATTTAGAACAGCCTCACCCCAGGCCTCAAATGATATGGATCTGTCCCTCTGCCTTGCCAACCATATTCACAAAGGGCGTAGGTGGTGTGGCGTCAGGATATGCTTCTACAGGCACAACATTCTGAAGAATTGGAGCAGGTTGCACAGCTGGGACTGAGGGACAGTGAAAAAAATTGGCAGCATGTGACCTCCAGAAGAAGAAAGAGGAACGTCCATGTACCAGCAATGGAGATATAGGTGAGCAACCGTTTTCATGTTCTCTCCACAGGTACTAATGCGGAGAGTGGAGTAGAGGATACATCTGAGGGAAGGGAGCAGAAGGAGACTCCACCGATTGGAAGGCATGAGATGCACTGTCCTAGGGATGGGGGTTCCACGATCACCGCTCCCAAGAGAAGGAGGAGGGGGGTGGTGGTCGGGGACTCCCTCCTCAGGGGAATGAGTCATCTATCTGCCGCCCTGAGCGAGAAAACCGAGAGGTCTGCTGCTTGCCAGGATTCACGATGTGACGGAGAGACTGCCGAGACTCATCAAGCCCTTGGATCGCTACCCCTTCCTGCTTCTCCATGTGGGCACCAATGATACTGCCAAGAATGACCTTGAGCAGATCACTGCAGACTACGTGGCTCTGGGAAAAAGGATAAAGGAGTTTGAGGCGCAAGTGGTGTTCTCGTCCATCCTCCCTGTGCAGGGAAAAGGCCTGGGTAGAGACCATCGAATTGTGGAAGTCAACAAATGGCTATGCAGGTGGTGTCGGAGAGAAGGCTTTGGATTCTTAGACCATGGGATGATGTTCCAAGAAGGAGGAATGCTAGGCAGAGACGGGCTCCACCTAACAAAGAGAGGGAAGAACATTTTCACAAGCAGGTTGGCTAACCTAGTGAGGAGGGCTTTAAACTAGGTTCACTGGGGGAAGGAGACCAAAGCCCTGAGGTAAATGGGGAAATGGGATACCGGGAGGAAGCACGAGCAGGAGAGTGCAAGAAGGGAGGACTTCTGTCTCAGACTGAGAAAGCAGGACAATCAGCGAGTTATCTGAAGTGCCTATACACAAATGCAAGAAGCCTGGGAAACAAGCAGGGAGAACTGGAAGTCCTGGCACAGTCAAGAAACTATGATGTCATTGGAATAACAGAGACTTGGTGGGATAACTCACATGACTGGAGTACTGTCATGGATGGATATAAACTGTTCAGGAAGGACAGGCAGGTCAGAAAAGGTGGGGGACTTGCATTGTATGTAAGAGAGGAGTATGACTGCTCAGAGCTCCAGTATGAAACTGCAGAAAAACCTGAGAGTCTCTGGATTAAGTTTAGAAGTGTGAGCAACAAGGGTGATGTCGGGGTGGGAGTCTGCTATAGACCACCAGACCAGGGGGATGAGGTGGACGAGGCTTTCTTCTGGCAACTAGCAGCAGTTACTAGATCGCAGGCCCTGGTTCTCATGGGAGACTTTAAGTCACCCTGATATCTGCTGGGAGAGCAATACAGCGGTGCACAGACAATCCAGGAAGTTTTTGGAAAGTGTAGGGGACAATTTCCTGGTGCAAGTACTGGAGGAACCAACTAGGGGCAGAGCTCTTCTAGACCTGCTGCTCACAAATGGGGGAGAATTAATAGGGGAAGCAAAAGTGGATGGGAACCTGGGAGGCAGTGACCATGAGATGGTCAAGTTCAGGATCCTGACACAAGGAAGAAAGAAGAGCAGCAAAATATGGACCCTGGACCTCAGAAAAGCAGACTTTGACTCCCTCAGGGAATTGATGGGCAGGATCCCCTGGGAGAATAATATGAGAGGGAAAGGAGTCCAGGAGAGCTGGCTATATTTTAAAGAATCCTTATTGAGGTTGCAAGAAAAAACCATCCCGATGTGTAGAAAGAACAGTAAATATGGCAGGCGACCAGCTTGGCTAAACGGTGAAATCCTTGCTGATCTTAAAAGCAAAAAAAGAAGCTTACAAGAAGTGGAAGATTGGACAAATGACCAGGGAGGAGTATAAAAATATTTCTCAGGCATGCAGGAGTGAAATCAGGAAGGCTAAATCACACTTGGAGTTGCAGCTAGCAAGAGATGTTAAGAGTAACAAGAAGGGTTTCTTCAGGTATGCTAGCAACAAGAAGAAAGTCAAGGAAAGTGCGGGCCCCTTACTGAATGAGGGAGGCAACCTAGTGACAGAGGATGTGGAAAAAGCTAACGTACTCAATGATTTTTTTGCCTCTGTCTTCATGAACAAGGTCAGCTCCCAGACTGCTGCACTGGGCAGCACAGTATGGGGAGAAGGTGGCCAGCTCTCTGTGGAGAAAGAAGTGGTTCATGACTATTTAGAAAAACTGGACGAGCACAAGTCTATGGGGCCGGATGCGCTGCATCCGAGGGTGCTAAAGGAGTTGGCGGATGTGATTGCAGAGCCATTGACCATTATCTTTGAAAACTCATGGCGATCGGGGGAGGTCCCGGATGACTGGAAAAAGGCTAATGTAGTGCCCATCTTTAAAAAAAGGGAAGAAGGAGGATCCGGGGAACGACAGGCCAGTCAGCCTCACCTCAGTCCCTGGAAAAATCATGGAACAGGTCCTCAAGGAATCAATTCTGAAGCACTTAGAGGAGAGGAAAGTGATCAGAAACAGTCAGCATGGATTCACCAAGGGCAAGTCATGCCTGACTAACCTAATTGCCTTCTATAAGGAGATAACTGGGTCTGTGGATGAGGGGAAAGCAGTGGACGTGTTATTCTTTGACTTTAGCAAAGCTTTTGATACGGTCTCCCACAGTATTCTTGACGGCAAGTTAAAGGAGTATAGGCTGGATGAATGGACTATAAGGTGGATAGAAAACTGGCTAGATTGTTAGGCTCAATTGGTAGTGATCAATGGCTCTATGTCTAGTTGGCAGCCGGTTTCAAGTGGAATGCCCCAAGGGTTGGTCCTGGGGCCGGTTTTGTTCAATATCTTCATTAATGATCTGGAGGATGGTGTGGACTGCACTCTCAGCAAGTTTGCAGATGACACTAAACTGGGATGAGTGGTAGATACGCTGGAGGGTAGGGATAGGATACAGAGGGACCTAGACAAATTAGAGGATTGGGCCAAAAGAAACCTGATGAGGTTCAAGAAGGACAAGTGCAGAGTCCTGCACTTAAGACGGAAGAATCCCATTCACTGTTACAGACTAGGGACCGAGTGGCTAGGCAGTAGTTCTGCAGAAAAGGACCTAGGGGTTACAGTGGATGAGAAGCTGGATGAGTCAACAGTGTGCCCTTGTTGCCAAGAAGGCTAACGGCATTTTGGCCTGTATAAGTAGGGGCATTGCCAGCAGATCGAGGGACGTGATCGTTCCCCTCTATTCGACATTTGTGAGGCCTCACCTGGAGTACTGTGTCCAGTTTTGGGCCCCATATTACAAGAAGAATGTGGAAAAATTGGAAAGAGTCCAGCAGAAGGCAACAAAAATGATTAGGGGGCTGGAGTACATGAGTTATGAGGAGAGGCTGAGGGAACTGGCATTGTTTAGTCTGCAGAAGAGAAGAATGGGGGAGGGGGGGATTTGATAGCTGCTTTCAACTACCTGAAAGGGGGTTCCAAAGAGGATGGATCTAGACTGTTCTCAGTGGTACCAAATGGCAGAAGAAGGAGTAATGGTCTCAAGTTGCAGTGGGGGAGGTTTAGGTTGGATATTAGGAAAAACTTTTTCACTAGTTGGGTGGTGAAGCACTGGAATGTGTTACCAAGGGAGGAGGTGGAATCTCCTTCCTTAGAGGTTTTTAAGGTCAGGCTTGACAAAGCCGTGGCTGGGATGATTTAGTTGGGATTAGGTCCTGCTTTGAGCAGAAGGTTGGACTAGATGACCTCCTGAGGTCCCTTCCAACCCTGATATTCTATGCTGTGCATTGCAAGAGCAAATATTTAGGAGTCTATAGGGAGTAAGGGGGAAGAGGCACACAAATAAACCAACTACACACTACTGGAAGTCAAGAAGCCAAACTTCACAGAATCCAAGCCAGAAGGAACCATTGCACTCATCTAGTCTGGCCTTCCATATGACACAGAATTTCACTGTAATAACTCCAAGAGAAAAAAAATACCATCTTGATTTAAAGATTGCCACTGATGTAGAATCCACCATGACTCTTGATAAGTTGTTCCAAGTGTTAATTACTCCCACTGTTAAAAATGTATACCTCATTTCTAGTCTGAATGGGTCTAGGTTCAACTTTCAGACATTGGATTTTGTTACACCTTTCCCTGAAGAGCCCCTTATTAAATATTATTCCCAATTAGGTACTTTTAGACTAAATAGGGTGACCAGACGTCCCAATAAAATCGAGACTGTCCCGATTTTTAGGCATTTGTCCTGCGTCCCGACCGAAGTTTGGTCGGGACGCAATTTGTCCCGATATTTCACACTCCTGTTTTTTGTTTGTTTTGTTCCGCTGACGGGACTCTGCTCCTCGCCTCCACCCCCCGCTGGCGAGACTCAGGGACTCTGGTATTTTTCCCCTCTCTCTCTGCCGGCAGGACTCCGGGACTCCGTTTTTGTTTTTTCCTTTGCTCCGCCGGCAGGAAACACGCCCCCCCCCCCCATGTGTCCCGATATTTTCTTCATCCCATCTGGTCACCCTAAGACTAAACCTTTGGTTTTTTTAAGCTAAATAGACTCAAGAAGCTCAATCTATCATTATAAGGCATGTTTTCTAATCCTTTAATCATTCTTATGGCTCTTCTCAGGTGACTGGGATGTGGCAGTCATGCCTAATACTTAGACCAGGATTCAGTAGCAATGAATTGAAGCCCAGGGTCATATCAGGTTACCTGGACGGAGGCAAGGAAAGGCTGAGCTGGCTCAGGTCAGAGGCAAGAGAAGGACTGGAACAAGGCATAAATAAGACAGGTTCAGGAACTATCACAGCAACAGGTGAATATTTTATGGCCAGTGAATTGCTGCTGTTGTGTATAAGAGCAAGCCGGATCACTTCTTTAGCCAAATCAGGCAGAGCATTCCATCAGGCTGTCTAGTTGATGCAACTCAGCTGTACTTATTAGGTTGTCAGACTGAGGAGGTGCAGCTGCAGGGCCTTTTGCTTGACTGACCTTCTCTCAACTCTCTCCAATTTATCAACAGGCTTCCTAAATTGTGGACACCAGAACTGAACACAGTATTTCAGTAGCAGTTATACCAGTGCCTAGAACAGAGGTAAAATAACCTCTCTATTCCTGATGAACCCTACATTTTCTTTTGAAGGGGGTCCAGTAAGGCAGTGGGGGATTTATGGGAGTGATGTGAGACTGACTCAGTGTCCCTTTATGAATATTTGTCAAGAGTTAACACAAGATAATTAGTCAAGCACTGCTTTTTGTTTGTTGCAGGTCCAGGGCTGTTGAATAAATAGGAATTAGTCTTCAATTAGACATAAATTTTAATTGGATATTGGAAACTAGTGAATGTTGAGTTAGATGAATAGATAAGGGTTTCCAAGGGAATCAATGGATAGAAGAAAGTTGTTTAATGTGAAGTATTACAAAATTACAGCTGGTTCAGCTGATTATGGGATGTAATGCACAAGGCAGTATTGCTAAGATTACTTCCAGAGGACAGGCTGTAAGAGTTGAAAACTACACTGGATGGTTCCTGCAGAGTGAGCCAGGGACAGGAGAGATGCGGGGAGACTTCCCCTACTCCTTGTGCTACCTTCTCCTTGTTTCCTCACCATTACTGCTCCCTTTTAACATGGCAGGCAGCACTTAGCTACCCAAGGAGGATTCTTGGTTCTTACAGCGAGTTGATGCTCCTCAAAACAGAGGCAACTTGTAATTCATAAGGAACAATAGAAACAACTTCCTGTTCTTGGGCAGTGATAGTTTAAATAATTAGTGTTATACTTGTACCACTGCTCCCCATTGGATGAGGTTAGAACCTGCTCGAGCAGGTGGCAGTCTTCTAATCTTTGAAGAGTTTGCACCCTGGTGCTCTGTAGATACACAAATAGTTGGGAGAGCATGACAGGCCTGCACAGCAGAGGAATGCAAATACAAGCCCTGCTATGCTCTCTCTACAACTCTGAGGGCACAAGGCACCCAGAGGGACCAGGCAGAAGGGTGCAGCCTTCAATATATCAGGCAGCAAAACTTGCTGGGTGCCATGTGGGGGAGGAGGGGGGGAGGCTACACATCATGAAGAGGCGTAGCAGCAGGCATCCTCCTCCTGTAGTGACACAAAGCTGTTCCTTGCAGCACGAGCAAACCCATGTTAATAGAATGATTTAGGCCCAGATCCACAATGGTAATTAGGCACCTAAGTCCCAGTTTTAGGCTCCATTGCAATCCACAAATCCCGCACTTAGTTGGGCCTTTCCTGTAGGCACCTATTAAAGATCCCTAACTGTTTGCCTCCCCGCATGTGCACTGCTGCCTCACTCAAAGCACCCAGGTACCTAACTCCTGCCTAAGCCCCAATGCAATCCATGAACTGTGGCCAATAGGCAGAGGAGCACTTACATTATCTGTGGGGCCCCAGTCTGGTAGGCATGCTCAGAGGTTGTCTGCTATGTCAGATCCTATTCAGAATCTGACAGCTAGAGGAGGAGATACTGGGCTGCAAGCTATAAGGTGAGTACTCAACTGTGAGAGACCCACATTCAAGTCCCACACCTTTCTTCTCTTCAGGAAGAGCGGGGAGACCCTTGTTCATATTGTCCCAGGAATGTGCTCTAACTGCTGAGTTACAGGATATTTTCATGTGGGTCTCCCTCAGTCTGTTGAAGCTGTTCCAATGTGGAGTAATATTAGAGTAATTACAGCAGGTGTGGTGGGTGCCCTAACCACTAGGCTATAGAGTCACTCTCTCCTCTGAGGATTAAGTAGTTATACACAGTGGGGAAAAGTTTAACAGGAGGAAATTAGGATGCCCTGCATCAGAATGCCATAGCTCAGTGGGCAGGGTACTCAACATTGTGGGAGACCGCTGTTCAAATCCTGTCACACTCAGGCAGAGGTGGGGAATTGAACTCGTGTCTCCCACAGCCCAAGTTCGTATCCAGCTTCCAGCACCGATTCCTCTTGCTATTTTGCAGGGAGTAAGGAAGGCACATAGTTTGTTCTACAACAAACAGTTTAGCTGCTTAAGCCACCTGACTCCAGGGAGGGGTTCCAGTTATGGACTACTAGCAGAGATGTGCCTCCCTGCAGCCTGGACTTGGGGTGTTGTATCCTAAGCCCTGCTCACTCATTGACAGATCCCTGCCTAGCATGCTGGCTTTTGTTAATTGTACTCTAAGGTGTCTACCTCTCCAATTCAGTGGGTAGGGAGCCTAAGCACCTAACTGAGGTTTTGTGGATTACAGTGTTACAGGAAGTTTTAGGTGCCTAAAAGTTGGGTGTTGCGACACTCAGCATCGCAATTTCTTTTTGTCCCTTTGTGGATGCAGGCCTTATGAATCCTGCACTTTCAGAATCAATTTTATTTGAAGTATTTTAATTTTACAATGTTAAATTATATCATGAAGATAAAAATCTAGCATTTATTGCCTAATTAGATCATGCACAATTAGTTTGTGATGATATATGAATCAGCAATGCCTTTAACAAGCTATTCCCCCTTCTACAAGATTCTACTAGGAGTCTTATAAGCTAAAAGGAACCAAAAAATATATTGCATCCGAAGAAGTGAGGTTTTTACTCACGAAAGTTTATGCACAAATAAATCTGTTAGTCTTTAAGGTGCCACCAGACTCTTTGTTGTTTTTCAAAAATATATTGGAGTGTGTTGCTCTTGCTACACCAAATGCTTCTTATGAGGATGTTTACTAGTCAGGAAACTAAGATTAGAGGTTGTCTCCATCACAAGAGCAAGATAAGCTGATCAATTTGAGTTTAAGATCTACAAGAGAGCTCCCTATATGACAGGCAAGATAAATGGAAAATGAAACACCTAATGAGGCACAAGGATAAGCTTCTCCGACTGTTTGAGAAACCACAAGTCAATGTGATTTTCTTAATTAAGGTTATGTGATCATGTTTGTGTGTTGGTGATATATATAAAACTTGGTACTATTTTAATAGTTGCCATGTCTGGCATTTAAACTCTACTAGAATTCAGTTAAGAACAGCAGTTTATTGTAACGAGTCAGCATTCCCTTCTCTTACCTCAAAGAGAAGAATTAAAGTTGTTTCTAATCCAAGAAATATATCTAATCAGATGCATATCTGCTGGCTTAATGACTAGGTTTAGTGGTGGGGGCAGGGAGACAAAGTTCATTCTCGCTCTCTCTCTCCCTCCCCGCCCCCCCCCCCCCCCCCCCCCCCAATCCCGGAAGCCTAGACTATGAAAAGTTCAGCTCATACTTTCCAAAGCAGGTGTCAAAAACTTGGATCCCAAACCATATTTACACACCCAAATAAGTGGCCTGATTCTGAAAAGGGCAGAACCTCAATGGGAACTGCTGGGTGCTCACCGCACTTGACGATCAGGCCATTTCATTTAGATGAATAAACAGGAGTAAAGCTCTTTCAAAAATGTGGCCTTTAGGAGCCTCACATTAGGCCCTGATCTTTGGGAATATTTACCCTCCTCTGAGGAAACCACTACCATGCTTATTTAAGATTGTTGTTCTATAACAAAAGTGATATTATTCTTTCAATCCAATTATCTTGATAGATTAAATACAATACTTCAATCATGGTCAGGACAGATGTAGAGTTGCCCCCAACAGAATTTGGGAGATAATTTTAGCTTATGTAGAAATTCATGGATTCAGTGTTTTTCAAAGATGTTAAATAAGGACTTAGAAATCAAATCACTAAATGTAAACTGTAGCTGAGTTTTATCACCAAGTAATGTTTCCTTGTTTGAAAAGCTATATCTTTAAATAGCCATTACACGAATACTGACTTTTATAGTTTTCAAGAATTTTGTGGATGATTTACATTCATGACACTGAGTAGACTAAAACAATAGGCCAGATTCTGATCTCATTTACATCAGCTTAATCAGGAGTAGCTTTCCATATTAATAGTCTATAGCACATCACTAATCAATGAATTGTAAATTGTAGTTCATTTTTATATATATGTGGGATTACTTAGCTCATATAAGCGTCCCAGGACTTATAGAATTTTAAGGCCACAATTCTCTGGACAGCTAGAATTACAATGGAAGGGTTGCCTGCAGTAGACTACAACATTCTCTCTTTTCACACATTTAGATAGGAGAAAGAAACAAATTATAGATGACAGTGAGTGAGCAGCTCATCTCAGGTTATTTCTACAATTACAGAAAAAAGCTATATTAAATGATCATTAAGGGGAATAACTCATTTGTCCCTCTTGTAATTAAATACTGCATCAAGGTGTATACTTATATGATCACACACTACTTTTTCCACAGGCTCCCTACCACTTTCAGTGCACTGGGTGGACAGCACAGTGCTCAGTTAATAAACTGCTATTCTAATTCTGTCAACCCCATGCCCCCCATTGTTCAACTTGTGGTCAGAGGCCTTATTTACTGCACACTATTCAAACTTGTCTCTGGAAGCAGATCAGTGATTTCCTTATGGATTTTTCTATGTCACTCATCACTATAGCAAAGGCATCGGCAACCTTTGGCACGTGGCCCGCCAGGGTAAGCCCCCTGGTGGGCCGGGCTGGTTTGTTTACCTACCGCATCCGCAGGTTCGGCCGACCACGGCTCCCACTGGCCGAGGTTTGCCGCTCCAGGCCAATGGGGGCTGCAGGAAGCCGCCACCAGGACATCCCTTGGCCCACGCCGCTTCCTGCAGCCCCCCATTGGCCTGGAGCAGCGAACCACGGCCAGTGGGAGCTGCGATCGGCCGAACCTGTGGACTCGGCAGGTAAACAAACCAGTCTGGCCCACCAGGGGGCTTACCCTGGCGGGCCACGTGCCAAAGGTTGCCGATCCCTGCATAGTATCTGAGTGCTTCAGACACCCTGTGACATGAAGGAGTGGTATTCCCATTTCATAGACAAGGCACAAAGAGTAAGGTCAGTATTCAATAGTTTTGGGTGCCCAATTTGAGATTTTCATGACCCGTTCTTCAGAATACGTACTATTATATAGCACTTCCTATGTTCAAAGCAGCCTCTATTGACTTCAGCTGCAGTAATGAGTGCTCAGCACTTCTGAAAAATCAGACCCATAGATCTAAAACCAGGCATCCAGAAAGAGAGGAACACACAATTTGTGGCCACCTGTGAAAAATTTTGGTATAAGAAACTTGCCTATCATCACACAAGTTTTCTGTGGCAGAGGGAGCGATGAATCCAGTTATC
The DNA here is from genome assembly GCF_011386835.1 of Chrysemys picta bellii. Lineage (NCBI taxonomy): Eukaryota > Metazoa > Chordata > Testudines > Emydidae > Chrysemys > Chrysemys picta. The sequence goes on along the minus strand of NC_088792.1, from coordinate 219,726,890 downwards.
CAGAGCAGTATCCAACTGCCTTAACCAATACACTATACTCTCTCTCCTCCCACCCCCACCTTATCATCCCACATCCAACTCTTTCCCCTGCCTCCATGTTGTAGTTAGGCTGCTTCCTTCTCTTCCAATCCGCCTGGGAACCAGCAAAGGCTGACCTGATTGCCCATGAGAGAGTGGCCTTGTTCCCAGATCTTGTGCCCAGCATCACCGCAATTGCAAGGGAGTCCTGCTCAACCACTGCTTCCCTGGATTGGAGCACACTCAGTACAGAGGGAATCTTCAGAGATTTTAGCTACCAAACTCTAACAACTCTGAGCGTGTGCACTTAAAAAAAAAAATAAGAGGGTCTTAACTATTTGGCCAAGTGTGTAGTCTTTCACAAGAACAGGTAAGGCACATTTCTGGTATTAGGACAACCCCTGCTGCCAAATGTCAAGTCCCTGATCTAGACAATGGAGCTGTACAGCTTCTCAGCGAAATGGCTGGCCAAGACAACATTCTCCCCCACCACTCCCCATGTAGTTCTCAGAAACATCTGAGACTAGTTTTGTTGAGATTTCCCAAGAAGATTCCACTGGACATTTCAGCCTGAATGGTTTTAAGGTTAGTATTTGTAGGAATGTGTTCCTCACTAATCACAAGCCTTGAAGAACGGCAAACTGTTCCCTTGGCAATGAGGCAGGAGTGACCTTGTTCTAGCGCCTATGTTTGGGAAACTTATTTGGCTGATTTGATTGTTCCCTCGCAGCTGGCATTCACGCGCTCAAGAGATGGGTTCGTTATCTTATGTGCATGTATACTGCCTGGCTTTTCTATGCGCAAGATTTGTACCAATGAGAAGGGTTGTAAGCAGGGAAGTGTAAAGAATAAAAGCCCCAGGAAAAGTTCCTGGAGGTAGAGGGGCTTTTCGGCTACCACAGACCTGGTGTTCTGTTTCCTTTCCTGCGTCGTCACCACAGCTGGTGACCCCGACGTGATAACCCCCTACTCACCGGCTGGATATGCCGAGCGCGCCCGCGGCTGTTTGCCGCCCCTTATTCGTGAGTATGGGGGTCGAACTTTCCAGTGCCCAGAAGGAGCACACAAGAGAGTTCAAGATTACACGGCAGCGATCATGCATCGTTGTCCCGGTCGCTCATATTGAGGACCCCCTAAGGGAAATAGACCGCCAGTGCCCCTGGTATCCGGACTGCAGGTCGGTATGGCTTCTTGACTGGAAAACAGGTTGGAAACTTTGAGGGCATAGAGGAAGGAAAGGAGTAAGTAATTATAGGCATGGGGATTTCAAATCCCCAGGATGATAATTAGAATGGTAAAATGTGTATGAGACAGAGTTTTTGTACCAAGGTGCAAAGCTCTCCTTTATTCTGCAGAATAAAGCAACTCCTCCTTATCCCTGTCTGGCTGTTATTGGCTCTCAGCTAGGTGGACCCGATATTTCGGTAACAGTTTCTGGCGACTCCGCCGGGACTCTCCTGGCTCGGACATTGGACTCCGGACGGCTGCGGCGAACTGGGAACGGCGCCAACGGGGTGTTTCGCCCCTTTTCTCTGCTTCACCGCAGCCCCTGGGGTTCGTGCTCCGATAAGGTGAGTCCTAATAGGATAAGGAGACACTCTCTGGTAAAACCCTCTAAGGATAGCTCTTTGAATTATATGTTAAGTAAATGGCCTTTACCCGGTGTTCAAAAAGAAATAGTTACACCTTGTGTAGAAATTGATGTGGCTAGTGTTGTGGAAATTGAATTGTGGAGAACATGTGCAGTATATATTGTAGTAGAGGTATAAGAAATGCAAACCTACCAATATAGGTTGTGTTGTCTTGTTCAGATCACTGTGTGTTTGAAAGCAGGAGTTAGAAGTAAAAGGCAATCAAAAGTCCGGGAAAGTTAATTGTGTCCCTTTTTAAGTAAGAATCTTTAAGCCGTGGATAGCTTTGGATCTGGAAGCAAGCCAGAAAGCATCTGTATTAATGCAATTTTCTAACTAATAAGGTAGTAGCCACTGAAACCTGGGCTGCATATGAAACAAATACAAGGAAATATGTGGTGATTCCTCTGTTTTGCCTAAAATCAACAAGAGTATGTGTATATAAAGAAAATATTTTAAGTAATGACTGACTGCCCAGAAGGGGTAGACCTCAGTTCTTTTGTCTTTCAGATCATCAGAGAAAACGGATGCCAGCTGAATAGAATTCGATGTACCATGCATTTACTGGTACAATAGGAATTATTTTTGTGTTCTTTGTCCTGTCTTGTGATGTTTGTCTTGTGGCCAGAATTGTTGGATTAATATTTTCATAGGACAGTCTAGTTCAAATTTAAATAGAAGGATTAAATCAAAAAGCAGATACTTTTTTTATTCAACTTGAAATACAAAGTGTTTGGATAAATCACTTTGTGTTTCATGTGATATACTAAAGTCTAATATATTTGCTTAAGTAAGAAAAAGAAGCTTCATTGGCCAGATTTTTTAATTGAAAAATTTTAACAACAATTTGCATACCAACAGTCTTTGGAAACAAGGACATGGAAGGTTAACCCACTCCCCATATTGCCCATGGGATCCTTCTGGCTACCTCAGATTTCTAGCCAGAGAGCTGGGGAGGGAGGAAAGCGATTAGACACCTGAGGTTGTACCGAGTGAACTCCTCAAAAGTGGGTGTGCTTGTCCCGGTTTGTTGCTCCAAAGCTCTGTAATATAGTTATTTTACTGGAAGAGTGTACATGGCATACATTGAATAATAAGACTAATGTACTGTATAATGGCAATGTGTATGCGTTCATTGTTGGAAAAAAGTGTATAAGTGAAGAGTGAAAGTTTCCTTTGTAGGTTAAAAGAAGCCGAGAAAGGGAGAAGAGGAAAAAGCACGGAATGAGTTAACTGAGGAAAAAATAGCTAGCAAGCTCAGTCCAAAGATCAGACCTGGCTGACAGCCACGAAAAGGGGGGGCCTGAATGTGCCCAAGCAACTGAGATTTGTAAAACAATGCCAGGCACTAATGAAATGTGTTAGGTTTTTTTCTCACAGATAAAAGAAGTGCTACCCAAAGACCCTAGCAGCCCTGCCGTTTATTGAAACAAGGAAACTGAGTCTATGTAAAGTCCATCAACGAAAGACTGCTTTGGCTCCACACTGGAAAGGCCCTTTCCAAGTCCTGTTAACCACCAACACTGCTGTGAAGTGCCAAGGACTGCCCACCTGGACCCATGCTTCTCACTGCAAAAAGACCCCTCCACCTGGAGAGGATTCTCCAGCTGCTAATCAGCCTATTTCTCCTGCTAGCTCTGCTGTGCCTCCTGGACAGCAGGGAAAGAGAACAAGGTGAAGTGCTAGTAACCTCTCCCTTGTCCACTGACAGACCTACTGTTGCTTTGAATTTTTCTAGAAGAAGCAAAACCATTACAGGGTGATGTGCTAGTAACCTCTCCCCTACATGATGCTAAACCACACTGTTTCAGGAAAAGAGAAGAAGGAACACTTGCTTAATTGAAACCATAAAGTCCAGGAATTCCTGACTACAAAAGACATTAAGAACTGACCCTGGTGAAGAAACAAAGAATTATACCCTGGCAGAAAGAAACTTGTGGGACCCATGCTTGGGAACGTGGTATTGATTAGATTTTAAGGTTTATTTTACAGGCTGCGCCCTGTGTTTTGGATAAGTCCTTCAGCATGTATTGCCCTCCCTAATTGGATTTTAAATGATAAGTACCAAAGGCACCTTGTTGCCATTGCCCCTGCTATCTTCTTTATTACACTATTACCCCTGTAACACATCCAAATACAGACAATAACCCAGAAGTTGCTGACAGAGATGGTATTGAATATCACTGAGGCTGGGAAGGCATTGCAGTGGGATCTAGCATGTTCAGACATTCAGGATTTCCGGAATGACTAGCTAATGGCCATTCGAAATGATCTAGAGCATCAGGCTTGGCCCACTGCCCTTACAGACACATCAGGAGTACCATCTGATCTGTGGCATGAAGACATACTTGGAGACTTTCTGGGTGGAAGTGCGGACGTTCTCAACGCTCCTTCCAAGCATATGGACCGGTTGAGGGGGTGTGGGCTCCCACATACCGAATCCTGCCGGGTCCATAGGGAGGATGCATGTGGGATTGGGTAATTCACCAAGACATCTGGGAAATTAGACTACCTGGTATGCCCAATTGATTTTAGTAAGTGCTCCGGAGACTACATCTGACATTTGGATGGGGTTAGGGAGTCAATGGACATTTTGGCCATTAGAACCCCCACAGCTTCAGTATATATGTAAACTGAAGCCAGGAGAAGTTGTCACTGTTTATGACTACGTTTGCTGGAAGGGTAGTGGACAAGGAACTACCCTGACAGGACACTTACTCTTTTAAGCTAATGATAGCTGTGTGTACGTTAAAGCCTCCACATTGCAAGACATACATTTTAATCTCATTACCACTGCAGGCAATCATATTATTTACTGGCCTGCAGATAGAGTTTTTCAAGTAGCCCTTAGGTTCCAGATACTTTTTAATTGGACTAGTTTAGTACCTGATAGATTTCAGAATTTGTTTTCACTGTTGCCAGAGATTCAGAAAATCTCTGAAGTACAAGGGCAAATTCACATGCTTTATAATATATATTAAGTTGAAAAGTATGCTTTCCAGACAGCTTATAGAGTATCCATTTTATGTACTAAGTAGGATGTATTGTGCTTTATGATTAAGATTGTACAACAGCCCCATTATATTATTGTTATGGGAATGTTATTGCTTGTGTTGCTATTAGTTAGCTTAGGATTATGTTATCATTGTTGTAAAAGACGTAATAGTAATACCTTTTATGTTTATGCTAATCATGCATTGTCATTACATCCAATCAGAACCCCTAAGATTGAAGCATCTGATGTAGAATTTGAGGTCCAGGGCTTAATGCAAATAGAGATTTAAGAATGTTTGTTGTACTAGAAGTAAAAAAAGGGGGGGGGGTCGTGGAAGCAGAGAAAGAACTGTCAGAAAAGAACTGCAATGCATGACAGTTTGTTAGCAAGAGTCAGGCTAACTGTAACCCTGATAACGCGAGATTTGTAGAAGCAAGGATTGTGTGAGGCGGGTGAGAAAGTACTGTGTGAGAAGTTATTGTGACCTTGTGTAGATATGGTCTAGAAAATATTGTATGTTGGCAAGAGTCAAAACAAGTAAGGAATTAAGATATCAAGATGGCCTATGTATAACAAAATGCAGCTGTCCCTCATTATTTCTGTAATGAAAAGTATAAATGCAAGGTCTGTTAAGTACCTGCCTTGTTCCTGTTTGCAAACCACTCAATTTGCAATAATAGAGTATTGATTAGGTATAGCTTTATACCCCCTTTGTAGCAAATTATGCCAATAATACTTGTGCCAAAGTAGTTAATTGTTTTATTTACAAACCCCGTGGGGGTGTTTGGCAATTGGTCAAGCCTTATGGGATTGGCGTTTTGCTTTGCTGTTTTGCTTAGTGTATACCCAATCTAGTGGCATTGTGTATGCTACCCTGCGAGAGTGTTTTGTTTAAACACTGCATCTATAAAATAAAATAGGAGGGGATGTAGGAATGTGTTCCTCACTAATCACAAGCCTTGAAGAACGGCAAACTGTTCCCTTGGCAATGAGGCAGGAGTGACCTTGTTCTAGCGCCTATGTTTGGGAAACTTATTTGGCTGATTTGATTGTTCCCTCGCAGCTGGCATTCACGCGCTCAAGAGATGGGTTCGTTATCTTATGTGCATGTATACTGCCTGGCTTTTCTATGCGCAAGATTTGTACCAATGAGAAGGGTTGTAAGCAGGGAAGTGTAAAGAATAAAAGCCCCAGGAAAAGTTCCTGGAGGTAGAGGGGCTTTTCGGCTACCACAGACCTGGTGTTCTGTTTCCTTTCCTGCGTCGTCACCACAAGTATTATAATAATTATAATACTAAAAGCAACTGAAAACAGCATCTTATAGAAGATGTGTTGGGCAACACTAAGTAGAGGCAGTGGCTCTATTTAGTAAGTGCCTATATAGAAAATATGAGGGGACATTTTTTATTAGGAAGCCCTCCCCCAAGAGTCACCTTCCTTCAAGCACCATTCTTAGAGGTTTGAGGAGGAACAGAAAGGGATCTGCATTACAGACCTGTTTCCCAGATACCTTGCACAATCACTTACACTTCCCCAAAGGGTGTAAAACACTGCCAAATTACACTAGTAGCTCTTTTCACCCCTACATGTGGGTATAAGTGACTGTACAGAACAGGAGAGAATTAGACTTCCTCTATGATTCAGTACATCGTAATGGAGTCCAGGTTCCCCCTCAGAAGAAAGATACCAGAATCCCCCTGTTAATAAAGATATATAGTCCCACTTCCTGAGGTACTAGGTTTTATTTAGGCTGTTAAAAGAACAAGCCAAAAAACATAAGGGTTACCACTGACTTTTTACCTCAGCTCCCAGGTGCAGTGGTTCTTCAACAAACAATAACAGCAGTAAGTTAAGGTACAGCAGACTTCACACATCACAGCTTTAAAAAAAAAAAAAATTGCTATGGGCTCTCTGAGTTGCCCACCTACTCAATGTCAGGACGTTAAATAGCTCCTCCATGACAGGCTAACAAGGCCCACCTGCCAAACAAATCCAGTTGTTTAACTCCTGCTGACCCTAGATAAAATGCTGATGTAGAGGTTGGCAAAGCAAGATTTATTTCCCAGGGCCATTGTGGGGTGGGGGTCCAGAAGCATCCCTCCCCTGAACTCCAAAGGATCAGTATACCTATTCACACACATTTTTAATAAAAAGGAAGAAAAGTCTGACTTTGGTTCTCAGGTTTGTTTGGTAGAAAAAATTTACTCTTCATCTTACCTCATCAATCTAAGCAAAGGGGTTGAAAATGTACTGCAGGCTTTACAGAGGGCTGTGGTACCAGGCCCATCTATTTAGTCCATCATTTAATCACAAAATAGGCATTGTAGGTTCAATCCTCTAACCCCATCCAGCTTTTTCACTTCCTCAGCAGTGTAAAGGATCAGCAAGTTGCCCTACAGGCACACCTGAGGATTCCCTTTGCAGAAGATGATACAGTACAGGGGAGCGCATGGTGGACTGAATGACATTCCTCTTGATCCTCCACAAGCACAGTGATCTCATGGGTGTAATTTAGAACAGCCACAATTACTTTGGGGACTGTTTCAGCCCCTGATGGCTCAGTTGCATACTCTAAGGACTGAGCTCTGTGCTCATAAGTTAAAAATATTCAAGTGTGCAGATGTGCATTAGTTAGCCCAATCACACTTGCAGTTGGACAATTTGACTATAAAACTCAGGCTTACCTTTATGGAAATTTAGCCAGTAATGTTCATCTAATTTGATGTCAGACATGAATGGTTAGGGGACTCAATTTTCATTCTTTTAGAAAAAGGATTATTTCTTAAGCACTATTCTATGTGTTCATGCATATATGTGTGTGTGAAACTTATATCAGCCTAAACCTCCTTTGTTTTGGTAGCAGTCCAAACTTACACTATCAAAAAAACTAGAGTCACTCCAAACATTTGCTTAATGGATGCCTCAAGAGATTCAATTTATACCTCGCTTCCTAACTGCAGCTGTCTCATGCACTTAACTGGCAGGAAAGCTTACTTTGTTTAACTCATGTTTAGACACTGATACATTCATTATATCCACCTTGGTTTCTGCCTATTTCTTTATTGAACTCAGGTGCTGCACATGACCTTGGCGGTGACCTTTTTTTTAGTGTGTGTATAGAAAACTGTTTCTGACACAACCTAGGGTTCATGGAATAAAAATTCTTTCAGAGGGTATTGTGTCTCAAGTGGACCTTCCAAGGTTTTAGTCTACCATGCAGTGTTGATATGGAATAAGTCTGCTTAATCCACGGCATGTGCAGTTAATATGTGTACTTATGGTTAGGCAAATGGTATGTTTCTTTCCTGTGTTCCTTCTCTCTGTTTGTTGTATCCCCCTCAGTATTGCAATCCCTCACTTGTCTCCTCTCCTCTCCTCCCCTCCCCTCTTCTATGGCTATAGCACTTCCCCTGGACCTGGATTCCATTTTGTGCTAGGAAGAAAAGCTCCTCCTCTCAGACTTAGGGTAGGACTGTATTTTGAGCCTTGCTGTGGGCATCATTCTAAACATCTTTTGGGATTGGAAGGATTTTTTCCCCCTCACTGCCAATTGGCCTAGGGGCTATCAAGGTTTTTTTAAACCTTCCCCACAGCAGCCCAGGGACTTGGTGGGTAGGTTTGGTTGTAAAATTCATTTAGCAGCAAATGTGGCAGGTGCCCAGCGCAGGCATTAATTTCACAGGGGATTCAGTTCTCTGATTAACCAGAATTGGAAGGGGATTAGAAGGCACCTACCAAAGAAGGGAAGAGGAAAGGGGTCCTAATGGAAGGAAGGAAACAGCCTCTTCTTCCCCAACTAGTACAAGGGGAGGACAATGGGGTCCCAGAAATGGTAGTGGGATGAGTTGTGGAGTGTCCCCCATCAGGGGGAACAGATTACAGAGGAAAGATGACTTGCACTGGGATGAGTTATTGCCAGATAGTTCCCACCACATTCCTGATGTCTTGTCTTTTTTCTGCCATGGCCAGAACAATGCACCATTCTCCCCTGCCATGGAGTCTATAGACAACCCTCTATGGGGACATAGATCTGAATATGGGGAAGGAAAGGATAGAGCCCAGGAGGTATTTGCATCATGCTCTCTGCCAATCCCATAAATCCCTGCATGCAAAGGATCCCTTTTATGAGAGTTTTCATTGAATGAATTTTAAAACCAAACCTATCTACCAAGTCCCTGGGCTGCTGTAGGGAAGATTTAAAAAAAAAAAAACACCCTATAGCTAATTTTTGAGGCTCGGAGGTGAGGGACGTGATGTCAGAGGTCTGGGACAAAGTAGCAGGATGCCTAACAAAACCTATTCGCTGGGTGGGAAAATCCTACTTTCCCCTCCTCCTCTCCCTCCCCACCATCCCCAGGAACTGAACAAGCTGGTGAAAAATTCAGTAAGTGAATATTGTTGAGCTTTCTTACCCTTCTTCTCCATGGTCTTCTCTAAGGGCTTTTCCACACAAAGGGGGGATCTAACCCAGCATTAGAGGTCATGTTCAGAAAATCATTTATATTTTTTTCTGGCAATAAAAGTTTTAATGGGTCATTAATGGTGACCTTCTTACCAGAGGTTTGTTATTTGATTTAGTTACAATTGCAGATAAATCATGGAAGGTAGAGATGGAAGAAGGAACCTAGACCCATAATCCAGCCAATTCAGTATACGGTGCCCAGTTAGAGGAAATAATAGATATTAATTTAGAAGCCACTATGCAGTACTTGGTGTTACATTTAACAGATAAGTGACAATATTTAAATTCAAGTGTGTTTTCCTTTGTGATCCAAAACAGTCATAGACAAGGGAAGCTTGGTCCTGTTCCCTGAACTCACGTAAACTCATGTCAATTAAGACTGTATTTTGGAGATCTGCGTCTGTGCTGCGTCAGAAACAAGGAAAGTTGTTTCTCAGATGCTTCTGCAGTGGATGGGAATCATTTATAGCACCCATTTCTGTTCAAAGCTGCAACACAAACTTTGTTGCATATTGTTCGGGGCAAGGCCAGGGTGAGAAAAAGTGGGGAGGAGTGTTAAAGGAGAGCAGCACACAGAAATAGACTGCACAGCTGCAGCCACAGCTTGGACAAGCCTGGTGTGTGGCCCTGGGAGATGCACACAAAGAGGTTTTAGGTTGGGTGCTACGTAAAAGAGGTTTGGAGCTCTGAGCAAGGAAACCAGCTTCTGTTGTTTGGTTCCTCCTGTGTTCAGGGAAACAGGGCTTTGTAGGTTCTTTGCCAATAAACAAGATTACATCAAAGATTCTTACCTCCACCATCAATCTCTCCTCCTAATTGGAACAACCTGCAAGATCTCCAATTTTGGCTTAGCTACTCTGGTAAAAAGAGGCAACAGAATCATGACTGATATTTTACCGATAGTTGGAATAGTTGACTACAGTTTGCGAGTGGATCACTAGCACAGGTTTTATCATAAGTTAGGGGTGTTTTTTTCTTCCTTACAGTCTCACTCAACAGCTGGGCTTTAGTTGAGTTTTCATTTGTCAGTTGAATAACATTTTCAACTATAGCCTCTCTCTCACTCTCTCTAGGTATATGTGAATATCTGAGTTATCAATAAAACTGTTTTTATAGGTTAGTAGTTTTCCCTTTGGATTTGTTTTATATGTGTATAACTTAACAACATAACATTTCATGAAGCACAGTCTCCCTTTTTGTAAATCTTTTCCCCCCAAAACCCCCTATCAGGGGAGAGTCCTGCAGAGGTGAAAGTAAGCCAGTACGCCCATGCCAAACTGGACCGGCTTCCGCCGCGGTGATTTAAAGGACCCGGGGCTCCAGCTGCTGCGGGGAGCCCCGAGCCCTTGAAATCCCCGCTAGAACTCCGGCAGCCAGGCTCGGGGGCCCAGTTCTCCTGCCACTGCCGTCAGCCGGAACTGCGGTGGTGATTTAAAGGGCCTGAAGATTCCCGCAGCAGCCAGAGCCTGGGGTCCTTTAATTCACCCCTGAGCCCCGGGGTTCCCAGCCGCCTCTGCAGCTGGTAGCTCTGGGGTGATTTAAAGGCCCTGGGGCTCCCAGCCACAGCCGGAGCCCCAGGGCCTTTAAATCTTGAAAGGCACCGCCTCTTCCGGTTGAGGTCACACCTCCGCTCAGGACTCCAGCGTACCGGTAAATCCTTTAAGTTACTTTCACCCCTGGAGTCCTGATAGAATCTCAGAAGTTGTCATCGCTCAGGTACCTCAGGAAGCTGGTCATTGTATTAAGCAGCATTAATCTGTGGAAAAACCAGGGCTTTTTCACCTACAGGGAAGCCTTCTAGTCACAGAATATCTAAAAGGGTGGCAGTCTTCTGTTATGCCAGTAGCGGCTTTCTCTGTGTGATGATGTCCTTAGATAGAGAGGTGAATGTTTCTGTCCCCTCTTGGTCAGGAAAGTTATTCCCAGATGGAGGGGGGTGAACTGGATTGATTATTGCTTTCTGATAGCACAAAAGCATTTTTATTGAGCCCTACAAAAGCTATTTATAAATGATGACATCCCTAAGAAGAGATTTTGAGTGGATGTTTTTTGTCTCCTTCTCCACAAACAGATTTCTTCTTCGTTGTCTGATATTTCAGTCTCCAGATTGTTTTTCTAAATTGTCATCTAGAAAAGATGCCACCTTTTCAGGGATGGGGATCCAGAAGCAGAAGCAAAAGCTCACTAAGGATTACTAAAACATCCATTAGCTTAAACTGATTGCTGGTTTGTTTGGTTTTGTTTGTTTGTTTTGCTGCAAATTGTTATCTGATAGTGGTTGATTAATTAAAAGTAAAATCTCTCATAACTGATTTTAAACAGAAAGATATACAGAACACGGTATGGTGCATTTTGAAACCATAAAGATAACTTTGAAGAAAAATGGAACTGCTGTTTAAACTTTCAAAAGCAATAACCATTTTCAGTTATAAATCCGAGTTACTCCTTATTCTACCTCTAAACAGCAGGCCATTTATTTGAAAAGATGAGCAGAGCTTTTAGGAATAAATGATACTATAGGTAAGATGTATTTCATATTATTCTATTTCTTTTGTGGCAAGGTTGAGTGTCTTAATGTTCCCAGTCTGAGTTTACTTATGATTATTTGAGTGTACATACAGTTGAAGGTCCCCTGGTGTTTCCATTATAAAGCCTTTTGTTTTGTTTTGTTTTAGAGTAGATACATACTTGTGTCCTTCCTGACCTTCTGGCTTTCTAGCAGACAAGAAATCAAAGATTAGTTCAACCAATAACTGATGACTACTGATCCCTACACAATCAGCTGCCCATGCAGTACAGTGTAATGGAATTTTATTAATAGCTAAAATAATTTAAGTTTTCACTTTCACCAAATTGACCCTTATTTTACGTATTCTAAATTCTCTAAAACTAACAGAAGTCTCCCATGGTCCCTCTTTGACTATCAAGTAAACCACTGTAAAGGCAATCATATTAGGCACAGAAAGAGAGAGTGTCAGATAATTATAGATTTTTAAAATGAGGTGCATGGAAGACCGATACATTTATTGACTAACATTATTAACCGTATTGAGAGAGTCATCACCAGGCAATACAGCTACATGCAGTCTTTTTCGTAGTGTGCGTGCAAGTTTTGACTCTTGGGAAGACATGCTAACTTGTTAGTTTTGCGTTATGCAGGGCTGTGTTTAGAGGCAGCATTGGGAGAGAGGGATCTGTGCAAGCAGGAAGATAGTTATCTCTCTGTCTTAGACATTGCTTAGAGTCAATTCTTGAGAAAGAGGAGTTACGCCCAGGGAGCTGAGCAGTGGTGTTGGATTATTATTACTGGAAAAAGAGATTGTCCTGCATGGTGTTTGACCATCTTATTTCAGGTTTGGTGTATATTTGTAAATAAAGCAAGTCACCAGTAAGAATATACCCAGACTCTACACCACTGATTTCTCCTCCCCTGGAATTCTAACCTCCAACACCCTGGACACCTGCTACTGCTCAACAGAAGAGTAACACTATTGTCACAACAGAACACTAGTGCTAGAAGAAGGGGCACAATGAGATACATATAAGTAAGTGAACAAGGACACTTGGAATGGGTTGGAAAGGGCAAGCACAATAACTTATTTTAAAAATCCAATATTTGAGGAAAAATACAGGAATAATACAATTACCTAAAATTGGGTATTATTTCCTTATTTTATCCCCATTCTTAGTCTACAGGTTTGTAGATACCTCCACATGGTAGCCTATACATTCACACAGCCAGCTTGACCTGATTTTCACATTGGGTAAGACAACTGAATTTTTTTATGCTGGGTACAACACTGAGCTTTTCCATCTATTCACTAATAGGATTTAGGACTTCGGTTTCTAATCCCTGCAAAGATTGATCCAAGACTGAGTCTTAGCCAAGACAGTCTTTCCATTCTCTCCAAGAGTTTCTAGAATCAGCATGCCAAGTTTCCTTGGTAATTGCATACTGTCAGTACAATGTTCTCAGTATGACATCTGTTGATTCAACTTCCCAATGACATTGGGATTTCTTCAGAGAATGTTTAAAAAAAAAAATCTACTCTCCTTGAATATTTTAGCCCTGGGAAAAATGTGTTTGGGAGAGGATTTTACCAGGGATCATTTAAATCACTGGCACAGCACAGGATGACATTCTTTAGATTTCAGAGGTATAGAAGTGTAGATCCTGTGACACAGGCCTGTCCCATCATGTATTTCTGCAATAGCACTAGGAGAGCCAGTGTAGAGACCCTTTTTGTATCATACTCAGAGGGTGCCTTCATGAACTGTACAGGCATTTTAAATGACAGCTGATGAAACCTTACACACCTTACCGTCGTGTATTCTATACATTCCACATACATTACAGAATAAAACCCACTAAGAATATTGTAGAGATTTTTAAAAAAAAGTTATTGGGACAATCTCTCATATTTTTAAATCCGTAAAGACAAAGTCAAATAATTACTAGCAGTTCAACTCCAGAGAGCTTAGCGGGAGCTGTAAAAATCTCTAAAACTGGCCTAAAATTTGTATTTCATACCTAAAAATGCCATGAATTCAAAGTTCAATAGCTTGGACTAGAACCATTGAGAAACTCCCTTTTCCAATTGTATAAAGTTCTACAGGGTTACGAGACACGGGCTTTAAAGCTGTGACATTTACGCATACAGAAATTCTTCTCAGTTGTACACTGAATATTATCTGGTCTGGACCATAGGTGAAGTTGTCATTGTGGGAAAAAAAATCAATATTTGTGGGGAAAATGAATAGAAAGAAAATGGCCTATGGCTACTCAAAGGGGTTTAAAGTCCCAGGGAAATGTCATAGGGCTTATAGGGCAGATGAAGAGGTCAAAGGTTCAACACACATCAATTTATCACATGAATATCATCTCTGCATTTGTGGTGTGGGTGTGTATTCAGCTTGTGTAATGGAAGAATTGCAGTCCCTGCTCTTCTCTGAGCACAAGGACAGCTCCCTCACTCTTCTCCTGGGGGGGGGGGGCAGTATTCTAAAGGCGACACAAAAGTTGAGTGAGACATGGGGTGTATGCTGGATTCAACAGAGGAGCATGTCAGTGTGCATGACATGCATTGCTCTTCCACAAGGCCAGTCTGCCTCCCAGTTCTCTCTCTGGAGCAATAGGACTCTGCACTGGATCTCTCTCTCTTACACACACAACTATTTATATCTGCCCTTCTTTTAGTTCTGTATGGTCATATACAGAATTGTATAATAATTAGTTTTTCTCCAAGAGAATAAATACAAATGCAGTGTTAAAGAACTCCATTGCATTCAGTTGAATTCCGCACAAAAAGAAAGAAGTTGCTGTCCACATGCTTCCTGCACTGTGAGATTTGTCAGTGTGATTAGTCTTGCACATTTTGATAGCACTATCACATTTATACAGTCCGAGGTTTTTCTGTTTCTCTGCTAATAGGGATGAGGAAGCCAGGACACTGACAGTTTTGTGATTGTTTCAAACGGGGATCTGGAGTTAAGGGGTTGGGGGCTCTTAGGCCTACATTGTAACTAACCCCAATAGAGCCACACCAGGAAGTAAGAGGGGTAAAACCCCAATTCCAGCCTTGTACAGGCATGTAAAGGTCACACAAAATTTGTCTTTGTATCCCATGCTGGTGTAGGGGCTGAAATCTGATGCTCCCCCGAGGGAGTGAATGATCTGAGACAGATAGGGAATGGGTATAGTTTGTGGTTTTGGAAGGCTGTAATTCATTTGTCTCCAACAATAATTTCGTATCTTAGTAATACTGGTTAGATCATATGAAGTTGATGCCTAGCTGTGGTACCTAGTCACCTATACTTTCTATAACCAAACAGATTTTAGCATCCTGACTTTATTGCACTCTTTATAATGATACATTTACTGTAAAGTATAAGACGGGAACACTCCATAGAGTATTTGGACAAGTCACCTTTATATTCAGTAATATGCAAAAATGGTTCTCTACTTAGATGGTATATTTTCCTTCAGTCACATTCTGCTCTGGTAAAATATTAACATCCCCAGAATTTAAAGAATATTGTCAGGTTTTAGAAAAACTAACCAGTACATTTCAGAGGCTAAGAAACAATCAATGTTAACAGGAAGGTATCATCCAGAAGATTTTTAACAAGGGCTTTTCACACTGTATATAATGTTCATGCACATGCTGCTCCTTCAAGCATAAGGTGTCCAGAGTGGCAGAAAAGAGTCCTGTCAGGAGGACGAGTGGCATTTCTTAAGCGGTGATGGGGAAGATTAGAGTCTTCACTCTTAAATTAGCATACATAAATAAATGTCAGTATCTGAACAATACGCTAAAAGCCTGCCTGAATTATTACACGGCGTATTTTGTACCCAAGGGTGGCCAGTCTGCTGCTTTTATGATAGCCACAGAATCTTATTTTGGAGAGTAAACTATCAAAGATTTGCCTGATGGGATGTTTTAGAAAGAAAGAGCAAATAAAATGCATGATCTTATCCTTTATGTGCAATTCCAGATCCCATTCACTTGATTTATCTGGAATGTTTATTAACTTTTAAAAAATAAAATCAAACAAACAGTTCTTGTGCTTCTATCTTAGCAAACATTTTAAGGGGTCCTCTTCATCTAGAAAATAATAATCTGGCCACTGAGTGATTGCTCAGTCATTCAAAAATTCCACCATTTGTTATATTAATAATGAGCTACTATTAACTGTACTCCTCAGCAACAATTACATACACTGGCACTTATTATATTGGAGAAAATAACAGCTCTATCCTATATAGCAAGTGCTTGCTACCAATGACTAAATCCGTAATAATAGCAATCTCTGCACGGCCATTATCATTGCTGTCTGCAGTCAGTTCCATTAGCTTTGCTGTGGAAAGCCTGTCCGATTTCGCCCAGGTGCCATGCATTTGATAGTGACATTAGTATTGTCACTTTTGTGGTTCTGATCAATCAAAAGCCTTTGACATACTATAATTAGTATTTGAGCTAGTTTGATAGACACTGCCTGTACTTAAACACAAGCCACTATCTATTTACTTGTTTCTTTGTTTGCAGGGCAACAAGCCAAATTTCTAGTACATCAAATTTTATCAGACAAAATGCCTTATGCTCCCTTGCTGAACCTGTATGATTGCATTCTTCCCCCCTTTTTTTTTTTTTTTTTTTTTTGCTTAGACACATACTGAATGCTCTAACTGACTTAGGTCATCCTCTGTCCTTTTATTTCACATGTCAAAAACCATCAATTTCCTTTGTGTAGAAGACAAAAGCAGCACCTCACGTTAGTCAAGCCTGCTTTGCTGCAGAAATCTGTCTGACCCATTATTGTCTGACTTGTTCAGGAAGCTTTTAGCTAACCCTGGGGTTTGATAGATTTTCTGTATAGTTCAGGTACTCTCCACTTCACTCATGATGCAGCTTTCACAGTTTCCCTCAGTTCAGTTGCTGTAGCGGAGTACATCAAAGAAAAATGAAGAACAAGCTTCAGATTTTCAGCCACCTGATTCTTTCGTGCTGGCCATACAAGGGCTGCTCTCCATGCTAAAGTGCACAACTTCATCAGTTCACCCCACTACTCTGGGATGTCAACCTCCCTGGACATGCCTCACAACCTCAGACAAGCTTTTGGAAGAATGTATAAACACATGAAAAACAGCCTTCTCTAGTTCACTGCTCTAAATAAGTCCTGAGGTAAGAGGGTTCCCATAGTCCTTGAAGCAGAAAAAAAAATCAGCATAGAATCTCCTTCTGCCTGTTCAACAAGAGAATGTAGTGGGGGAGTGGCTGAATACATTTACAGTAAATTCAAAGCTTTCATATCTCCACTTAATGTGGTTTTGGGTGCCCATAGTTGTGTGCCCCTGGTTTTAAAGGGTGGAAACTTGTGAAACTGACCAAGAATAGTGCAGCCCACCCCCTGAGGTGTGGCTGAAGCTGCTCTCTGGTGCTTGCTACTTAGAGCAGCTTCTCCCTTCTCACATGGGTTTGGTCTGGGTTCTTTTTAGTGATGGCTCGTGTCTCCACCCAAGAAAACACCTCACTGTGCTTGAGACACACAGGTGCTGCCCCTTTGGAAAATGAATACTGATTTCTTTACTGGCAAGGAGTATAGAATACAACACAAGAAACAAAATACATCAACATGAAATCCTGGCAAAGAAATTGTTGTTTCGGGATGAGTCATAGGACAAAGGGAGACCTTATTGGAAGCAGGAAAATCTGGTCTGGGGAAGGAAGCAATTAAGGTTAACTAATAAGTACTAAAAGATCAAGAAAGTTCCCATCTCCCAAGATTCTCAACTCTTCCCAACTCCCAGCTCCCTCCCTGGCACCACCCCAGACAGCTAGAACACAGGATAGTCTGGAGAGGAGTACTTCAGCAGTTTGAACATTAGCTGGCTTAAACGAAAAAAGGCCTCCCCTTACAGTGTCTTCACCCCAGGTTGGGTTCTCTCCTGGCTTCCTGGTCTGGAATCCCGGGGAGGCCTCAGTTGGCTTTAAGTAGCCCGCACCAGGTCAAATCTTTGCAACTCAGGACATTGGTCTCTGCAGGCCCTGGAACTGCCTGACCAATGCACCAGATGCCATAGTGTTCAAGACTGTTCTGTTTCTCATTCAGCTCCCAAATTCAAAGCTCAACACTGAAACTAAAACTAATCTCTGTGGTTCTGACTCACTCTGTCTCCTCCCATTGAGAGGCTGAGCAGCCCTGGCTCATCATTGGCCCAGCAATCTGCTTGTCCCAATCAACCCAGGCAGAAGCCTCCTTATTCTCCTCAGCAGGAGTTTCTATTCTGTTCGGTCCCCACCCCAATCCACCCCTCTTGACTTTTTTTTTCCCCCTCTGGTGTTCAGCCAAAAACCTTATTGCTGTAATTACAGCTGCTGTTTCTACTTGCTCTGAGTTGATATGGAAACATTCCCAGACAAGATGGCAGTAGAGAGGCTTGAGTGATTGCAAACAAGTAGTTGCTATTTTAGCATGCTATAGGGAATGCAGGATGTTGATAACGATGCTCCACGGCTGTTTTGAAGCTGGTGTGCAAAGCTTCATTAAGGTCAGACATGCCTGCACATACACACGTCCCCTACCCTTAGTTAGAAGCTGAAAGCTCCTGCCAATCAATAGTGAGTTCTATCAGGGTTGCAAAACTGGCAGCCATGTTGAGCACTGATCAGATCCAGCCCAGCCCTGCAGGGAGAAGATAGAACTTGCACGGGGAATCTGTGGGCTGGATCTCAGTACATTTTCCTGTAATTTTATATAAATCAGTGGGGTTGAGACTAGGAAAACACCATAAAGGAGGAATCAGGCTGGAGGCCAAATGTCTTCATGAGTTATTTCATCATTGAACCAAAGATGCCATCTGTGCCTAACAGCTACAGTAATTGTCAGCTTTTTCTTATTTAAAGTTGTGTATGTGCTCAATATTGTGGATGCTGAAACAATTGGTTATGTTGTACAACCAAATGGTTTATTTAATTATCAATACCGAGGGTGAACCTATGTGAAAGCAGATGATCTCTGATTGCCAGATGTCCAAAGCCCTATACTTATTATGAGGTTTATATATATATATATATTAGGGTTTAGGCCCTGTATTATATTCTTTTTCATTTTAAAGGAAAATATTAAATCTCTTGTTCGTGATGTTAGTTAGTCTAGGTAGGGTGCACTGCAACTGCTGTGCTGGAACAGTTTGTTTTTGGAGTGTTATTCAGTAAAAATAAACTGGAAACTGCTGTGTGTGTGTGTGTGTGTGTGTGTGTGTGTGTGTGTGTGTGTGTGTGTGTGTGTGTGTGTGTGTGTGTGTGTGTGTGTGTGTGTGTGTGTGAGTGAGTGAGTGAAACACACAGACAGACACCATCTCATGGTAAAGACTGGTACTGGATTCCTATAGGAAATCAAGCTGTAGTCTCTCTGAATGATATGAACTCATGGACTGTGCAAATAGTTTAGGTCAGATAGAAGAATTCTGTGCTACAGAATTGGTAAGTAAATTGACTTCCTCCCCTCAATGTAGGTTACACGACCATGCTGGGAAATGGTGTCAAAAGACTCTAGTAGTCCTTATTGTTGTACTCCATAGGGTAAGACTCCTAAAGACTCGGTTCCAGGAGCTTGCAAATTCCAAGTGGGAGGGGGTGAACTGTGAAGGGAGTATCAAATAGGGAACATGCAGAAACTCACCAGCTTTACAGAAAAAGAGCAGAAATTTCCATAAGCTCTCTGGTGGACCCTCTCCCCCCTCCACTGCACAATGAAGAGGAGAATCAATGATAGTGGAAAGGGGTTGTGAGCCAGGGAGTTATGTGGATGGAAAAGGCAGCTGTTCCAACATCCACCAGACTGCATGGCCACTCAGCTACTTCAGCCCAAGAGCTCTGTTCCACCTACCTAGAATTGGTCACAAGTAGACAGGAGTGGGGAGTCTGAACAGCTATTCTCTGTCATATTTCTCTAGTGCACTGTAAATCCCAAGTATGAAAAGTTTCATAAAAAACATGTTACTGCTGTGCAGGTAACACCACTCCTATGGTTTTCACACACATGGAAGGGATCCGGTCAGGTGACTAGTGGAAGCCCAGTCAGTGACATGAGAGGAGGCAAAGCACTGCTCCCCTAGACATCTAAAAGAGCTGGGGATGGACAGGGAGTATGGGGATGTGACTAGGCCAATTTCCATAGGAAATGATCCCATTCCCACAGATCTTAGCCTTCTATGAGAAAGATGGCTCTGTCAATGGTGGTTCTGCTCCACGCTTGTTTCGCAATGGGGTTGATGTGGCAGAGCAATTACCAAAGAAAAGCAGCACAAATGTAGGGAATCATTGGTCCCCTTTCTGTTCCTTTATTGGGAGGTTTGTGCCCTTTGTCCCTAGCTAGTCTGCAGTTTGAGGATTATCTTCCTAAAGTGTGCCAGGTCTGCTGATGTCCAAAAGACCATATTAATGTCTAAAAGACTGTTAACCATTGTTTGCCAACGTACTTCTTTATTATCTTTACATTTCCAAGTCCTTTGGTGCTGTGGAAGCTGCCTCTTTATTAGATAATCTGTCATCTTCAAAACATTCATTTCATAATCTCCCCAAAAAAGGTATTCATTTGTCTTAAAGTCTAGTCATAAGCAGATGAGAAACTGTAAGAAAGTGACATGGGTGTTCCATATTTATTCTCCACAAATGACTGATCCTAAATGTGCTCTCTTTAGAAGTCAAAAATATTTTTAACCACCTCCATTGCAAACTCATTCTGAACTCTGAAAGTCAAGCTGAGAAAAAACATTTTCTCTCATCTTCACTATTAACAAAAGGTGCTGGTAATTGTGCTGATCATGCAAGAAGCAGAATCTTTTGCTGTTTCATATAATGGCTTTGCAAAGTTGCTGGCTGCAGTATAAATTTATTAATAAATTAAGATGACTTGGGGAAAAAAAACGGGAAAAATACACACAGTGAGTAGATATGTGCTATCACAATGTGAAGTCTTAAAATACCTTTACAACTGTAATATTACTTTAATGGCTTTAGAGTTCTTCTCATCACCATTCATTTTTGGGTAGACAATTTTAAGCAGGGTTTATTCACACCTTTGTACATGTCCTCCAGATACTTCTGGTGGCAATCTCCAGCATTAATCACATGAGCCCCAGTCTTGCAGTCAGAGTTTTGCCGGAGTAAGCACTGCAGGATCTAAGACTTTAGAGCCATGTTTTTGGGTGCTTATCACCGGTTGGTACTCTCAAATACGAAGTCTACTGTTTGGAAAATTGTTCCATAAGCACTGATTCTAAAGTTCCCTCTATTGTGGAAACTGCACTCCCATCTACCTCTTTTATGTATTCTTTTAATGGATTTGCAAATGTAACATAAATCTCAACACTCATTTTCTGAGACCTGAAATTTCTTTCTATAATCCTCAGGGGTCAGTTCAAGGCAGTTTAAAATTTACAATCTCAATATATCCAGTTCAGCCCCCCACCCCACCCCCATTTTGCATTTACCTCCTTTTGAAGGTCTTCAGTAAACATCTCAACTGTGTCATTATATCAGGGAACAATTTATCTAGATTGTACATTAGATGTCACTTTATACCTCTACCAACCAAACTATTTGGATGCTGGCTATGCAATCTGTTTCCAGTTGATGCTGGTAATGTTTCTTGTGGTTCTGGTGATGCCCCCATGGTGCACCCACTATTTCTTTCCCTTGGCAAGTCGCTTTCCTTCTCCAGCTCTAGTCTCTTTCCCCACTCCTGACTCCAGTAATCCTCAGATCCCCCCACTACTCTGAATTCCCTCCTACTTTTTCTCCAATCACTGAGGACACTTCATTCATCCATATTATCCTCCACTGTGCTCCCCAAGTCACCAACTTCCTGCTCGTTTGCTCTTAGTATATTTTCCGGCAATATGAGGGCAATCCTCCATCAGTCTCCAAAGCTGACTATTTCCTGGAAACAGCTGTGCCTTTTTGAGGCTTTCCCATGCTCTGCTGTAGCTGATAACCCCATTCATTCCTCAGTGCCCACTGTGTTCCTACTGAACAATCCCACACTTTGCTCCCAGGAAGATGATGAAGATCCCTTCTGCCCTCTTTCTGCACTAGGCCTGACAATTCTCAGTCAATCAGGAGGCAGCTGAAGTGAATGTTGCTTAACACGGTGTTAAATGTGTGTCCAATGCCTGAAATCCTGCAAAAGCATTGTTTCTTGTTTTTAAGCATTGTGTATTTAGACAACTATATTTAAAGCTAAAAATAAGATCCTAGCTGGGATTCAAGAAGTAAAAAATTTCCAGAAATAGACTACTATATATAGGGCTTTTAGAAAGCATAATCTTCCATTTAGGATGGTTGTCCTATAGCACTCATGTAAACTCGTGAACTTATTCATACACATATTTAGCAGTCAAAATACCACAAAAGGGTTTACTCCTTAACAATAAAGCTTGCAAGCCTTTAACTACATATCAAGCCACACACCGAATATCTGAAACCGTGAATTGGGTGCATAAAGAAAATGGAAAGAAATACCAGGAGTGAGTAATTAACAGTGTGTTCGATGAACCTCATATAGTAAAGTTAAACTTCCCTGGTAGGAAGAACCATCAGGACTTTGTAGTCAAGACAAGATATACCATTTACTGTGTTCATTATGTTATTCTAAGATAGCCAAAGTAAGTATATATATTGGTAAGTGGTCTTAATTTTAGAGATTTCTATGGTTACTTCATTGATTATTCAGAATCTGTCATAAGTCAAGGTTTTAAAATCACATATGAAAGATCCATCATTAGACTTTGGATATGAAAAAAATTCATATGAGCCACTAAATATTTCATCAGCAGCTTCCCATTGAGGGTTAGGAGAAGTTTGCTCATAATTTTTAAGGGATGGTCCTTTTATTGTTGCTTCTTTCCACATCTGTATTTCAAAAGCCCATCATCCATTCAAGGTTTGCCATTCATGCATTTCTGTTTCCAACAAAAACATTACTTGAAGCCTTTATCATTTATATCAAGTTCCTGGGATTATAACCATTTCCACTCAGCTGTGGAGTGATTACTGTCAGGAATCTCAGTTGGACCAATTGCACGGTGCTAATGTAAATGAGTGATTTCTCTTATGAAAAATACTTCAGATTTCTTTTCAGATGCAGTTTCAAAACAATAATTAGAAATTTTTCTAATGCTAAATACTGAGCTTTTTTTATTGCGCTAAATATTTAAACCACCCCAATATGCTTAATTAGGTGCTGACTTCTGAGAGTTGTCCCCTTCTAATTAAACATGACCAGAAATAGTACAACGTTTAGCTAGCCGATTATTGTTTTTATCAGACACCATATTTAAAACCCTGAAATGTGCAAACTTTCCTCTCAAGCTACAAGACTGCAATGGAGGGATAGCTCAGTCGTTTGAGCATTGGCCTCTTAAATCCAGGGTTGTGAGTTCAATCCTTGAGGGGGCCATTTAGGGAACTGGGGTAAAAATCTCTCTGGGGATTAGTCCCCCTTTGAGCAGGGGGTTGGACTAGATGACCTCCTGACATCCCTTCTAACCCTGATATTCTATATGTGCTGCTAGCTTTAATCCATTGAGTTTTGCTATTTACAACTGCTGTATACAGTGTTAAAATGAACTATGCCAATATGTGTCCTCTCTTTAGTGATTCTAAAAGTATTACATTGTTCTGAGCTTGGCTCTGACTTGTTGATTCCAATACCCTTGCTACAATACAATTCCTTTATCTTGTTCCTCTCACATCCAGTCAGAAAGCTGATGCAAAGATAATTTTACCAGCCTGTTGCTTTGACCTTGTCACTGTCATGTTCTGGGGTGCAATCCAAACCAGCGAGTGGTTGTTACCACCTGCCCTGTAACCCTAAATAGCCTGAAATAGCTTGCTGCTGTGGCTCACAATCAGGACATTAGCAGCCAGCATACAAGCATGCAGGGCACACCCTGAGAGAGAGAGACAGACAGACAGACACACACTCTCTCTCTTTCACACACACACACACACACACAGTCAGCAGAGGCCCTGGGGGTTTTCATCTTCCTTTGTAGCATGGGGCATGGGTCACTTGGCTGGTTTCACATAGAATACACGATGGATTCTTCATAACTTGAAGTCTTTAAATCATGAATTGAGGACTTCAGTAACAGAGGTTATGGGTCTGTTACAGGGGGAGTTGGGTGAGGTTCTGTTATCTGCAATGTGCAGGAGCCAGAAGAGATGATCACAATGATCCCTTTTGGCCTTAAATTCTATGAAACTAGGAGCAATTTTGACTCCAGTAGCCAACTACAGCACAATGGCCCCACCCCGGCTTCCACCAGCCTGTGTTATACTTGCAGGGTGACTCCAACATACTCCCAGTCCCAAAAACTTTCCCAAGGCCATGTGGCCTGAAGTGTCCAGCCCCCTCCTAGCCCACTCAGAGAAATAATAAAGGTTTATTTACTTCTTTAAAGAGACAAAAGCACATTACCACTTAGTAACATCACTGGAATAAATAAACCTTTCCCCTCAAACACAGCTTTGAGTTTATTTATAGTAAAAATAAGACATGATGTCAAGTAAAAGAAATAAAAGTGGAGATGGTTACAAGCAAGTAAAAGTGAAAACACGCATATGTAATTAAAAAAATTAATCTAGCAAAGCAAGGCTTTGTTCAAGACGGCTTCTGTCACAAATCATTCATCTTTCCAACTATGGTTGGCTTTCCCTCAGTCAGACCTTACATATAAATACAGGGTGCTGGCTTCCCTTGTCTTCTTAGGTGAAATATCTTTGCCTAAGCAGGTTGCTTACCTATATATAAAATTCAGTTCCCAGAGACTTTGGCCTCATACCTCCTTGGTTTACCAGACCGGTTTACCAGCTCTCCCAGACATGTCAAGATTAAACACATTTAGTCATAATTCCAACATCTATTCATAGCTCTTAATACATACCCCATACATACATCACCCAAGAATATTAATGATCAGTGCGTTATTAATTTTCCAATGACATATTACATTTTAGATACAGATTATAACCATGAGATGGGGTACACTGAATTGGTCAGGCCAGCTGAAACCTGATACCAGTGAGCCACGTTCCCTCTGGCACTGGGATGCTCTTAGGGTCACAGATAACCCTCTCTTTGCATTCCGCTACTTGCTCCCTTTTCTCTATCCAATCAAGCAGAAGCTACTAGTCTTCTCTTTCAAGGCCCTTCATGGCCTATTGTCACCCTACCTAACATCTCATTCACTTTCAAGAGGTAGACGTCTCCCTCCAATTGGCCAATGATGCCACCCTGAATCACCCATTTGTTACATTTCCATGCCTTTTCCCATGTTCCCCTCTCACACTTGGGAGGAACCCCCCATAAACATCTGCAAAACACACACATTATTCGCCTTCAAAATTCTCTTTAAAACTCATTTTCCAGTATGCCTACAAAAAAAATATTGACAATGGCTAGGTTACTGGTGTGCTGAGACCACTGCCTGTTATGCTGACTAATATTGTCTCATTTCATTGTACTCCCTTGTCTGGCTATATCCCTATGTTGTCTCTTGTCCTATAGTTAGATTGTAAGCTCTTCGGGGCAGGGACTGTCTTTTTGTTCTGTGTTCATACAGCTTCTAACACAATGGGGTCCTGGTCCATGACTAGAGTACCTAGGTGCTATGGTAATACAAATAATAAACATTCAAGATTCTTAATTCTCAAGAAAAGGGGTGAAATGAATGCAGAGTACAAGCCCCTTAGCATCACTGTTCTCTATTTTTCAATCTTTTTACCAATGAGTACTATATCAACAATCAAATAGATAAAACAAACTGTGCAAAATGCTGCTGAGTGAAGTGCTCCTGGGGAAAATGTGTGTTTGCTGAGGAAAATAATGGGATTTTTTTGTCCACATCTTCTCTCCCACCCTTTCAGTTTTCATTGCATTTCAGTAGTAAATAGAAGCTTGAATAATGAATGCAAGAGAGCATCGGGGCTTCAGAAATATGTTTAATGTTCAAAGTCTCTTAGCCCTGGTCTACACTTGGGGGGGAGGGCAGTAATTGATCTAAGGTATGCAACTTCAGCTATGTGAATAACGTAGCTGAAGTTGACGTACTTAGATCTACTCACCGTGGTGTCTTCCCTGCGTTGAGTCGACTGCTGACGCTCCCCTGTTGACTCCACATATGCCTCTAAGCCTGGTGGAGTACAGGAGTCGATGGGAGAGCGCTCGGGGGTCGATTTATCGCATCTATTCTAGAAGCGATAAATCGACACCCGCTGGATCGATTATACTACCCGCCGGATCGGCGGGCAGTATAGACAGACCCTTAGTAAGCATTGGACCTCATAAAAGCTTTTTTCTAGTATATGTTTTTAGTCTAATATGTTGATGTTGTTGTTTCTGGATCTATCACTGTGCTAGCAAGTAGAGAAGAAACCTCTCTGTAGGGTTAGACTTGTTTCCAAAGTGAGAGAAAATATGGTATAAAGCTTTTCAAATCCTGAGTGAACTAAGTAAAGAATAGCAAGGGATTGGGGGGAGGGGAGAGATGAGGTCCACACTTCTGTTCTTGGTGTGAAAATGTAGTGAAAAACATTTCCCCAAGGTATTATATGATGATTAACATTTTATTGATTTAAACCCTTGTCATTTTTATCCTAGAGATTATTAAAAAAAATGTAAAAGTGCAATCCTCAATTTGAAAAGAGAAAATGTCATGTCAACAAGAGTATGGCTGTGAGAGATAGTATGCTGACACAGACAAGCTCAGAGTTTGTAAACCCACAGAATGTCTATAAGCATTTCATGAAGTCATAATGTTGTTATGATTACACTGATTGAGCATTACTCCTGAGGGAATTCTGCACCAAAAAAAGTAAAAATTCTGTACACAATATTTTAAAATTTTGCAAAATTCTGCATCTTTTATATGTCAATAAATACATGTAGAGGCTCCAACATAGCAGTGGGGAGCACAGGCCTATGGCTGCATGGAGGTGGGAGATCACCTTGCAGTCCCGTCCCCACCCCCAGGACATGGACTCAGCAGTGAGGCTGCACCTGACCCTGACACAGAGAAAGGGCCAGGCCCTCCACGCCAGGTGCATCAAGATAGCACACAAACAGGACAGAGTATTGTATGCATGCCGAGTCCTGGCCCCCAATCCAGGTGTGGGTCAGGCAGGCTCAGCCCAGCAGGATCCAAGTGTGGAGGGGTTTAGTGTGTGTAGGGGGAAAGGGTGTATGTGGGATCTGGATGCAAGGGGGCTCATTAGGGGGTTCAGGGTGCAGGAAGAATGGGACTCTACAGGGGGTCCAGGTGAAGTGGTTGTGGCTCAGCAGGAGGGGTGTGAGTGTGTGGGGGATAGGGTTAAGTGGGAGGGCTGGTGCTGGGGGGAGTGGGGAGTTAGAGTGTGGGAGGCTCAGCAAGGGGTGGTCTGGGTGCAGGAGTAGGAGTCTGAATGCAGGGGAGAGGGTCGTCCAAGTGCTGGGAGTGAGGTTTGGTTGGGTAGAGGTCTGTGTGCATCTGGTTGGGCTCAGTGGGATGAGAGTCCAGGTATGGAGGGTTCATCAGGGTGGTCAAGGTGCAGGAGTGGTGGGGCTCATTAGGGTAGGGATTTGAG
This sequence comes from Chrysemys picta bellii, assembly GCF_011386835.1. Lineage (NCBI taxonomy): Eukaryota > Metazoa > Chordata > Testudines > Emydidae > Chrysemys > Chrysemys picta. The sequence goes on along the minus strand of NC_088792.1, from coordinate 219,699,656 downwards.
TGCAGGGGGCTCAGCAGGGTGGGGATCTGGATGCAGTGAGTGGGGCTTGGCAGGGGTCTGGATGCAGGGGGTGGGGCTCAGCAGGGGGTTCTGGGTGTGAAGGGGCCAGATGACAAAGGGGCTAGACTTTGAGGCTGCAGCTGGCCACTGGAACAGGGAGTGAGACCAGAGCAGTGGGCACTGCTGGAGGGCAGTGTCCTGAAGAGGATGTCGCTGATCGAGGAGCAACATGGGTCCAGCCACCAACAGGGGAGGAGACAACAGATGGGACACCACCAGCAAAAGTGTCCTGCAGAGGACAGAGCTAAGTCCCAGACATGCCAGCGGGAGGCACTGTGGTGGTGAATCCCAATGCTATCACAGCTAGATAGAGTGTTACATTTGTGCATCACAAATTTAATACACCCCTTTGGAATTTCCAGATCATTCTGTGTTCCATTCTTGTGACTGATGGCCTTTTCTGTTTCGATGATTCTCACACAAACACACTGGAGATGTGGCAGTGGCTTGGACATTTGAGTGCTGATCTAGTGGTCAGAGGAGGGGTGGTCAGGCATAGTGGTTTAAGCCAGGGGTCAAAACAACCAGGTACAGTGCAATTAAGCCTGAAATCAGAAGCCAGGGATCAAACAACCAGGTACAGTGCAACAGCCAGTCATGAAGTCTCCCAGTTGCTAGGACAACTTCATTTGCCTCCTTCTGGCTTAAGTAGTATGGTCTGGCCAATTGGTAGGGCCAGTCATTGTCCCCCAATCAGTATCCATATGGACAGTACTTCTGGGTGGGGTCAGTTCTGTTACTCCCTCACTTCCAGTAGTTCTGGGTTAGCTGTCTAGTGGTGGCCAGGGTCTGAGGGCTGCCTCGGAAAACATGGGCCTTTGCGCTGGGCAAAGAAATAGCTTTCAGTCTTTCTCCTACCATAGATCAATCCCTACAGTACAGAGATAGCAGATTCAGGAAACTTAAACAGGTAGTAAAAACACACCAAAACATAGTTCATATTAGTACCAAGCACCAAAAATATAACATACATCATTGCCCAAAAATGAGAAACTTCTAACTTAGTTTCCTTATTGCCTCAGTATTGACGTCAGTGCCCTTCAAAGCCACACCGTCATCTTCTCTCACTTCTATTTTAAATATAGAAAGCTTGATCCTGGAGCACTATGCAAGCAAAAATGTCACTGATTAATTTTCACTGGTAATTTCCCCTGAATTAGGACTGACAGATTAGTTCCTAACAACTCTGAACAGATTTAAATGTAGGGTTCAATTATACGCTTGCTTACAGTAGCTCACCAGGGAAGGAGGGCAACCGAGCAGAGGAATCTGGCCACAAAGGAGCTGGACAGATTGGCTCAAGGTAGTGGGAGTGATGAGAGAAAGTAAATGGGTGCAGCATGGCACGCTACGCTGCTACTTTTTAAAGAAGCACCAAAAGGAACTTTCTAGAGCTTGCTGCAAACTGCAGCAGATGGCGGCACACAAGGGGGTCTAAGTCTGACCAGCAGGCCATGCCCACTGAGAGATACAATGCAGTAAATTGGGCGTTACTCAGACTTCCAACCTAGCTCAATTTGGATGCACTAGTGCTCTTGTCTAGTACAGGGCTGGGGAGGAGGAGACACAGTCTGTCTTCTTCCTCCACTAGCACAACTAGTGGGCAGATTTTCCTCACAAACTCATTGTGTTGAATTTCAGAACACTAATCACCATAGCAGCTAAATCACTATCCACATTGGGAAAAAAATAAACCTATAAAGAGCTAAAAACAAGTCTTTTTTTTTAGGAATAAACTCAAGTAGAACCAAAAACCAATAAAACTCAAACCAGTTCCAAGTAAGAGATGATACAAGACACTTAGTTGGTGTAACATGCTCTGGCTCTCAGTCTACTTGGGGCCTGGTGTAGATTGTAAAAGGGAGCAAGTTCCACAGGCTGGTGCCCTCATAGGATAAATCCCTGTCGCAGGTCCTGGGCTATTTTAACCACAGGAACACACAAGAGCCTCCTCACTGATTTTAACCGCCATGAGGGCAAGAGACACTCCCAGGCACAGTAACTGTGTCCTAAATCATTCAGAGTTTTAAAGACCCCCTCAGCCCCTTGAATTACCAGGAAATTAACAGAGAGCCAGTGCAAAGATCTGAGCACAAGTGTTATAAATTCACAGCAGCATGTCCCACTTAGGAGATGGGCAGTTGAATGCTGAAGCCTCCAGCTGGCTTCAAGGGATTTCCTACAGAGATGTGGATGACTATTGCAACATGCACATTACAAGGGAATGGTCACAGCCTCCTGGCTAGCTAGAGATTATGAACTCACAGTAGTCTACAGATCCAGGAGCTACAATGGGCCCCAAAAGACTTGGAAGTTGTGAAACACTTTGTCAAAATGTTTGCCACTATTCACCTCACCCATTGCATAATGTTGTGTAGGCTAATAAAGCAGGATTATCACATTTCCTTTTTTGGCTTTTGTTTCAAGGTCTAAGTGAAAAACCTCTTTGTACCTACCGGCAGTATAGCAGGTCTTATAACTACCCACAGTGTAGCACCAGCATATCACAAATCTTACTATGGCAGTTCATCTCTGCTAACAAGATATATGTATGTCTAGTTGTTCTTCAACTAGCAAGCAAGCAATTTCAGAGATGTGAATATGCAAAGATCCTGCTTTCTAAAAGCTGCATGTTCTATTCTGTTGTCTCTTGATTTATAACTTCTTTCAAGACAAAAAAAAAATGTATTTTTTCTATATAACAAGAGATGGAACATTTGTGATATAGATACCAGTAATGATGGTACCTATGCTCTTTATGTAACAAACACTAAGGTTACATTAGTGAATGTAAATGTGTAGGCATGTGTGGCCCTCCCTCGTCATCAATCTCCAAGGGAGGTCACGCCTCTTGGCTGTCATGCCCCAAGAATAAGCTTTAGACAAGGGGAAAGTTAGCAATTTCAAGGCTAAATCCCTCCAGTGGGGTCAAGCAGTGAGTGGTCCAGGAGCCTAAGCCCTCAGACAGGGCAGGGCACCAACAGTCTAAAGCCCAACCCTCAGGCAGGGTAGAGCCAAGTATAATCTGGGAACCCAGGCCCTCAGACAGGGCAAGGTACCGAGCACAGTCTAGGGCCCCAACCCTCAGGCAGGAACACCCAGTCAAAAAGGGACCCTCCCCAGCCCAGTGCAAATGAGCAAGCGAGTGAGGGTAGGGCAGAGGGAGCAACAGAGGGAGGGGATGGAGTGAGCAGAGTGGGGCCTTGGAGAAGGGGCAGGGCTAGAGTGTTCAGTTTTCTGAGATTAGAAATTTGGCAACCCCAGGGCAGAGCAGTGAATAATCTGGGGATCATGACCCTGAAGCAGGGCAGGGTACCACCAGTCTAGGGCTCCAGCCCTCAGGTAGGGGTGAGCACCCAACATAGCTAAGAGGCTCAGGCAAGGGGCAAGCAGCCAATGCAGTCTAGGAAGCTCAGGCGGATGGTAGACTCCCACAGGGCTCCTGGCTGAAGGTGGGGTAGCTGCCATCCCAGGGCGTGGGGAAACACAGGCCCACCCAACTCCACTGCATCCCAGCCCAGAGCCATAACAGTGGCAGAGTGGTCTGCCACTGGATCAGTGGGGATCCAGCCACAACACACTGAACCAGACTCAGGCAGCAAAATCCAGCCAGACTGTAGTCAGCTGTCCCTGGGCCACTTCCTCCCCTTCCCTCAGAATGTACCTGGATCTCTGGGGTGTCCTCCATCTCCCCTGGGTACACTGCAAGCAGTAATCCCAGCCACTCCTCAGCATCAGGTGTGTCTGGTAGCTCAGGCAGTTCTGATGAGTCCTCAGCAGGCTCAGGCCAAGAGCAGCAGGGTAGAAACATCTGAGTACCTCAGTAACTCCCCTCCAAGTGAGACACAGGGCCTGCCTTTTATACTTCCTGTTCCTGTCCCGCCCCTCTGCTTCTGGCATGGTGGGCATGGCTTTCCTGGTTCCGCCCACCAGGAGGCATCTGGCCCTCCCTTGCTGTCAATCTCCAAGGGAGGCCACACCTCTCTGCTACAGTGGACCCGAGTCCATCTAGACTAGCATCTGACTCTGGCAAATAACCAATACTTGATTCCGTACAGGAAATTAAGAAAAGAATGTCTTAGCTAATTGTACAATCTTGCAGATGGGAGAAAGATACCTTGATGACCATAGGCATGCACTTTATTCCCGGAAGCATGATGAGTTTTAATTGACCATATCATTAGCTTACTGTAGTGAGGGTACTTACATATGTTATTTATAGAGATACAATTATCATTAAAATCCAGACACTGGCTAGAAAACAAGAATTCCACTTCACAAAAGATAATTGAGGTTTTGAAATTGTTTTTGTTCTGTATCACAACAAAACCACAATCTTTTGAATTTTTTGTGGCAAAATGAGAGTGAGACATGCATCCTCAAATAGCCCGTTGCCCAATGGGTAGGGCAAAGTAGGTAAGGGCCCTGTGTCTCCTACATTCCAGATGAGTGCCCTAACTACCAAGGTAGAGTCAGTTTCCCTCTTTCTAGTCCAAAGAATATCTAATTATTTATACCAAGAGGAACACCTTTTAGCCCGGTGGTTAAGATACTTTCATGTGAGACACAGGGTCAGGTCCCTGCTCTGAATCAGGCAGAGTACGAATTTGAAGTGGGGACATCCATATCCCAGGCCAGTGCCTAACCTATTCTGGGGTGGTTTTTTTCTCCAGAAATCTCATCCTGGACCTGAGAAACATTCCCAATGAGAGTGTCATTGAAACCAATATATGTTATTACAAAAAGTTTCAGTTTCCACAAAAAAAGAGTTTTGTCCTAAAATTCCAGTTCTAGCCTGAATCTCTTCTTTCTTAGACTGCTGTAAATCAGGAGTAACTCCACTGAAGCAATGGACTCTTGGTGTTGTCAGCATGCTATACATGAGAGGAGAATCAGGCCCTAAATTTTTCAAATCGAGGTGCAGTTATAGCTATCAGTATTGTAGTCTGGACTGACCTATCCATGGCGAAAGGATGCTTTGCATATGGCTGTACCCCGTGCACTGTGCTAAAGCAGCCCTTAGACTTCTCAAACTTGTGCCAGACTCTAATGGGCACAGAGAGTTGAAAATGTACCTGACATAGAGGAAGCCTAGCCACGACCCCTTTCCTGTAGCCACAACACTTCCCTACACATGAGCAGCAGTGTGTTTCTGAAGTATCGGAGTCCCATTGGCTCTATGTCACTGCAGGATCACCCAAACGCTGGGATGGACTGGCCTGATGTTTCTGCCAAATCGGGTAGACTATATGCTATTTGCTACTGTCCTGGCTTAAAACAAAAAACAGGCCTTCCGTAAATAGGAAAATCAAATTTTGCAAAGAAGTTAACCAGGATCTATATCACTAATTTCTACTCCAAAATGGGAAACTGATTTATAAGCCCCTGATAATTTACAGAAGTTCAGCAGAGGCAACGCTGTTGTCATCTATGAGATAGGGTTTTCAAGGAGAGAAATTGTGAGCTGTCATTGCCCTGTTCAAGTGAGATGGAACAAATCACTGAGTCACTGGAATAAATCAAAATGGACCAGATGGAATTAAAGTAGGATCTATTATGAAATCAGGAATTGTCTCAGAAGGACTTAAACAATATCCGGAGGTTTCTCAGAAAGGACTGAGAGATTGCCTGATGGCACAGATCAGATCTAGGCAGCTAAACAATGCAAACTTTGCTGATCAGCAGCTACAAAGTTGACAGATAGATGTGGAAGCTCAGCTATAAAATGCTCCACCCAGATTGGCAAAACATTTTAAAGAGGTGACCAGCAACCTGACTATCATGGAGCAAAAAGCATTCCAACAAATGGACCAGAATCAGAAAGATCTGCCGAACTTGGCACTTGCTAGCACAGTAGAGCATGAGACAAAATTGGTTTTGTTTCACCCCCAAAAAAGATGATTTCCTTTCCCAAAAATATCATTAACCTCTGAAAAGCTCCAGAAAGATTTAAGTAATTAATTTCACATAAGGAATACGAACATGTCAATAATAAATTAATATATCATACAGAAAAATGAACAGGTCAATCATAAATTAAATTCTTGATGTTAGGGAGTAAGTCTGTTCTTAAATGACTCTGGGTAAAATTTTCAAAAGCAGCTAAGTGACTCAGGAGTCTTAGAGTAAAATTTTCAAAAATGACTTGATGCACTTAGAAGTTCACATCACTTAGGTGCTTTGGAAAAGGTTACCTTAGATTTAGATGTGTGTAGCTGAAAAAGATGGCTGATCGAGAGTATCACTCCTGCCACTGTTGGTCTAAAATCACCCCCTTCTAGCTTGCTAAAAATAAAGCCACTTCCAGTCAAGAAGTGATCCCTCTCTTGTTTGAAGTTGTGACTAGCCGGAAAAATCGATAAAAGTTTCTGAAAAGGGTGACAGCTCCTGACACAAGAGTAGAGGGGTGATGGCGACAGCAAGACTCTGTCATTACATTTATGACTCTTCTGCCTGCACTCACAGAGATGATCAAAGAGGTGAAGTATATCGAGTGGAGACTCATTCCTTCAGACAAGGAGTGGCTGGGGAGCACAAAGGATTAAGAACGATTGCCTACGGAATAAAACACAATGAAATCCCTCCAGACCAGAACAGAGGAAGTCAAGCAGCATATAGAGGATTATCATCATGAGGATAGAGGTATAACAAATCCAGGCACTTTCCTTTCTCCTCTGCAGGGAAAAAGAACTCATCCTGCAATAGGATGACCTTAGGCAGCTGGTCACACTGGAGCAAGAGCTGAGAGTAAATATTCATCCTAGTGTCAGCTCCCTGACAACTGTGAGGGTTAAAAGCACCCAGCATAATGAGAGCTGATCCATAATGAAGGCTCTCGGTGGAAATCACTGAGGGCTTGTCTTCACTACCGGGAAGATCTACGCTGCTGCAATCAATGCAGTGGGTGTCGATTTAACAGGTCTAGTGAAGGCCTGCTAAATCGACAGCAGAGCGCTCTCTGGTCGACTCTGGTACTCCAGCTCCCTGAGTAACGTAAGTTGACCACAGTGCAGTGAAGACACCAGGGTAAGTCAACCGAAGCTACGTCAACTCTAGCTACATTATTCACGGAGCTGGAGTAGTGTAACTTAAGTTGACTTACCACCGTAGTGAAGACAAGTGCTGAGTTTCCAACTGCTTGTGTAACACCATGCCTTACAAGTCGCAAAAGCAAATAAAGGGGAGAAATTGAGAAGAAGAGAGCTATAGAGACAGACACACTGGGTCTGATTTTGCTCCCACTAACCCATCTTTCAAGTAGCAAGAGAAGAGAGCGATATTGAGTGTCAAAAAGTGCCCAGTTGGGCACACTTCAAATAGATAATTGGACAGAGTAAAAGTATCACTCTAAATGTTAGGAAACTGAATAACCTAGTGTAAAGGAAAACATTCAATAATCTGAAAGTGCTATATTTTCTATTGCCTTCATACCAAAATTGCACATCACCACAGAAATCACAGGAAAAAACCCACCATTAAAAGTTGTTATACTTCTCTCATGCTGACTCAAGAATAGTATATATTCTTATTCACAGAACTATAACCTTCCAAACAACCAGGTTTCAGTCAGATCTTTTAGACAGAGTACCAGGAGAAAATCAGCATGGACAGCTCTTCCTACTAAACATATATTATATTGAATGTACCAATAAGTGATTGCTTCTGGAACAACAGGCCTGGTCTAATGCCAATCTTTCTACAGATTTCAATGAGTTCTGAATCCAGCTCTAAATCCTGAATAAACTTATCTTCAAATTCAACCCTGGAAAAGGACTGCTAAGAAATATATGCATATCTCCAAAAGAGAGATGGTGATTATGAACCATTACTTAGTTAAGTTTGTGTTTTAGCTTTTGGAGATGGTATTTAAAAACACACCGTAAAATTAGACAGTAGTCCTTAATATTACCAGTCTGCTTTAGGGAAACTGTGGCTACAAAGCACTGTTGGCTTAAGTTCTTTATTTTCTTAGAGCCCACAAACTTTTGTAAAGTCTATGACAAAGAAAGGTATTTTAATATTATAGCTATGTAATAAAACAGTTCTTCCTCATTGGGGGCTGAAATACATAGTGAATAAAAATCCTGCTTTTTTTAAAAATGAGAAGTGTAAATTCCTCACTGCCCAATTTTCAGAGTAACAGCCGTGTTAGTCTGTATCCGCAAAAAGAAGAACAGGAGTACTCGTGGCACCTTAGAGACTACAAATTTATTAGAGCATAAGCTTTCGTGGACTACAGCCCACTTCTTCGGATGCATATAGAATGGAACATATAATGAGGAGATATATATACACACATACAGAGAGCATAAACAGGTGGGAGTTGTCTTACCAACTCTGAGAGGCCAATTAATTAAGAGAAAAAAAACTTTTGAAGTGATAATCAAGCTAGCCGAGTACAGACAGTGTGATAAGAAGTGTGAGAGTACTTACAAGGGGAGATAGAGTCAATGTTTGTAATGGCTCATATCAATTCTAGCTCTGCAGTCTCTCTTTGGAGTCTGTTTTTGAAGTTTTTCTGTTGTAATATAGCCACCCGCAGGTCTGTCACTGAATGACCAGACAGGTTAAAGTGTTCTCCCACTGGTTTTTGAGTATTTTGATTCCTGATGTCAGATTTGTGTCCATTAATTCTTTTGCGTAGAGACTGTCCGGTTTGGCCAATGTACATGGCAGAGGGGCATTGCTGGCACATGTGAGAGCAATGCCCCTCTGCCATGTACATTGGCCAAACCGGACAGTCTCTACGCAAAAGAATTAATGGACACAAATCTGACATCAGGAATCAAAATACTCAAAAACCAGTGGGAGAACACTTTAACCTGTCTGGTCATTCAGTGACAGACCTGCGGGTGGCTATATTACAACAGAAAAACTTCAAAAACAGACTCCAAAGAGAGACTGCAGAGCTAGAATTGATATGCAAACTAGACACAATCAACTCCGGTTTGAATAAGGACTGGGAATGGCTGAGCCATTACAAACATTGACTCTATCTCCCCTTGTAAGTACTCTCACACTTCTTATCACACTGTCTGTACTCGGCTAGCTTGATTATCACTTCAAAAGTTTTTTTTTCTCTTAATTAATTGGCCTCTCAGAGTTGGTAAGACAACTCCCACCTGTTTATGCTCTCTGTATGTGTGTATATATATCTCTTCACTGCCCAATGCAACTTTAATCTCGTTTGGGGGTGGGACTTTAATTCTGTGACATACTCCCCTATAGACAGATTATTCAATGGGTAGTCAGAAGGCAGAGGCTCAAAAACGTTTAACATAATGAAAGAACTAGACCTGACAGGCATTTGATGAGAAACCAGAGCCAGAAGCAGGGAGCTTACCTATTTCTGTATTTTATACCAGGGATTGGCTTCTTTCTCATCTTTAAAGCACTTCAACTAGAAATTCAAGAACATAAAATCGGCCTTCATTATTATGTTACTCCAAGCAGCGCCTAGCTCGTTTGCAATGTAGTGCTTTAACAGTTGGCTTCCAGGAGATACACATTGCAGTATTTTATAGAGATGAAAATAAAATATTACCTGCAAAATAGGAACAATGGAGAGATGGAGGGGTCATACTTATGACATTGCCTATGTTTTTAGAGGTATTGCTGATTATAGCAGTATTTCCCATTTGAAGACAAGGGATATTTTTCAGACTGGTGAACCTTTCAAAAAAGAAGACACACTTTAAATGTCCTGCCTCTAAGGCAGGAGTTTGTAGGATACTCTAAAAGTAGCACTCAAGGGGAAAATAACTGAGTTATCTGAAAGAGAAAGAAAAAGCAATGTACAAAAGAAAGTTGGAGCTCTCAAGAGCATAATTGTAAAGATGGACAGATAAAACAAAGAGGTCATCAGAAGAGGTACTAAAATCAACACTTTTGCATACATTTAAATAAAATAATTAATTAAAAGCTATAATCAACAGTGCAGAACATATTTCCAAATTTTCTATCCCATGCAGAACAGAAACCAGGTACACAGAAGCACTGCGTCTTTTGTTGACTATTAGAGAACCCTCTATAATGAATCCTAATCTCACCACCAAAATGTGGAATTTCCTGATCAAAGGAAATTGCCTAAACACTAGGCATCAGTTCCCCAATAATCACTGAAAACAGAGGCACTAGAGGACATCAAATCTCTTTAGAACACACATAGCTTCATGATCTGATGGGTATGGATCCTGGGTGATATCCTGTTTCCATTGAAGCCAATGGTCATTTCTGGGACTTCACTCCATATTTCTGAAAAACTTTGCTGGAACGTACATAACCCTACAGGCAGCAATCTCATTTCTAACTATGGAATAATTCTTTGCACATAGGGAAAAGCAATCATGATCTCGCCAATTTGAAGACACAAATTTAACTCCATGTCCCTTTTAGATAATAAATAATATGGTGTTAATAGTAGAGCTGATAAAAAATTTTCTGATAGGAATGTTTTTCCATTGGAAAATGTTTCACTGAAATAGAGCTTGCCATGGGAAAATGTTCATTTTGTTGGCTGTTCATGTAGGGAAAAAATGATAAGGTCAAAGTATTCCACTCTGACTTTTTTTGGAATAGAACATTTCAATTTGGTTGGAAATGAATTTTTGTTTCAAAATTTATTTTTATTTTATATTATTAAACATGTAAAAATATGCAAATGTTAAAATTGAAATATTTTATCAAAATGAAGTATTAATACCTCTGAGCTATTAATAACATAACTAAAATCAATGCTTTTTTAAAATTGGTTTTTAGTTCAGTGTTCTATACCCTGATCTTTTCTAAACCATGGGTTTTTCTGCGGCACTAATAATGAATCCAGTGTAAACTCTGAGTAAGACACTGTATGAAGCAGCACATGGCTCATGCATTTTATAACTAGGATACACCTCTACCCTGATATAACGTGACCCAATATAACACGAATTTGGATATAACGTGGTAAAGCAGCACTCCGGGGGGGTGGGGCTGTGTACTCCGGCGGATCAAAGCGAGTTCGATATAACGCGGTTTCACCTATAATGCGGTAAGATTTTCTTGGCTTCCGAGGACAGCATTATATCGGGGTAGAGGTGTATTTCAAATGACATAATTTGGGGAGCCAGCGTATGTCAGTCCTTTACGCACTTCAGGATTTTTTACTTGAACTGGCTAAGCAGGATAAAATAGTTGCTCATTTCTTTGCACAGTGTTATATATTTGCTTGGTTTTTAACTTTGATACTAGAAGTACTAAAATACTGATTATCTCTAGAGCTTTCAATGTTTTCTGTATATAGGGCTGGCCTTATCACAAGGCGAACTGAGGCAGCTGCCTCAGGTGCCAGACTGTGGGGGAGCGCCACTAGGATCCAGAGTGTAGAAAATTGTGTCTGCTGCTGGTGCATTTGTATTCTCTCTGCTCTAGATACACAGAGATGGTGGAGTGCTGTGCTGGAGGAAGGAGAGCACAAGAGACATAACAAGCAGGCAAAAGAGAAGGTGAGAGGGAATAACAAAACGCAGCAGGAGCTGCAGGGAGAGAGAGAAGGAGGAGCCTCTTATGTACCTCTCTAGCACCCCCAGGAGCCTGGACTGATTAACACCAGCTTCTCAGGGAGCTTCCTGTTTCCTGCTGCTTCCCTGAACCCACTTGAGGAGAACAGGCAGTCAAATGAAGAAGTAGGAGCCAGTTAGGCCCTTAAGATGCTGATATCTTCCCTCACTCAGGTCCTACTACCAGCCTGCTTATTTGTCCCCTTCAATTGAGTGTTGAGAGTCACTATAGCTGGCACAGAACAGCAGTCATGAGTGAAAGAAGAAAATGCCCCTCTGGGGCAGCATTCAGAAAAAGAAAGAAAGCAAAGGAAGCTTTTCTATCTAAGCAGGAAGGAGCTCTCCTGAGATACATAGACACAAATGTTCATGGTGAGCCTTCCGACCCCAGTGAGGATGTGAGTGGTGAGGAGATGCCTGATCTTCCAGTTAGTCAGAGTGCAGACAGCTACTGCAGCATCCATATCTCCATCGCAAATGGATGTAACCATGTACATTCCTGAAGAAAAGTGTAGATCAGAGAAGAGTGTGGAGGCGGCGCAAGAAACAGCTGCTGCTGAGTTTAGTTCCTTAAGTCTAAATGATCCAGGACTGTGGACCCACTTGAGCAGTAGCCTGAGGGACTTCCTTGTACTGCATTGGCCACAGCAAGTGAAAAACTTCATGTTCCCCAAAGACCATGAAAATAGAAGTTTCCATCCAACACATTACTGGCATGAAATCCCCAATGGTGACAAAGTGGAGAGGCCATGACTTCTGTACTCAAAAACCCAGAATGCTGCATACTGTTTTTGTTGCAAACTCTTCCAGTCTAATGTTCTAGCCACATTGGGTTGTACAGGAACAAAGGACTGGAAAAATCTGGCTAGAAATCTGGCATGCCATGACAAGGCAGCAAATCACCAAAGAGCATTCCATAGGTGGAAAGAGCTTGAGATGAGACACAAGTTAAAGGCCACCACAGATGATCAGCATCAAGAGAAGATTGCGTCTGAGTCTCTTTACTGGCAAAATGTTCTGAAAAGGCTCATTGCCATTGTGAGAATGCTTGCTACCCAAAACCTAGCACCATGTGGCATTTAGATCAACTGTATGTGCCAAACAATGGAAACTTCCTTCAAATTGTGGATCTAATAGCTGACTTTGGTGCTGTGCTCCAGGAGCATCTAAGAAGAGTCACCACCCAAAAAATGTACCCACACCACTAAAAACAATTGGAAAAACAATTCAAAATGAGATCATACAGTTACTGGCAACAAAAGTCAGAAGATTGTGGAAGATCTGAAGTCAGCAAGATATTACTCTATTATTCTGGACTGCACATCTGACATCAGCCATGCGGAACAAATGACTTTAATGGTGCATTTTGTAATAACAACAGAACCTAGTGAAAATGTCCCTGCAATGGTGACTGTCAGAGAGCATTTTCCTGAATTTATTGACATTGATGATACTACAGGAGCTGGCATAACAAATGTGCTTCTTAAAAAGCTGGAAGATATGGGAATTGCGATCACTGACATGAGAGGTCAAGGCTACCATAATGGTGCCAACATGAGAGGAAAGAACAGAGGAGTGCGGACACGGATCTGAGAGTTAAACCCTCAAGCTTTTTTTTCCCCCATGCAGTTCTCATTCATTGAACTTGGTGGTCAGTGATGCAGCATCAGCTTCTAGTGAGGCTGCTGAATTTTTTTAATGTAATTCAAAGCATCTATGTATTTTTCTCTGCATCAACTCATCGATAGCAAATTTTGAAGCAACATCTGGGAACATCCTCTCTGACACTGAAACTACTGAGTGCCACACGATGGGAAAGTCGAATGGAAGCGATAAAGCCTATCAAACACCAAATTGGGAAGATAGATGATGCCATAGTTGCCATTATGGAAGATAATGTTATGACAGGAACTGTTCATGAGAGAACAGTGGCAGAGGGAAATGGAATCACCAGAAACATACATAACTTCAAATTTCTGTATGGCTTAGTGTTGTGGCATGACATACTGTTTGAAATAAATGTTATAAGCAAGAGACTCCAAGGTGTTGACCTTGATATATCTGGAGCAATGGAACAACTGGACAAAGCAAAGTCATACCTACAGTCTTACTGGTCAGATGAGGAATTTCAAAACGTTCTGAAGAATGCACAGAAGTTGGCAGAGGAACTTCACACTGAAGTTATTTTCCCACCCATTCAAGAATACAAGAGTCACTGAAGGTGAAGAAGACATTTTGATTACAAGGCACAGGATGATCCCATAAGAGACCCCAAACAAAAATTCAAAGTTGAATTCTTTAACCAGGTGCTAGATTGTGCAATACAGTCAGTTGAAGAACGTTTCATGCAGCTTAAGGAACACAGCAGTATATTTGGGATGTTGTATGATATTCCAAAACTCCTCACTATACCTGAAGAAGACCTACACCAGCAATGCAGGGCACTAGAGACAGTGTTGACACATGATGACATGTGCGACATTAATGCAAGTAATTTAGGTGGTGAACCAAAAGCCCGTTCAAGATACATTTCAGCAGAATCAACTCCAAACACTGTTCTGGAATATATGTGCACAAATAAGATGACCACCCTTTTTCCAAATGCTTTTGTTGCTCTGCGCATACTTCTAACACTTCCTTTAACAGTTGCCAGTGGAGAATGCAGCTTCTCCAAGCTGAAGTTAATAAAAACACATCTACGTTCCACAATGATACAGGAGAGGCTGGTCAGCCTTGCAACCATCTCAATAGAGCATGAGCTGACCCAGACTGTTGGACCTTCAGCAGGAAGCAGTTCAAATCTTTGCAACCAAGAAGGCATGGAAAGCCCCACTTTGATTACTCAAACAGATAAAAATGCTAGTGTTTACTATGCAGACAAGAAAATTTACATTTGCTGTTCAGGCGTTTGAAAGTTAAGTGTTTACTAAAAAATTTTGAACAAGGCAATTTAAGTTTAGTTCTCCTTTATTGGGGTAGGTAGCAGAGCAGTACTATGAGAGCAGTAGAACAGGAAGAAGGCAGAATTGAGACCTTTCAAAGTTTTGGCCCAAGCAAGGGGGCATGGAGGCGTCATTTGAGTTCCCTGCCTCAGGTGCCAAAATGTTGTGGGCCGGCCCTGCTTCTGTATCCAAAGTCCTTTGCCTCCTTGTGGCAATTTGTCTGTTATGATATAAATCCATGTTTTTCTTGCTCTTTCTTTAAAAAAATCCCTCGCTTTTTCATGTCTTCAGATTTATTCTCTCTCTCTCATAATCCATGTAGGTTATATACTCTCAATCCCATAGGCATCAGTGTAGCTGTTCTGCTATGCATGGTTTTTCCTTACATGGAACTGTAAGTGCACTTCACAGTTTCCAAGATGATGTTCTACTGCTTCACCATGACTGGTGCAGACACTTCCCCTGCTGTGTACATTCAGTAAAGCTTAGCCTTTACAGTTAATCTTATAGACTTTGATCTCAAATTGCAACTGCAAAAGTTTGAGTTTCCAGATCTATTCAAAGCTTTCTCCTTCTCATTTTTCACATCATGTAGCCTATTCTTTTGTGTGTTAATGCTTTCCTCTGCTTTCATGTAATTCCAATTATCTGAACTTCCTTCACATGTTAAGTTCTGCAGGAGATCTTTCCCATTAAATGGAGATAATTTGGTTTCTATAGAAGATGTAGCAATAGCAGTCCTGGAAATGAATTCCACAGAACAATTACGAGGCTGGCCAGCAGCATTGTAAGCTTTCCTACCTGGACATGGCAATGTCAGGCATGACTTTGAGGAATGACTACGTAATCCTGATTTAGAGAGATCTTTTTAGGGATGACAAGATAGTTATGCCTCTGCGTCCATTCTATCTTTGTCTCACTGCTGACACTGCTAGCAAGGAAGCCAATTAGTGCCATGGTGGATTTTGTGTTGTGGACATTTCTCCACTAAGAATACAAATGATTCAACCAATTTTTATACACGGACCTCATCTTGCAGATGCTATATTTCACAGACTGTCATGACCTGCAGTATTGTACCATATTCTAACATTAAAGATATTTAATGTAATAATCCTGGTTGGGTTATGATAAGAACATTGCATTATTATGTATTTATAACTCTCCTATTTTCCCCTCATTCCTTTGTTCCTGCAAATCTATTAGTCTGATTCACCTTCCTCAGCCCCTATTTCTGAATAATTAATGCAATCTCTAGAGGTTTATCACATCCCCCCTCTTCTTATTGATAACTGTGCATTTAAGTAGCAAATTCCATTGCTATGGTTTTTTTCTGTTTTGAAAATTTGCACTGTGATAGAAGCACTATTTTTCCCTGTGATTACTAGGTTGTTGTTTTTATTATGGTACAAGGAAAAAGGCCAGTAACTAATAAGGAGAAAAATGAAGTTACTTTGGAATATTATATCTTCCAATAATACAGTTGGCCTAAAACACCAACTTGTATGATTTTCTCTCTTCATTGCAGAACCACCTCAATTTATAAACTACATTTACTTACCTTCCCATGCTTTCCTTCAGGTAGAGTTAAAATCACCAAGTCTAACATGGGACAGCTGACAAGCTACCACTTAGCCCTCCCATCATGGGAAGGATCAACCTCTCGTTGAAGCCTCAGAAGTCCCACCTCCATCAGATACAAAGTAGCAGTTGCTAGCACCAATCATATCTTTCCCATTGATAATTCCGTACAAAGGGCCATTTGAAATGACAGAGACACCTGTGAGTTCTGAAAGCTCCAACGGGCAAGTACAGTTTTACAAGCTGCAAAAGAGGAGAGAAACATCAGTACAGTTATCCCTGGTAGACAAGTCACTAGTGTTACTTGCCAAAGACATTTGCTTTTCAAAGGGAGACCAGATAGATCACAGAGTAAAATGTTAATTGAGGAAACTCTTTGTAGCCTTAGCAGCAGCCACACAAGCATCAGTCACTGCTACACTTTTGTGGAAGCAGCCTTTACCTGTTCTAAAGACTTCCAGTCACTAAGAACAAAAAGGTAATATCAATGTTAAGGAAGATTTTGCTTGCTGCAGTCTTTATGTCAGATACATGCCTTGACACCATCAAATGTAGTGTAGGCTCTATAAGAGCCATTCCTTCAAATGTAGTGTAGACAATTTCAGCTACCAGTACTAACATAAAAAGCAGAGCAATTACACTAAGCAGTTGCTCATCAGCCAGTTCATGGGAGGTAATACCATGGAGAGTTTTTCTTTTCCCCTCAAACAATGGTGAGGCAGTGTTATCATCTAATAAAATAAATTATAGCCTCCAGCTCCCGTCAGTCAAATTCAAATAGGGAAGGGAGAAGAGGATCTTTTTTTTCCCGACGGCAATGGAGGGGAAATATAGCAAAATGGATAACAGAAGTGATCAACATAAGGTACATCCTGAACTTAGTACAAACACTTCTCCACATGTGTGTTTATATCTCCCTGAAGAGGATCCAAGCAAGCGGGAAACCAAACACAAACTCACAAAATAAGCGTGTCCCCCTCTATAAGTTTGTCAGAGAAGGAATAGTTCTAACAACAGTTCATAAGGCCTTTACCTCAGAATCTTGTTTCAGAGCTCCCAAAAGTAAAGTCCACAGCAAAAGTCTTAGGGCCCAATCAAGTTAGTCCCATGAACAAGAGATGTGATGAGATGAGGGCCTTCCCTCCCCCAAATAACAGCCTGCATGGCTTTTAGTGCCCTGTTTCTTACTCAGATTCCTGTTCCTCTTTAAATAGTTTAGACCCAGGTTGGGGCAGTAGGCATCCTGGATTACACCCAAACTCTTTTGGTTGGTTGTAGGCTCCAGTCTGTCCCTTAAAGGGGTAGTACACACTTTCACAATCCCATATCATCCTGCTAGTGAAATGAGAAGCAATACAGAATGTAGTCTTAGCGTATGTGTGACATGCCTCAGGTGGCACGTGACCAGGTCTACTGGTTGGATCATTAGCTTCCCTGGCTTGAGCCCAGGGAAGTGTTCCAAAAGGTCAACAGTTTACAGCTATCTACTCAAGGAATAGCAAGGGTTGTGTAGTTCTGTATGTCTGACAGCTTAACTGGTTGATGATATGAGCTAAGGTGAGGAGGAGGATGTTAGCCTCTTATATTACCAATTCAAAAGGAAAATCCTATGATTCAGTGTATGGTTCTTCTGGGAATTACAGCACAAGACTGTGAGTTAAGAGATCTGGATTCTAGTTCAGGGTCAACATGACATTGTGCAAGTCCCTGGGGGGATGATGTGTGATTCCCTGCACAGGTAGACAGACTTATACTAACTCAAAATAACGAGAGTGGGCATTGTAGCACAGGTGGCAGCCCCAGGGGGTCAGGTGGGCTTGCACTTGGGCAGCTAACCTGAGGCACTGGCAGTGCCGCAAGATCCACCCTGTTATTTTTAGCATGCTAGATCAGGCTGAGCTAGAATCACATCTCCTAGCTTCAGTGCGGGACCCAGGGGTGGTGCTGGCAGCCAGTGGCGTGGGGCTGGCAACGGAGCCCTGTGTAAAACCTGGGGGTGCTGCAGCACACACACCGCTGCACCCCTAGTTCCCAGGCCTGTGAGTGGCATGGGATAAACTCCCTGAGTAGAACCGCTCCCAGGACCCTAGGTACATACTCAGGAGACTAACTCACGTTGCTGCCATGGCTAAGTTGCTAGCGTTACTCGTGCTAGCTTTGATCTACCAGGTATGTCTACACATGCTGCAATCATACCACCTGATTGCAGTGTAGACATATCTTAAGATGACAAAGGAAGAGCTATTATCCCAATTTTAGAGCAGCAGAATGCACAGAGGTTATGTCACTTGCCAAAAGTCAGAGAGATCCTGTGACAGATCCACAAATTGAATCAAGATCTGAGCCCAGTCCTGTGCCTGGACCACAACCTCCTTCCTCTCTTCTTTACAGAGAAGAGAAATTAAAAGGCAAGGGAGAATTTCCCCTTTTTATTCACATGCATCTTTCTCATGTGTATCCAACATTTCATCACCTTATGTTATTAAAGCAGATTTTGGTGAGGCGGGGGTAGGGAAGTTGTCCCTGGATGTGCCTCTGGAAGATGACACAGTGAAAACCCTGAAAAGATTATTTGTGCAGATGCAAATCCTCTGAAGTGATACACAATGGAAAGTCACTCAAAACTACAACATCCTGTTTGTATGCCAGAAAATTAAAAGGCAAGTTCTCCCTTCATATGCCAGCATGATATTTCCAAGCTCTTACTGAAGTTGAAAAAGTAAACATCAATGCAAAAACTGAAGATGTTTACTGCAAATTGGCATCTTTTTGGCCCAAGCTCTTTTCTTCTGTAGGCATATTTAATAAATTTTCTCATTATGCAAGCTCTCTGTATGATTATATTAACAAAAAATCTTTTCAAAGACTTTTAATACTTGTTTATCACAGGCTTCTTTCTTTGCAAATATCTGCCGACCATTTTATAGCTTCTTTCTTCAACTTTTTTCTTCTCAGAAGGCTGCCTCTGCAGCTTTGAAAACAAACAAACATGCACACAATCTTCTCTTTGTCAATAGCAAGCATTCTCCTGAGCTTCCTATAACACTTTTTTCTACCACTCTAGTAAAATCCACATTTCCTTCTCTCTCTTCTTAATAGAGTCTATTTTCTGCTTTCCCAAGGCATAAACCCTCCAACAAACTCAAGGCAGATCCGGGCGACTTTTGATTTGCTGCAATAACAGGAGTGGTGACATGATTTGAATATTTACAGCAACATTATAAAGCAAATCGAATGAATTTGCCATGCATAATAGGTACTAGCATGGGTAAAGAGGTGCAGAAGAACTTTTCTGAACTGCAGGACAAGCTTTTACCTCAATGAAAGGTTGTCAGTCTTTTGAGCTTTTGATATTCTAATG
Source organism: Chrysemys picta bellii (assembly GCF_011386835.1). Taxonomy (NCBI): domain Eukaryota; kingdom Metazoa; phylum Chordata; order Testudines; family Emydidae; genus Chrysemys; species Chrysemys picta. Next base: position 219,680,175 of record NC_088792.1, on the reverse strand, counting down.
AAATAGTTGTCCTTCCTGAAAGAACTGTTGGTGAAGAGGGTCTTCAGGAAAGAAAATTGTGACCATTGTGAATTTTGGTAGTTCGGTTATTTTTAACCAAAATTTGACTATATTGAGGAATATTAAAATGTGATTGAATTTACTTGTGCAATATGTCCTTGTCAAATTTTATGCTAAAATACAATGGGCTCCTTCAGCAGACAGCAAGGACAGATTATCTCCATCACAAGGATGGAATTATTATTCCAAAATGGTGTATCATGTCATTCACTGAGTTTCTCCTAAACTGCGGAATCCAAATCAGACCGTGATTTTTTTATGCCATAAAATAAAATGTTTGCAACTCATTTGTTTCAGACTTTACTATTTAAACATAATCAAAAATAGTTGTAATTTCAAACATCCACTCTTAGTCATCTGAAATTGTCACTTGTTCTTTTGTCAGCACCGCAGGGGGGACATGGTATCATATGGAATTATTAAAGGCTCATTGGTTTGTGTTTAGAAGGAGCATCTACCCTGTTTCCCCGAAAATAAGACAGTGTCTTATATTAATTTTTGCTCCCAAAGATGCGCTAGGTCTTATTTTCAGGGGATGTCTTATTTTTCAGAAATGAAAAATGCCTTATTATCGGTGGATGCCTTATTATCGGGGAGGTCTTATTATCGGGGGGATGCCTTATATTACAACGAGAGGCAAAACTGTAAGTAGGCCTTATTTTCGGAGGATGTCTTATTTTCGGGGAAACGGTAGTATCTCTCTCCATGTGTATTTTGTCAATATAGTTTTCTTCTTACTCATCTCTCCAGACATTTTGAGTAGAAGATGTTTTCGCTAATGCAGTCTCTGACTTAGAATGAAGTCTCCATATACTGAGTATGCAATATGTCTTGTGGAGAAAAAGTACCCTACTAATTTCTGCAAAAGATTGCCAAATGCTATCACTCACATCACCATAGGGCTAAACACAGCCCGTGGCTCTTCCAAGTAGCAAATCTGCATAGAGCTTCCCACACATCCTGTGGAACAAAACCCTTCTACCTATGCTGTAGAGTCTCTGTAAATGATTATCTGCATCCCTTGCAGTGGGGTAGAATTCATAACTCTTCCCTCTGCCTGTGAAGAGATGATGATGAGGAGGCACATTGTTTATGCATGCAGAATCTTCCCATCTCCTCACAGGAAAGATTTCCTCCACATTGTCAATCAGAAAGACTAAATGAATGACAAACCAAGACAGTGATCTCTGGGCTAACAGTGCCAGAAGAGGACTGTCAACTGGGAGGGTGAAGTTTGAACCCCTTCAGGGTAAACAAAAACAAAAAAAAAAGAAAAACACACTATGGGAATGAGGAAAGAGGGTGAGAACATTTTTCCTTCTTCCCTTACGATCCACTCAAATCCAGCTCTCCCCATTAAGTTATCATGATCCCTTTCTGTCCCATCCTCCTTGGTTCTACTCCATGGGATTTATTGCAGTCTCATTTTCGGAAACAATAAGACCAAAACCTGAAGAGGGATAACTGGAAGGAACCTTATTTGCATAAATGCTCTGTCCTACTGAGACGTTCGGTGGGTCACAGTCAGAGAGTTCCATCCCTATTCCACCCAATGCTTGATACACTCTCCAGGATAGGCCACTCTCGTGTGGTGCCGGCTTTATGCCCTGTATCCTTGGACTAAAATTTTGCTATAAAACTGTAAGAGAAGTAAAGGTTTTGAGTGCTATTGAAATTTGCTTACCTATAACACAGTGTGATCTCATGCATAACTCAATGAAATGGAAACCAATGAAACATACTTTCCTCATCAGATCTGCCACGCAATATTTATTTAGATGGCATAATCCAGCCTGAATATTTCATACAAATAAAAATGTCTTCGCTGTAATACAGTACTTTGCACTGCCAATGACCTGTGCACCCCTTTCCTCAACTTTCCCTGCACTGTTCAGTGTATCTCTCTGGAAAATAACTGTACAATTCTTGTAGTACTGGAGCATGAAACGTGATCAATGTTGCCAACAAATTATCAGAAAAATAATGTGGGTTATTACATCATTTTCATTTAGATTTTACTCATGAATTTGCTTTAGATAGATGCAAAGCTATTTCGTCAGCTCCAGGTCTGTGGGACCTTCTGAATTCTCAGCATGCACTGAAAAATAAGAAATAAAACAGTCTTCTATTAGTAAATTGCTTTTTCCCTCAGGCTTTTCTCTTTCAAAACAGAATCTATTTAACCCTAGCTTGCATGCAAAAGCAATTTTTTAACTACAAGCTGACATAGCTTTTGTCTCAATCCTAGTCTAATAACAAATGATTCAATATTGTGCTTTTAATGTTTTATACAACCTTGTAAATGTAATCATCCTAAATCTCTATAATCAATGCATTCGCTTTCAGATAATGTAGTATCTCCATTTACATCTTCAATTATAAACTGTAAAATAATGGATATTAATGTACCTGTCAGCAATTCAAAATAGTTCTCAAATATGCTGATGAACAGCATTTTGACAGCAGCTCAAATACTTTCATCTGTTTTTGCTCAAATTTACTGAAACTTTGAGCGTATGTGCTGAGTCTGACCTCTTTCATTTTTTCCTGTTTTCTTTATATTAGTGTCTTTTCAATTTCTCAGTTGCTTTTTGAAGCTCTACTTTTTCCAAGTTTTTAATCAGAAGAGAAGTCTGCGCTCAGTTCAGTTCTCTTCTTTAACCCTCTCTTCTAAAAATTGTTATTTTTGCCATTAGTCTCATTCAACTGTAATTATACTCATTTTAGAACTGGGCAGGAAACAGTTTTTATGTCCTATGAAAATTGTGAGAAAAAAATTCCATTCCTAACACCAGATTCTTTCCCCAGGGCAATTCGTATACCCAGAGTTAGGCTCCTGCATTCATGTTAGCCTCTGGTCTGTGATATCTAGGTGTTCCACCATGCAGGTCCAGTTGCAAGATGCTCAGCACTAAGTAGATATGAACCGTTGTAAAAGGGATGGGACCCAGTACTCCGCTCAGCAGGTTTTGTGCTGTTCCAGAAACCTCAGGTTAAACAGTAACAAGGGTTATTCATATCCCATTCTATGTATTGTCTGTTAAACATTACATAGAATGGGATATGAATAACCCTTTCATAGCTAGAGCTATGCAAAACTAATGACTCTCTAGGCAGGGAGCTATATGCAGCTTTAACAAGCTCTGCACATATATAATTAGCTGATGTGAATGTGACATGGGGAAATTATATTTTAAGTTCACTGCAAATGTAACCTACTTTGTCAGTGTTATATGCCCTCCTCTGTGCCAAATCCATAGAGGATGAGTCTGTTATAGCCCCCAGCTACAGACTTGGATCCTTACTTCACGCAGAAGAGACTTGTGCTTTCAGCTCTCGCACTTCCTAGTTCAATTTCCATTTCTGGCTAAGATGGTGGCACTCACATAACTGGGGACTTGCCTCGGATTTGAACTGCTGTGGTAAATTTCCTCTGTCCAGATTAAATATGCAACCAGTACTTAATTTGTAATTTGAAAGAGGCACCGGAGCTCAAGCCATTTTTTTACCTTCATTACTGATGCAGCAAGCTCAGAGGTGCTGCGACTTTGAACAGCCAAGCCTAGATGTGCCAGAGCTCAGTCCTGGAACAAATTAAGCACTGTCTGCAACCAACTGGCCAGGGTCTGTTACATGTCCCTGTCTGTGCCTGATCCACAGAGGCTGACAGTCCATGACAGGTCTGAGTTTAGAGTTTGGCTCTTTTGCTTAAGCTATAGAAAAGGCTCATGGCTTTTTATCTCTGGCAGTCCCTTGTTGAATCCCCAGTGTGTCAGCCAAGATGATGTCCATAACATAGCGAGCCAGTAAGTCCTGTTTTCAGTGGGTAATTAAGAAACCATATTTATGTGGCACACTGAACCTAAATTATGTGGCAGGGTCCTCCCTCCCACCAATGAAATCAATAATGGAATGCATTTTGTATTATCATGGCAAATGTTGTAACTGTTTTGTGATGCCACCAATGGGGATAGAAAGGGATTGCCTGACCAACTTTTATGCATGACCTATACTAATACCTAAAAAGAGACTTCCACGTGTAAAAGGAGTGTTTTGATAGATAGGAATAACTGCACAGATAGACCCCACGCAGAGGGAGATTTTCAGTTTTGTGGTTAGGGATGTTGGAGCTGGTAGTAATGGGAGATATGGAGGAGGCTAAAATTATGTATAGGGGTAAGAGAAAAATATGAAAAAAATGTACCTGGCCAAATATAACTCTAACCTAATTTATTCCAACCCCAGGAAGTCAGAGAGCCTAGGGAATGAGGGGTTCTGCAGTGCAGCAGATGCCTGTGCTTTCCCCAATGCATTACTTTCTTCCAGGAAAGCATAAGGGCTCCTAAACAAACCATATTCCTCCTAAACAAATTAATTTTGACTGACTTTTTTTTTTGGAGGGTTTATTGAATCTTTGTTTCCTGTAACCATAAAACCCCATAAAAATAGAAAAGCAATAACATGATTTTACTTTGCCTTGTAATTTGATAAATCATGTGTACTTGTCTTCATTATCTGAAAAGTTGGCATTGTATTTTTGTCTTTTTAGTACAAGTTGGATATAGTTATCACATTTCACTGAAAAAAAATAATCTCGTGTTAAAATATGATCTGTACTAAAGGTAAGATCCACTCTTCCTTGGATAGTTTTAACACAGCTTGTCAGTATTTGAAGGTAAAGTAGTTTTGTTGCTGTTTTTGTGCTGGGAAGTGAATAATTTTGTCTGGTTGTGCATTTGGGAGGATCAATAAAAACTGAGTTGATGATGAAGGAATCTTTCCTTTAATGTTTTCACTTATTAACATGCTACCCGCAAGTTACACTGCTCTACAGCCAAAATGCTTCTGAAATAAATGTAGTCAAACTTTACTAATTCTGGGTCACTGAGAATGAAAATGATGCTTAAAATTGTTGATTGGCTCTAGTTTTCAAGATATGCTGTTGGGTCTGTATATACGACCCTTGACTTGGGAATGGCGGAGGATAAGTGAGTTATAAAGGGAAGGGATCTCAATTTAAACCAGAAATGACTAAAATACATCTTTGACTGGAGCTATGAATAAATCTATGACTGGGTTTGGACAGTACTTGCTTTTTAGGCAAAACAATGAATGATGCAATCTGAAGCTGGTATTGCGTCATACATGATATGAATTGCATCATGTTATTCCTAGAAGTCATGGATGATGCAATCATAACGAAGCTTACATCACTCTGCTGAACAAATTGCCCTATATCAGCTCTAGAAATCATACAGTGTCATGCTTTCTTATTTGTCAGTGTTTGATTTTGCAAAGGGACACATTTCTGTTTAGCCAAAGTGAGCAGAGATGCCTCGTACTTGTGTGAACAGTGCAGATAACTTCTGCTATGTTTGTGGTGAAGTGACTTTTGCATCACAAAAGCGCAGTATAACCACTATGGTTAAGAAAGCCTATCACCTTTATTTTGGCTGCAAATTTGGAGATCAGGACAAGAGGTGGGCCCCACACATATGCTGCAACACTTGTGCAACAAATCTTCGCCAGTGGTTGAACAGGAAAAGGAAATCTATGCCTTTTGCAGTGCCAATGATTTGGAGAGAGCCAATAGATCATACCAGCAATTGTTACTTCTGCATGGTGCCTCCAGTTGGGAAAGGTGTGTCAAAGAAGAAAAAGTGGGCTGTGCATTATCCAAACATTCCATCAGCTATACGCCCAGTACCCCACGGAGAAGGACTGCCGGTTCCTGATGCACCAGAATCATTCTCACTTGAGTCAGTCGAGGAAGAGGAAGAGGATGAAACTTCTGGTCCTGAACCATCAATGTCACAGGACCCACATTTTCTCCCATCCTCCTCCTCTGAACCACACCTCATAACACAAGGTGAACTGAATGACCTTGTCAGGGATTTGGAACTACCCAAGAGTAAGGCAGAGCTGTTGGGCTCCAGACTACAGCAGTGGACTCTGCTGGCAGGTGATGTTAGGGTTTCCATGTTCCGTGACCGTCAAAAGGATCTTGTCCCATTCTTCTTCATGGAAGGTGATCTTGTAGCCTGCAACAACATCGATGGTGTGATGGCAGCCCTCAACATCGTTCACGATCCGGATGAGTGGAGACTGTTCATTGATTCATCGAAGATGAGTCTTAAAGCTGTTTTACTGCATAATGGCAATGTTTTGCCATCAATTCCAGTTGGTCATGCAGTCCATATGAAGGAAACCTATGACAACATGAAACAACTTTTGAGGTGCATAAACTATGACCAACATCAGTGGCAGCTTTGTGGTGATTTGAAGGTTGTTGCTTTCTTGCTTGGTCTGCAGACTGGATACACAAAGTACTGCTGTTTTCTCTGCGAATGGGATAGTCGTGCAAGAGATTCCCACTACATCAAGAAAGATTGGCCACTCCAACAGTCAGTGGAGCCTGGGAGGAAAAGCGTTCAGCATCCACCACTTGTTGAATCAAGGAAGATTTTGTTACCACCCTTACACATCAAGCTGGGTCTGATGAAGAACTTTGTCAAGGCCATTGACAAAACACAAGCAGCTTTCAAGTATCTCCATGGAAAATTTCCAAGGTTAAGTGAAGCTAAGATAAAGGAAGGTGTCTTTGTTGGTCCTCAGATTCGTGAACTTCTTCGAGATGATGCATTTGACCATGCACTGCGTGGCAAGGAAAAGACGGCATGGAAAGCCTTCCAGTTAGTGGCAATAAATTTTCTCGGAAACAACAAGGCAGACAACTACAGGTTGTTGGTGGAAAACCTCCTCAAGGCATACAAAAGCCTTGGTTGCAACATGTCACTAAAGATACATTTTTTGCACTCTCATCTAGATTTTTTTCCACCGAACTGCGGAGCAGTGAGCGACGAGCATGGCGAGCGATTTCACCAGGACATTGCAACAATGGAGAAACTCTATCAGGGCAAATGGAGCCCATCAATGCTTGCATACTGTTGCTGGACAGTGCCAAGATATGCTCCATTTAATGAATACAAAAGACAAGCCAAGAAGCGCCAAGTAGACACTGAATAGGATTAAACTATGTTTTATAATAGTTTTTTTGCCTATTGTTTCATAATAAATTTTATTTATATAACCCTTTTGCTGATTTTTAAAGTGTTACATAAATAGGACAGGTGAAATATTATCATGTAAAGGAACCATAAACACATGAAAAGACCTAGGTTTACAATTTATGATTAAAACTCTACTATCTACACAGTATACATAGACATAAAATGTAAAAACGTAATTATCTTAGAAACAGTAGCCAATCAGTTGTTTTAATTGTCATATTTGAATTCAGCACATCAAAATACATAATAAATAGCACATTTTATCTCTGAAGCAGACGACTTCTGAAAAATTGTAGACCAGTGTTATTTGTCGTTGGGTAACTACAAACATTATATTGCTAATCCCCTATTTTAAGTAGTCCCACTGAAGATTAGTACTAAATCTGGTTGAAAATTTTCCACTGAAACTGTTTTTCAATAGAAAATTGGATTTTCTACTACTGAAAAGTTTCACAAAAAGTGTCTACTTTTGATATGCAATTTTGCCTTTTCAACTAATAACCAGATACTCTAAAATTGAGAATTTTTGGTTGAAAATTCTCAGTCCCAAACCAGAAGTTTCAATTTGGAAATACTGCTGTGGAGCCTCATGTCCTGACTCTCCTCTGTGGGCTAGGGTCCCCAGCTGGACTACATTTACCGTGATGCACCATAGTCACATGACTCCCATGAAGCACTGCAACATCTCAACAAGAGGGGAAACTGTGGTGAATCATGGGAGATGTAGGTCAGCAAGAGCACTCTGCCCATAAAGGAGACTGGGGGCATGAGGCAACCAAACTACAACTCCCATGAGGCACTATGGCAGAGTTTGTGAATCAAAATGTTTACTTTTCAGGTGAAAGGGTTTTGATTTTTGCCAATTTTTTTCTGAAGATGAAAATCCAAAATCCTTTCTGGTCAGCTCTAATTATCTCAACAGAGAATACCTTCCTAAATAAGCCTGTGCTTGAATGATGGAGGAATAAAGTGTTAATAAAGAAAACAGTTCTGTTTTAAACCTCAGTGGAAAAGCTTTTTCTCTCACTGACAAAGACCAGGATGTAGGTGTCATGCCTCATGGTTAGAGCAGGAATCAGTGGTCAGGAATAGGAGCCCAGGATCAGAGTTGGAGTCAGAAGTTAGGAATCACAGGCCATATCTACACTTACTGGGGATCCACACTGCTGCGATCAATGCAGTGGGGGTCAATTTAGTGGGTCTAGTGAAGACCTGCTAAATTGACTGTAGAGCGCTCTCCAGTCGACTTTGGTACTCCACTGGAACAAGAGTAGTAAGGTAAGTTGATGAAAGAATGTCTCCCATCGACGCAGCCCTGTGAAGACTTTGCAGTAAGTCGACCTAAGCTATGTGAACTCCAGCTACATTATTCACACAACTGGAGTAGCATAACATAGGTCGACTTACCCCAGTAGTGTAGACAAGGCCTGTGCCATAGGTCAGAGCTAGGTAACCTGAAGTGAGACAAGGCAGGAGCAGGGCTGGAACAAAGTTGGGAATAAGAAGGCACATGAGCCATCGCAGCTGTGGGAAAATTCTTTGAACAACCATCAAACTGTTGCTGGGATTATGCGTTAGTCTGATGATTCTTCCCACCAATCAGGCAGCCTAGCCAATCAGGCAGCCTGCCACAGGTCAGTTGCGCTCATTAGATTGCCTGTAAACTGGCTCTGCTACAGGACCCAATTCCTGACATTTCTCCCCACCCCCTTGATGGTGCCTCATGGCCCAGTTTTTCCAGGTACTTCTAGCAGAATTCACAATAGGTTTGGGGTATGGATGTTCTCTACTGCTTCTCAAGACTGCCCATCTGGATTGTAAGCTTCCCAGTCCACCAGGTATTGGAGCCTTCCCATAACTTGCTGAGAGTTGAGGATTTTGTGCACCACATAATCCTGTCCATAGACTGTTTTAGGATCTTGCTGTTCGCTTTAGAATTGAGATGTGGAAGATGGGTGGGGGGAATCTTCAAGCTCTCAGACATCTGTAAGTTGAAGGCCACTGGGTTTACCTCTTCTATAATCTTGAAGGGGGGCAGGTATTGGTAGTCTAGTTTGGTGGATGCGGGCTCAATGTGAGAGTCTAGACAAAGATTCACATCTTGTCTCTTATGGCCATATTAGGAGCAGCCTCCTAGTCTTGGTCTGTGTGGTATTTATAGGCTACTTTGATGGACTTCAAGTGTTCCTTGAGCTGCCACTGCACCCAGTGTGAGTGAGAGGCTAAATTTTTTGCAGCCTGTACTGGGGAATTTACAGGTAAGTCTGGGTGGAAGTGGGGGTGAAAGCCATAGTTTGCAAAGAATAAGCTATGTTGGCCTGAGGCATGCAGTGCATTGTTATATGTGAATTCAGCATACCACAGTAGCGGGAGTCAGTTGTCCGGTGGTACCTCAGAAAACAAAGAAACTGCTCCAATATTTGGTTGATTCTGTTTGCCCATTAGTCTGTGGGTAATAGGCAGACAAGGCAAGGGACTCAATGCCAAGGAGTCTAAGAAATTCCCACTAGAATCAGGAGATTATAATTCCTGTTGGTAACCCATGGTAGTGGAAGACATTTTACAGAAAGAGCAGAACCATCTCCAGCGTGGTATGGGAGGAAGTGCCATATTTGTTATGAGAACGACGGCAACCGGGATTATCAAACATTGCTGGGAGCATGGCAGTTCTACAGTGAAGTCCATTGATATACTGGACCAAAGCTGTGGAGATGTGGGCAAGGCTGAAGGAGACCTAGGAGTTTTGATTATGGGCTCTTGGTATGGGTGCAGAGGCTGCAGGACTTTATATAATCCTTAATGTAAACTCGAAAGCCTGCCCACCAGAAGCACCTCAAAACCAGATTCCAGGTCTTGAATTTGCTAAAATGACCTGTAAATGGTGAATCATGGCATAATTTCATCCTGAAGCCTAGGCTGTCCCTCTTGAACATAAATACAACCCTTCTGATGGAGGAGGCCATTCTGTAAATTGTAATTTGGAGTCAGATTGGGGACCCACATTGTGCAAAGTCTGGCGGATCAGGATTGTGAACGGGTTGTTGGGGGGATCAAGAAGCAGATGGAGAATCAATCATCCCGTTAACAAAGGTGGACACCTCAACCATGATGGCAGAGTGTTCTTCACCAGATTCAAGGAATTTGTCTTTGTGGTATAGACATTCCACCTTCCCTTTTCTTATCCGGGGCAATAGGTTATCACAAAGTCAAAGAGAGAGAAGAGGAGGGACCAGTAGGTCTGGTATTGGTTAAGGTGTCTATTTACTTCAGGTTTTGTGATCTGTCAGGATTTGGAATCGGGTTCCTTCTAGGAGGTGGCAACACTCTTCAAAAGTCATCTTGATAGCCAGTAACTCCTTGTCCCAAATGTTGTCATTTTTTTTCTGACAGGGTTAGTTTTCAGAGAATAAAAAGCTCAGGGATGGAGTTGGTTGTGGGGCCCACATATTGAGATAAATCTGCATGTATAGCAAAATTCAGGGCATTGGCCTCAATCATACATGGAATCCGGGTGAATCAGGATGGGTGCTGAGCTGTGTTCCCTCTAAACTGCACGGTTGGGCGGGCACCAAGGACTGACTCAAGTGCCGTACACTTGATTAGCAGAGCCATGCACATCTAGCACCGTGTGTTCAGGTGCCTCTCCTCGCCACTGCTTTGCAGATATGTTGCTCCTGCAGCTCCTCCTGGGACCGTGCAGAGCACGCGGGGGGGGGAAGGGGGGATGATCATGTCAGGGTATCCCCCTCCCTTGTACCCCATCTCCACAGAACAGGGGAGAGGGCGCAGGGCTCAGAGCAGGTTAGAACGAGCCTTCTGGGTGGTGAGTGAGTGCCTTAAAGAGACAGTGCACGGTCTCTGAGACTTCCCCAGCAGCCCCCCCCACACACACACACACAGTCTTTCACATTCACCTCCCAACACATACTTATATTGTTGTTGTTACTTCTTGGTACTTCCTGCAATGCACATATATTCTCTGTAATTTTATTCTTTCAAAGTGTGTTATTTTTGTTTTTTGTCTGATCTATGCATTTCACAATTTTTATTTCTCTTACACATAAATTTGAGCAGTGAGTTCTAAAATGCCTAACCTGTCCTGGGTAACTTTTTAAAGTTTTATATCATATCCAGGTTTTTTTGTTTCTACTGATGGCGACATCTGCACATTACCTCAGTGCACATAACAAAATTTATTCTGCACATGGATGGAAAAAATTAGAGAGAACGTTGGGCTGAGATGAATGCCCTCTTCAGTCAATCAAAGGCTGACTGAGCCTCTGAGGACCATGTGAACTGGGCCCCCTTTTGAAGGAGCACCACTATAGGTGCAATTAGGCTAGAGAATAGTTTCATAAATTACCTGTAGAAATTGGCAAACCCCAGGAATCTCTGCACCTCACATGCATCCTCAGAGCAGCCAGTAAGATATTGACACCACCTGATGCAGGTCAAATGGTGAGTTCCTTGACAAGACAACATAGCCCAAGAATTCCACTGTGTCCTTATCAAACTCACATTTTTTGATTCTTGCATACAGGTGGCTTCGGCAGTCTCTCTCCAAGAAATGTACATTTGATGAGAGTGGAGAGCTTGAGTTTCAGAGAAAATGAGGATGTCATCCAGGTAAATGATAAATTGTTTCAGAGTATCCCTAAAGATGTAATTTATAAAATTCTGGAAGGTTTCTGGGACCTTGCACAACCCAAATTGCATAACCAAATACTCAAAGTGGCCATATCTGGCACAGCAGGCAGTCTTCCACTTATCTCCTTCCCAGATCCTTACTAGGTTATAAGCTCCACAGAGGTCCAACTTTGAAAACCTTGGCAGAGTAGAGTCTTTCAAACAGCTCATTAATAAGCAGTAAAGTGTACCAGTTTTGGATTGTCATCTTGTTCAGAACTCAGTAGTGCACACAAGGCCAGAAGGAGCCATCCTTTTTGCAATTAAGAATGGTGCTTCCTGCTGGAAATGTGAAGGGGCAAAGGAACCCCTTCCACAGGTAGCTCTGGAGTGCTTGTAATTTGGAAGCAAATGCACCCAAAGGGAACCTCTGTTCCCGGATGGAAGTCGATGGAGCAGTCATAACTGCGATGGAATGGTAGGGTGTAAGCTTTCTTTTTGTCAAAGATGTAGGCATAGTGTTGATATTTAACAGGAATCCCTGGAGCCATTGGAGACTGCGGTGGTTGACAAGGTAGATTTGGATCCTGTCTTTGTGTTTCTGAATTCTTTGGATGACCGAGTAAACCACAAAGGGTTGCTGGTCCCAGGTCAGTGCTAGGGAAACAGGATTGTCAGCAAAACAGGCACTCAAAACATACCAAGTCTGACTGCCAGCAGGTGGGTCATAGGCAATGAATAGTGGGATACCAAGAACTACTGATTAATGTCAAGTATCAGGGGGTAGCCGTGTTAGTCTGTATCTACAAAAACAACAAGGAGTCTGGTGGCACCTTAAAGACTAACAGATTTATTTGGGCATAAGCTTTCGTGGGTAAAAACCTCACTTCTTCAGATGCATGGAGTGAAAGTTACAGATGCAGGCATTATATACTGACACATGGAGAGCAGGGAGTTACTTCGCAAGTGGAGAACCAGTGTTGACCGGGCCAATTCAATCAGGGTGGATGTAGTCCACTCCCAATAATAGATGAGGAGGTGTCAATTCCAGGAGAGGAAAAGCTGCTTCTGTAATGAGCCAGCCACTCCCAGTCCCTATTCAAGCCCAGATTAATGGTGTTAAATTTGCAAATGAATTTTAGTTCTGCTGTTTCTCTTTGAAGTCTGTTTCTGAAGTTTTTTTGTTCAATGATAGTGACTTTTAAATCAGTAATAGAATGACCAGGGAGACTGAAGTGTTCACTTACTGGCTTATGTATGTTACCATTCCTGACGTCCGATTTGTGTCCATTTATTCTTTTGCGGAGGGATTGTCCGGTTTGGCCAATGTACATGGCAGAGGGGCATTGCTGGCACATGATGGCATATATAACATTAGTGGATGTGCAGGTGAATGAGCCCTTGATGGTGTGGCTGATGTGGTTGGGTCCTCTGATGGTGTCGCCAGAGTAGACATGGGGACAGAATAGGCAACGAGGTTTGCTACAGGGATTGGTTCCTCGGTTGGTGTTTCTGTGGTATGGTGTGTAGTTGCTGGTGAGTATTTGCTTCAGGTTGTGGGGTTGTCTGTAAGCGAGGACTGGGCTGCCTCCCAAGGTCTGTGAGAGTGAGGGATCATTTTCCAGGATAGGTTGTAGATTGTGGATAATGCGCTGGAGAGGTTTTAGCTGGGGGCTGTATGTGATGGCCAGTGGTGTTCTGTTATTGTCCTTGTTGGGCCTGTCCTGTAGTAGGTGATTTCTGGGTACCCGTCTTGCTCTTTCAATCTGTTTCCTCAGTTCCCCAGGTGGGTATTGTAGTTTTACGAATGCTTGATAAAAATCTTGTAGGTGTTTGTCTCTGTCTGAGGGGTTGGAGCAAATTTGGTTGTATCTTAGGGCTTGGCTGTAGACAATGGATCATGTGATGTGTCTTGGATGGAAGCTGGAGGCATGTAGGTACGTATAGCGGTCAGTGGGTTTCCGGTATAGGGTGGTGTTTATGTGACCATCGCTTATTTTTCACGGTAGTGTCCAGGAAGTGGATCTCTTGTGTGGACTGGTCCAGGCTGAGGTTGATGGTGGGGTGGAAATTGTTGAAGTCCAGGTGGAATTCTTCAAAGGCCTCCTTTCCGTGGGTCCATATGATGAAGATGTCATCAATGTAGCGCAAGTAGAGGAGGGGCACTAGGGGACGAGAGCTGAGGAAGCGTTGTTCTAAGTCAGCCATAAAAATGTTGGCATACTGTGGGGCCATGCGGGTACCCATAGCAGTGCCACTGACTTGAAGGTATAAGTTGTCCCCAAATCTGAAGTGGTTGTGGGTGAGGACAAAGTCACAAAGCTCAGCCACCAGGAGTGCTGTGGCCTCATCAGGGATACTATTCCTGGCAGCTTGTAGTCCATCCTCATGTGGAATATTGATGTAAAGTGCTTCTACATCCATGGTGGCCAGGATTAATGGAATGCACAAATTAGCCCAAACGGGAGGATTTCTTGGTGGCCTTGAACGCTAATTTCATCTATGGGAGCTATCTGGTGAGTGACCAGTCCCAAGAAAATGAGTGACCCATCTATGTACTCCAGTAACTTGTGGAAATTCTTACACTTGGTGGGGTTCTTGTGTGCTTGGACAAAGTCCAGATACATGAGATTGCCTCGGGTACTCAAGCCCACCAACCTAGAGGCACTGGTGTCAGGATTCACAGGGTGCCTGAGAGAGGTGGGGAGTTGGATTCTGTTGGATGCTGACTGCCAGTACCTTGGTGATGACCAGATGAGTATTGGTGTGGGCTGCTGGGGAGATGAGAAGGGCACCAGCCGAGCCTTAACCCCCCCTGTGAGGGGCTGTGAGTCTCCAACCCCAGTTCACAGGGCTTTAGGGAGCAAATGTGTTCCAACCCGCCACCAATATATTCTACATATAGATTTTCTAAATGCCACGTGATCACTAATTCTTTCCTAATATTAATTTTCCATGTAAGCACTTGCTGTAGTAGTCAGAGCAGTGCTATATGATCAGAAATGAGAGGTAAGATGGTTGGTACATTAATGTACGGCAGAAGAAATGGTCTATAAGTCAATCCATTAATAAGTGGTCCACACTATGAAAATGTTTGTGCACCTTTCATTTACCCTCTATCCTTGCCCTTCCTCCCTTGCCTTTGCTCCAAAACATATACTGGTGAATCCTTATACTTGCAGAACCACTATAATTAATATCCAAACTCCAGCTTCCCTCAGCATCTCAGGCATAATTTATATTTAAATAAAATGTCATTTATATTCCACTAGCAGATGCAAACATTTTGCATGAAGCATAAGGGAACATTTCTAAATGAAAATAATTAGATAATAGTTCTATTTCAAGTAAAACTATGAATGTATTTTCATGATGGACTTTATAAATTTGGTGGACTTTGGAGCTGAGTAAACTAAGGTATGATAGGCTCATGAAGGGAGCTGTGATTCAGTGCATTATTCATGGAAGGAAAATTCAAAGGAATTATTCTGAACATTGAATGTAAAAGAATGGAATTCTATTTTCAGCTTCATGTACGGCTAAATGTTAAGGCTTAGTTGGCTGAATGGATATGTGGGGATTATTTGTACACAGAGTCCTTATTCATGTTATGCCTTTCCACTTGCTAACAACACTGGATTTATTCTATGCTTCTTAACAACAAGATTGTTTCTGCCCTTTTGTCACCACTATAGGAAAAGGCAGAATGAAGTGTCATGTGTTTAAAAACCTTGTGTAAGACATTTTGATTTAGAAGGCAGTTTCAGAAATGTATAACAGATAGAGAGCTGTGTTTGTTTTAAGTAGAGGGATATCCTCCTTATATTGAGCTGTATCTGCTGGTCCTACTTAGTTTTCATACAAAGTCCTGCACATTTTAATGCAGTATTACCAGCCCCATGTATTCAAAAATCAAAGGCCTGACCTCCCAAAATCATGAGATTATTAATAATCAGTTTAAGGTTCTTTATTTGCTTTTTTGTGAGCCTTTAGATTTCATGTTTAAGCTTTTCTCTGTAATCATGAAGATGAGAAACTACCAAAAAAAAAAAAAAAGTTGAGATTCTCATGGAACCACCTGACAACAGGAGCTGGGGCTTTAAGAATAAACTATAAATATTGCAAGACTCGCAATAAAACAAGACTGGGCAACAATATTAATGAGAGTGTTTCCCTGAATAAAACCAAAGTAAAAAGTCAGCATTTTCTGCTTACTATTGAATTAAATGCACAAGAATATACAAATAATGGTCTGTGGTGCTTACTAAGAAAAGGGAATATTAATATAGGCTATTATAATGGCCTAATGTTAGGGCAGATCAAAAATTCTGTCAAAAACTGTTTTGAATATAAAATTGGTTTCAATTAAACAATTTTTCCATGAAAAAAATCTCAGCTTACCATGGAAAAATTTGACATTTCCCTCAAAAAACTGCATACCTGAAAACCAAAGAGATTTTGGTTTTCAATGTTTTTGAAAACCCAAAACATTTAATCAGAAATATTGTCATAGTGCCCCAAGGGAGACGTGGTTCAGGAGCCTCAGACTTCCATTCCCTTTAATGGGGTGGTGTCATAGAGTGTTCCTCTGAGAATTGTTTCATGCCTTAATCACAGACCACCACCACTCCAGGTCTCCTTTCACAACCACCACCTTAGGTGCTGGAACCACAGGTGTTGGGGAGTTGCTGAATCCCCTGGCTTGAACTGGTTTCCATCATATACAGGATTTATGATTTGGTTCAATAGCTCTCAGCATCCCCACTATGCAAATTGTTCTAGCACTCCCGACGACCACCAGGCTTTAGTATATTCTTTCAGCAGCCCACAGCCTATAGCAGTAGTGGGAAACCTGCGGCGGGCCATCTTAGTGTGTTTACCTTTGCATGGCTGCCCACAACTCCCAGTGGCTGCGGTTTGCCATTCCTGGCCAATGGGAGCTGCGGGAAGCGGCGCGGGCCACAGGGACGTGCTGGCCGCCGCTTCCCACAGCTCCCATTGGCTGGGAATGGCGAACCATGGCCACGGGGAGCTGCGGGCAGCCGTGCAAATGTAAACATACAGTTTGGTGGCCTGCCAGCAGATTACCCTCATGGGCCACAGATTGCCCGCCACTGGTCTATAGTGTTATTTACATGTATTTAGCTTCCCCACTTGCCTCTGGTGAAGGGAACAGTACTAATAGCAGCCTGTCCTGCCAAACTCTACCTTCCTTCAGGCTGCCTGCTCCCCCACAACACTTTCTTCCTGTCTGCTTATATAATCCAGCGGTTGGGCTTGTTTCCCCCTCAATTAGCCCCTCAGTTGTAGTTCTACTCAGTTAATTGACACCCTCAGTCAACTGCCTATCTTTCAACCAGAGCTCAACTAGTGTAAACAGGTGGGGATTTAAGTGAGAGCACTGAGTTAGCTCCTGAGTCAGCACACAGTGTTACAAGCTGGTTCCCCAGATAGACTACGTCTCTTATGAAGCTCCATGGTGTCTCAATAAGAGCAAAGAATTTGGTGCATCATGAGTGATGGAGTCCATCCAGGTTTCCCAGCTCACAGAGGAGAAGGGCACATGAGCCACAAACCCCATGAAGTACTCTAGGGGCATTCCTGAAACAATTTGTGTGTCTTGCTTTTGGATTTCAACTTTTCACCAAAAAGTCAAAATTTCCTGCAGAAAAAAAGCGCCATTTTCTAAACAGCTCTCCCTTTTTCATTCTATGTCAAGTCACACATAGTACTCTCTCATAGCATAACATCCATGTTCATTGATATCCACTGATGTTGTAATAGGCCATTAGGAGGTAAAGTACTGGTGGTGCCTCTAGAAACGTGCAATATCCAACTTTAGTGGATGACAGCAAAGCAGTTCACTTAGCTGAGTTAAAGAAAAAATAATTAAGGGTCTAGACCCTGATCTCAGTCACATCAAAACTAACCACGCTGAAGGCAATGGAGTTACACTGATGTAAAAGCCTTGCTCTAACATGGCTATGCAGGAGAGTTGAAGGGAGTAAAGACTCAAGTCTTCAATGCAGCTGGATTAGGGCCACAGGGATTGTGGCCTAGGGTTCCCTGCAGCATCAAGTAAGCAGGGAGGGGATGGAGCCATGGTTCTACACCTTCCTGCTGGCTGGGCTTGAGGTAGGAAGCAAGCAGCAGCCTTTACAGACCTGCAGTAAGTTACCTTTTCCTCACTGGAGCAAGTGGGGATCAGGAAGGAAGTATGGCTGAGTCACAATCCCTTCCAGGAGTTCCTCCGAGTGCAGTGCAGCTGCCAGCACATGTTGCACACTGCTATGGGCTTACCCTAAATGCTCGATCTAAGTCTTAGATATGGAGATGACTCACTCCATCCATTGACTTCAATGGGATTCTGTACCGGTGCAGGGCCCTATGCTAGTTTGGGGCCTTAACATTAAGTTATTTCCTACTACATGCAAGAAGCACATTGGGGAAAAAATCAGGTTTTAAAGAGAGAAAGGGATTTAGAAATGTTCTGGATATCAGCCCCTATTTTCACTTTTTAAAAATGTCATTCCAAATACATCCGATCCTGCAGTCCTGACACAGGCAAAAGTCCTGTTGTGCCACGCATGGCACAGGAAAAACAAAAATATAGCAGTGGGAGACAGAAGGTAAAGGCTGTTGAGCTGTAGCCAACCAGCAAAGAGGGAAAATGAGTTTGACATTTTTATTTCTTTCTGATGTGTAAGGAATGCCTGAGTGATGACCTTTTTTTGGTGGGGGAAGGGAGAGAGTTAACTTATTTTTGCATTAGAAATTCAGATTCTTAACCCAGTTTTCCCTACCAAAGAAAAACAAAACAAAACAAACAAACAAAAACCACACACAACTAGGGAAGTAGAAGGAATATGAACTCAACCATTCAAAACTTGAAACAATTGAGGAGGAAAGGATTAGTAGTCAGACTATTTTAAAAGCACTGTATTTTGTTATATTTTGCTAAAATTATTTAATTTGAATGCCTTGCAGGTAGTGGGGAGGAAAGGATCTCTGTTGAAGAATCAACTTCTAACCTTTCAACTACAGTTTAAGAAAACACCCATTTCTGTTCTCTATTTCCCAAAGGGTTGTGTAGTAAAAACAAGGGAGACAACATTTATCATTCCAGGTATTTTTGAAGTAAAAATCCAAGCTAAATATAAACAAACAAAGCTTTCCCCTCTCCATTACCTTTCTGACCATTTGTATACATCTCCAAACACCAAAAGAAGTCACATAGCCACATCCTTTTCTTTTGCAATCCACCTGTAAGCATATTTTAGCTACTGCTGAACCTGAAGAATCAGTGTTCAAAACAAGTGTTACAAATCCTATTTATTTCAGTTTTCATGTGAAAAATCAATACATGCAGCAAAAATGCCTGCTTTCACCTTCTGCGGCCTTTGCTCTATGTATAACATTATTTCAGTACATTCTGCTACTTCATTACATAAAAGAATTGAAAGAAAAACACCCTGACAAGCAGGCATGAAGGACTTCTAGACATTGGGGTGCAGATTCTCCTTTGACATCTAGCTCTGGTGGCAAGAAATAGTCATTAACCTGGCAGATCTGGGCACTTGATGGTGCAAATGGAATCCTGATTGGCAAAGCTGCCATAGTGGATCATTCTATATCATCCTTTTCCCATCTACCGAGGCAAAGGAGTAAAGCTAAGTGATTCTATTTCCCATTGCCAGAATAATTCCTTGGAGCCATGAGAAGCTTGTTAGTCTCTAAGGTGCCACAAGTACTCCTGTTCTTCTTTTTGTGGATACAGACTAACACGGCTGCTACTCTGAAACCTGTAAAATTAGAGCAGCCTTCGAGGTGTCCTAATTTGTGCAGGGGTCAAGCTGGCCCCTGACCTGTCCCAGGCTGTAAGCCACCTTTGCCCCTTCCCATCTATGGCCCTGAACTGAGTATAGACTACAGAATCTGGCCCGAGGGCTTGATTCTCCTCTTCCTTGTATCCTGTGTACTCATTTATACTTCTGCAAAGTGGATGCAAAATGCTATTCTTCTGATTTGGTAGCATTTTATATATACTCTGCACAAGGGTTAAAAGCCGTGAAGACTCGGCCAAGATAAACCTGCTAGTAATTATTATGCAGTCCACAGTTGCAACCAACATCTACTGAAATACATACTATGACATGACTCTCCATTTTCATAGGATTTTTTTTTCTTTGCTCACTATCCTACAGCTAGTTGTTTCCATTTACAAGTGTAAATGTGATAAATCAGAGCACTTTGAAACTGAGCTACTAGGTGCAGTTTTGTTAGCAAGAGGAAATAGCATCTCTCTGAACAAACAGTTTTAGATATTCTAAATATGCTCCAGCTTCAGAGGGCAGCCATTTCTGTATTATCATTTCCCTACATCATTTTAAGTGCACTATCTTCTCTGACTCCTGTGACTAAAAAACACTTAAAACTCCCTTATGTTCTTCAGTAGACCAATATTGGCTTCATAAATTCCAGCCTTGGGGCAGAAAAGCACCTAAGTACATGTGTAATTCCATACTCATTCAGGACTGCATTTAAGCGCATGCTTAAATCCAATTTAGTTGGATCGGCTCAAATGCTATCCTGAGTAGGGGTGCTTTCCCGAATGAGAGCCTCTATCATCAGGATTGAGAGAAGACAATTCTAACTCATCATACACAAGTCAGAAGGATATATAGCTAGGATTTTTGGAGAGGTAATATAAAAAAAAATGGCAATGTGAATAGCCAGGTTTTTGGTGGACAATTTATGTACTGCTATTTAATATTTTATACGTGTTAGAAGATGTGTTCACAGAGCATGCTGGATTTTTAATGCTTGCATTTGCATTGTGGTTGTCTCCATCTTTCTGAAACAATTCAAAATTACACAAAACTATTTATTATAATTTAATATGTAGTTCTCCCTTTACCTTAATTTACTCCACTACTGAAACTCATCTGTGACAGGAGTTATAGTCCTGTTAAATGCAAGTTTGCACTGGTTAAATCTTCCCAACACACAAAATGTATGCGTTAATCTAAGAAAACAATCATATCAGACTTTGATTTCTACCATTATAAATGCTAATACTGAACAAGCTTTTCTCTTTTAAAAATAGCATGCTGCAAAGGCATTACACCAACATGGCTTTCCTATGCAGTTCT
This sequence comes from Chrysemys picta bellii, assembly GCF_011386835.1. Lineage (NCBI taxonomy): Eukaryota > Metazoa > Chordata > Testudines > Emydidae > Chrysemys > Chrysemys picta. The sequence goes on along the minus strand of NC_088792.1, from coordinate 219,659,267 downwards.
TGTTATGGAGGTGGGATGCCAAGAGGTATGATATAACCCCCTACCTCTTATACTACTTAGTGCTGCCCCGCTGTTTTCCACAAATGAGGTGTAAATTTTAAGTATGAATCAGGCTGGCAGCAAGAGCAGTCTCATGGGCCTCAAAGGAATAACCCATGTGTGATCAACAAATATAGTCTATAAATCACCATAGCAGGAATGCTAGAAAAAGAGATATTGATGAATAACACTTGGCATACAGTATTCCATTGCAGAGCATTGAGCACTATTTATTTATACTATGAAACATATAACCTACAGTCATTCCAAAGAACCTCTACCCTCTTCACTTTGCATGTGGTTTATGGTCCATCACTCCCTGTATCCCACATATACCTCCTGAAAAAAGGGATTATAATATAATTCTGAGCATTTAATAGCTCTGTACAGAAACTAGGGGCCCTGCATGTGAGCACAAAGCAAGATAGAGAAGAGAACACAATGGGTTTTTGGTGAGGTAGAATGATGTATATTTTGCTACTTTTATTTATTGGCATGTCAAATTACTTTATTTTTCTGGGGTGAAGTGTTATGCTGCTGAGTGTTTTGTGTATTTCTAGGTGGATTGTGGCTATAATTAATCGTCAAGATGTCTGAGCTTCTGTACTGATTAGATTTAAAATATATAATACTAAACAGATAAATAAAGAAACTTCTGCCCTCCTTTGACACCTCTGCATAATCTGGGCGCAATCACAATCCATGTAGTTTTTGGTGTAAGGACTACACAAATCTGATTCTGCTGACCTGTTTATCTACAGCAGTGGTTCTCAACCAGGTGTATGCAGAGGTCTTTCAAGGGGTAAATCAACTCATCTAGATATTTACCTAGTTTTACAACAGGCTACATAAAAAGCACTAGCAAAGTAAGTACAAACTAAAATTTCATACAGACAAAAAGAGAAAAGTAAGGAATTTTTCAGTAATAATGTTCTGTGACACTTTTGTATTTTTAGGTCTGAGTTTTGTAATCAAGTAGTTATTAAGTGAGGTGAAACTTGGGGTATGCAAGACATATCAGACTCCTGAAGGGGGTACAGTAGTCTGAAAAGGTTGAGAACCACTGATCTACAGTACCAACTATGTGGTGAATTTCTCCTACTGTTTTGGTTTTCTATTCTCTGGTGATTGCTTGTTATGGCTACTGATTTGTTAGCCCTCTGCTCACTTTGAAGTGTTACTTGCTGTATTGCTGATTTAATATTTTATTTACATATGATATGTTTGTGTATTGAAGCATGGAAGCAAGTTTCCATTTGGGGCAGGGTCTATAAAGTAGTTTTTGCAACCTGAAGACTTTGTGATCCGTAGACAAAAAGCTTTGTTAATGTTAAAGGTTTTATTATTATTCCCTACTTAAAACATCAGTGAAAAGAATGTCAAATGTCTGGAAACTCTCAATTAAATGTAATTAATGACTATTAATTTTCATTAGCTTAGTTACTATGTACATTAGATAATTAGATTTTAACTCTGCCCTATTGTATTGTAATGGAATATAGAATATGGAAGCTTTGTGGATATTATAGTCTTACAATTCAACAAATGTTATCTCCTCAGTAGCAATTTCTCCATATGTTCTTGCATTTGAACTGTTCTCTCATGTACTTTTATTGCCTGAAATAGACTGACAACTCTCCAAAGCAGGGAGCTTGTCTTTCTAGATGTTTTGTAATCTATTTGTAATACTACCACTGTTAAATTAAGGACCACAATCAACATGCTATTGATTTTTCAGCAGAACTCCTCACTGACACCACAGTATGTTCCATGGATTCATCATCTGTCCTGGAGTTTTCTGTAGAGCCCATTGCCACTGTATATAGGCCCTTCCCAAATAAATTCAAAATGAATGAATTAGTTGGTGGTGGTGAAATTCACCTTCATGCAGAAGGCTAGCACCAGGTCTATGACCACACAAAAACAGCTTAAGCAATTAAGACTCTTGATTAGTTTGACCTCCTCTGGAAGATCATTTCATGGTCAAAATCCCACAACTGAGAATATATTATCTCCAACTCCTATGTGCTTCAGCCTGAGATTTATATTTTATATTACTCAAGGGAAGCAAAACAGTCTATTCAAGTCATGGATCTTGACATGGTCATTGATGCAACTGGTTTTGAGCAGATGATGCCTTTGAAGATCAGGACAAAGGCACTAAACTGACAACTACAAAAAGTGAGTTAAAGTTTATAAAATGTCACAATAACTTATATCAACAAATGTTGGTGAGAAAAAGCACAAAAGGGAGACAAAGTCTGAATTAGTGCAAACAAAAAGGCCTATTAATATTACTGTGTTCAAATAATGTCTGGTAAACGAGAAAAGCATGGGACTGGAAATCAATGGACCTAAATTGGTATGGCAGAAATTAGGCATAATTGATTAATAAAATAATGATAGGATGGGCTATTCCACCCATAACTCCCTTTTAGGGTTCTTCAAAAGGAAAGACTTTTTGGAGAAAACTAGTGCAAGAAGCAGCTGTCTGACAACTGATGGCTGGAGACAGATGAACAAGAAAGGAGCAAACCTTACCATCATGGCTGCCACAGCCATCATCTTCTGGGACCACAGGATCCCTTGTTAGACTTTTGTCTTCCTGATCTTGGAGATATCCAGACCAGACCAGAGAGAGGACCCAGATAATATTGTCACCCCCCACCTGTTTTGGCTAAGTTCTGAACACACACCCCTATCTTGTTTTCCTTTTTCCTCCCCCACTTATTTCTTCTTCCTATTCCTCTTCTTTTGCCTTTGGTCTAATATGAGTTTGGCTTAGCTGGCTGAGACTGTATATTTTGCAGCATTGCTGTGAGCCTGTGACCAGAAAGAGGCCACTAAAAGCAATGGCTGACAAAGTCTGATCCTGCTACAAGTTTGTCATGTTTCAGAGTGGCTAATAAGACTATGTGACATGCCTGTGTTTTTCCAGCAGTAAAGCTACAAGTGAGAGTCAACACCAGAGACCGAGTGCATTTTCTATCTTCGCTCTTCTTTTCTCTCAACTTTGTGTGTTACTCTTCTAGGAAACAGGATTGAACTGCAACAGGTTTATTTTATACTTTATATTTCAAATGCTGTAAAAGTTTCTCCTTTTTCCCTGTATCTTCAATAAAAGCTTTAAAAGGATGGTGTTTGCCATGGTATTAAGCAGAGTGAAGTCTCTGTATGTCAAACCTCATTTTAAAATGTTTAATACTGGGCAGTGGCAGGGTCATGTTAACACCTCTGACTATTTGGGCCCATATATTTCATCAAAATTAATACAACAGGCCCAATGTACCAACTTCCTGGGGCTTACCTTTATTATCAAGATAGACAAAACAAAAACAAAATAAAGCTTGTCAAACTAGCTGCTGGGTTTGGCTATCACTAGAATTTTTATTGAAGGAGGTGCTTAGTTCTTTAGAGATAATCCCATCCCTTAGTATATTTTGGGATTGAAGAATGCTAGAACCCGTCTGACTGGACATCTGAATAAATAAGCAAAAATAACTCTGCAGTATTCCAACACCTGACAAATTGAGTTCTCCTAAAATGACCCTCCCTTACTTAGATCCTATCATCTTCTGGTAATGTAGTAATGTTTTTATTGGCTTAGCTAAGTACTATTTTACATGCTAAAAAACTCTTGACAAAAAACATTGACAGGCAAGATTAAGATGCTGCATTTCCATAAACCTGTGTAGCTTTCTCCAAATCTTTGACAGAGGAAAAAAAAAGTTTACCAGTAGTTGGAATGGACATGCTTTCACCTTTCCTCCATGGTGGAGTAAAAGGAAGGATTAGATTTAAAAAATTGTTTCAGCACAAGTTAGTGCATAAAAACAATTCCCTCATTTTGCCCTCAGAGACTTCTAATACCCTGATTATTTTGCACTAAGGAAAATGATAGAATTACATTTATAATTTACAACATAGAATGTATCTGTTTAAATGTAATTTATAGGATTAACTCTTTTAGGAGGGTTGATTTGTTCAAATGACAAATTCATAAATTCTAAACTCAGAAGGAACCATTATAATCTAATCTGACCTCCTGTATAACAAAGGCCCTAGAACTTCCCCAAAATAATTACTAGAGCATAGCTTTTAGAACACATCCAATCCTGATTTAAAAATTGTCAGTGATGGAGAATTTGTCATGATCCTTGGTAAATTGTTCCAATGGTTAATTACTCTTACTGTTAATTACTCTCACTTATTTCCAGTGTAGATTTGTCTAGCTTCAACTTCTAGTCACTGGATCATATTATACCTTTCTCTGTTAGATTGAAGAGCCCATTATTAAATATTTGTTACCTATGTAGATACTTACAGACTGTAACAAAGTGACCGCTTACTGTTCCCTTTGTTAAACTAAATATAGTGATAGGCTCATGGAGCTCAGTCTAAGGCATGTTTTCTAATCATTTACTCATTCTCCTGACTGTCCTCTGAGCCCTCTCCAATTTATCAACATCCTTCTTTAATTGTGGGCACCAGAACTGGACATAATATTCCAGGAGCAGTTGCACCAGTGCCAAATACAGAGATAAAAATAGTCTTTCCATTCCTACTCAAGATTAATTTTGCATCCCAGGATTGCATTAGCTCCACCATGACCCCCAAATCTTTTTCAGTCGTTGCTTCCCAGGATAGAGTCCCCCATCCTACAAGTATGGCCTACATTCTTTGTTCCTAGATATATACTTTTAGCCCTATTAAAATACATATTGTTTACTGGCATCCAGCTTACTGAGAGCTCTAGATCACTCTGAATCAGTGACCTGTTCTCTTCATTATTTACCACTCCCCCAATATTTGGGTCATCTGCTAACTTTATCACTGATTATTTTATGTTGTCTTACAGCTCATAGGTAAAAATGTCAAATAGCGTATAGTGCCAAGAACTGAGCCCTTGGGGAGCCCACTGGAAACAGACCCACTTTAATAATGATTCCCTGTTTACAGTTACGTTTTGAGACCTATCAATTGGCACACATTAAATGGATTAAAAATTGGCTAAGTTAATTTTATATAGGGTTACCATATTCAAACATTTATAAAAAGAGGACACTCCATGGGGCCCCAGTCCCACCCCCGGCCCTGCCCCAACTCCGCCCCTGGCCCCGCCCCAACCCTGCCCCTTCTCCAACCCCTTCCCCAAAGTCCCTGCCCCAACTCTGCCCGCTCCTCTGAGCACCCTGCATTCCCCCTCCTCCCTCCCACTCTGATCTTGGTTGGGGGTTGCTAAGTGCTTCCCTGCTCCCCACTCGCCCTGCAGTCCCTGCACCCCCCCCGCCCCTGCAGCCTCTGTGACCCCTGCTCCCCACTCGCCCTGCAGTCCCTGCACCTTCCCACCTGCCCTGCACCCCCCAGCCCCTGCAGCCTCTATGCCCCTGCCTGCCCTCTTCCTCCTTGCCCTGCAGCCTCTGCACCCCCATCCCTGCAGCCTCTGTACCCCCTGCTCCTCACTCAGCCTGCACCTCCCCGCCCCTGCAGCCTCTGCACCCTCGCCTGCCCTGCCCCTGCAGCCTCTATGCCCCTGCCTGCCCTGCTCCTCCTCGCCCTGCAGCCTCTGCACCCCCCGCCTGTCCCTACACCCCCCTGCCCCTGCAGCCTCTATGCCCCTGCCTGCTCTGCTCCTCCTCGCCCTGCAGCCTCTGCACCCCCCGCCTGTCCCTACACCCCCCTGCCCCTGCAGCCTCTATGCCCCCGCCTGCCCTGCCTCTGCAGCCTCTATGCCCCTGCCTGCCCTGATCCTCCTCGCCCTGCAGCCTCTGCTCTCCCACTCACCTGGCAGAGGGAGAGCTGCGGGCTCCACGTGGACTCAAACACTGTTCTGTGCTGCTCTGTGGGGGAGGAGGGAGCGGGAGGGACTCTGGCTGCTAGAGGCCCCAGTGGCTGTGAGCGGCTTTCAATCAGGTCCCGCCATCCAATCAGCCGAGCCGTACTCTGCATGAGGGGAAGGGGGAAATCCCGGACATTTCTACTTGATTAGCAATCCCCCCGGACGGCCATTTAACGCTGAAAAAGCCCGACATGTCCAGGGAAACCTGGACGGATGGTAACCCTATTTTATATCATTCTAGATTTTGTAATTAAAATGTTTTGCAGTATCAAGTCAAATGCTTTACAGAAGTCTAAGTATACCACATCAACACTATTAACTTTATCACCCAAACTAGTAATCTTATCAGAAAAAGATATCAATTTAGTTTGACAGGATTTATTTTCCACAAGCCAGTGTTGAGTTGCATTGATCACCATATTCTTTATTAACTGAGTTCTGTATCAGCCACTCTATTATCTTGCCCATATTTTGTAAAGGTATTTATGTAAAAATATTTTAATTTGTAAAGATTGCTATAGATTTTTTCTGGGAAACAATAATTGTGTTTTTATTTATTGTGCCTGAAAAGCAAGGGTCTGAAAGTGATGTGTAGAAGTTCATATTGTAACATTTTTCTTGTAATTTATTTATTCAATATAATTTTAACTTTTATAGCAACCTCCACAGTAGTATGTCAAAGCACTTTTTACATGTTAATTAAGTTTGAGCTCTTCCCCTTATGTGCTAGAGGGTCCCGTGTTTGAGATGAGAGAGACCTGTTACTTAAGCACAACTATTTTCATCTAGAACAGTTGCTTCATGCTGCTTTGTTTATGGGTGAAGTTTGCACCTGAAAAATGTGTGCCCCTATTTCTGGGCTTACAAAATGAATTGCAGGAGTAAATCTGAGAATGTGCACTTCTAACTACAGTAGTACCTCAGTTTTATGAGCACCGAACTGATGAATGACCAGTTATACAAACCATTTTTCTCAAGGAAAAAAAAAAAAAAAAAAAAAAAGGAACCTGAAAGAGTTGTCAGTGACTAACAAATCGGCATTCCTTCGCATTCCACTGGAAATTTCTTGCAAGACAAGAAGAAAGCAATGAAGTGCATACTTCTACATCTTACGCAATCTACCAACTGTAATTGAGATGTTCAATTTTATGAACACCTCAATCGCCAATTAGTTTGGAAAATACAGATTCTACTACATCTGATTTGGGCCCACAATTTAACTGTAGGCATGAAAATGCATGTTCAAATTGCACTTCCCTTTCTGAAAAAAAAGTGCTTTTCAATGTGTAAGAGCCCACTGGGTCTTCAGAGGGAGGAAGCTTAGATAAAGAGGGTCACTACTGCAACAGCAGCATCTAACAGTGTGGGAATGTAGAAATCACACACATGCAATTTGCTTCCACAAAATGATATAGCTTAGAAAGTTGGACTCTCTCTCTCCAGATTCTTGGCAACAAGCTTGCCATTTGTTGACAGCTCTCTGTGTGTGTGTGTGTGTGTGTGCGCGCACACACCCATGCAGTGTGGCAGGCTCTTGGCAACCCCACTCCACATGAAAGCCTGGCTGCAAGCAAGTTTGCAGCCAGGGTTGGAAGCAGGATTGCCAGGTTCTTCAACAACTTCCCACTGGTCCAGCTCACACAGAGGGGTTTAGTCTTATGTAGTTTTTAAACAAAAAGGGAGAGCTCATCAAGGAGAGTGGCAGGGGCAGGTCTGCGGCTGGGGCTGTTTCCAATGTCAGTCACCCTGCTGAGAAGTGAAAGAGTTTGCTCTGCTAGAGGAACAGGCTAGAGGAGCAAGAAACTTTGCCAACAACTCTGATGACACCACCTCGCAGCTGCCTCTGCCAGACCATAGCATTGGCAAATTCCATGCAACAGGAACAGCTCCAGAGCAGATCCACAACAGGAGCAGTCAGGTTCAGCTCCTGCTAGTCCTGTGCGGCATGAGCCCTGTGCTGGCGTTGCTGATGCTTCTGCAGAGGGGTTGCTCAGCAACGCATCCCCATGGTCTGGAGGAAGAGATATGCAGGTCTCCACTCAGAGGAGACAGCTGGGAGGCTGAAACCTTAAGTGGCCTTGAAGGAGTCTAAGGGTATGTCTACACTATGAAATTAGGTCAAATTTATAGAAGTTGATTTTTAGGAAGCGATTTTATACAGTCAATTGTGTGTGTCCCCACTAAGTGCATTAAGTCGGTGGAGTGCATCCACAGTACTGAGGCTAACGTTGACTTTCGGAGCGTTGCACTGTGGGTAGCTATCCCACAGTTCCCGCTGCCCATTGGAATTCTGGGTTGAGCTCCCAATGTCTGATGGGGTAAAAAAAATTGTCACGGGTGGTTTTGGGTACATGTCATCAGTCGCCCCTCCCTCCATGAAAGCAAAGGCAGACAATTGTTTCACGCCTTTTTTCCCGTGCAGACGCCATACTGCTTTCAGCAGACAGTGCAGTAGGACTGCTAACCGTCATCATCCAACCACCGCTTCCACTGCAACTCTGCTCTCCTGGTGCCATGAATCGACCTCACAGGCCTCTCATCATGCTTTATAAATATCTATTCTCATGGCATCCCGTCGTCATCCACCGCTTCCGCCGCAACTCTGCTCTCCTGCTCATGACTCGATAGTGAATCTCTCCATGTTGTCTCTCATGGGCTCACAGGAATGTGTGTGGTGCTAACCGTCGTCCTCCACTGTTTCCGCTGCAACTCTGCTCTCCTGGTGCCATGAATCCACCTCTCAGGTCCTCTTGTTGTTCAGTATAAGTATCTATTCTCGTGACATCCATTGTCATCCACCGCTTCTGCTGCAACTCTTCTCTCCTGCAGATGCCATACCATGACAAGCATGGAGCCTGCTCAGCTCACCGCTGCTGTTGTGTGAGGTGTTTACAATGCTCACATTATCCTGCAGTATGTGCAGAACCAGAACCTGCAAAAGCAGACGACGAGGTGGTGTGATCACGATAGCAATGAGGACATGACACAGACTTCTCTCAAAGCACGGGCCCTGGCAATTTGGACATCATGGTGGTAATGGGGCAGGTTCATGCCGTGGAACACCAATTCTGGGCCCAGGAAACGAGTTCCGTGAAAGTGTCCTTACATATGTGAAAGTTTTCCAGCCACTGGGAACCATCCCAGACCCGCAACACTATGCTGTCCCACCAGTCTGTGCTTGTTTCCTGGGCCCAGAATTAGCATTCCACTGCACTTCAAAACATATTGAATGCCAGCCTTCTGTTGCTTGGGCAGTCCTCTGGGGTGGAGTGGTTGCGTGCCCAGAGCCCCCCCCCCCCCCCCCCCCCACACACACACACGTTCTTGGGCATCTGGGTGAGGAGGCTAGGGAACTTGGGGAGGAGGGTGGGCGGTTACACAGGGGCAGCAGCAGCGGTCTGCGCTTCTGCTGCCTTTCCTGCAGCTCCACCAGATGCCTGAGCATATCAGTTTGATCCCCCAGTAGCCTCAGCATTGCATCTTGTCTCTGCTCATCGCGCTGCCACCATCTCTCATCTTGCTCCCACCACCTCTCTTCTCGTTCGTCCCTCCTGTCCTCGTGTTCATTTTCTGCTTTCCTGGACTCTGACATTGCCTCCTTGCATTCTACTGAGCTCTTTCAGTGCAGGAGGTCTGCATGAGCTCAGAGAACATTTCATCGAGAGTGTGGTTTTTTTCGCCTTCTTATCTGCACTAGCCTCTGGGACAGAGATGATAGGGGTAGCATTGAAACATTTGCAACTGTGGGAGGAAAAAAGGGAGAGTAATATTTAAAAAGACACATTTTAGAGGACAATGTGTAGACTTTCATGGTGAACCAAGCTGTTAACATTACATAGCACATGTGCTTTTGGTACAAGGTCACATTTTGCCTATTATATTGAGGGCCTGCCAGTTTGGAGTGAGAGAGCACACACACAGGGCTGGGAAACAGAATTTGGCTTGCAGGCAGCCATGGTAAGCCGCAGTCTTTCAGCTTCTTCAACCTTCATAACATGTGGGAATGGTTTCAAACAGCAGCGCCCTCCTTTCCCATACCAAGCAGCTGTTGGGGTTGGCCATTTAAAAGGAGGCCTCAAATGCATCCCAAGTTTTCAGGGCAAATTAATCATTAAACATGCTTGCTTTTAAACCATGTATTATATTTACAAAGGTACACTCACCAGAGGTGCCTTCTCTGGATTCATGGTCTGTGAGCCCACCTTGGGAGGGTATTGGCTCCAGGGTGATAAACAGTTCCTGGTTTCTCTGCTTGCGTGCTGTGTGCTATCCTCATCCCCCAAATCCTCATCCCTCTTGCATGAGACTCCCCCCTTGCAGGTGTCCACGGACGGGTGGAGGGGAGGGTAGTGGTAGGGCCCCCCCCCCCCAGAATTGCATGCAGCTCATCATAGAAGCAGCATGTCTGGAGCTCTGATCCGGAGCGGCCGTTTGCCTCTTTGGTAGGCTTGCCTGAGCTCCTTAATTTGCATCTGGCACTGCTGCGGGTCCCTGTTGTAGCCTCTGTCCATCATGCCCGTGGGGATTTTTTCAAATATTTTGGCATTGTGTCTTTTGGAACGGGGTTCTGATAGTATGGATTTGTCTCCCCATACAGCGATCAGATCCAGTACCTCCCATTCGGTCCATGCTGGAGCTCTTTTGTGATTCTGGGACTTCATGGTCACCTGTGCTGATCAGCTTGCTACGCTGGTCAAACAGGAAATGAAATTCAAAAGTTACCAGGGCTTTTCCTGTCTACCTGGCCAGTGCATCTGAGTTGAGAGTGCTGTCCAGAGCAGTAACAGTGGAGCACTCTGGGATAGCTCCTGGAGGCCAATACTGTCAAATTGTGTCCACATTATCCCTAAATTCGACCCGGCGATGTCAAGTTCAGCGCTAGTCCCCTTGTTGGGGAGGAGTACAGAAAACAATTTTAAGAGCCCTTTAGGTCAACAAAAATGTCTTTGTTGTGTGGACGAGTGCAGGGTTAAATCAATCTAACGCTGCTAAATTTGACCTAAACTCGTAGAGTAGACCAGGGCTAAGAGCAGGAAGGGTCAAAGGTGCAGTTAAACCTGAAACCGTGGCAGGTGTATGTACATATATTAAGCTGTAAAGATGGGAATGGGATTAACCAAAACCCAAGGCTCAAAGAAATTGGTCCTTCTCAGATACCCTTAGGAAGAGACTTTGCTTCCTTGAGATCTGACCACCTTATCACTCTTTCTGAAAGACAATCTCATCTAGGGTAGCTGGTAACATTCATTTGTGCTAGGCAGCCCTTCAATATGCTTCCTGGAATAAATGCATTAATGATGCCACTTCCACCCCCTGAATCTTTTACATGCTGAAAACGAGCACAAAACAAAGTCTTCAAGCCCCTAGCACAGTTAGTTTTAGGGACAGCTGTCAGTCAGATGGGGTGTTGTGTGGCCTCTGGCACCCTCTCAGTGTCTGAGGCTAGCAGCAGTAGCAAAAAAGTACACTTTCCTGTAGGACAGAATTGTGGAAACTTCAGGGGAAAATGGGGTGACAATTAGGAGACTAAGGGCAGGGTGAGGATTCAGGAAAACTGCCTTTCCTTAAATTAGTCTCATACCCTTTCTAAAACTCCCTATGAAATCCAGGGACTGCATTTTCTATTTTTATGAACATGGCAAAAAGATTTTTCAGAATAGATCCAAGTTTTATATAGCATTAAAAGTTATCTTTTCAACTTATTTCTCATTGATTCTAGTATCAATTTATACTAACTGCTGATGATAGGACAGAGACCTTGTTATCCTAATACAAACAGTGTAACCTGGTTAATCTGCCCACTTTGATGCAGCTGGCTGGTGTAACCTGTTCTACTGCTTGTAAAGAGAATATTTTATGACACTGTCACACGATTACAAAAAAGTAAATTGCATGGTGATAAAAACCTGGGTAGCACACAATGTTTCAGTGCAGCAGAGCCATCTTTTATATTCTGTAATTGTAAACATCTGTATAAATCTCACTTAATAAGCACCTCCTGAAATATTGGAAGATGGTAATAATATGGGCAAGAACCTTACTCCTAATAAAATTGTTAATGATTGTTAACACTCTGGCAAAAAAGGAAATAGGCACATGAATTTATTTTACCTTAGGAAGTCCATGTTTTAATTCATGCTAAATGAGGGTATTTGAGAGTACAGCAGAATGCCTTTGAAATATGATGGCATTTACCTACTGAAATCCTAGTTCAGTTGTAAGGATTTGACCCTATTCTACACTTCAACTGTAAGCTCTTTGGGGCAGGGACTATCTTTTTGTTCTGTGTACAGCACCTAGCACAGTGAGGTCTGTGTCTGGGATCCTAGGCACTATGATAATACAAGTAATTAATAATAGTTCTATGAGTCAGTTCAGTTTCTTACACTTTACCATCACTGTGGTATTGAGTGCTTTCCAGAATAATGAAATTATACTGATAGCTATACACTAATATCCACAAACTGTAGTTCCTAGCCATTCCCCCATTTCCACTGGAAGAGCAGAGGGTTGATATCAACAGGAATGTTTGCCTCAATAAGGGTTCTGGTCTCTAAACCTCTGTCTCTGATGTTGGTATTGCAAGAAGAGAGTTAATGTGCCAAAGCAGCAGAGTGGCAAGCCAAAAACAAGGGCAAGAAGAATCACATGGCAGGTAAGGTAAGAGAAACTGTAGCCTGACATAAGAAAGGGGAAAGCCCTTTTAAATAGACATATTTTAAGCATGAGGAAATTTGCTCATGGGGAAATATTGTGTAGCCTTTAAAAGTGAATTTTGCAATGTTGTATTACACCATTGTGGATTCAACTCTGGATGCTACAGTTTCAAGCTCAGAGTGAAAGTCACCTCTGCCACTTGTTTCAGATTTAGAGCAAGTAGGAACACATGAAGACTATGGAAAGATACACATACATCCAGTTACAAATCTAGTCTGCCTTATAAGTTTTATTACAGTCACAAGCAACGTTATAATTAGCCAAGCATATATAAATCCTACAAATACCCATGTACAAGGTACAAATATGGTCATACTCTTAAGCCTATGGCCTAGTACTGCTAAGCTAAAAATCTTACAGGCCTCTGCCTGTAGGCCTTGCATTTAGCCCTGCTTTGCTTAGATACCTAATGGACTCATCACTTCTAAATACTTGTCATTCTTATACTTCTATGATCCTACAACTTAAATCTATTTAGCATACAATGATTATATGACATGGTATGAGTAACTCATACCATCACACCACACACAATAAATGAATGATAACCTGAACTAATTGGCTACAACTGTTTCTAGCAACAAACAGCAATTAGTAAAAATTGTACCCGGGAAAAAATATTCATTCATTTGACTCAGTTGTGACATGTAAATATCAGTTTTGTTGAGGTAAAGTGGCAGGATTCTGCTATCAAAAAAAAAAAACACACAAAAAAAACCACTTTCCTTTTAAGGGGATTAGTCTTCACATGTGCAAATTTCTTTCCTATATGCCAGAGGGACAAATTATGAGGTTAGTTTAAGTAAATCTAGAGTGAGTTCAAGTTAGTGTAACTTACAAGTTCTTCTGACCCCAACAGCCTTTTAGATTCCTTTGACTGACCAAACGACCGACTTAGACATCCCCCACACCCCGAACATCTGGTTTTAAATCCCTGCTCCTTTAAATAACACCTCTGAATCTAGTCAAAACTTAAACTAATTTAGACTACTTTAAACTCGAGGACACTGAGGGATTCAGAAGAGGGATATAGCAAGAAAAGCTACTAATAGAAAGATCTAAGGTGGTTTAAGTTAAACTAACCCATCCCTATGGCCATTTAGAACATACATCTTGTCTTTGATTTTTCTCTACTTTAAACTACAAATTGGACCAGTGGGTGAAATCCTGGCCCCACTGAAGTCAATGGCAAAACTCCCATTAACTTCAGTGGAGAGAGAATTTCATTTTGTTTATTATGAAAGGAAGATCACAAGGTCTTTCAATCCAACCATTATCTCACTAGCTACTAAACGCCAAAGTTTGAAGAGTGTTTGCTTGAGCAAAACACCCAATGCAGCATACGAAGGGTTGCATGTGTGCAAATCCCTATCTGACGTGTATTAATTTGGGGTCTGGGCTCACACTATTGAAGTCAATAGGATTTTTGCCACTAACATCAAAGGGATTCAAATCATTTATGTTTTGCATTTTCAACTAATGGCCACACAAACTTTGTAATGTGGGCCTAAACTCTCCAATGCTTGTTGTTTTATTTACACACCATGTCTGAGAGAAGGGTGTCTGATATCTTACTATTTTCTCTCTCATTTTGAACACTCCAGTTATGTCTGGATTCTGTTGTCCGTTTTCCAGAAAATGCAATTCCAAAATAGCTAGCCTTGACACACAATTAGGGTGACCAGACAGCAAGTGTGAAAAATCAGGACGGGGGTGGGAGGTAATAGGAGCCTATATAAGAAAGACTCCAAAAAATTGGGACTGTCCCTATAAAATCAGGACATCTGGTCACCTTACACACAATTAACTGTCAACACCCCATCACTGAATTCCTTGTCCTCGCAAAGATCTTTCCTAATGTAATGTATTGAGAACTGTATTGGACTTGCAAGTTATCACTTTTTTCCTTGTCCTGCTTGCAGGCTAGGGGCTTTGTACTGATGTGTGTGATCAAAGTCAGACTAGAAAGAGCCAGCCTAGAAAATGGTGGGTAAGTTTTGCCTCTCTGCCTTAAGGAGCAGCCTGCTTTGTCTCTGTTTGGGGTTCAGGTGTGTTATCATTTGAATTCTAAGCAATCAAGTAGTGTCATTAAAACATAAAACTAATTTTGCTGGAAGGTTAGATCCAATTTCTCTGCATTTGTGCTGCGAATATAACACCTAACTCTTCCAGGTCTTCTCTTTTTTTAAATACAGTGCTCAAAACTGGTCATGTTAGTCTAAATGAGGTTATGTACAGGTCGATTGCGGAGTGCCAGAATATTTTTCTGCTAGTGTTTTATGCCCTTGCTTACATAACCTACTTACGTTTGACTTCCTGATCACAGCTATGTATGAAAGCCACATGATTCTCTGTGCTAGAATTGTTCCTAAATCCTTGTCCTAATAAACAAATGCTAAAAATGAAAAGCAAAAGAGTTAATCTAACTTTTTTAAACCCAAATAAAGTTTTATTTTGAGCTTGGAGCAGGATTATTATTATTAATTATTTATATTATCATAGTTCCCAAGAGGCCCAGTCATGAACCAGCACTCTACTGTAATCAAATTCATTTGCTGTGTTCCCTATTGTTTATAAAACTGATGGAATAATCCATAGCAAAGAATATGATAAATTTAGCCTCTTGGTTTTCAAACTATATATTAGCATTTTCCAGCTTTCCCTTGGATTGGTTCATTATTCAAAATTGGCAAAATAATCTGTGAATAATTCTTTATTTGTACATTATTCATCAGCAGTTAAACTGTGAGTATTCAATATCCCAAATTCAAAATTTGAGTTGTTTCAGATTTGGTTGGACATGAGAGAGACATGAGATTGCTGCTGTTCCCTGACTGGGTGAACATGGTTAGAATCACTTTTCCTAATGAAAAAAAACGTGGATCTGAATATTCAGAATTTACCTACTTGGACTATTCTGTAATAGCTTAACATTTAACCTCATTCACCAGAATATTTACAAAAAGTTAACAGAAAAGAGGTGTGAACACAGATGACATTAACTTGTTTTTATTTGAGCAAATATTCACAGAAAACAGTCATTTGCCCCAGTCTAGCTATGAAACCAAAATTAAAATTAAAGTGACTAAGGATATGTCTACAATTAAAATACTAGTGCAGCACAGCTGCAATGGTTCAGCTGTAGTGTTTTGAGTGTAGACACTACCTACGCCAATGGCATAGGTAATCCATCTCCCCTAGAGGCATTAGTAAGGTCAAAGGAAAAATTCTTCCATCTACCTATCACTGTCTAGAGCAGGGGCTAGGTTGGTATAGCTACCATATATGGTAGCTCTCTCAGATATGTATTTGTCACACCCCTGAGGGATATAGCTATACCGATGTAAATTCCTAGAGTAGATCAGCCCTAAGTATCTTAGGAATTGGGAATTAGATTCCTTAAACACTTATTTTCCAAAGTGCCTTTTACTCTGAGAGTAAAGTCCTGTTGTCTTTACTGAAGCAAGTCTCCCACTGATTTCAAGGGGAGTTGAAACATTATGCAGTTTGTAAAGGAGTCACTCTACCATATAAGCCATTATCAAATCTACCGGCAGCTTGAGCAAGTTTTATCTTTATTAGGGCAAACTGTGAACTCTTGACACTTTTTTTAATCAGTCCTTACTCCAGCACTGCTCTTTACTTCAATAAGAGTTTTGTTTAAGTAAGGAATCAAGTAAAATAAAGTGAGCAAGGACTTCAGGATTTTTACCATTAATTGATCATTCTACTCAGCATACACCTCTGTTCTTTACAGAGCAGTTAGTTCAGTGATCGATAGGCTTAATCTTTAAGAATTCCTAAACAAAGGAAGACTAAGTGTACTTTATGGGATGGTTCCCTCATCATCTGCTAGTCTGCTTTAAATGAAGTGACAGTAGAGAAGAGTTTGGTAGAAACTAGATAGCAGCTGGCCCTGGGATAAAATGACGACATGACATTTAAGCAAGTTGTGTGGGAGTTTGGGGGCAGGGGTTGTTTGTTCTATTTCTATCCCTAGCTATACGTAACAAGAGTTTCAAGCCCCAAATGCTACTAGAGTGACACTAAAACTATCTGGAACTATAACTTTTATCAAGCTGAATGTCACAAAGGTGATCACTTAAGCTGATCATATAAGAGAAAAATTGGAGTATCCACCCTGAATAGAAATGTAATGTCCTCCATAGATTAACTCCACTTTATCTTACTGAGCATTTAACACCCTTCCTGCTTGCTCTGCTCATCTAGCACTGAGCAGTGCTGTCCCTCTAAACAATCATGCCACTGCTGGAGCAATAACCTACACCTCTGTGCCTCCCATCACCTGAGAGCACCTTCTTGAAATTCTCAATCACTTTGAACTTAAACAGCTGGGTACACTCTTGATCTAATGCTTGGGATGGGAATGGAGTTGGGAAAATGCTGAAATTATTCATTTGTCATGGGGCAATCATTGCCTGCTTTGATTTCAGAGTGGGGCTCAACTCTCCTGTCGGTACAAAGGCCCTGTATTGATAGTCCCCACTCAGAAACCCTATGGAACCAGAGTAGTTCTGGAGTGTTTTGTGGGAGAAGACGGTCCATGTGGGCTGCAACAGACTTCTCTATCAATAGGTTGTAACTATTAAAAACACTTGTCCTCAACCTTTGAGGGAGTTTCCCCTAGGCATCTTCTTCATGGTTTTGGCCTCACAGGTCACTATGGTTTACAGACAACTGAAGTGAGAGGGAAAACTAGAGCACGTGGTGGGGCTTGAATTGGATTGAGTGAGAAAAAGATTTGAAGTCCTGTCCAATTACTGTGAGAGAGGCAAGGAAATGGCCACCATAGTTCCTGCAGAATCTCCATCAGCAGATTTGTTTCAGGTGCTGAACAGCTGGGTAAGACCCGGCTGATTCAAGTACCTCCCATTGCAAGGGACTTGCTCTTAATTTGCAGAGTAAACCTCAAGTGTTTTAGGCCTTGATTCTGCAGTGTGCAGCATGGCTTCAATAAGGCTCTGTAGAGACACAACAGCCTGCCTGTTAGATACAAATTGCAGGATTGGGTGGGGGATGACCCAATTCTGAGTTTCAGAGGTAAACAGTAGCAGCAGGAAGAAAGAAATTGAGAAGCACGAGAAAGAATAAAATGCAATGATTTCCATGGCTCTATGCAGGTGCCGCTACCAGCACACACGATACATTGCAAGATTGAGGACTTGGAACACAGTGCATGTGAACAATTGCATACCAACAACCCTGGATTGCATCATGCAGAGGTGCTTGCTATTATAAGTACTGTATTTGCCTAACCCATGTAAATTACCCTCAAAATGTTATGCTTACCCTATAGAGGGGAGCCCATAGTAGGAATGAGTGTTTCAATATGTAGCTTTTTTTTCTTCCTGGACAGCTAAAGAAAAGCATTAGAAACAAAAGATCGCTGCTTTATTTTTCCTTTCCTCTTCTTCAAAGAGAATAAGACAAAAGGTAATAAAGCTTCATTTACTATCACAATTTCTCTTATGGGAATTTGGGGAAGAGACTTCAATACTGATGCAAAAAAATTAAATGATTGTAACTTATTTTTTAAGTTGTTACAAACTTGTTTGCATCTTTACTGAACATTAAGATAGAGCTGCAAGAAGGTTATAGCCAGGATGCTTAGAGATATAACAGTTCATCTTTAGCTAATTATGCTACAAAGTGTTAAAACTAATCAAAGACATTCTAGAAGATCCTGCTTCTACCTCCCAAGGTCAAGCAAACATCAAGCAGTCAAACCATGTAAACACTTTTAGAGAGAAATCTGATTGTGAAAGGAAGGCAGTGTAGTGTTATCAGAGTAATAAAGCTAAGTAACGTGGGCTCTGCTGACACCCTGCCGCCACCCCAGCAACAAAACCTGCTTATACTCTTAAAAGCTTTAGAGAAAAGCATGTGTAACTGGAGATGTTTTAAACTTTTATTTTTTTCCTTAAATGTACTGGCAAACTCCTCTGTGAAATACATACTTGCAAATCTGTTAGCTAAATTCAGAGCTCAATGTCATGCTGTGTAAATGGTAAAGTGCTTTATGGACCACCAGGTAATCTTGCTAAACTACTGCAAGAAGCCATTTAAGTATAAAATATTTATATTAATGCGTAATCAATTACTGGCCGTGCACAAGCAAATCCTCACCCAGTGCATGAAGAAAAAAAAAATCATTGTTCCAAAATTGTCAGAGTTAACAACTTAGGCTAAAGAATTTGTATGAGTTAGATAATTTTAGAGGACTGGTTTGAGAACTAAACACTCGTATAAAGAACAGGAGCGTTCAGACTTTTTGAAAATATAATTTCTTTTCCTGTCAAACTAATAAAAATTGCAGAAAATGGACTGAATACAAATAAAAAAAGTTAAAACTACTTTAAAAGGTATCTGAATCTTTCCTGCCAAATGAAGAACAAAGACAATTAAAAAAAATGTTGAATATTCATTAAACAGACTGCATATTCAGGAGCTGAAAGTGTCACGTCAACCAACCTCAAAGGCATGGAGCCAATGAAAGGGTGACAGCAACCTAATGACAGTTAGGGTGACCAGATATACCGATTTTATAGGGACAGTCCTGATTTTTGGGTCTCTCTCTTATATAGGTTCCTATTACTCTCCACCCCCATCCCGATTTTTCACATTTGCTGTCTGGTCACACTAATGACAGTTGACTCTAAATGGGCATAAAAGGGCTGATTTTCTTATAATTTCATCAAAATAAGTGTATAAAAAGACTGAAAGGAGTACCCTCCACAAACTCTCCCTCCCACCCACAACTCATCCTGTCCATCTCTACAAACAAGCTGCCACAGACAGGTAAGAAAAAAAAAAACAGATAAGACCCAAGAAGACACCAATCCAAGCAAACCTCCCCAAAACTTCAACGTGGATTGGTCAGCTGAAGATAAGACACTGCCAAGGGATAAGCGTTAAAAATCTCTTGTAATGATATTACTGGAATATTGAAATGCTTTTGTAACTTAATTTCCAGTTTTTCCTGTTAATCACCAAATGGTTAGATCATGTAATCCTGGAGAGGAGACACAGGCTATACATTGGTAAACAGAAATAGAATTTAATTTGATTTAGGATTCTTAACTGTCTTGTCTTAAGACAGGTCCTCAAATGGCTTCTTCTAAATAACTAATTTAAATATCTTCTTCAATTTCATAGGATTTAGTTGACTGTTTATTTTTGCCAACTATGAACTCTTCAGGTTATTACAGTATTAATAACTTGGCAGGCTTCACTAGCACTTACTTAAAATTGTTTATATATGGCAAAATAATGTAACCTACTAAAACTGAATTTACAATCATTTTATGACAGAATAGACTTTGATCTTAATTTTAAAAGGGAAGAGTGACCCATCAAAGGCGGATTCACTCTCAAGGATATAATCTCTGTTCAAAGCTCTCCACAGAAATGCATGCAAAAGACATTGTGACAGAAGTAACCAGTTTATCATTTTACTCTGTTATTTGTGGGTTTATTTTATTATTTAAATAAGAAACAAATAATCGTTGTGATTATTTTGCCTTTTTCTTGAGTATAGAGTCCCCTAAGGTCTGTAGAAAAACCCTTGTGACTAAATGATGGGAGTCATGCTTCTGAATTGGCAGGAAGAGAAACAATTAGTAAGGCCTTGTCTACACTACGGGAGTAGTTCGATTTTACTTGCATCGAATTTTTGGAATCGATATTGCAAAGTCGAACGTGTGTGTCCACACTAAGGACAGTAATTCGACTTTGTGCATCCACACTAACGGTGAAAGTGTCGACATTCGAAGCGGTGCACTGTGGTCAGCTATCCCACAGTTCCCGCAGTCCCCTCTGCCCATTGGAATTCTGGGTGTAGCCGGCAATGCCTTCTGGGTAACAAAATGTGTCGAGGGTGCTTTTGGGTAACTGTCGTCATCCGTCCATCACTCCCGCCCTCCCTCCCTGAAAGCGCCGGCGGGAAATCAGTTCGCGCACTTTTCCAGTCAGTGACAGCGCGGACGCCACAGCACTGCGAGCATGGAGCACGCTGCGACCATCGCTGCAGTTGTGGCCGCTCTCAACGCATCGCAGCTTATCATACAGGTTTCCCTGAGGCAGATGCAGAAAAGTCAGGCGAGGAGGCTACGGCACCGTGGTGATGTCCTGAAGTCTGAGAGTAGCACAGACCTCTTAGAAAGCAGGGGACCCAGCGCCGAGGACATCACGGTGGCAATGGGTCATGTTGATGCTGTGGAACGGCGATTCTGGGCACGGGAAACAAGCACTGAGTGGTGGGACCGCATAGTGCTGCAGGTCTGGGATGAATCCCAGTGGCTGAGAAACTTTCGCATGCGGAAGGGAACTTTCCTGGAACTTTCCAATTACCTCCAGGAGAGCTTCATCGAGATGTCCCAGGAGGATTACTGCTCTATCCCCGGACATATAGACCGCATTTTACTGTAGCTGCAGTAGCAGGGAATAAACAGTAGAGCGGCTTGTGCAGGACAATCACGGAAAACTGGACATTGCTAGATTTTTTTTTCAAAACTTGCACTGCCCATGACTAAACCGTTAAGCGCCTAGGGCACAGTAATCATGAACAACCCATTCTTTTAATTGTTAATATTCCTGTTCTGTTAAAAATAAATGTTTAGATGTTTACAACACTTACTGGCTGATCCTTCCCCAGATTCTGTGTCCGGGGTAACGGCTGGGGACGCTTCGTAGGGGATCTCTGTAAGGGTGATGAAGAGATCCTGGCTGTCGGGGAAATCAGCGTTGTGAGCGCTGCCGACTGCCTCGCCCTCCTCATCTCCTTCCTCATCTTCCCCGTCCCCTAACATGTCCGAGGAACCGGCCGTGGACACTATCCCATCCTCAGAGTCCATGGTCAGTGGTGCGGTAGTGGTGGCGGCCGCACTGAGGATGGAATGCAGTGCCTCGTAGAAACGGGATGTCTGGGGATGGGATCCGGAGCGTCCGTTTGCCTCTTTGGTCTTCTGGTAGCCTTGTCTCAGCTCCTTGATTTTCACGCGGCACTGCGTTGCATCCCGGCTGTATCCTCTCTCTGACATGTCTTTAGAGATCTTCTCGTAGATCTTTGCATTCCGTCTTTTGGATCGCAGCTCGGAAAGCACAGACTCATCGCCCCACACAGCGATGAGATCCAAGACTTCCCGATCAGTCCATGCTGGGGCCCTCTTTCTATTCACAGACTGCACGGCCATCACTGCTGGAGAGCTCTGCATCGTTGCCAGTGCTGCTGTGCTCGCCACGATGTCCAGACAGGAAATGAGATTCAAACTGGCCAGACAGGAAAAGGAATTCAAATTCAAATTTTCCCGGGGCTTTTCCTGTGTGGCTGGTCAGAGCATCCGAGCTCGCACTGCTGTTCAGAGCGTCAACAGAGTGGTGCACTGTGGGATAGCTCCCGGAGCTATTAGCGTCGATTTCCATCCACACCTAGCCTAATTCGACATGGCCATGTCGAATTTAGCACTACTCCCCTCGTTGGGGAGGAGTACAGAAGTCGAATTAAAGAGACCTCTATGTCGAACTAAATAGCATCGCAGTGTGGACGGGTGCAGGGTTAATTCAATGTAACGGCGCTAACTTCGACATAAACGCCTAGTGTAGACCAGGCCTAAGAGTTAGCCTACAATTTGTTTCTCTAAACTAAATGTTTTTAGTAATTGTGACAAAGTTCCTCCTCTATCTTGGTGGGTCCTGTGCTTATTGGCGGATTTTCTTGCCTCAGAGATTCACCATGTGGATTGGGGAACAGCCAAGAGAACTTCCCCTCTGGGAGAACCCACAGTTCAGGGCAATTGGAAGGTTTGGGGGGAACCCGCGCCACCCTCTACTCCAGGTTCCAGCCTGTCTATAGTGCCTCCTGTAACAGCTGCATGACAGCTACAACTCCCTGGGCTACTTCCCCATGGCCTCCTCCAAACACCTTTCTTCTTCTCACCACAGGACCTTCCTCCTGGTGTCTGATGCTTGTGCTCCTCAGTCCTCCAGCAGCACACCCTCTCAGCTCCTTGCGCCTCTTGCTCCCAGCTCCTCACACTCACACCACAAACTGAAGTGAGCTCCTTTTTAAAACCCAGGTGCCCTGATTAGCCTGGCTTAATTGATTCTAGCAGCTTCTTCTTAATTGGCTCCAGGTGTCCTAATTAGCCTGCCTGCCTTAACGGGTTCTAGCAGGTTCCCGATTACTCTAGTGCATCCCCTGCTCTGGTCACTCAGGGAACAGAGAACCTGCTTAATCTGAGGCTAATAGATCTCTCCCATAGATCACTCTCCTGTATCCAGCGTGGAGCGTATCTGGCATGGAGCGTATTGGCGCACGCCTTCCTGCGCCCCTTCCGAGGGCTCCGATATGACTGGCAGCTCCTTTGTCTCCAGCCGAGTGGTCTTCCGCAAGGCCTCTCCGGGCTGCCGGTCTTCTACCAGGACCTCCTCCGGACTGGGAAACTGTTTTCAGTGACCAGGTCCGTGTTGGCCACCATGGGGGCAGATCTCCTCGCGGAGCCCCTGCTACACAACCCCCAGCTTTGTGTGCAGGTGGCGGAGTCCCCCATGGTGTGCCAGAGGTTGGTCCTGGCAGAAGTCAAAGTCTGAGACCTCCTGGACTACAACCGGGGAGACTGGCTGGATCCCCTGATGCTCGCTCAGCGCATGGGGCTCTCCAGACCTCATACTCCCCGGTGCGTACTTCAGGAGGTGAGGGCTGCTTTGCCGCCCGCTGCTCGGGACTATCTCGACCGGGTCCTGCGAGAGGGCATGCCCTGCCCACCCTCCACTCCGAGCCCTCCAGATTTTTTCATCGGGCCCCTGCCCCATGGACCCAGCCGGCCCCCTCCTCGTCCGTTTGCCATGAGCCGGCTGCACCATCTGCAGCAGGTTCTGTTCCGCACCGCGCCAAGGAAACATCTATACACACTCGTGCTCCATATTCTTCATGTCCTCACCCTCATGTCCCGCCCCGATACGAAGTGGCAGGACCTTCTGCCACCTCTGGAGGGTGAGGAGCCCCGGTGGGCCAGCCTTTATTCTGCTCTGATCCTGAAGCCCACCGGGGACATCAGTTGGCGGCTGCTTCACGGAGCCATGACCACGGGCGTGTACTTGGCACGGTTTACCCCATCCCAGACACCTGCCCCTTTTGCGGCGTGAGAGAGACCCTGGCGCATGTTTACCTGGAATGCGCCAGGCTGCAGCCCCTATTCCGGCTTCTCACGGATATTTTGTTAATATTTTGGTTGCACTTTTCTCCTCACCTTTTTATTTATGCACTCCCTATCCATCGCCCCACAAAGTCACAGGACCTCCTGGTCAACCTCCTTCTGGCCCTAGCAAAACTGGCCATTTATAAAACCAGAGTGAGGAGGTTGGCCGATGGAGTCTCCTGTGACTGTGGGGCCTATTTCAGGTCCTCCGTTCTTTCACGTATCTGGGCAGAATTCCTCTGGGCAGTGTCCGCTGGCTCCCTTGACGCCTTCGAGGAGCAGTGGGTGCTGTCAGGGGTTCTCTGCTGGGTGTCCCTGTCTGGTTCGCTTCGTTTGACCCTTTGACCTCATTCCTGTCCCTGTTCTTTTATTAGTTGTCCCCTGTAATTTTTTGGTCTCCAGGTCCTGTGGACCCCCCCACCCCCAGGCTGGCGGGGGGATCCTTTAGCAGTGGGCAGGCTTTGCGGCAGGCTTTAGCAGCGGGCTCCACTTCCTGGATCCCCATAGGATCACTCTCCTGTAGCCCTCTGGCCTAGAGGGAGGGAGGTAGCCCTCTGGCCTAGAGGGAGGGAGGGAGGGGGCTGCTACTAGGCTCTGGGCTCTCCCTACAACTGCAGCTACTGCTGCTGCTCTGGCTACTCCCCTGGCTGGGCCAGACCCCGCTCCCCTTCTCAGATACCCTTTTGGACTAATTCCTTCCCCCCTGCAGCAAGCCCCCAGCTTTGCCCCTGCTGCCTACCCATTTGCCCCTTGCTGCCTTTTGCCCCCTCCCTTGCCCCAGCCCCTCACTAACACCCGTTTGTTTGCCTGCCCCGCCTTTTCCCTCTGCAGCCTCTCTGTTTGACCCACCCCAGCCTCTGAAGCTAGCCCCGTGGTTCCCCTGCCCCACTCCCAGCCTGGTTGTTCCCTTCCCCCTGCGGCCCCCTTGCCCCAATTAGCCCCTCCCCTTGTGCACCCATGTCCCCTCCCACGCGCTTGTGCCCTTCCCCATTTTAGTTTGAACCTGTCTCACTGCACCTCCCAATTCTGTTATGTCTCCCTTCCTTGGTGCGACTAGAGGAGCCGGAAACCCTCCCCAAGTCGGTGACTGACCCCTAGTCCTTGATAACCCTCCCATCCAGGCCACCTCCTTTTTTGGTGCCCTCCTCCCCTGCCTGCAGCCTAGCAGGGAGGAGTGGTTGACCTGCTTCCCCTCTCCCTGCCCCCCTCCGGTGTTTATCCTCCCCCCGTCTTCATTATGGCAGGGGACGAGGCGAGTGGGATCCCTCGGGCAGACCCTGCTGCCCCTCCTCCACCCGCCCCACCATCGTCCCCCCAGCCTCTACCTCAACCGCCGCTGCCAAGCCACCTGCTACTGGAGGGTAACGAGGTGACCTCCGCTGCTGCCACATCCCCCGCCCCCTCCGACTCTGGGGGAGCCCCCCCAGCCGTCAGGAAGGGCCAGGGCACAAAGAAAGGTAAAGGCCCCGCCAAAAAGGGCGAGCCCTCCATGGCGGGGGCTGCCCCCACTGCCGCGGCCCCGCCGCCAGCTGCGGTGTCCCTCCCCACTGTTCCCTCCACCAGCTCTGTGGGTTCCCTCCTCTGGCCCCTACGGCATACGCCCAGGTGGCGGCGACCCCCCCGCCTGCCTCTGCATCATCATCTCAACCGACCACTGCCTCTGCTACCATCTATAGCAGCCAGGGCCCCTTCTCCACCTTGACCAGGAAGCACGGCATCCGTTGCCTCCTGGTACCCGCCTTGTCCCACGTGGAGACCTACGTGCGGGCGTTGGCGAGGGTGGTAGGGCCCCCCATGGCCATTGTGGCGGCCTCCAAGATGTACGGAAAGGTAGCTTTCTTCCTACTATCGGAGGCCACTGCCCAGGGACCTGGTGGTGGGGGGCGTGTTCATCCCCCTGGAGCCGCTAGAAGACCTGGGCGCCCGACTGGTCCTGACTTCTGTCCCTCCTTTCCTTCCTAATGCCGCCCTCTCTGCCCTGGGGAGGCCGATCTCTGTGGTCAGCCCTCTCCCATTGGGCTGCAAAGACCCCGCCCTCCATGTCCTTTCGTTCCGCCAGCAGGTACAGTTACAACTGCTGCCGGCGGCATGTGACGGAGAGGCTCGAGGGGTCCTTCTTGGTCCCCTACCAGGGGGCCTGCTACTGGGTGCATTATTCGATGGGGGAGGCCCGGTGCTACCTCTGTCAGCAGATGAGGCATGTCCGGAGGGGCATCCGGGACCCCCGAGCCCTGGCAGGGCTCCGGCCCCATCATCTCCAGCGCCTCTGGCTGCCCGGAGTCCGAAGCCGTCCCTCCTCCTTTCCGGCCCACCAACGCTCCCGCTCAGGCCCAAGGGGTATCTCCCCCAGTGCGCCCAGACGAGCGGGAGGGCCCCGCCTCTGCTGCCTGCGATCTGGCGGGGCCTGTAGAGGAGGGTGAGGTAGGGATACCGCTGGCATAGCAGAGAGCCCGCCCCAAGGGGATTTTTCCCTCCTACATGCTGCCCCACCTTTACCTCCCGATTCCCTGAGCTATCGCCCTTGCTCCCTGACCCGACCCCTGTTAGCCAGCCCCCAGATGATGCCATGGAGGGCTGGTCCTTAGCATGGGGGAAGCGGGGCAAGAGGAAGGCTCGAGCTCCGCTCCTCCCATCTGATGATGAAGCCCCCCCCGGAAGGCCAGGAAAGAGAGCACTGTTGCCGAGCCTTCTGCTTTGCCCCTGGGTGGATTTTGTTCACCATTGCCGGCTGGGGAAGACGTGGCAGCACTATTTCAGGTCCTCCGTTCTTCACGTATCCGGGCAGAGTTCCTTTGGATGGCGTCCACTGGCTCCCTTGATGCCTTCGAGGAGCTGTGGGCGCTGTCCGGGGTTCTCTGCTCAGAGTCCCCGTCTGGTTTCCTTCATTTGACCCTTTGACCTCACTCCTGTCCCTGTTCTTTTATTAGTTGTCCCCTGTAATTTTTTAGTCTCCAGGTCCTGTGGACTCCCCCCCCCTTAGGCTGGGGGGATCCTTTAGCTCTTCCTGGATCCCAATAGGACAGACTCCTGTACCCCACTGGTCTGGGTCTGTCACATAATTTAAAAAGGAAATTACTTGGCATCCAAAAATGCCAAAGTCCCCCCTTTCAACCCCACAGGAACATTTATGTTTTTCTAAACAGGGTTGTGTTAACAGGAATAGATGGAAAGGGAAATGGGAAGAATGATGAGAAAATTTGTCTTTAGTCATAAAAATATCCAACTATAACAGGAGGCTGGCTGTTTCAGGGTAGTCAGACCAAGCCTCATCTGGGACCGATCAGCTATCCTCCCAGATGATCCTGATCAGCTAGGGATCAGACAGCCCTAATCAGAAGGGACATTTGGGATATCTTCACAGAAGGATCTGCCACCCCTTCCAGGCTCAACTCTTGGCTGGGGCTCTGGACTGCTGGTCCTCAAATCCCTCTCTTCCCCACTGACCCTTCTGCAAGATCTCCAGAAGGTAAATTGCTGTGCCTCAAGCACTGTCAGTTCACCTCCACAGATCTAACTGTGCCTTCCACTGGGCCTCTAGGAGTTGCACAGAGACTGCCTGGGTCTGCTTTTGCTATTTAGCAACCTCCAGAAATGGGAACTGGAATTCTTACAATCCCTCCAAACCCCGATTTGGGACGGTGGAGATTGCATAGCCAAGAAAGGCTTCAGTGCGTTTTGGCTCCATCATCCTTTCTTAATCAGAGGGAGCACAAAGATCCTAGACAACTCCCAATTGTGGTTTTGATACCATCCCAGTTGGCTCCCTTCTGCAGGAGACTAGATCTGGGATCTTGAGCAGCTGGTATCTCTTGGAGATCCTGCAGAAGGATCAGTGGCCACCAATGCTGAGAAAGGTATTTGAAGACCACAAGGCAAGAGACCCAGCTGAAAGAGCTCAGCCCAAGAGCGGCACAAGACCCTTTCGTAGGTCTCTCATGACCCCTTGCCAGCTTGGTCTAATAACTGACCCGAGCCATTGATCCCTAGCTGATCCCTAGGAGCATAGCTGATCTGTCACAGGCTGGGCCCAACCCTCCTTAAAGAGCTAGCCAGACCACATGTCAGGAGTCAGGTCTAGTTGGAGTCCATATGCCAAAGCCCAAGGTTAAGACAGAGTCAGAGCTGGGGCTTGGAGCTAAAGGTCAGAACCAGATTACTGGAAGCCAGTGATGGCAGAAGCAGAAGCAAGGCTGGAACAGGATTGGATTGGAACAGGACCAGATGCAGGGCAGGGTCAAAGGTGGAGCAAGGCAGGAGCAGAGCTTGGAGTGAAGCAGAGACTCTACAGGTGTTTACTTTGAGCAGCCACTGATCTTCTGTTGCTGCTGGGTTTAAGACCAAGCCACCTGAACTACCTTAGCCAACCAAATCATTCTGCTGTGGCCCATCTGTACTCACTGGCTGCCTGACAACTAGGCAGGTACAGCTGCAGGCCCTCAGTCCTGACACTGCAAAACAAAAATGTGTAGAACAGATGCTAGGAACAAAATGAATTGGCAAATATATCCAATATATAAGCATCTTATTCTGAGCAGTAAATTAATCCTTCAAATCTTTATTCCCTACATACTTTTTTTAGCTGCCTATGAATGATGAAAAAGGTATTGGTCTAAACTAATCCCTTATGAAACTCCATTGATTTCAGTGGGCCTACCTCAGATGTATTTGGCTCAGAGTTGAACTGAATATACAAGCTTGGCTTCTTAAATTCAGCAAGCTGTTCTGGCCATCAATCACAGAACTATACTGTATTTGCATCTTTAAGTAGCATTACAGTGTATTTCCAGTTATCAGTACTCAGATCATGATAAATTGTGTAAATTCTTAAAAATATAGCTATATTCTTTTAAGGAGACTAGAGTCAGCTATAGTTTAGGAATGTGGAGCAGAAGTCACTATTTAAACAATGGAATGTATACTGGAACAGTTAAATCAGTTTGGCTTTCAATATGTTTGGCTGGGGCAGGATGGCAAGACAACCAGCCTAATCTCCTCTAATCTCAGAGAAGAAGTGATGAAAGGGGGTAGGGGACACAAGATGCATAAGAAGAAGAAGTTTTAAGACAGGTTTGCTAAACTGGATCAGACCATTGGTCCATTATGCTCTAATTTGGATTGTATAGTTCTCAGAAGCCAAATCAGGATACAACACAATTTTTATAAGAAAGATATTTTAAAGCTAAACTGGTTATTTCCTTGTAAAGTTAATGTGATTTATGTCAAGAAAAAAAATTAGAGGAACAGTACTTAGACACCTACGCTTATTGATAATTACAACAAAACCCTAGGACTATGTTCAGCACCACCTGAAAGTGTTTCTGATGTGCTGGCAGGGAAGCCAGGGTGTCTGGATCCTTAACAGCATGGATTCCCAGGAAACCAATGATCTGTCTGTCCAGAAGACAGCTCCAGTTAAAGAAAGACTTCAGGATACATTGTCCAGATAAAGGCCTTAAGTCTGCTAGAAGAGGCCACAATCTGAAGAGAGTTCTTAGCCAATACAAGCCTTTAACATCTTCTGGAGGGACAGAAGCCATTGGTGGGTATTCTTCCACACAGATGGACAGGAGTAAGTAATAAAATAAATAAATATAAAAAAATCAGGGCTTCTAGGAGGTAGGCTAGCTGAATTAGGGGAAGGAGGCTGTAATGTGGTGCACTCACCCCTTGTGAATGCCCCTGTCTCAGTGCACATGCCTGCACTCTCTGTTTGTGGTGCATCTTCAGCGACTCAGTCCTCCAGTCGAGAGTCACAGTTTGTATAGGAGATAAAAAATAAAAATAAAAAAATCCAACCCCCTTCCAGGATATAAGTCTAACAGGGGGCTTATTGCAGGACCCTCTGTACAGTCATTCAATCTGCAGTAGGGTGACCAGACAGCAAGTGTGAAAAATCAGGACGGGGGTGGGGGTGGGGGTAATAGGAGCCTATATAAGAAAAAGCCCCCAAAATCAGGACTGTCCCTATAAAATCAGGACATCTGGTCACCCTAATCTGCAGACTTATCTTTGGGCTTGCTCCTCAATCAGTCCAGCAGGGCCTCTCACAGTATCCTGCTTCAAACCATCTCTCAGCACCTTCTGGGCTCTTTTAATTTGTCCCTGCTCTTCAAGCAGTCCTGGCTCTGGTGTGGGGTCATGTGCCCCAGGGCTCCCTTGCTAGAGACTCTTGACCTCTCTGGCCCCAACTCTTCAGCTAAGCCACTAAAAGAGTTCAGTTCCCCTTCTGGTGTGTATCAAAGTCCAGGTCACTTTCCCAATGGCTAGTAGGGGGGACACAGGCCCTCCCTCTATACCAGGTCCCAGCCTAGGGACCTAAATATAGCAGCCATCTACCATGTCTCTTTAAATAAAATGTGTCACTGCTACAAGTCCCTGGGCCACTTCCCCACAGCTGCACACCATCTTCACTCTTACCTCTGGGCCTTGTCCTAACAGAGTTCCAGCAATCAGCTCAGGGCACCTTCTTGCTCTCCCCAGCTTCTGGCAGTACTGCCCTGTCCAAGGTCCTCCAGCTCCCTCAGCCAGCTAGGCACACCATCCACTTTCCTCCAACTCTAGCAAGGAACTGAACTTACTCTGGTCCTGCAGCGCTTCTTATACTGTCCTGCTGAGCCCTGATTGGCTGTGTCCCACACAGCCATTCTAGGCAGCTTGGAGGATCCTCTTCACTGTCCTTTTCTGGGGTGGGGTGAGGCAGGGCCATGTCACCTCCAGCAGGGTGCCTCAGAGGGTCTGGTATCAGAGTCATGCAGTGCAGCAGGGACTTCATTTGTACAGTTCAGCTGATAACACCAATATTCATGCCATTTAGTAGATCTATTTGATTCTGCTGAGAGAAAAAAACTTTAAATTATTTGGTTTGAATAGAACACAAGCAGTGAAAACTGTTAATACAAATACAATAAAACTTCTCTACAGTGCCATCTAGTGACAGATACCTATATATTTTGATCAAGCTTCCAAAGCCTTCACTAGAACTCTGTGACAGTGGCTGTCCATGCGTAGCCACGTTTGACAGCTTGGATGGTTCTCAGATCCTGGCTAGAAAGAAGAGTTATTTCTGCTGACTCAGTAGACCAGACAAGTCATATTAGCTCCAACTTAGAGGATATACAAAAGCTTTTGAGATTCTTTCTGAAGAAAAGGAATTAGGTTAAGGACAGCAGGGCCTGAAGGGTGAAACTCTAGGAACAGCATGCCTCTGAAGAAAGCTTAAACTGAGGTTTTATATTTTGTTGTCAGTCAAGTTAACAATAAAAGCAAACCCCTGGGTAAGCTTGACCTTTAACTCAATGTTTGTACTGTTTCAACGGTAGCGTGGGGATGCTGCCCGCTCAGTCAAAGGCTTCCCACAACCTTGCAAAATATCAGCGCAGAACCATGGCTAAAACAAGACAGTTCTGGATTCAGCAGGCTGTAATATGATATAATAAATCCATATGTTGGCTGGCTGATAGATGGTCAAGATATTCATTACAAGATGCTGTGAAAGTGATACTGACCCTATCAATGACCTGGAAGAAAATAAATCTGGCACTGGTAGGGAGATGAATAAATTAACAGATTCAAGATTTTAAGGCCAGAAGGGACCATTATGATCTAGTCAGCCCTTCTGTATAACACAGGGATTGGATAGAGCTTCATCCAGTAATTCCATCAGCAAGCACAGTAACTTGTGGTTGAGCTAGAGCATATCTTGATTTTAAAGACTTCAAGTGATAGAGAATCTACTACATTCCTTGAATTATTTAATGTGCTTCTACAATATCTGATTTCTATGCTTTTATTAAAATCTAGTGAAATGTTCAGTCTGGAAAGTGCCATTTCACGAGTATCTTTGGAGGAAGACAGCGGAACCACCACAGTCACAGGCATCCTGGAGGCTGAGAAATGAACCAGGGATTCAACTACACAACTGTATAGAGCAGAAAATATATATATACTTATATATATAAAAGTATTCTCTTTAGTATTCACTTTAGTATTTCTCAATAGCAACTAAAGCAAACCATGAAATATGAAAAGAAATGTCTTCACGGGTCCTACAAATAGGAGTGGAATAATAAATAGACAAGAGAATATTAATAAAACATGTAATGATATAAAAAGTTACAGGTTGCCATTTACTAGGCTAAAGAATTTCTAGCTTATAGAAACATTAAAAGGAGGGAGAAGTAGGCTGAAAAGGACTAACTGAAAAGATAAGTTGCTTGAGCATCAAACAGGAATAAAAAAGCATTCTATGAGATTACTGTGGAAATAAAGAACGGAGTGTCATCATTTGTTAGGCTACAAAGTTACTATAACTGTCAAACTGCTTATTTTTATTTCAGATTTCACCCTGCCTTCCAGATGCAAAATCATACACTTCATTCATCAGAAATACTTAGACACTTGACTGCTGCCAAAGATTCTAGACATAGGTAGAAAGCACCCTCTGTGTTCTTGAATGTATTTCAATTGAATTAATAGAACGCCCGAAGCACAGTGTTTGTAAGTGGAGTACATTAAAAAGAGAGAAACAAGGGAAGAACCTATTGTTATTTTAGTAATGTCCTCTTCATTCTTGCTCTCTTTTCTCAGGGACTCTTTACTGGCTCCTGAGAACTATAAAGGCAAAGTCTTTTAGGCTTCTTTAAAAGTTGATGATGATACTCTTTCTTTTCCAAGAGTGATGAGATAGTCATTTGGAGCAGACTGTTGTGAGGCAGCAGAAAATAGAGTAATAAGAGTGGTGCAGATCCTTAAACTCCAGTGTCTATAAGGGAATTGCCACCAGCAGGGGGAATGGAGTGATTGAGACTGGGGCTGTGGGCAGCTACAATGAGAAAAAATGTGAGTGTAAGACCAGGGGGAAGCCGGAGACAAGGAAAGTGGGATTTTTAAAACTGACTGTGGGTAAGAGCATCACAAAACTCAAATGTTACTTGGTTTATTTTTGTTTATAATGAATTACAATTTTGTCATGTTTATTATCTCAATTTATAATCATCTGCAAATAGTTTAAAGAAAATTAATATACTTCTGTGCAAAAAATGGGTAATTAATATTAATGACAGCACTCAATTAATAAAATGTTTTTTTTTCACTCAATAGTTACTTTATTTAAACTTAAAATATTGGGCCATGTAGTGGTAACTGGGCCTACAAATTTACCCTACCTGTGAATTCAACTGTTAAAAGTGAGTGAAAGTTCACAAAATCTAACAACCTATAACGATAGATGTTGATGGGAAGTTCAAAAAAGAGAGAAAGATTGCCTACTGATATAATTCAAAGACTATGTTAAACAAGAACATTGTAAGATCAGAAATCAGTGAACTAAAATTGGTATGTTGGAAACTGGGCCTAACTGATGAACAAAATAATGAATGGATGGATTATCCCCCCATCACGCCCTTTAGGGGGTTCTTTAAAAAAAAGACGTGGGAAGGAAAACTGGCTAGTGCCACAGTGGCTGAGTGAAAGGCAAGAGAAGGGGAAAGAGCAAGTTTCAGCATCCTGTCTGCCACCCCCAGTGTCTCCTGGGATCCTGGACCTTCTTCATCCTAATCCTGAGAGATGCCCTGATATTATCTATCTTTAATAAAAGGCTAAAAGATTTTAATGGTATGTTTGCCATGGTACTAAGCAGGCTGAGGTCTCTGTATTCCAAACCTTCTTTAAAACTGCTTAATGTTGGACAGTTTCTTAGTCATATTAACATGTTTGACTCTTTGACCCTTATATTCCATCTAAATTAATACAACAGCGACTCTCTTCTGGAGAAAGTGGGGAGGTAAATCTCATGTCTTTTGACTGGTGAGTGAGCTCCCCATACCCCATTGTAGTAACATGTCTGCACAGCATAAGCAGCACACACATGTACAAAATGCTCATTTGTGAGTGGGCACTATTATCAGTCTATATTTACTTCTGTGCTCTACCATTTCAAGTTATCATTTTTTTCCATCATAAGTAGCCAAAGTAAGGAAAAATCCTGGAAGTGCTCAAATTTTTGAAACAGGGAATCTGAGAATGTGGGGCAGCAGTGAAAAAGTCAAAATACTTGCTAGTCCAATACAAAACAAATTAAACACAGAAGGACTAGATCAAACTACCAAGATCTGCGTGTGTGGAGGGGCTCCTCCATGCAAAAATCACCTCCTTCCAAATGAAAGAAAGTGGCCAGCTTTAAGGCAGCATTTGATCTTTGCTTGGATTCTGCAGGGTCCTCTTCATGAGTCCAGGGAGCCACATGGGGAGAGAAGCCAGGATGAGAAGGAATTAGTAAGGTTGCAGAGGGCATATCATTGGCCCTGAAGAAATTCCACCCCAAGGATAATACAGTCCCCAAGCTGTATTATCTTTCTGATGCCCTCTCTGTAACTGAGATTCCCCCATGTATACACACATGCCCCTCCACCACAGTACACAATGTTAATTGTTAAATGTTAGACCAGAAGCCCTCTCAGCCTATCTCCGGGAATGGAAGTGAGGGTGGAAGATATCAGGAACACAGAGCCTGCATAGATGTATGAGACATATCCTTGTCTCCTGCTGTTGCTGTGTGGGAAAACATAGAGATCCCAGGGGATCCACACCAATGGGGCAATTGGGTAGATACCTCCAGGAGGAGAAATTTGCAGAGATATCCTTCCCCTTTGCTGCCATCTGTGAGTTGCTTCACAAGAGGGCAACCAAGTTAAAGGTTAATATTGGCACCTTGTGGGATTGGATGATGAAAACAAACACTGTGAGTTAGAAAATAAGTCATTCATAGAGAGATAGAGAGAGAAAGAGATGCCAGTAATGGATATAGCTGGATACAAAACTGTAAGGACTAAAAGATTGTAGAAAGGAGAATGAAGATCAAGACCAAATCAATTGAACCTCATTAAAAAGTGATAAAGAAGAGAAGTGAGGAAAGACATAAGCTTCCATCTTAAGTTGATATAAAAGTATTGACTGAAATGCCAAAGGAAATTACAGTATCTGGAATCATAGGTGTTGTAGAAGACTTGAAAAGTCCGAATCTATGAACCCTGAAGTTAACGGACTCCCTTGACCAGAACAAGGTCTATTTCAGTAGCTGAGAAATATGGGGCACTGGAGGTCATAAGAGAATAGAAGAATGCAAATCAAATATGAGATATAATGGCTGAAACAGTAAAGTGGACTGAAAATCAGATGCCTGAGTCTAAAATGTGAATGAAGAATTAAATGCAGATTCTTGAGTAGCAAAGGGCATAGTTTTTACTGGGAAATTCAGAAAAACTGGAATTTTGTGATGATGAAGCAGCAGCAAGGGTTGAGAAAATATAGTTCCACTTGATGAAAATGAAAGAATTTAGTTCAATTCATGCTTTGTAGAGAGCAGAGCTGGTTGAATAACTGACTAAAAATTTTAGCTTTTTTTTCCAAATAAAGTTTCCATTATTTAACCATCTCCAGGGGTGAAAGTAACTTACAGGACTTACCGGTACGCCGGAGTCCTGAGCGGGGGTTGGTGGCCTCAACTGGAAGAGGCAGGGCCTTTCAAGATTTAAAGGCCCTGGGGCTGTGGTTACCAGCTGCAGAGGTGGCTGGGAGCCGCGGGGCTCAGGGGCAAATTAAAGGGCCTGAGGCTCCAGCTGCCGCGGCGCTCTGGGCCCTTTAAATCACCGCAGGAGCCTGGCTGCCGGAACTCTGGCGGGGATTTAAAGGGGCCGGGGCTCCCCACAGTGGCAGGAGAACTGGGCCCTTTAAATCACCGCTGCGGAAGCCGGTCCAGTCCGTCACGGTGTACTGGTCCTTGCCGGTACGCCATACCGTACCATACCGGCTTACATTCACCTCTGACTATCTCTAAGAGAAAGTGGGCAGGAGGGAAAGATCATTCAGACCCAGACGCAGTCTTCTAAAAATATTCAAGTTTTGCCTGTAGTAAGAAAATTACCTTCTGAAAACAGGTGTCTGCAACAGGTGCAGTGGAATTGCCATTGGATGTAGCTTTCCTGCAAAAGTAGTCTTAGACGAAACATAGTCAGCACCGGTTTCTAAACTGTGATTAAAACCTGCTCAGAAATTGCCCATACCTCATATTTCCTGTATCCTAAAATTTAATCCTTAATCAAAAGTCTGCTTGTATTTTTTTGTTCAATTAACTTTGTTGAAGAATATTTTAGGAGAAACCAAACCTATTTTATAGCTAAAAGAATCAGGGACTTATAGTACCTAGCTAATATTGAATTTTGTATAAAATAGTTCCTCTAGTTGGTTGTTCAGAAGAAGATCCTCTCTGCTGACTGAACGGCTTCTTTAGTAGTTACAAAGAGCAGAAATTGTAGCAATGATGTCAGAAATAATCTCAACAGTTCCATAGTTATTGCTGCATGTAGATAAACATTTGCCAGTCACACCTCACTTCTTAATTCCAGTAGCTTATTCTGGGGTTCTCTTTAGGGGAAAGAAGGAGGTAAAAGGAACCTTGTTAGAGTGCAATGCTACAAAAAGAGAAGTTTTAGAATGCTTAGGCACAAAACATTATGAATTGTTATTAGCAGTATATGGTAGCACCTAGAAGCCCAAGCCCCATTGTGTGATATACAAACATAAACAGATAGTCATTAAAGAGCTTAAAAACTAAATAGACTAGCCTTGGCTGATGAATTTATTCCAATAAATACATACAAATAATAAAATAAAACTTGAATAATAATAATTCCTACAATAAAATGAACAAAAAACGGCATAATTTCAATCTAAGTAAAATATGTAACAGCAGCACAGGAACTGAGCAGGCATGTGATTGGATATCCTGCCTAGAACATTCTCCTTGCACAGGCCATGGCATGAAATGTGTGCCTGCATCAGTTCCCCTCCTTCAGAGACCCCAGTAATTTCATATCAAGCTCTTTTGCCTCAGTAATATTCCTCTTTGGAGCTGTATATGTTGTCCTTTAAATCCCAGGACATCTAATCCTCAATGCACCACATACCACACTCCTGTGTCTTCCACCATACCTGCACTCTTCATTGTTCCTTTCCTGTACCTCTACCAGGACAGCCACCCCAGCTCTTCCAGCTGTGTAGCAACCCTGCTCTTCCCAGTGACAACCAACTCCCTTCCCAGCCTCTTTGAAGTACCCCTCACACCCTCCCCCTTGGGCCGGCCCTCTCACTATTCTCCTGGGTCCTGGTATCTGCCATGGAAATGTCAGCAAGTAAGCCCCTTCGCCGCTCTCCTGCCTTTAGCCCTGTGGCCCTGGCTTGGGGAAGTCACCCGGGAACCTCCTCTTGCTGTCTGCCTTAAGCCTTCACCTGGATCATCCTTCAGTTCCTTCTGAGACCTTCCCAGTCTCTGGGAGCGTTCACCTGCCTTTTGCTGATTGATCCAGCTCTGACTTCCTGGGTCCCTAACTCTCTCCAGGTCAGTGGGAGTAAGCTGATGAATCACTGGTGCACTGGCCCATCTTCCTCTTAAAGGGCCATTTTCACCCTGTGACAAGGGGCTTTAACTCCTCACTCACTGACAAAATGATCAGCATTAATGAGAGGGCAGAGCCTGTGATGCCCAGATTTCAGGAGAAGAAAGGGAATTGTTTTTAATTCCCCTTTGCTTCTGATATATTATCTCTAGTAGGAAGGAATTAGTGGAGGTATGCCCAGTGCAAATAGTGGCAGTGAGCAGGGATTTTAGCTTTCTCCCAGCTGACATTTTCTCTTGGGATAATGAAGTGGATGAAGTCTGGTGAAAGGAGACCTAGAGTTCAATGGTAGTATCAAAAACATTGCTTTCAAAGGAGTGGCCTAAAATAGCAGAGGAACTGAAGAGGTGTAATACACCTTTTGTCAGCACCAATGGAAAACACCAGCAGCATGAGACGGTAACTTAATACATTCTGTGCTTAAGTCTATGATGTTTTAGTATTTTTGTAATGGATTAGGTTAAGTAGACATCTCAGATTCCCAACCTTTTTCATAGGTCAGTATAGTTTGGGCATTAGGTGCGGGACATTGCAGGATGGTTATACGTTGCTGATGATGCTAAAGGAACATGCTGGTTAATAATCCTGATTGAGCTGAGCTGGTGGAGTGATATTGCTTTGAGGTGGCAAGTAATTCAGTGCCAAACTGACAATTTATGTATATCTGCAACCAAGTAAATTACAATTTGTTCAAACAACCAAATTGTTGCAACTCCAAAAGCTTTAACAATTTCAAAAGAAGTAAACTGAAGAGAGAAGGAATTGACCAATTTGTTGGTCAGAGGTGAGTTGGCTGTGTTCTTCCATTTAACTTCATTTTAAAGGATTATTAAAAATAAAATTTTATATTCATAATCTTTCAGAATAGTATACATTTCGTGTAAGATTTTGGTCAAAAACAATCTTCAGTTTGTGGTATAATATCATAGTTGGTGCTTTTCTGTAAAAAAAAACAAAAAAAAAGATTTTCTTGTAAAGAAAAAGAATTAAAATAAAATAATCCAAATCTAAATTACCACCACAGGCTGATTATAATTAAATAAATTTAGAAATTGAGGCACATTTCTCCATACTAGTTAGAGAGTGATCAATTTCAGTTTTGTAAAGAATCTCCTGATTTTATTTATAAGATTCCATTTTAACATCTATAAAGGATAATAGGTGTTTGTAGGATGGCATGGGAGAAAAAATTCTATTAGTAAATATGGCTCTAAGGTCTGAGTGTCCATATGCTTAAAAATGAGAGACCTTTTTCCTCTAGGGCCATAAAACAATATTGTCTATGCCTCATAATTCCTACTACATTGTCACAATATTTTTCAATTATGTGAATATTTTATTTATAATATATTTTTATTTTTATGTATGCATTTATGTTAATGGCTTGCTTTATTATCTGCATGGGGAAACAGGCTCTTGAAGTTAGAGTAACAGTTTAAAGTGCAGTACTCATGAGGAACTGTCTAATAACCCATCCAAGTATGGTATGTCATGCTTATTAACCAGCATTATTACTGAATTTCCTGTTATAGAAATCTAGTACAGGGAGAGAAAATTTAGGCATTCTTCTATCCAAGTGGTCCAGTGATTATAAATGCTTAAGGATGAATGTCCTATCAGATAAAGCACAAGATGGGGTATTAGTTGGTGTCTGTTTCAGACCATCAAATCACACTAGGGAACAGGATGACCAGGTCCTTATACACCTATCTATAAGTGCAGGAAAAGGGGAAATAAAAACCTGTTTTATCATGGGGGACTTCAATCTGAGTTTGAGGTCTCATGGTGCCAGAATTAAAACATCCTTGGAATTTCTAAACATTATAGATGACAAATTCCTAATTCAAAAGGTGTTGCATCCAACAACCGGAAATTCTATATTAGACCTCATCTTGACAGATAAAGAGGAATTGATCAAGAAGTCAAAATTAATGATACCTTCCATACAAATGATCATGACTTGATCACATTATAACGTGCAAATAGAATAAAGTACACACCAGTTTATATATATATATATATATATACACTTAGTGCTTTAACAGGAAAACAATTGAGGCAAATCAGTGAGGAGGAAGAATTTAATCAGAAAGAGGTAAATGATAATTGAGAATTAGTTAAGAAAATTTTAGTAGATGCCCAAAAAGCCACAATTGAGAAAGAAGGCCATATTGATTAAAAAAACTGACCTGGTATAGATGGGAAGTGAAGGCAGGTATAAATATATAACACAAATGGAAGAAAGGGAAATTTGATAGAAATGCATATAAGTCAGAAGTTGGGAATTGTAGAAAATTGATAAGGGAAGCAAAAGGACACAAGGAGAAATTTAAGGCCAACAGAGTTAAGGACAATAAGAAGGAGCTTTTAAAGTATATTAGGATCAAAAAGAATCCTAACAATGGTATTAGTACATTACTAGGTGGTAGAATAATTAGTAATAATGCAGAAAAGGCAGAGGTGTTCAATTAATATTTGTTCTGTATTTGGGAAAAACAGATGTTATAGTCATATCCTGTCATAACAGTGGAATGGAAAGAGAGTACTTGATGACTACCCATTCTGTTCATTCTCTCTGAAGCACGTGGCATTGGCTACTAATAGAAGACAGGATACTGGGCTAGATGGATCTTTGGTTTGACCCTGTTTGGCCATTCTTATGTTAGCTCAGGAGGATGTTAAACAGAAGCTACAAAAGTTAGACATTCTCAAATGAACAGTGAGGGATAACTTGCATCCAAGAGATTTCAAAGAGCTGGCTGAGGAACTTGTTGGACTGTTAATGTTGATTTTCAATAAGTCTTGTAACAGTGGGGAAGTTCCAGAAGATTGGAGGAAAGCTGCTGTTGTGCAAATATTTAAAAAGGATAAATGGAATGAATTGGGAAATTATAGGCCTGTCAGTCTGATGTTGATCCAGGCAAGATAATAGAGGAGATGATACAAGACTTGTTTAATAAAGAATTGATGGAGAGTAATATAATTAATGTCAGTTAATATAGATTTATGGGAAATATATCCTGCCAAATAAACTTGTTATTTTTTTATGATATTACAAGTTTGGTTGATAATAGTAATAGTGTTAAGGTAATATATTTAGATTTCTGTAAGGCATTTGACTTGGTACCACGTGACATTTTAACTAAAAAATGAGAAAGATATAAAATTGACATGGCACACAATCAATGGATTAAAATCTGACTAACTGTTAGGTCTCAAAATGTAATTGTAAATGTGGAATCATCATTAAGCAGGTGTATTTCTATTGGGATCCTGCAAGGATTGGTTCTTGGCCCTATGCTACTTAATGCTT
This sequence comes from Chrysemys picta bellii, assembly GCF_011386835.1. Classification (NCBI taxonomy): domain Eukaryota; kingdom Metazoa; phylum Chordata; order Testudines; family Emydidae; genus Chrysemys; species Chrysemys picta. The sequence goes on along the minus strand of NC_088792.1, from coordinate 219,618,692 downwards.
TTATCAATGACCTGTAAGAAAACATATCAGTGATAAAGTTTGCAGCTACCACAAACATTGGGGGAGTGGTAAATAAGGAAGAGGACAAGTCACTGATTCAGAGGAATCTGAATCTCTTGATAAACTGCATGCAAACAAACAAATTGTGTTTTAATACATCTTATTGTAAATGTATAAATACAAAGGCTCAGTCCAACTCCACTGACGCCAATGGAAAATCTCAATGGTAGTTGGATCTGGTAGTAAATAAAATAATAATCACTGTATTTAATCATCCTGATTGTTTCTTCAACAAAACATGCAATATTATTCATCTATAGTAAATCATTTACAGTCTGAAAGCCCAATAAATAAGCCTAAAATCTAATATAATCTAATGAATGATATTGCAGAGCTGTTTTCCACTTGACAAATATGTCTCCTCTTGACACTAATGGGATTAACATACTTATGCCCAGGGAGGAATAGACCATTGTGTGGATATTTTAAACAGTGCATTATTTTTTTTCCTGAAAAATGTTTTATTAATTTTCATATTCAATCTATATAATTTTTCTATAGTCAAAAGCAAACACTTCTAATAGACTTAACGGAGATATTCTTGTACATGCACTGAAAATGCTGCAGTTTATAGTAATAGATTGTCTTACTTTTGCATAAAGGAGCAATTCATAAAGATTACTGGCTTGGCCAATAGATATAAATTTATATTATAGACAGGTAAAAGCAGGCAAAGTGTAATATCAGTCATCTTGCTTTAACAGACATTCCCTTCCATAGTAACTATCATTATGTAATTTCCAATGGCAATAACATTTATTTGTTGCCATTTTCAAGTGTGTTTAAAACAAAAATAAAATAAATAAATATTTGTACACAGTGAACCTTTCAATGTTATTTTCAAAAGCAGATTTTACCCTAACTGACCAGGCTCTTCAAACTTATTCTTTTTTTTTTTTTTTAATCTTCCTGGGTTTTAAATCCAGGAGACTGTATTAGTCACTAAGTATTAATGATTATACTTGCCAGTGGGTTGACATCAAATCAGATCTGCTCTTTTATACTTCCTTAATAGAAATGGGAATAATCAGCATCAAAACATATATGCCAAGGGGAATTGAAAAGAAACAAATAAAAATGTCTCAGCTTTCTTGATTTGGTCTTCGTATTTCTATCGTAGCTCACACGTTAATTTTCTTAAAGCTTCTTAATTCTATATTTAATTTGCATGCAAATTAAAATGTTTCACACCCCAATACATTTACTTCTATAATTTCCCATTCCCTTTTTGCTTTCCTTGTCTGTACAGATTTTCTTTCTAATGAGATTATTTCAACAACTTTCATGAAGCAGTTTGTTTTAATTTGCCTCTTTTGTAATTAATTATGTAGATTTTAAATAGGTATCTATCTCTTTGCAATAAAGTCCTTTTGTTGGTTGTTCAGCTGACGTTATTAAAATGGTATAGTTCCGTAAATTGATTAGCTCAAAGTTTGAGAGAATTTGAAGCTATATTTTTTAAAGGAATGTGAGTTAGAAACATCAAGTTTAAAATATATTCAGATATTTTCCTTCATGCTTATAGGATTGAAGTGGCCACACTTCACCAGCCCTAGATCTTGCCTTTACCCAGATAATTTTCAGTTAATGGAAAATAGGCACTTATCAGCAATCCTCTCTTCTCTCTCATGGTATTGCTTTCCACTCCGCAGCTTGGCTGTAGAAACATGCATACATCTAAAATAGCACTGTGTATGTGCCAAGAATCAAGGAACGAGAATACAATGTGAATTAGGATAATTATACTGATCATGTATTTTATCAAATACCCTGATGAGCAGGCCTATGGAGGACAGTGAGAAGTGCACTGGAAACTAGGATGATCAAACATAAGAACTTGACTAGGCAAGGAGAATTGAATTCCCTACTGGCCAGGCATCATATAAAAAAATCCCATTCTACTACTCAGATTCATGGACACTGAACAAATTAGAAAATTGAGGTATGCTGGAGAATATTACCATAACATGAACAATATTCAGAAAGATTCATTCAAATGGTTACTGAAGAACCTCAATGAGGGAAGTGACCATTTTCTATTTTCCAACTTCTAGGTAAAAATCAGGTCTGATTAACGTAAGCAATGGAGCCATTAGATTTTCAATAACCACTATCATGAAGGAATTTTAATGTGCAGTGAAGAGACTAGAAAGCTGAAAAGTGCTGACAACCTGAACAATTGTGACACCAGTGTATAGAGCTAGAAAAAAGAACCAAAACTTACATCATCTCATAGACTCTGACCCTAAAGTCTATGAGATGATGTATAAAATGTAATAATTTTGTCCTCTTTATAGTCAGACTCTTTTAGACCTTTTCACATCCACTCTACCAATGTTTAAGAAGATTTTCTTGGTATAACTAACTTACACCTTCTAAATATAAAATAAAAAAATATATGGAGATATGCCTATCTCATAGAACTGGAAGGGACCCTGAAAGGTCATAGAGTCTAGACCCCTGTCTTCACTAGCAGGACCAAGTACTGATTTTGCCCCAGATCCCTCTAAGTGGCCCCCACAAGGATTGAATGCACAACCCTGGGTTTAACAGACCAATGCTCAAACCACTGAGCTATCCCTCCCCCCCCCCCAAGCCTTTTCTCCTATTAGTACATTCTCTTGGCTCATTTGCATGCAAATTCAATTTTGCATGCGAGAAAGAGAGAGGGAGAGAACCCAAATATATATTTCCTTCCACTGAAGTCATTGTGAGCACAAAGAAATGTACGTTGCATCAAGTTACAAAGTTAACTATCTTGATTTAAAATCCAAGTCACAGGTAGTTTTTATCTTGTTGTAGCTAGCTGGGGTTAACACTACTCCCCTGAGGTTTACCTCAACTTAGAGAATTTTTCGCTTGACCAGAGCTCAAAGAGCCAGGAACTAGCTACATCAAGGTAAGACCTATCTGTGTTTGTCTCCACTAGGATTTACAGAAAGACAGCTAACTCAAGTTAGCTATTTCAATATAAACACACACCTAATTTTCCCACAGTGAAGCCATAACCTGGACGTCTGAATTTTACCATAGATTCTAATGGGGTCTTTCCACCTATTAGTACATTCATACTGTGTAACTTCCATTGGTAGAATAATATCTGACACTACAGAGTAGGGAAAATATGAAAATATGAAGTCTATCAGAAAGTAATTAGCTATAGATACAAACCAGAAGAGAGTGCTAAAGCCTCCCATTTCTTGTATGATGACCCATAGTATTTAAGTCTGCACCTCTATCGAGCAGAATAAGGGAAAATTTTAGAGGGAAGAAATAGGTCATTAAACACGTGAAGAGAGTAACCTCTTTACTGCAAAAGGATCAATGGTCATAATAAAAGACAATAAAAAGCCAGAGTACTGGGAAAGGTGGTCAGAGAGGTAAGAGTATTAGCCAGAATTTGCTAAGGAAATCCAAGCTTTAGACAGGATTGTGGAGAGGCAGAGAGGCAAAAAATAGCTTTTTTAAAAGAAGATAAATGATAGCAGCAGTTTTCAGGGCATCAGGGAAAGGAGCTAGTGTAGACAGAGTAACTGATGCTGGCAATGATATAAAAGGACCAAAGATAGGGAGTCAGGAAGCCATCATTAGATTAGAAAGTGGTTGCGTGAAGAGATGTCTGTCTTCATACTAGAGATGATGATTGGTGATGGCTCTGATGAAGGAAAGAAATAGAAAGAGATGTTGGTTGCTGGTCTATAAAGAGAAAAAATTAGTCATCTACTCTGAGTAATAATGTAGTTCTATATCCTTTTCAATATAAAAAGGAGGCACCTGGCAAACTCCTCAGGGTGCTGGGTGGAGAAAGAGATGATGGGGAAATTGGGGTGTCACAACCCTTCACAGACATCTCTTCCTGAAATTAGGACTTTAGTTTTGTCATAACATTTTCCAGGAAAAGCCTTAATGTAATCACAGTGAAAAGGGAATGCCGTGGAACTATAGTTTTGATAACAGCTACGGTTAGTTGCATAATTATGTAACCCCAAAAGCCTATATTTTCCCATTATAGTGCTAAAAGATAAAACTTTGCTGTGGATAGAGTTGAATATAATAGGACACCAGTGCAGTTAATATATCACTATTCTGACCTTGTTAAAATGAACCCAATGCTGTAGTTTTAATATTTGAAGTATTTAAACTTTGTATACCTTGGGGAAAGGGCAGCATCCCTACAGGAGCTGAAATTCTCACTGCTCTGGATCTTTGTGACAGAAGAACTTTGAGCTCTTAATTGCTTTGGGGAAATTTAGATCCATATTTGAGCTTTTTGGTTCAAACCCATCTCCTTCAGACAGGCACTACAGAAGCATTTACCATGGAAGGAATTAAGTGAGAAGAGAAATATCTGCACAGCAGTGCTGTGGGTCAGGAGAATGGAGAGGCTTATAAAAGCCACCAAGCTGAATTTCATGGAACAGTGATTACTAATGGTGTTGTCAGAGACAGTTAAAAGAGAAGAACTTGAGAGGACAAGGGTGAGACTCCTTCTGTATGTGGAAGGCTGTACAATAATAAGTGAATTCGATGTTGCTCATAGGGTTGGGAGTTGACGTCTCCAATGACAGAGAGTAGAAAGGATATAGCCAATTGTGGTGGTGAAGTTTGATACATTTTAAAGGAAAGACTTACATAAACTACAAACAGCCAAAAGATTAAGGTTTCAATTTGAATTGAATTTGGTTTGACAGCAGGTGTTTTGAACAAATAATTATTATTTGTCTGTTTTTCAAAGGAAAATATAACTGCATATTCACCGTCACCTGTAGTCTGGTTATAGAACAGTGGTGTTAAGAACATGGGTGATATCTATTATTTTTGTGAGTATTATGTATGCTTCATTTTGATTGTTATGCTATTTGCTAGCAGGGTTCAAAGTATTAATTCCTGCAGGAGCATCCTACACATCCACAGGAAGGCAGATAGTGGCTTTAGATAATCTAATCATCAGTACTTAACTGACAATACAGGTGTCAACACCATTGAAATTTTGCCTCTGACCAATCTGAGCTCAACTCCCCTTGCTTGGGATGGGAAAGGGGACTATCAGGCAAGACATCTGGAAAAAAAAACCCTCTAGAGCTGATAAAAACCTGAGTTCAGGAGAAAGAAGAACAGGAGGACTTGTGGCACCTTAGAGACTAACAAATTTATTAGAGCATAAGCTTTCGTGGACTACAGCCCACTTCTTCGGATGCATATAGAATGGAACATATATTGAGGAGATATATATACACACATACAGAGAGCATAAACAGGTGGGAGTTGTCTTACCACCTCTGAGAGGCCAATTAATTAAGAGAAAACAAACTTTTGAAGTGATAATCAAGGTAGCTCAGTACAGACAGTTAGATAACAAGTGTGAGAATACTTACAAGGGGAGATGGATTCAATGTTTGTAATGGCTCAGCCATTCCCAGTCCTTATTTAAACCGGAGTTGATTGTGTCTAGTTTGCATATCAATTCTAGCTCAGCAGTTTCTCGTTGGAGTCTGTTTTTGAAGTTTTTCTGTTGTAATATAGCCACCCGCAGGTCTGTCACTGAATGACCAGACAGGTTAAAGTGTTCTCCCACTGGTTTTTGAGTATTTTGATTCCTGATGTCAGATTTGTGTCCATTAATTCTTTTGCGTAGAGACTGTCCGGTTTGGCCAATGTACATGGCAGAGGGGCATTGCTGGCACATGATGGCATATATCACATTGGTAGATGTGCAGGTGAACGAGTTCTGTTGTAATATAGCCACCCGCAGGTCTGAAACTGAATGAAACTTCAAAAACAGACTCCAACGAGAAACTGCTGAGCTAGAATTGATATGCAAACTAGACACAATCAACTCCGGTTTAAATAAGGACTGGGAATGGCTGAGCCATTACAAACATTGAATCCATCTCCCCTTGTAAGTATTCTCACACTTGTTATCTAACTGTCTGTACTGAGCTACCTTGATTATCACTTCAAAAGTTTGTTTTCTCTTAATTAATTGGCCTCTCAGAGGTGGTAAGACAACTCCCACCTGTTTATGCTCTCTGTATGTGTGTATATATATCTCCTCAATATATGTTCCATTCTATATGCATCCGAAGAAGTGGGCTGTAGTCCACGAAAGCTTATGCTCTAATAAATTTGTTAGTCTCTAAGGTGCCACAAGTCCTCCTGTTCTTCTTTTTGCGGATACAGACTAACACGGCTGCTACTCTGAGTTCAGGAGGGAGAGTGGGTTTTCAGGAAATTGCTCTTGGAGAGCAGACTGATGTAGAGGGAGACGTTCTATGAGATTTGTCTTAAGCAACTGAGTTTGACAGAACTTTAGGTAAGTCATATGCATGTAGGCCTTTTTTATTTAAACCCTTTCTCTGATTGCCATGTTTCTATGGATAAATAAATAATACTTGCTTTTGCAGAAGCTGAGTCACTGCATTTACCAAATTGTCCCAGCTCTTGAAAACAAGAGTGTCTTGCAGGACCACACCCAGCTGCATCTGGTGAGGAATCACTGTTAGCAAACAGGGGTGCTGTAGCCCAGGGATCCAGTCTAAGTGGGAGAAGTGCAGATTCCACCATGAGAGGTGTGAAGGTGTAATGCCTGCCCCATGAAAGAAATGGGACTGGGATCCAAGATCCAGCTAATTCTGTAACCATGACACATTGCATGGTTTTAATAGGTCAGTGTTCTGATTAGAGATGGGCCTGAGTAACAAAAATTAAGATCCATATCACAAAACACCTTCTCCCTCCTTCCGACACCGTCCTCCCCCAGATTCTTTGGATGTGGGGTTTTGGTGCAGCCCATTTTAGAGATAAGGGCAACTAGGAAATCTGGGACCAGATCATAGCTTGGGTTCCAACCCTTCCCTCCAGAATGTGAGGATGTTTGGAGTGGATGGTTTGGTTCAGGCCCATCTCTAACTTTGATACTGTAATCAAATGAAAGTTTATTTATTTTTATTTATTTATTTAAACAGCAATGGACACAGATATGGCATATTCATTTTAATGAAACATGAAGAAGAAACTTCAAGTTTGAAACAATCATTCCTGAATATGTATGTTTGTTTTTCAGCCTGCCCTGAACTTTCTTCAGTCTCCTAAGATATTTCACTCCACCACACATTTTGGAAATAACAAAACCCAAACAAACATATGTCTATAGTTGTTTACGATTTACGAAAAACTCTCTGTGTACATTACAGGGAAAAAATCGGTTCTATGTTAATCATTTCTAGTTTGATTATTAGGTTCAACTTTACAATAAACTGTTCCTCATTTACTATATTTTGCTATTGTCATGGATTCTGAATGACTCTTTCCTGAAATTTAAAGAATTCATTCATGTGTAAACCATAGTAACCCTCTGAAAAGTATACAGAACACCTACTTTTCCACTATGTACTTTCTTCTAGACTGAAAAGAGTGCACTCTGAAGTTTGTTTCCTATAAATGACATACAGGTCCCATAACAGGAGATCATTATTTACCTAATAATATGAGTAAAGAACTTTCAAAGCTCCTTTATGTATTGATAATTCCAACCCAGATAAATCATATTCTCTTTGATGTGCCAATTCACATCTAATGCCAGCAGGGAAATTAATGTCTATGAATTAGAAACAATCACTATTTTTGTCCCTGTGTTAATATTACATCTTCAGGTTAGAATTAAATTTTCCATAATTGAATATTGGTGTTATATAACCATTTCCTTCACTTTGTCTGTTCTCTCCACTCAGCCAGAATGTTATAATCATAGGTTTCAGAGTAGCAGCCGTGTTAGTCTGTATCCGCAAAAAGAACAGGAGTACTTGTGGCACCTTAGATGCATATGCATCCGAAGAAGTGGGCTGTAGTCCACGAAAGCTTATGCGTTAATAAATTTGTTAGTCTCTAAGGTGCCACAAGTACTCCTGTTCTTGTTATAATCATAGATAGACTACAGAATGATTACTCATTTAAAAATCTTTGTACATCAAGGTTTGTAGAGTTCCCCCCCCTCCCCACTGGTAACATCTGTTGTTATAATTTCATTTACATAAGAAATATCAGCCCCCTGAGAAGATCAGTAATGAAATCCTGGCTCCATTGGAGTCGGAGCAAAACTCACATTGATTTCAATTTGGCCAGGATTTACCCCAGATTTCTACTCTGAAAAGAGATATTTGACTTTAAATATAAAATAGGGGACTAGAGCTATGGAAGGGGGAGACACCTCTGAACACACATCTAGGTCATTGTCACAAATGAGCTACAAGAAGTTACACTAGTGGAGGATCTGGCCTCTTGTGTGAGAGAGGAAATTAAGATGGGGAAAGTGAGCATTGGCAAAAACAAAGGATGGAATGGGCATTGCTCCTTCAACATTTTAGGGAAGTGGTGATGAAGAAAATAGTGTGCCAGAGTCTCTGCTCTGCTTGACTTTTCCATCTCACTACTCAAGGTCATAACTTGACCTTGTAGTAGGGGAGGAAGTATTTTGACATCACGATTTTCCAAGCTACACAAATGTTTAAAAAAAAAATTTTTTTTTCAACCAACCAAAGTGCATTACTAAATAGAAATCACATGCAGAGCTCTTCTTAGGCAAACTCACTGTGAGACGCTACAGTGCCCTAAACTACCTTTCATTTACGTAACAATTTTCATCCCTGAGGAACCTAGAGTGCTTTAAAAGCTTCCTCCACAATCCCACTCTTTCTAAATAAGTTACTATAGACATAGGTATACGCGTATATAAAACAGAGTAGTTCATCCACTCACCACTGAAATGCAAACACATCTGGGATAAAACAATGAAGTCCTTAAACAGAACACAATAACACAATACTATAGATTAGAAGAGGAAGCAAATATATAATTGAAATTTATTTTAGACAGGCATAATATGATTACTCAAAGAGAAGTTTCTCCAGGGCAGTAGGGCCAGCCTTCCTGCAATTTTGAAAACTGTTATGTGACTTTAATAACCATAGCAGCTAGAATCTCTATTTTGCACAATATCTGTTAGATAATACTTCCATCAGAGCCAGACATCGCCTAACACTATGTTGGGGGATTTGGTTGCATACTGATTCCAACAGTGTTTCCCCACCACCACCACCACCACCACTAATTTGTTGTATGAATTATAATTATTCTCTAAAGAAGGGGGTTTCACCTATTGCACATTAACTCCACATTTTTCTTTTCCAAACAAATGCTTGTTTCTTCAATTAAATTCCCATGTGGAATCATATCAAAAACTTTGATCACATCTAGCTGACTTAGGAAAAAATCATCTCAGTGTAACTTTGTGAAGACAAAGGTTATACCAGTGATTGCTCTAGTCCAGTGATTTATGGTTAATAAATCCCCCTTTTCCTACTGGTCTTGTAATTACATTTAAAAAAAATATATCAGAGATGAGTTCTCCAGGAATATTTTTAAATAAACCCTTGTTACCTAAATATTGCTCAATGTTGTTCTGTACAAACCACTTACATAGTTTGTCTATTATTTGCACAAGTATTTTATATGACATTTAACAATTTTACATTTATGCATATGCTTCCATTTTAAAACGAAGTAGCAGTTCATGGGTTTCATTTTTACAGCACACTTATAACAAATGTACATTAGAATTTCTGGACCAAAAGACTGGCCCACGGAAGGACAATTAATATAGAATGTACTGTGCAGCAAAATGTCTTGTCTCACTTTGCAAACATATGGTGATGAGGTTCAACAGTAGAACAACAAACACCATAGGAGCATGTAGCATGAGATTTAACAGCATATGGTTATGGACTGTCAAAGGGAGATTCTCCACAGTGATACTTTAGTTATGTATCACTTTTAGTATCCCTTTCTAAAACTGGAGATTTGCTTAGGACACGCTAAAGGATCCAAGATAGTGAAATTCAGCAGAGGAGCTTGCAATAGAGGTGACAGCAGGATTATATTTTACTTTGTTTTTTCATTAAATATTATTACAAAAAACAAATTATAATACAAAGATGAGGAGATATAGCATATATAAAATAAGAAAAAGACATGTCTAGATATAGAAAAAAATCCCTCAAACAATCCAGGGAGAATAAGCAAACCCTCTGAAATAAGTTGAACATTAGAACCAGTCAAATATCAGAATTTCCATGCCATAGGAAATTCCAATTTTTGACATTTGTTTTTGTCCTCAATTGGGAAGACAGTCAGAATATTAATTTTTTGTGAAAAACAAAGTAGATCTCAAAAAATGCATTATGGTCATGGGACTCCCATGATGCACTGCAGTTCAGCCAGAGGGGGGCTGCAGTGCATCATAGGAAATTTAGTCCCACCAAGGAACCCAGCCCATAGAGAAGAATGGATGCATGATGCACCCAAACAACAATGCCTGTGTGAGGCAAAGCAGCAGCTCAGGCAAACAGATGAATGTTGAGATTACTCACAACTGAGAGTTTCATTTAGTATCACAAGTCATAATTCAGACATCTTTTGATTTTCAGTCAAAAAAGTTATCAGCAAAATTGAAATTTTCCTGTGGAAAATGTCTGTTTTACAGCAACTGCATTTTCCATAAAAAAACATTTGATATAAAATTCCTGACCATCTCTAATGAATGCCTAAATACACAAAATAGAAACAAAGGACTGCATACCTTATAATTATTGAACAAAAACAATACATTAAGCTGAGAAAAAGAGGTATCATCAGAAGTAGGGAGTGAGATGGGTGATTTTAAATCTCACCCCTAACTAGTATTACTGTATCTTCAAAAGTTTTTAGCATAGACCTGACCTCAAATTAAGTTCTTTAGGTGAGGACTATCTGTTTGTTATGATTATGCAGTGCCTAGTACAATGGATATTGGTGTTGGTCCTGCGTTGAGCAGGGGATTGGACTAGATGACCTCCTGAGGTCTCTTCCAACCCTAATGTTCTATGATTCTATGATATCTGCTCCCTGACTAGGATTTCTACCTACTACCACACTACCAATACTATATAATAAATGTTAAAGGGTCGATGTATTGTTTTATCGAGCTGGTCATTTAACAGAGCTGGTCAAAAAGCTTTTAAAATGGGAAAATGCAGCTTTGTTGAAAGCAAAACTGCTTATGAGAGTCAGTTTCAATGAGTTTCCCCATTTGAAAAAAAAAATTGAAAAGAAAATTTGAAATCACCATAACATCAGTTCTGACATTTTTGGAATGAAAAAGTTTTGCTGTTTTGAAACAACAACAACAACAAAAATTCAAAAAAGGAAAAACAGGATGCTCTGCTGATTTCAAAACAACTTTTAATTTTAAAAAAAGTTAATTCAAGGTAAAAAAGTAAACAAAAAGGTGTTGAAAACAAATTGAAATGTTTCAAAGTTATTGAAACAATATTTTTTGTTGACCCAACATGAAAATTTTGTTCACATTTTTGTTTGTGAAAGTTTAAGATTTTGACTTTTCATCTTCATTTGGGACAGGAAAGAGGTTTGAAATCTCAATGATTCTCAAGGGATTTGAAAACTGTTTCCCACCCAGCTATACTGTTTAGTGTAATAAAAAGGCCTTACATATTTTTGAATGTCACTTTGCTAGGCAAGGAGAATACATGTTCCCCGAGGCTGAAATTCAGCTTAATTTTGAGGACTTAAGTTGTGCATTGGCCTTGTGCTGGCCCCCTGCACAGCTGTTAATTACAACTTCTGCATAGAAAAGGTGGAATTTGTGTGCTTTGTGTGCTTTGGGCATTTTCCTACTTTACTTTTGGCCTTAAGCCGATGAACAGGAAGCAGGTATTTACATTTAGTTGCTTTAAATCAGCACTTTGGTAAATTAGGGGAAAAAATGCTAAGTATTGGAGAGCTGAACTCCCTACCCTTCCAAAATATCATTTGTTACACAAGAAGGTTTAATACCTTGGTCTTATGTGCTCTGGGGAAGGGACAATGTAATGCCTAATCCCCCACCCCCCTGCTACCTACTGGAATCCTCAATCCTCAGTTAAGTGCCCAGGCTCCCCATACAATGCATAGGGAGTGTTTGGCTTAAGAAAGGGATCCTCAGAAGCCAGCAAGCTTAATGGGGAACCAGGTAAGCTAGCCAGGGGTGAAATGTAGGCCTTGCCTACACTTGCGAGTTGCCGCGCTGTAAAGCTGGCCCCAGTGCTGTAACTCACTCCCTGTCAGCACTGGCAAGGCATTTGCAGCGCTGTATCTCCATGGTTGCAGCGCTGCATGTATTCCACCTCCCCGAGAGGAATAGTGAGTATTGCTGCGGCGCCAGTGTGGCTGCCAAATGCACTGTGAATGGCCTCCAGAATTATTCAGCAGTATCCCACAATGCCTGTTCTAGCCACTCTGGTCATCAGTTCAAACTCTACTGCTCTGGCCTCAGGTAACCAACCATGTGACCCACCCTTTACATTCTCCGGGAATTTAAAAAATCCCCTTCCTGTTTGCTCAGCCCGGCGTGGCGTGGAGTGCTATCAGTGAATCTTTCCAGGTGACCATGCCTCCATGCGCCAAGCAAGCCCCAGCATGGAGCAATGGCAAGTTGCTGGACCTCATCAGTGTTTGGGGGGAGGAAGCTGTACAGTCCCAGCTGCGCTCCAGCCGTAGAAATTACGATACCTTCGGGAAGGTATCAAAGGACATGATGGAAAGGGGCCATGACCGGGATGCCCTGCAGTGCAGGATTAAAGGAGCTGCGGAGTGCCTACCGCAAAGCCCGCGACAGTATAAACAATGCTGCCTCTGTTAAATGTTGCATTTTGCCTATACAGCTGCATCAACCTTGAGACCTCAGCTGTCCCTCTTATCGCCTGCTCAAAGACTGCAAAGACTCAGGAAGGGACCACGAAAAAGCAAAGAAGACATGCTGCAAGAAGTGATGCAGCAATCTATTAAAGAGGATGAGAAAGCACAGAACTGGAGGGAGAGAGAAAGCAGGATCCGCCAGGAAAACGCAGCGCACGGGCGGCAAAGCATGGAGCACCGGCAGCAAAGCATGGATTGGCTCATAAGCATCCTGGAGCGCCAAGCAGATGCTATCCAGGAGCTCGTAGCCATGCAGAAAGAGGAGCAGTACCGCAAATGCAAACGCCACCCCCCCACACAGCCCTTGTCCCAAAACTCTTTCCATTGTGCCCCACTGTCACCTCCAACCCACTTTTCCCAACTTTGGTGTTCTTCACGCCACCCGCTGCCTCCAACACCAGTATCTTCACCACCCAGCCCTGAAAACCACGACCCTTTCCCTCAGCACTCAACCCCCATCATCATCAGCAGTATAGTATCCTGAAGTGCAGCACTCACTGCACAACACACCAGACAGGACATATGCGAATCTGTGATTGTACCGTTCCCCACTCCACCCCCTTGTTTCTTTTCAATAAATACATTTTTTTTCTTTTCAATAAATGGATTTTTTGGCTTTGAAAACATTCTTTATTATTGCATAAAGTAAAAGACTCCTTAGCACAGGAAATAAACAAGCACTGAAAGTCTGCTTGTCTGCTTAGCAAACACTGATTCCTAAAGATTGGAACTACTGCACTTCACTCCAATGCAGGGCACCAGATATCACTGCTGGTTTTCAGCCTTGAATTGCTCCCTCAAGGCATCCCTAATCCTTGCAGCCCCACGCTGGGCCCCTGTAATAGCTCTGCTCTCTGGCTGTGCAAATTCAGCCTCCAGGTGTTGAACCTCAGAGGTCCCTGCCTGAGTGAAGCTTTCACCCTTCCCTTCACAAATATTATGGAGGGCACAGCACGCGGCTATAACCGTGGGGATGCTGTTTTCGGCCAAGTCCAGCTTCCCATACAGAGATCGCCAGCGGGCCTTTAAACAGCCAAAGGAACACTCCACAGTCATTCGGCACCAGCTCAGCCTGTAGTTGAACCGTTCCTTGCTGCTGTCAAGGATCCCTGTGTAGGGTTTCATGAGCCACGGCATTAACGGGTAAGCGGGATCTCCAAGGATCACAATGGGCATTTCAAATTCCCCTACCGTGATCTTCCGCTCTGGGAAAAAAGTCCTGGCCTGAATCTTCCTGAACAGCCAAGTGTTCCGAAAGATGCGTGCGTCATGCACCTTTCCGGGCCAGCCTGTGTTAATGTCAATGAAATGCCCACGGTGATCCACAAGCGCCTGGAGAACCATAGAGAAATACCCCTTCCGATTAACGTACTCGGATCCTAGGTAGGGTGGTGCCAGAATAGGAACGTGCGTCCCATCTATCGCCCCTCCACAGTTAGGGAACCCCATTTGTGCAAAGCCATCCACTATTTCCTGCACGTTACCCAGAGTCATGGTTCTTCTGAGTAGGATGCGATTAATGGCCTTGCAAACTTGCATCAACACAATTCCAACAGTCGACTTTCCCACTCCAAACTGGTTTGCGACTGACCGGTAGCTGTCTGGAGTTGCCAGCTTCCAGATTGTAATAGCCACCCACTTCTCCACCGGCAGGGCAGCTCTCAATCTCGTGTCCTTGCACCGCAGGGTGGGGGCGAGCTCCTCACACAGTCCCATGAAAGTGGCTTTTCTCATCCGAAAGTTCTGCAGCCACTGCTCATCATCCCAGACTTCCATGACGATGTGATCCCACCACTCGGTGCTTGTTTCCCGAGCCCAAAAGCGGTGTTCCACGGTGCTGAGCATGTCCGTGAATGCCACAAGCAATTTCGTGTCGTATGCGTTACACGGTTCGATAGCATCGTCAGACTCCTCACCCTCACTCTCACTGTCACTTTGGATCTTAAGGAATAGTTCGACAGCCAAACGTGACATGCTGGTGAGACTCGTCAGCATACGCCTCAGCAGTTCGGCTCCATTTCCTGCAGACAGATCGCACTGCACAGAAACCGTTGAAAGATGGCACCAAAGGTGGACGGAAACAAAGAGATTTCTGGGATGTGAAGCGATGCATCACGGAGCGTTGTGACAGGACCCAGAATGACCTGCGCCTACGCCCCCTTCCCACAACCCACGGCACCAGAATGGGAAGAGGTGCTCTGTTGGATAGCTGCCCATAATGCACCGCTCCCAATAGCGTTGCAATTGCCGCAAATGTGGCCACAACAGTGCGCTGGGCAGCTGTCAGTGTGGACAGACTGCAGCACTTTCCCTACTCAGCTGCACAAAGTCAGGTTTAACTCACAGCACTGTACATCTGCAGGTGTAGCCAAGGCCGTAGAGAAAAGGAGTGAGGCTAGGCCTAGAACCTCAGAGGTATTTATGCACGTAACTCCAACTGATCTGTGCCTCTCAGTGCCTGATGATGGGCCAGTGGGAGGCACTTCTTTTCTCTCAGGAGTCTTACTGTGAAACCTTTCCTGGAGTTAGGTGCCTAAGCCAGGTCAGGCCATGCCCTACAGATGAAACACAGACCTTACTTGTGAAAACCAGAGAGAGACACCCACCCCACTACTGACTTGTGCAGAGCCCAATCTCTGGCTGACTTGTGCAGAGCCCAATCTCATAGGCATGCTCTGAGAATACCTATGAGACCATGCCCTCTGGGGAGATTAGACAGAGGAATGCCTCGACTGAGAATCAGAGTGTCAGTTTGATGGAGGATTCCAAGCAACTTGATAGCTGGGGGCAGCATCAGGATTTAGGTGCTTTGGGCATCGCTAAATCCAGCCCTTCACTCAGGCTTCTAATTGAACCTTGTCCCTTTCTTTGGGCTTAGACCACTTCACCAGTGGCCAGTGGGGGAACCCAGGCCACCCACTACTCCAGGTCCAAATTGCAGCCACATACTGCTTCCTTTAATTGGTTGCTGCTACCTTCCCTGGGCCTCTTCCCACCTGGTCCCTTCACCTTTGCCCATTACCTTGGGGCTAGAGCTCTCAAGTCCTCTCACTTCTAGGCTTAGCAAATGCAGCCTGTCAAGTTCCTTTGGCCAGAGTGGCCTATCTTACACCTCTAGTCCCAGACAGTAACTGAGCTGCTCAGTCCCTGCAGCTCCTCTTATCCGTGCCGGCTGGGCTCTGATTGACTGTTTCCATGATGCCTCTCTAGGCAGGCCTGAATGACCCACCTTTGCGGTTCCTTCCTAGGGCAGGGTGTAGTAGGACCTCGGGGCCTCAAGCAGGGGGTCTCAAAGGGCCAGGTTCACCCCATCACACTCCTACAACATACTCATGAAATTAAGCTTTAGAGATCTGTTCCTCACAGAAATAATTTTTCCTCCACAGTCACTGAATCCCTTCATCAATTGTCTGACATTTGAATCAACTTCAGAATGTCAACAAGGTTATAATTCAAGGGCTTCAAATCTTGTTTTGGCTTATTTCGTTGGTGCTGTCAGCCACCCTTCTGAATACACAAGCAAACTGTGCGAGTACTGGGGCTCTGTTTTTCAGCCAATTAGAAAGTGAAGTGCAAAAGGGATGAGCCTAGACATTAAAATATTTATTAAAATTACAAAGACTGACAGCTGAATTCATTACAAAATGGTATTTAAATGCTAACAAACACTGGTTTTGTATGCAGTAAAATGTATTCACTTCAACCAAATAAACTTTCCAGTTTTATGGTTGAGCAATGAGACTTCTCAGTTATAAAGCCACAGAATGCAAAAGGGCAGGGAGCCAAGCACAAATAGTACATTCTTAATTTAACATGTAAAATATTCATATTTAATATTTCAAACCTCAAAACTTTAAAAATGTGTCAAAAAGAATTATGCTTAATTCACTGTACCCATAGGGCAGAAGTACCTTC
Organism: Chrysemys picta bellii; assembly: GCF_011386835.1. Lineage (NCBI taxonomy): Eukaryota > Metazoa > Chordata > Testudines > Emydidae > Chrysemys > Chrysemys picta. The sequence goes on along the minus strand of NC_088792.1, from coordinate 219,601,931 downwards.
GGTGCCAAATGATTTTAGCATCCCATTTATTCTGCAGTTATACAAGAGGCTGGGAATCATGACAATGCTTTCATCACAGAAGAAGAATAGCAAAGGAATCACAATAAAAAATTTGGAATTAAAACTATGGACTAGACTACCTCCTGCAAGAAGATTAGTGAGAAATAGAATGCTTCTATCTTTCTTTTCAGCTTCCTCCTACCCCTTGTTCTGTCCTTCTCCATCTCTTTTGACAACTACACAATCCTCTCAATTGCCCAGGTTTGGCAGCATAACCAACTTCCCCCTTCCTCTACAAACCTAGACTCTCACCATATTCTCTCAGTCCTTCATATACAATATTTTTAAAATGTGACATTTCATCCCCAATCCTATTTCTAGAACACCAGTTACAACACCCTTGGTGACATCTCACCTAGATTACTGCAGCCTCTTCCTTTGCTCCTAGGGTGACCAGATAGCAAGTGTGGAAAAAATGGGACCAGGGGAGGGGATAATAGGCGCCTATATAAGATAAAGCCCTGAATATCGGTACTGCCCCTGTAAAATCGAGACATCTCACCTCAGACTCCCATACCCAATTTTCTGTTGCTAAAGTGATTGCTGCCTCTTGCCACTCTAATCAAGCAACCTCCCTCTTTGAAACCCTTCATTGGCTTCCTTTTGCCTAAGAGTCACACATCAAGGTGTTGCACAACTCCCCTCTTGCTTACATGCTAGAGCTCACATTTTGCTTTTCTCCAAATCTCTCCTGCCCATCACCTTTATATCCTTTGCCCATTAAGTTCCTTGGAATGTGCCCTTGCAACAGTTTTCATCTCATACACTAAATAACCTCCTCTTGTCCTCCTACCCCTTTTCAAAACACTTATTGAAGGCCAGCCTTCTGATGCTTGGGCAATCATCTGGGGTGGAGTGGCTGGGTGGCTAGAGGCCCCCCCACTGCATTCTTGGGCGTCTGGGAGAGGAGGCTATGGACAGGGCCGGCTCCAGGCACCAGCCCACCAAGCTTGTGCTTGGGGCGGCACCTGGAGGGGGGCGGCGCGGTGCGGCGCTCCAGCTCCGGGGAGAGCGGGGCCACGGCTGGGCTCGCCGCCCTCCCCCCGGCGCTCTGGGGTGGGGGGGGCGTGGCCGGAGGCTTTTTTGCCTGGGGCGGCAAAAAAGCCAGAGCTGGCCCTGGCTATGGAACTTGGGGAGGAGGGCTGTTGGTTGCACAGGAGCTGTAGCGGCGGTCTCTGCTCCTGCTGCCATTCCTGCAGCTCAACCATACGCTGGAGCATATCAGTTTGATGCTCCAGCAGCCGGAGCATCGACTCTTGCCGTCTGTCAGCAAGCTGACGCCACCTATCCTCTTCAGCCCGCCACTTGCTCTCTTCAGCCCGCGATTCAGCCCGCCACCTCTCCTCTTTTTCATATTGTGCTTTTTGGCACTCTGACATTGACTGCCTCCGCGCATTCTGCTGTGCTCTGTCAGCGTGGGAGGACATCTGGAGCTCCGAGAACATATCATCCCAAGTCTGTTGTTTTCTCCTTATAATCTTCACTAGCCTCTGCGAAGGAGAAACATTTGCAGCTGGTGGAGGAGAAGGGAGAGGTGGTTAAAAAAGACACATTTTAGAGAACAATGGGTACACTCTTTCACGTTAAATTTTGCTGTTCACATTACACAGCACATGTGCTTTAGTTACAAGGTCGCATTTTTCCTCTTATATTGAGGGCCTGCCAGTTTGGTGTGAGAGATCACTCACGCAGTGCCAGGCAACAGAATTCGGCTTGCAGGCAGCCATGGTAAGCCACAGTCTTTCAGCATTTTTAACCTTCATAACATGTGGGAATGGTTTCAAACATCAGCGCCCTCATTTCCCATACCAAGCACCCGTTGCGTTGACCATTTAAAATGGGTTTGCAATGTAAAAGGAGGGGCTGCGGTTTCCGGGTTGACATGCAGCACAAACCCAACTAACCACCCTCCCCCCCCACGCAATTCTCTGGGATGATCACTTCACCCCTCCCCCAACCGCGTGGCTAACAGCGGGGAATATTTCTGTTCAGCCGAGCTGGAACGGGCACCTCTGAATGTCCCCTTAATAAAATCAGCCCATTTCAACCAGAGGACTGTAAATGATATCACTCTCCTGAGGATAACAAAGAGAGATAAGGAATGGATGTTGTCTGCATGCCAGCAAACACCTGGACCATACGCTGCCATGCTTTGTTATGCAATGATTCCAGACTAAGTGCTACTGGCCTGGGTGGTAAAGTGTCATACCATGGCAGACGGGATAAGGCGGCCCTCCCCAGAAACCTTTTGCAAAGGCTTTGGGAGTACATCAAGGAGAGCTTTCTGGAGATGTCCCTGGAGGATTTCCGCTCCATCCCCATACACGTTCACAGACTTCTCCAGTAGCTGTACTGGCCGCGATTGCTAGGACAAATTAATCATTAATCATTAAACATGCTTGCTTTTAAACCATGTGTAATATTTACAAAGGTACACTCACTAGAGGTCCCTTGTGTGCCGTCAGGGTCTGGAAGCATGTCTTGGGTGAGTTCGGGGGTTAGTGGTTCCAGGTCCAGGGTGATAAACATATCCTGGCTGTTGGGGAAACCGGTTTCTCCACTTCCTTGCTGTGAGCTATCTTCCTCGTACCCCGAACCCGCTTCCCTGTTGCGTGCTTCTCCATTGATGGAGTTAAAGCACACGGTTGGGGTAGTGGTGACTGCACCCACTAGCATGGCATGCAGCTCCGCGTAGAAGCGGCATGTCCGCGGTTCTGCCCCGGACCTTCTGTTTGCCTCTCTGGCTTTGTGGTAGGCTCGCCTTAGCGCCTTAATTTTCACGTGGCACTGCTGTGTGTCCCTGTTATGGACTCTGTCCTTCATGGCCTTTGAGACATTTTCTAATATTTTGCCATTTCGTTTACTGCAACGGAGTTCAGCTAGCACTGATTCGTCTCCCCATATGGCGAGCAGATCCCGTACCTCCCGTTCGGTCCATGCTGGAGCTCTTTTGCGATCCTGGGACTCCATCATGGTCACCTGTGCTGATGAGCTCTGTGTGGTCACCTATGCTCTCCACGCTGGGCAAACAGGAAATGAAATTCAAAAGTTCGCGGAGCTTTTCCTGTCTACCTGGTCAGTGCATCTGAGTTGAGAGTGCTGTCCAGAATGGTCACAATGAAGCACTCTGGGATAGCTCCTGGAGGCCAATACCATCGAATTCTGTCCACACTACCCCAAATCCGACCCAGAAAGACCAATTTCAGCGCTAATCCCCTCGTCGGAGGTGGAGTAAAGAAACTGGTTTAAAGGGCCCTTTAAGTCAGAAAAAAGGGCTTCATCGTGTGGACGTGTCCAGGCTTAATTCGATTTAACACTGCTAAATTCGACCTAAACTTATAGTGTAGACCAGGCCCTAGTGACAGAACAAAAGGCAGCATTGCTTCCCCTCTAAGGCGCCTGTGATATTAATGGAGTATTTGCATCGGGACTCAACAGAGAACACTGTCAGGGGTCACACAGGAGTAAAGGAAATAGATCTCAAGTTGTTTTCCCCTTTATATAAAAGAAGGATCAGAAGGGGCAGAGACAGTTCTGCAGAGAATATGGGAGCAGCTGACTTACAATAAGAGCAACTTCTCTTCCCCCGCCCCCTGGCCCCCGGCTATGATTATATAGCAGGAGTATGGTGAGCATTTTCCCCTCTCCTTTCACTATGATTATATGGCAGATGCAGCCTTCCAACTTCCTGCTTTGATTATACATGAGGAATGGCAGCAACTATAGAAATCATTGTTTTGCTGGTTTTGTTAGCCTGAAGTTATTAAGCTATTTGTTTAACATCATTTTTGCATAGCTTGCAGTAGTAAGTAACTGAAGTTGCATTTACTTTAAAAGTTTACCACCAAGATAACATTATTTTCTAGGGTTTTTTAAACGAGAACGGGAACAAGGGTCAGATAACTATCATACAAACACCACCCTAGTTAGGGTGCCAGATGCCCGGTTTTTGACCAAAGTCCGGTCAAAAAGGGGGCCGGGCATTGTTCGGTCAGATGTCCGTCCTGACACCAAAAGTCTGGTTAGTGCAGGGTGGGAGGAGGTGCCAGGTCATTAACCTGCACCAGTCCCTGTTCAGTCAGGACCACCTTCTACCTGCATGGAGGCTACAGCAGCTCCTGTCCCAGCCCTAGAGCAGAGAGAGATCAGCTGGGGGCTGAGGGCAGGGGTGGAGGCGATCCAGCAAGCAACAGGGGGAGGAAGGGAGAGGACTTGAGTGATGGAGGTGGGCCCTTGAGGAGAAGGGGGCAGGGCCTTGGGAGTCCAGTTACCAGCAATTAGAAAGGTGGCAACCCTAACCCTAGTGCACTAGTTGCATTTGTTAGATTATGAAGATATCTGTAGCTGAGCAGGGAAAAGGACTTTTAAAAACAATAATTCTGCTTTCAGTATTGAAAACTAATTCTGGGGGAGGTGAATGAGTCCTTTGCTTCTGCAGGAGCCCAGGGTTTCCTTTTCTTTGCCTAACTAATCTGTTTTCTTTTTGGCTACTGCCTAGTACATTATTTTCTCTCTTTCCTTTACTGACAGAATATCATTCAAAAACAGTTGAAAGGGAAAACTTCCGAATAACCTGATTCAAAGACAGTGATGTCAAGGGAAAGACTCCCCTAACTTCAATAGGCTTTGGATCATCTCTCAAATGTTATGGCTTAAGTTTATAAAAGGGTTGGTTCCTGCCCTATTTCTGGCTCTACTGAATGTCCATGACAATATCTCTAAATGGAAAAAAAAATGTGTAAAAAATTGCAGGCAAGTTTGCACAAAATTATGAGAAGATCATAGAAAGTTTGAACTTTATTGGCGTGAAACCATGGGTATTTAATTAGATCAATATTCATTAGACTTTGGCTTTGGCAATTTTTTTCGGTGCATAATTACATCACTCCTTCAAGATCTGGACTTCCTTCCAATAAGCTTCTGGGTGGATCTCAAGTTGTTGCTTTTAATTTATGCAGTTCTAAACTGTTTGGTACCTGGCTATTTGAGAGATTAGGACTCTCCCTGTGAGTTAAATCCATAAGTAAGAGGCACTTGAGAGGGAATTGCTGGGAGGGTGTTCTGGTTTTCGGAATCCAGGTCCTCACCTTATTCCACCAGAGACCAGATTTATTAAAGCTTCCAAGCAGACTCCAAAGATTATCGTTGTTCTGTCTTCTTTGTTCTTTCTTCTGTCTTATTGGAATTGGAAAAGGTTCAAAAAAGGGCAACAAAAATTATTAGGGGTATGGAATGGCTTCCATATGAGGAGCCATTAATAAAGCTGGGACTTTTCAGCTTGGAAAAGAGATGACTAATGGGGGGTGGGGGTATGATAGAGGTCTATAAAATCATGACTGGTGTGGAGAAAGTAAATAAGGAAGTGTTATGTACCCCTTCTCATAACACAAGAACTAGGGGTCACCATATCAAATTAATAGGCAGCAAGTTTAAAACAAACAAAAGCAAGTATTTTTTCACACAACACACAGTTGACCTGTGCAACTCCTTGCCAGAGGATGTTGTGAAAGCCAAGACTATAACAGGGTTCAAAAAAGAACTAATTTCATGGAGGATAGGTCCATCAATGGCTATTAGCCAGGATGGGCAGGAATGGTGTCCCTAGCCTCTATTTGCCAGAAGCTGGGAATGGGCGACAGAGGATGGATCACTTGATGATTACCTGTTCTGTTAATTCCCTCTGGGGTATCTGGCAGTGGCCACTGTTGAAAGACAGGATACTGGGCTAGATGGACCTTTGGTCTGACCCAGAGTATGGCCATTCTTATGTTCTCAGTCTGTTGAGGGAGGTGGAGGCTGACATGGATACATTTATGAGCAGTCTTATTTTAAAAAAAAAAACATGTTTTTTTAAGATGGGCCCCCAGAGCACTATAGGACAGGCACCTATAGTTGCATTTTAGAAATTTGAATAAATAAATAATTTGTGACACTTTCCTAAATTGAAATCCAGACATTTCACACAGTTCTGTCATTAACCGCAGGTTAATCGTGTTAGTCAGATTAATCCACAGGTGAGAAAAGAGTTTTTACAGAACTTTTTTAAAGCTTTCCCCCTTATGAATAATCAAGTTTTTTGTCAGCTGTGGAAAAATGTGATATTTTCTTCAAACCTTTTAGAGATTACAGAGCTAATAAATCCCACAGTCACCCTTCTAGTATAATAATGAACATTCCACTTCCAATTGCTTGCATCACTCATGGACTCTGTGATAATTCTGAACGCTTGCAAATAAGTATTTCTTAAGCAAAATGTCTCCCTCCCCTAGAAAGTAATTGCCATCAATGTGTTAAATCCATTAATTTAAGTGCTTTGTGCTAATATGCAGCTACTTACACAGCAGTAGCACCCATAGCATCCTCTCATCACCATTAGTCAGTTGATCACCTATCCTTTTCACCTTTAAAACTGCAGTTATGGTAATTCAGTGCTCACCAGATAAATGGTTGATAATCAGAGCCTTGGGAAGCTAGTGTCAGATTTTTAGAGACCTGCAGGTATATCCAATCTAATGTACTCAGCAATGGCTGAGGACATTAGTTATACTGCTAGAAATATTTCAAACTGACTCATGTTACTGCACTGAGGAGAAGAAAGTAAAACTGAATATAAAGACATAGCTCTATTTTCTTGCCATCAAAGTACCCTACAAAAGAGTTTCTGAAATTATGAAGAACATAACATTTGATTAGATATTACTTAACTTGCTATAAAAGAGGAGACAAGCATGATTTGCCTTAAATAACCACTTGATCATTCAGCATTATCTTTCAGGTCTTCTTACCCGTTTCTTCACGATTTTCAGTGCTGTATAATTCTGTAATTAGATAAGTGGATTTCACTGCATTTATAATCCTAAAAGTGTTTAATTTTTATTAAAAATTGATTCAGTAAGTACTGTATAAGCCAAATAGAAACTAAACACATTGTCTCCTTTCTCTATGCATAGGGCTTCCACTGTTGCCAGTGGAAGTATGTGTGTGTAAAGATAGTGGGTAGACTATAGCTCTATATTTCTTAATAGTGTTTAGTGGGAAGGGATGGGGGAATGTGGATGTTTGTGGTGATGTGTGCCTTTACATGTTGGACAGAATACTTTATGTTAACTTGAATAGTAAATATGATAAGTAAATATTTGAACTGCCATTATCGTACTAGAGAGAATGAGATATTGTTATGTTTTGCATAGACAGAGCCTCCACCAGTAGATGGTGCTATATCTTCATTTTAGTGTTCAGTTTTTTTCTTGTATGTTACATTGTTGATCTGACCTGAGGGGTTAGCAGGAAGTTCAGTCCTGCCTCTGTGTACTGGAGTTGATACTTGTAGTGCCCCAATAAATCTCTATTATTGTGTAAGTGAGTATTACAACTGGTGGCAGCAGCTCCAAGATGGCAAAAAGCACTTTTGCCTGAGAAGAAATTTACTGGCCATGCAGACAGTGAGATTATTCAATGGGCTGATGGGCCCTGTGCCCAGGGGCCCCAGCCAATTGTGGGGGCTGTAAAAATGGGTACTCTGCCCCCAGCAGAAATCCACCATGGAGCGGCAGAAGCCTGCAGCCCCTGCAGAAGCACTGGGCTGGGCAGGGTCGGGGAAGCCCCCAACCCTGGTCCCCGCCAGAACTGCTGGGTGGCATGGGGGAAGCTCCCAGTCCCCGACCCCGGGTCCCCAGCAGAAGCACCAGGTGGGTCGGAGCATGGTGGGGAAGCCCCGGTCCCTGATCCCGGGCCTTGGCAGAAGTGCCGGGCAGGTGGGGCTGGGAGAAGCCCCAGCACCCTGATCCCAGTCCCCCACCGAAGAGCTGGGTGGGACGCGGGAAGCCCCCGGAACCTGACCCTATGCCCTGCTCCCTTGTGGAAGCACCGGGCAGGGCGGAGCAATCCCCCTGTCCCCGACTCTGGTCCCCAGCAGAAGCGCCGGGCAGGGCAGGCCGGGAGAAGCCCCAGCATCCTGACCCTTATCTCCCACAAAATTGCATGTGGTGGCGGGGGAAGTCCCAGTGCCCGGACCCCTGCTGTGGCCCCGGGACTGGAGGAGCACTCGCTCCCTGCCACGGCTCAGGACTGGGGGAGCTCTCACTCCCCGCTGTGGCCTCAGAAACAATATGGCAATGGTTTCCTCTGTGAGTCATCAAAGCATATAAGAACATGTGATATGCTCATGTGACTCTGAACTTCATCTTGGGCCAGTAATTTTCTATGCAGCTGGACTGTGGGCTTTGTTTGGGACAGCAAAATTACATGTATATAGCAGGGGATATAGAATCATAGAACATCAGGGTTGGAAGGGACCTCAGGAGGTCATCTAGTCCAACCCCCTGCTCAAAGCAGGACCAATTCCCAGACAGATTTTTGCCTTTGACCCCTAGATCGCCCTCTCAAGGATTGAACTCACAACCCTGGGTTTAGCAGGCCAATATAAAAGGACCCCTGGATATATCCATTTTATCTTCATTTCCTGCTTCATTTCTCTGGACTGGATTTCTAACAAAGACTGATGACTCCTAATCTGTTTGGGTAATTCCAGAGAGGCTTTAGCCTGGATGGTGAACCAAGGCCTGGGATGCCTAAGGAGACTGCATTTTTGGCTTTTTGTTAGCCAGTGTGGTGAGACAGAATTTTAGTTTGGTTACTGGTCTGGTATAATCTAATGACAGAATAACTACCAGTTTGGGGTGAGTGTGCCCTATTTGTCAGCAGTCTGTCCTAAATTTGGCATCCTCCGCAGTGATCCACTGAGGCACAGTGACAAGAGGCATAGCACTTAGAAATGATTTTGGATGGTGATGCCAAAGCATTTTACCAGCAGCTTCCCAGTGTCAATCGTGGGTCTTATAGACCATTATGCAAACACTTACATGATCACTCTGAGGGGAGATTGGCCTTTTTGAAATACCAGAAGGAATGCCAAGTAAGACGAAGGCAGGAAGGGGAATTCCTGCATGGTTATTTGTGTACATTAAGGCGGGTGTTTGATAGGGCTCTCCCTGCACCACTCAGTCTGAGAGATGGCTCAACTGAAGAAGAATCCACTGTGCCGAATCTGGAATTGGCAATGCAGAGAGGGGCACGTGCCCAGCAGCAAGCCATGAGAGAATCCTGTGTGAAAAGTCCATTTATAAATGGCTTAGCAGGGGATCTTCAGATCTTCTGCTGGTGAAGAATAATGAATAAACTTATGGACAAGATTATAGGCAGAATTCAAAATGTGGAAGCAGAAACTGGGTTTTTTAAAGCTATCAGCTGTTAATTCCCAGCCTTAGGCTGATTTCTCTATACCAGATGCAGCATTTTGAGAAATGATTGCTAGTGAAGTAGCTAAAAAATTGAAGGAGGCCCAAGTGCAAGCTATTTGCAGGTATCCCATGAGTCAGAAGAGAGAGACTAGTTCCTGACTGGGTCCCAGGCTGGATCACTCCTCCAGGTGGCCCGGAGGCAAAGTCAATTGGAGATGAATTGCCCAAGCAGAGGGAAGACACCAGGGAAACTAGAAGTTGCTGATGCAGTTGGGCTTCCAGGCAGCACCTATTAGAAAGACCTGTGTGCAGAGCTGCCTAGATAACTGTTACTATGTGCCTGGAGACATCAACGGCTGGAAAACCATAATGCTGTTGAGCTGAGGATCTGAAATAAGTCTGATCCATGGTGAACACTCTGTGCTGAAAAGGAAGAAAAATTGTATGACAGGAGTTAAATTGGTGGCTATTAATCATCAACCACAGCAGAAATCCACCTCCCTCTAAACTTGGGGTTTTTGCCGACTAAATGGACTGTTGCTGTGATGAGCAGCATTTCTAGTGTTGTTGTCTAGGGTGTGGATTTCACGGAAGGTCATCATGAGAACTTCTGGGGTGTTAACAGAACACACTTTTCCCTAGATAATATCCAGAAATCTCTGCTTGCTATAGGTAGGAGGAAATGTGGACCCTGGGGAACAATTCCCTGGATATAAACTGGCCGTGGGGAAGTTTAGGCTTGAAATTAGACGAAGGTTTCTGACCGTCAGAGGGGTGAAATATTGGAACGACCTTCCGAGGGAAACGGTGGGGGCGAAGGACCTATCTGGTTTTAAGATTAAGTTAGATACGTTTATGGAGGGAATGGTTTAATGGTAAAACATATTAGCTGAGGAATACTGAGCAATGGCAGGTAAATAGTATAATGGTTAACAAGGGTCAGGCTGGAGACTCTTGCCTACATGCTCGGGGTCTTACTGATCGCCATATTTGGGGTCGGGAAGGAATTTTCCTCCAGGGTAGATTGGCTGAGGCCCTGGAGGTTTTTCGCCTTCCTCCGCAGCATGGGGCAGGGATCGCTAGCAGGAGGGTTCTCTGCCAATTGAAGTCACTAAAACACAGGATTTGGGGACTTCATCAGCAGAGTCAAGGGAAGGGTAGGGACGGTTTTGTGGCCTGCAGCATGCAGGGGGTCAGACCAGATGATCATAATGGTCCCTTCTGACCTTAAAGTCTATGAGTCCAGGAGTCTATAATTCTTAGGGCCTAGAGATGCCTCTACCATCCTTACAGGGTGACAGAGTGAAACTGCTCCCTGTGGTGGCTCAGAGTAAACTTGTGGTGAAGCCAGGTCATTATGCAGTAAAATCCCTCAGGATAAAAGACTGCTGCATTGAACCTGTAGGAGTGTTTAAAGATATCAAGATCCAGTCAGGATTGTTGTTTAGCACCAACAAGCTGGGCCAAAGGCAGGGTTCTGGGTAAGAGCAATTAATGTGACTGGCCAGGAAGTGCAGCTAGTTAAAAAAAAATCAGAATATGGGGACAGTGTCCAATGTAGCTGGTGTCCCAAAGCCTCTCTCGGGGCAGTGATCAAGAGCTGTGAAGCAGCTCAGTCAGTAAAAGAGCTAGGGCTTGACTTGACAGAAGCAGCCATAGAAGGCAATGAAAGGAAGCAATTAGAACAGCTCCTATTATGATATGCTAGTGTCTTCTTCAGGCTGCAATAATGAAAAGTCTGGGAGATATATGATCAGGTGCAATATCAGTTTGTGCTTAGGCCAAGAAGTGTTCCTGTGAGGAAGCCTCCTTGTCAGAAGCCCCATCGTATCAGGTCACAGTGAAAGAAGCTGAATCACATGCTGGAGGATGGCCTGACTAAGCAACTATCATCACCTTTGGCATCCCCAATTGTAAGTGTGAAAAATCCCAACAGAAACTTGGGGATATACATTGACTACAGGAGACTTAACTCACAAATAGTTCAAGATAGCCACCCACTTTCTCACATGGCAGACATACTGGATAAAATGTCAAGAGAAAAATATTTTATTGGTTTTGATTTGGTATGTAAATGCCGTCAGATTAAGGCTACAATGGAGGATCAAGAAAAAAAATGTCAATGGACTGTTTCAATTCCACAGAATGCCTTTCAGACTCATGGATGCACCAGGTAAGTTTTAGAGGGTAGTAAATGATCTAACCCAAGTTTTGAGAACTGAAGACGTCCTCATGTATTTAGATTATTTCATTTGTTTCCAAAAAAGAAGGGACGAACATCTGGTAGGAGTGGAAAGGATACTAAAGTTTTTTAAAGGAGTCAGGGTTTAAACTTGCTGGAAACAAATTGTAAGTTTGTGAGGAGTTGCATCACCTTCCTAGGACATATAGTCATCAAGAATGGGTTGGAGTCCCATCCACAGAAACTGAATGTTATAAAGGGTTGGAAGATTCCTACAGTCCTGGAGGAGGTACAATAGTTTGTAAGCCTCTGCAGGAGATTTGTTAAAAAATTTGCAGAGTGGGTACTGCCATTATACCAGCTAACTAAGAGCAACTTTGGATGGAGGAACACCAAAAGCATTTGAGTCATTGAAGGAAGGATTTCTAAGCCATGCTTTTTTTTTTTTTTTTTTTTGTGGAAAGCAAAATGTGGTTGCAGATGATCTCAGCCAGATAAGGGCACTGAGAATAGACTCAGCATGGTCTTTTGAGGACATCTGGCAAGAACAATCTAAAGACCCTGAGTTATGTTCAGTGCATCAACAGACCCAGACGGGTGAGGTTCAATGCAATTCAGAATGATTATCCAGTGATCCAGCTACCAACTTGCTGCTGTATGAAGGTAACAGGATTGTCTTGCCAGCAACTTACAGAGAATGGAACATGAAAATGAAGTGGCAGGCCATCTGGGGTATGAAAAGACATTGAGCTGGGTATCCGACAGATTTTTTTTTAAGCTCCGCATGGCTACAGATGCTAAAAACTGGGCAATTTCCTGTCTTACCAGTCAAGAGAGAAAAGCGCTAGCAAGAAGCGGGAGAACTCCTTTAGGGGAGTGCCCCAACATAGTCAGTCCCAGCAGGTCATACAGATTGTTTTCTGAAAATATCTGCTTAGTGTGCAGTGGCATTCAAAAAAGCTAAAACAGAATGTTAGGATCCATTAGGAAAGGGGTAGATAATAAGACAGAAAATTTCATTATGCCTCTATATAAATCCATGGTATGCCTGAATACTGCATGCAATTCTGGTTGCCCCCATCCAAAATATATATATTAGAATTATAAAAATGTACAGAAAAGGGCAACCAAAATGATTAGAGGAGTGGATCAACTTCCATATGAGGAGAGATTAAAAAGACTGGGATTGTCTAGCTTGAGAAAGAGATGACTAAGAGTGGATATGATAGAGGTCTATAAAATCATGAATGGGGTGGAGAAAGTGAATAAGGAAGTGTTATTTACTCCTTAGCATAACACAAGAAACAGGGATCACCCAATGAAATCAATAGGAAGTAGGTTTAAAACAAACATAAGGAAGTACTTCTTCACACAGTCAGCCTGTGGATCTCCTGGCCAGAGAATGTGCTAAAGGCCAAAAGTATAAATGGGTTCAAAAAAGAATTAGATAAGTTTCTGGAGGATAGGTCCATCAATGGTTATTAGCCAAGATGGTCAAGGTCACAAGCCCATGCTCTGAATGTCCCCAAACCTCTGACTGTTAGGAGCTGGGACTGGACAACAGGAAATCGATCACTCGATAATTACCCTGTTTTGTTCATTCCCTCGGAAGCATCTGCCACTGGCCACCGTCGGAAGACAGGGATACTTGGTTAGAGGGACCGTTGGTCTGACCCAGTATGGTCATTCTTATTGACTTGAAAGGCCTGCTGTCAGAAACACCAAATGGAAACCAGTGTTTGATGGCAGTGTCTGACACTGTCTCAAAGTATGTGGTGGTGCAGCCACTAAAGGCTAGAAGGATGGAGACAATTATGGATGCGCTGATGGAACACATAGTGTTTGCAGTACAGTCCATCAAGCTGCACATGCAGTGATCAAAGGAAAAAAATGATTCATGGTTATCACACGAGGTTTGCTGACAACTCCTGATAACCAAGGTAAGGACCACTGTTGCTCACCCTGAGACTAATGGAGGAGTGCAGTTGGCTCTATGCTTAAAGCCTTAGTCAGTAAAAAACAACAAGACTGGGATATGAAGACACCTTGTTATCTTTGCAAATATCAGCCATCACTCAGGTATCTATTACTTTCCATATGAGATTATTTTTGTATTCCACACACCCATGCTTCCCTGCGAATTGATGGTCAGGCAGGAAGAAATGGCAGGGCCCTCAGTATCCACACAGGAGGGTAATGTGTCAGTCTGATATCAGTGACCTGAGGACAGCATTTTTGAATGTGGAGGACAGATGAGCTGGAAAAAAGCATGCCAGCCATAAGATGCCATGAAAAAGAAAGTGTGCCCATCCAGGAAGGAGAGATGTAGCTATGCAACTAGAAAAAGCAGCCTAGGAAAATCCCAAACTTGCTCCTTTTTTTGGAGTGGATCTTACACACTGATTAAAAAAAACATATCCTTGCTAATACAAAAAGCAAGAACTCATCCCTTTGTAGTGCATCGAGAATTAATGCACAGATCTATTGAAAGAAGGGGGAGGGCAAACAGTGAGGACGCTCAACAGCTATCCCAGAGGGATGCAGAAGAGGATTTGGAGGTATTCCAGCAGGTTCATGAGGCTCATAATGGGAGACCAGCTGTGGAGGAGGAATTACTGGGGTAGTCTCAGGATTTCAACACATTGCTGTCTTCAACAGTCTGTCCACAACAGATAAGCCTGTTTTAGAGGACATGAACCCTGCGTTTGCTGATAATGTAAATCCAACTACAAGTAAAATGTCCATGACTGAAAATAGGACTCAAGTGGGCAGACAAACATGAAAATCTGAATGGATTGCAAACTACCTGGATTTCTAGAAGTTGCTGTTTAAATTCTTATTTAACTGGAAGGGGGCAGGAAGGGGGTAGGGGAGTTGTAACATTTAGTGTAGACAGCACCGCTGGCTGTAGATGGTGCTCTATCCTTTTGTTAGTGTTAAGTTGTGGTCTTTTATGTTGTTTTGTTGATCTAACTTGGGGAGTTAGCATGAAGTTCAGTCCCAACTGTGTGTACTTGCAGTGTCCCCATAAAGCTTTATGATTCTATAAACAAGTATTACAATGTATCTCTAGCATTCTGTTTGCACATTAATGTAGTCATCATGGTTGAAATGCTTCTATTCCAGACCCGTATTTATGCAAATTAAAGAGTGGCTGGAAGAGAAATATTTTCACTTGCCCCTACCACCTGAACAAATCCATAAATGAGATGGATGGTACCTAAAACTAAAGATGGGCCTAATGTCAGTCTGATCCTGGAAAAGATTTGGCCTCCACTTTGGAACATTATAAAGACATATTACAAGATGCCTTGTAGATGGCCTTGTTGACAATGTCCACCTTTTAGCTTCTGAAAGGAAATTGTCTTTCTAATCAACCCATGTAAGTTAACACCTTACCCATCACGGAGTGGACCTCCACTTGCACTGCACAATTTGCCGGGCTGCACTAATAGTAGTTTGCCTTCCTGTGATATATCAGATACTAGCAACAGAGACCTAGAAACTCTCTTTGTATTAAAGGGCCATTGGTCAAAACCAGTATATTCTCATAATTTAGCCTTTAAAGTGTTCTCATTTCCCAGGCCAGACTCAATTTTCTACTGGGCCCAGGTGGTTGTCATCAACTGTACCATTCACAAAATGAGATGACCTGTTTGAATTGAATGACAGTCTGGATAGCTTGTAACATATACCGTGGTGATGACCATGAGGGCAGCTTATATTTCGAGTAGTTGTATGCGTCATCACTGATACTAAATGAGTGTGCTGTGATAAATGTCAAAAAGCAGTCCTTCCCTTAGTTTTCTATTCTCACTCTTGTCTATGGGTATATCTATAACACATGCTTTTTTCAGGAGCGGGTAGAATACATAGCCATATAGCCCCCCTAGCATGGGTATAAATAACAGTGTAGCTGGTGAGGCACAGCGTAGGCAAGTACAGTGAGACATGCCTGAAGCGTGTGTGCATGTATTCAAGTACATACTCTCTACTTGCCCAAGACTGCCTCCCCATTTACACTATTTTTTGCAGTGTAGTGTCCTGCTGCCTCCCCACTGCTGGAGCTTTTCCCCTCTGCAGGAAAGACTCCCCTAGTCGGGAAAGGCTCTGGCATGGGGGATGCGGGGGGGGGAGGCTTGGGAAGCTCCCCCGCTGTGGAGCCTTTCCCGCCACAGAGAAAGGCTCTGGCAGTGGGGGGACAACAAGGAAAGGCTCCAGCACTGAGGAAAGGCTCTGGTAGGGGGTTGCTGCTGAAACCTTTCGCCACTGCCTCACCTCTGCCAGAGCCTTTCACTGACACACATAGCTACACATTGTCATGAATACACCCTGCTTGTCATTGTGGTGCGTAGTTACAGGTACACTACATATCACTGGGTGGTATGTAGTATAGACATAGCCTATATGATAGCTATAGTTCCAGATAATATAGTGTTGGTGCCGTGGTTACTGCAGCTCTTGCTGTTGCTGTAGAAGAGGGAGCACTGTTTGAGGATGTCATGGCCATCTGATTCATGACAAAATGGGTATTAGTAATGCCATGGGTCCCTGAAACAAATCACAAAAATAAGCTTTTGCCAATTTAGGTTTTATTCTGCCCTGCCTATGTTTATATTCTTCTTCATACTGCATGTTCTGATGCTGCCACACACACAGGCATAAGGCAGCTACTATGCCCGGTGGTCACTTTCTGAATCCCTAGTCCCTCCCCCCTTTTCTATTCTAGTCCTGACTGGCATTCAGTCTCTTCATTTTTCTCCTCAGCAAAATCATTATACAAAATACAAATCAGTAAGATTGTACAACCTGCAGCCAACACTGCTAATCACTAAGTTCTTTGCAGCTCACATAGAATTTGATTTGATAAATGACTTGTAACAAGTATGTGAGAGTGGCAGCAGATATTCATTGTTTTCTCCAAGTCCTTAGTCCTTGGGCAAGATGTTTTCTGGCACAATTTACCAGGCCTTGGAACTCAGCTATCAGAACAATGGGAGAGGGCGTGAAAGAAAACTGCTTTCATTTAATCTGACCTTCCATCACAAGAGAGCCTGGCACTCAGCCTTGGCAGTTCTTAGCAAATTCCAACACTAAATCAGTCCTGCTTATACCATTTAAATAACTGAACAACAAAGAATAGCCCAGCTGCTTTCAGGCTTCAGTTTTGTTACAAGGCCCATTCAAGGAGACATGTTTGAAACAGAAGTTTCCGTTTCTCTGGCTGAGCTTTCAAGATGGCCATGTGGATTTCTCAGCTCCCACAGAAATGGACACATGTTCAGCCCCCTTCTCAATTAGCTGTACCGTACTGTCACTTTAACTATATCCCGACCCTCATTGCCAGCCTAATTGCATTATTATCACAGTCCAACAGCCTTGTTACTAACAACATAGGAATGGACATAACCCATCTTCTGATGTGAAATAAACACAGTTCTTAAAATAGAAATTGTGCAAAATAACTTTTGGAACACTTTGCAAGCTGCAAAAGCTGGAAAAAATGTGTTATGGTCTGAGAAATAACTCTTTCGTTTTTACCCACCTCTGCACTCCCTGTTTCTGATCAAACCTGAAAAAGGAATGACTAGAAATCTCACTAAGATCGACTTCTACAATCAGTAGCTCCAATAGGTCATATTAAAGAGCCCACTTATGAGTGATTAACAAAGCATATGAATAAGTCTAAGGAAAGAAGAGTCTGCCACCATTATGGAGTCACTGCTGTTAGTGCGTGCAGGATGTAATTCCTGCTCAGACTCAGAGAGGAGCTTATGGCCATATACAGCTGTCCTCAGAGAAGAGTTTTTTCTTCAAAAGATTAAAAAAAGAAAAAGTAAGAAAAATTAGTACTTCTGGTCAAAATGGTAGCAATTTTGCAAAATCTCTTTATATGAATTTTAATTAACAGGTTTCCGAAAGGAATGTTTTTTTAAGAAATGCAATTGAAAATTCTCAGTTTCAAGAGTGTTTACTTCTATTTTTCCATTGTTACTCTTCTCAACTGCCCCCACCCCAACCAGTCTTGAATCCAAAAGGGGCAGATTCCCTGATTACTTCTGAATAGCTCCCCATTCAAGAAAAAAGGGGTAATCCCATACTAGTTACAGTTGTTGGGGGGAAGGACTCAGGAAAACCATTTTTCAGAAAGTTTGGAAATTGCTAAATCATTTTCATTCTGAGGGGTTACAAACAGACCCATTTTCCTTTTTGTGTGAAATTTCACCATTTTGAATGCATATTATTGAACTGTTAACAATATTTGTTTTGAAATCACATTTGAAATATTTATTTTACTGAAGATTGTGGCATTGATATTGAAAAATATTAATACGTGTCATGGAAAATGTTGCAAACAGTTTCGTTGTTGAAAAAGCCTATTTTTACCACAACAAAAATTTTCCTGGATAAAAATGTTGACTAGCTTTAATAAGCTTTTGTTGCAGAGTGCCAAAGGAACAGGAAATACTCAAATAGGACTTCTTGCAGACTGAATATATTCCTTTGTAGGGTAAAGAATAAAAAAAAATAGATTGTATTATTTGAATTAATTTGTTTTACTTCCTTCAGTCTTAGAAATGCTTCCTCACCTTTTTCCTCTCAGCCTCTTAAAAAGACATTCTAAAGAAGTGTATCTAGAACAGGAGTGGGCAAACTACGGCCTATGGGCCAGATCCAGCCCGCCAACCATTTTAAGCCGGCCCTCGAGCTCCCTCTGCGGCGCGGGGTCTGGGGCTTACCTCGCTCCGGTACTCCAGTTGGGGAGCAGGGTCAGGGGCTGCTCCACGCAGCTCCTGGAAGCAGCCATATGGCCCTACTCCAGCTCCTACGTGCTCCAATTGTCCTGCTCCAATGGCCCCCTCCTGCGCTCCAGTGGGAGCTGCGGGGGTGGCGCCTGTGGACAGGGCAGCGTGCAGAGCAGCCTGGCCATGCCTCTGCATAGGAGCCAGAGCGGGGACATGCTGATGCTTGTGGGAGCTGTTTGAGGTAAGCACCGCCCGGAGCCTGCACTCCCCGTGCCCCTACCTCATTCCCCAGCCCCGATACCCCCCCCCACCCTCCAAATCCCTCAATCCCAGCCCGGAGCACCCTCCTGCACCCCAAACCCTCATCCCCAGTCCCATCCCAGAGCCTGCACTCCCAGCCAGGGCCTGCACTCCTTGCCGCACCCCAGCCCCTTGCCCCAGCTCTGATCCTCCTCCTGCCCTCTGAACCTCTCAGTCCCAGTCCAGAGCACCCTCATTCACCCAAACTCCTCATCCCCAGCCCCATCCCAGAGCCTGTACCCCCAACCAGAACCCTCACCTCCTCCCGCATCCCACTCCCCTGCTCCAGCCTGAAGCCCCCACCTGCACCCTGAACTCCTCATTTCTTGCCCCACCCCAGAGCCCTCACCCCCAACCAGAGCCCTCACCCCCTCCCACACCCCAACCTCAATTTTGTGAGAATTCATGGCCCACCAAACAATTTCTATTCCCAGATGTAGCCCTCAGGCCAAAAAGTTTGCCCTCCCCTGATCTAAAACCTTTAATATATTTATGCTATTGTTGTCCATTTAGATTAACTTGATGAAGACATTTCTCTCAGTTGTTTCTAGTCCCTAACAATTCAGAAGGCTTCAGAACAATCTTAAATCTCAGCTCTCAGAAGTTGCTTTTGAAAATGGAATCTCTTCAGTCTATAAGTAGGAGCAGTTGCTATCATGGGCATTATTTCTGGCAACCATAGATCCGTAAGACAAATCACCATTTCCTTATTTCTGTATCTTGTTAGAATTACCAACAGTACAAGATCAGCAAGCCATGTTTTCAGTGTGTAGCCCTTCCTTTCCACTCTCTACACAGCCGTGTAAGTTTTCTCAAAGATTCTGGTGGTAGGAACATCCATCATCCACCGGGAAAGAGTGTTACATTATGCCATATTTGGACAACTGATTGGTAAAAGCTTAAAATATTAAGGCCCAGACTGTGGTTCCCTTCCTTCTTCCCTCATTGGGGTTCATTGTAAATCTTCAAAAGTGTGTACTTTACAATCATCTCAGGGTACAGTAGATGGAGTTTGCGTCAATGCTCTGACCTCTTAAAATTTTAATCAAAAAAATCTTCAGAACATTTTTTAACTGGTGACTGGGGTGGCATTTTAAGTCGAATGACTTTATGATTTGATTTAGTGCCTTGATCCTCCCTGCAGAGAAGATCCTTACTTAACTCTCTATTTTCACAATTTGACAAATACATTCACTTTTTGGAGAAGTTCTCCAATAGGGCTGGCCAGAAAACAAGAATTCTCCTTTTGCCAAAAAATTGAGGTTTTAATGTTTGTTATTGTTTTGCAACAGAATGAAACCTAGACCTTTCAGATTTTTTCAGGAGGAGAGAGAGCTCCATCCCAGAATAGCCAATAGCTTGGTGGTTAGGGAACTTACCTGGGATGGGGAAGATCCAGGTTCCAGTCTATATAGGTTTTTATATTACACTTCACATCTCTAGTTCCTCCAGTCCCTGCTCCAAATCAGGCAGAATAGGAACTTGAACCTGGATCTCCCACATCAAAAATTCTGAACCTGAGAAACCTTCTATGAAAACCTGGCAGCAATACATTTCTGCGCTTTTGACGAATCGGCATTTTACAACAAAGAAAATTGTCAACAAATTCCCAGCCAGTTCTTCTCTCCATGGCACAAGGACACCATGGCCTGCTGAATCATATCTGCTCAGCTTCAGACAGTTCAATCAGATGCCAAATGGACTACTGAAATGACAGATGTAAGATTATTCAAATGGAACACCCGCATGAACCAGATATCTTTGAAGAGCCAGTGGTCAAGAAATGAGACACACCTTCATATCAATAGACTGATAATAAACATTTCATTTGGTACTTCTGCATTTCAAGCCTCAGATATTATAATATCTAGTTCTAATTCATTCAGTCAAAGCTACAGTGGTAGCTTATCCCCCAAATCAAGAATTAAGAGTAGGAGCCCTTCTTACAGAGCTGCTATTGTAATATCTCGGCACTTCTATGTTGATGTTTGTGTTAATCATGTCCTGGTTTCTGTGTGCACAGGCAGCAATTAATCCTTGTGGTGGGTAATTGATTTCTTCTAAAGTATCTATCTGTCAAATGCCTGTGTAGTGAGGAAAGCCCATTATTATGAATTACTGGACTTAGTTCTCAGAGAAAAACATTTTCCGGGTAGGGAAAAATTCCCTTTTCTTGACAGATCTCCAGCCTAATTTTGCAGCTCCAAGAAGTTCATATTCTTTTGATAAGCAGACATACTTTTGGGTGTCATTCTAACCAAACTTCTGTAGCTAGGTGAATTTTACACATCAATACTTAAAAGAACCTTGCTTCACTAGATTGGAGGGAAAAAGCAAAGTTTGTATTGAAACTATTGGAAAGTACTTTAACAGGGCCATAGTCAATGAAACCTGTCAGGCTTCCTAACCAAAAGAGCTTAATGGAATGTACATGTACATGCTGCATTGCTTCCAAGAAAATTCAAAAGCATCTCTTTCTACATTAAACCACACTAAATGGCAATGAAGGAAAGAAAAAAATAAAAGGCATTTATAGAATTTATATACTGGTAGTTTTCAAGGGATGCATTTCATCTTTGAAACTTAATTACTTACCAGAGACTGCTTGCATCTTTGTTCAACTTCACTGCTCACTTACATGACAAGTCTAATAACTTTCTAAATTAACTGAATAGGACAATAATATGGAAATGGGATACTCAAAGACTGAGATCAATCTCACTCCTGATGGAGAGAAATGTTAACCACACAGTCAGTAAAATGCATAATTAGGACTTACAAAGGCTACATTTTCTTAAAAATTAATTGATTTTAGAATTAATGTGTTGTAGGCTAAAGATGTTATAAACCTTGAAAGGAGTTTCTCATTACCATAGAGCCAATAGTGTCTGCAGGAATCATGATTCTTATTTAGAATGCATTTGGGTAGATACGCAAGAGCATTTATTCCCTAAAATGTGTGCAATACAACTACATCTACTTAGCTTTGTTACCGCCACTTACATATTACATGCATATCATGTTTGCTTGAACAATAAAGAGATCATATACACAAGATATACATTTTTTATTAAAGCTAATGTTAAAAAATATATATAATACATAGGTTGGGGATAGTGTGTCTGTAGATCTGGGTATAGTGTTTAGATTATCCACAAATACAAAGTTTGTTTTTAAAGTCATATGATAAATAGAGTACATAATGAGCAATAACCCAAATTTAGGTGAATATTTAACAATTCAGTTTAGATATTAGAATCTGAATACTCGGCTACATCACTCATGAAAAGTTTTATAGAGATTTGGTTGTGGAAAGCAAAATATATCAATGAGTGGAGCTTGTCCCTCAGTAATTGAGGCTGTCAATTTAGAAACTACAATCCATGAGGAAAGTATTTGTTACTTTCCTGACTGCGCTTCTCATCGGTCCTCCAGCTCATCCCTCCTGGTATTGCTGATGTCCAGTGATGTGTTCTATGTAGATGTCTCTCGACCACCTGATGGCATCCAACACCATGAGTTGCAGCATCAGCCAAGTGTAGCATTGACCGATTCTGCATTCTCTCAGCACTCGCTCGTTACTGGGATCCATGCACGTAAAAATGGGAGAATTTCTACTCAGTCCTTTTTCAGACAATCTTCCATGTAAGTGTATAGGTTTTCCTGAGTAAAGAGTGAGTAAAAATATAAAGAAGGAACTAAGGATTTCTCCCTAAGTGAATAATCGAAAATAGTGCAAAGGGGTTGTGAAAAGGACCGTTTAATATAAATTTTATTATAGGCTTCTTAGTGAAAGTATTCTTTTCCATTCTAATATTAATGTAGAGATACAGTAGCTTTCCATCAATTCTTATAAAAAATTACCAGTGGATTTCTTGGAAATGTAGTATACACAATATTTCTAAAACCATTGAATTCAAGGTTTTGGTTTGGGTTTTGAGTGAAGATGGAAATTGGTTCTCTTATATGAAGTGGCTCACCCAGACCAACTCATAAATCACGGTACAGTATTGTACTATTTTTGCTGTTGCTTCTTTCACAAGAATTTGCTTCAAGTGAAATTATAAATCTGTTTGGATAGATGTATAAATAGCTCAAACTTTCAAAGCCTACAATTCACTATTCTGTGTGGACTCAAGACACTGTAAATGGGATACTTATTTTTATATGCAATCTTTTAGTGAGAACTATTTTGTTTTTTAAGGGACAGTTTCTGCTATGGGCACATAATTACTGGATTCTATTTATGGAAATATGAGTTAGTCTCTAAACAGCATGTTCACTTACTGAAACAAATAGTAGGATCTGTATTTGACTTATAGCAACAATCAAATATTCTATTCAAGCTCAACACTTCAAGCAGCCCATCTTCATTAAGCAAATGACTGATTCTAAGAATAAGGGCCTTTCATCTTAGAACTTAATGTTGCCTATGTATCTGCATTTTCATTCCAGTATTCTCTGGGGAGCAACTCCTGTTACAAAGAACTATCATGACTACCTGGTCTGGATGATAGGAATCTCCAAAGGGCAGTAGGGAGGAATCCATGAAGGTTGCAACACAGCAGCAGAATCACCTGTAGAATCTAAGGCACTAAAGTTATGAGGTATTACCATTTAACAGTTGCCCAGCCAACAGGACTGTGTAGAAGAGATAGGATGGGGTGAAGAGAAGGAGTGAGGAGAGAAACAAGGTCTATTAATGGCTATTAGCCAGGATGGGTAAGGAATGGTGTCCCTAGCCTCTGTTTGTCAGAGGGTGGTGATGGACGGCAGGAAAGAGATCACTTGATCATTACCTGTTAGGTTCACTCCCTCTGGGGTACCTGGCATTGGCCACTGTTGGTAGACAGGATACTGGGATAGATGGACCTTTGGTCTGACCCCGTACGGCCATTCTTATGTTCTTATGTCTAAAGGCAAGATTTCTTCAGGCTGCCTGACAAAACTTAGAGTCTCTGTTGGTGCAGCTGAAGAGACTTCCCTTTTTGCCCTGTCTATGAGTGAATGAAAACATTAAATTGATATCAAACATGAAGATATTATAGCAGGTGCCAGATACAGTAGCGGAAAAAAAGGGGGAACTTGATGGAATCTAATATTCTGATTAAATGAAGTTATATGTACAAAAAGGAAGTCAACTAAATGAAAGGGTTTACCTCATATGCAATCATATGACAGAAAGAAAGTGGTTTTGTTCCTATTGATTTATTTTAGTTTAAGTGAGAAAGTAAAGTAAGGGTAATATTTTCAGTCAAACATGCTTAGTTAGAGAAATAGACCAATGGTAAAAGCGGTAAATAAATCTAATACACACCATTCGGTTTCAGTTCCTTTTAAAGACACTTGACTACAAGTGGAATAATCCAAAATGTAACTTCGGTTAATGATGCACAGATTTAGCTCAGCCATACACACCAAATTCCCACCATAGTTGTTAAAACAAGGAGAACAGAATTGGAAGACTTACACAGCTGGCCCGGTCTGCTGGAGAACAACAGTTCTTTAAGTGACTTTTCATTACATAATAGACTGTTTAAACAAGTGGAAAGAACATCAAAGAATATAGAGGAACTTTATACAGATTACATGAACATTAAAATGGACATTTTGGCAGCTAGCAGAATGTTGATTGAGAACCTGCAACTTGAGCAAACAACTGCAAAGTTGGCCAAGGGAAGTACCACAAAAGGGCCCAAGCTACTTATGGCAGTAAGCCACTGACTGGAACAAACCAATCCATGATTCAAGATATGTCCCGAGATAGTTGTACAAACAGCTATGGCCTAACTTGTCTTATACAAGCTGGTGTGACAAGATGTATTGCACAGGGATTGGTAAATTCTGGCCCCAGCTGCAAGAACTCAAAAGGTGATGTCTCATTTCCTGATTGGATGGTGTAAAAGGACATGTATCATTTTGGTTGGATATTTTGAATCTTCAGCATAAGTATAGGTCACCATCCAATTTCAGCATACCACCACCCCCAAGAAAAGAAACCAAGCAGATCAAGCTGGACCACCCTGCAGAAATAGGATAAAATGACTTGTCTCCAGCACATCATTTCCTGAAAGCTGAAGACACCTGGAAAGGAGAAGACTGAGGTCCTGGGCCAGCCACCTGAGAGTCTTCATGGTGACATTTAGCACCTGTCTTGGATGGGCACATTTGACTGTCTATTTTCCAGCAAATCAAGTTGCCCACTAGCACACCAGGAAAAAGACTATAGTCATGTCTGTCCTTTGCTCCACCTATGTTTCTAGTGTCAACTCCTTTTGTGAAGGATAACTAAGCTGAAAGCTGATGGCTGACTACTGTAGATCCATTGGAAAGGAAACCTTGGTGAATGGGCATGTAAGTAATTGACCAAGTTGTCTTGTGATCTATCTTTGTATTGTTTTTCCTGTTTTAGCAACACTGGAGTTGATAACCAATTGTCACAAATCTAAATAAAGTCATCTTCCCAACACAGTGATTGAGTATAAATGTTATTTTCTACTGTGATTTGTCACTGAAAACCCAAATGACTATATTGGCCAGTATTCTAGTTTGTTAGCCAAATCATAGTCCAATAATATTACTTGTCTTCTAATATCCTATACTGTTAGTTACTTTTGTTAAGGATATTTAATAAAGCTCTCCAAAACTAAAATTAAACGTGAGTCCTTTTCTTTAGTTAAGCAATCTAAATTAAAAGATCCCTAAGAAATGCTGTTTAACTAAGGTTTGTTTTATACCCCCATCTTTCTTACACACCGCCTCTGTGGTTGCTACTCCAGCCTTTGGGCTGAAGTAGCTTTAGCAAATTATGTGCCTATTGCACTCGGGTCCAAAGGAGAGGAGAATGGCAGTGGGCATAAGCAATGGTAGATCCACCTGCCTCCCTCATTGTACCAGAGAGCTACTGTGGGCAGCTTCACAGTATTCCCTTGAAGAGCTGATTCATCACATCCAGATGGCTTCCATAAGCAAGTCTCCTTTGGAAACCCATATACAAAGATAAAGAAGGATGTTTTCCAGAGCAGTACACTCCAGAGGATGGAAATGCAAACTGTTCTCTCCTTGGGTCAATCCTTCAAGAAGCACAATTGTATTTGCTGGCAGAGGAGTGCAAATTATACACCCTTCCCACTGGAGATGAATCAAACCCAAAAAGTGAAAATAAAAAGAGACCTTTATAGTTACCATGATAACATGCTGCAGGAAAACAGGGAGATACACACATGCCCTGCTAAGTTTTGCTCATTACTTGCACCAACATTAGTGGGAAAGCTTTTGTTATTGGTTATTGGCTCAAGCAGGACTCCTGACCACGGATTCAGTTAGAAGCTAAAGGCTTAAAAGAGAAAAATTTCCAAACATGACTTCCCAAGGGAGGGCAGAGGATAACTAATGAAAATGGGAATCTTCAAACCACACTGGCAAAGCCTATTTATGTTAGCCTGACTGGGACAGATAGTTTGTCAATACATGAATTATTTAACATTTGTATGTAGGGCCGAACACGTGAATTGTGCTTTACGCATAGAATGCAGACATGCTGGAGCTTCCAGTCAAGGTCATCATGGGTTCCCATCATGGGGGTTGTGACCCTCAGGGCAGTGTTGCAAACACATCTGGTGGGAGGGGCTGCACCCACCTTTCATTCTGTACTGCTAAATGGGAGGTTGTTCCTGAACGTTTATCTAGACTCTGTTGTAACAGGGAGCATGGGAAAGGTTGGGAACCACTGGTTTAGGTTAGGTATGATATGATTTGACACACACATACATAAAAAGATATCCAGAAAGGGGAAGGAAAACAAAAAAAAGTTTGAAGTTACTATGTTTGCACAGCAATTCTTTATATAATCAGCAACTACTCAGAAGTCTGGCACAGAAGAGAGAATCCTTGTTGAAGATATTATAGAGGAAAGGTGGGTTTTGAGGAGATTAGTTGGTGGAGGAGGAAGCTGTATGGTGCATATGAAAAGGGAAGACATTTCAGGGATGATGGGCAGCACAGAGGAGGGTGTGGAGACATTTGTGGAAAAGGGAATGTGAAGAGGACTCACAGGGCAAACTAACCTCCTGTAACAACACTTTTGTCTGAAAAGAGTTCTATCTTACAGTCTCCTGACAATTAAAGCTTGTGAGAAAAGTCATACCATGTGAGGCCCATGCCATGTTGGACTGTGCAGTGTGGGCCAAATTCGAGCCTGAATAAGCTGGCACAGAACCAGTTATTTTGTCCACTGACTCTTTGGCATACAGGACAACACTAGGGAGAATATATTATAACAGGCAAGAGGGGTGATGGATTATTATTTGAATCAAGCCTGTTACCAAAAGTCATTATCATGTGCTGGCTGTTCATTTTCCTACATGAAATGCATTGGTGATCTCAAGCCACACCTTAGAGTGCAGGTGTCAGTATCACAAAACATGCCACTATAATTGGCATCACTCGACTGTCTCACTGAACTATCTTTAGAGGTTCCATATAGGTGGTCCCTTTTGACAGTGTTAAAGCCCATTAACAGGCCAGTGATGGGAAGCCTACATCACCATTGCTCATGATCTCTTTTTTTGTTGACAAAGAACTTCATTTACCAGGGCTTTCATTCTAGTATATTTCAGAAGCACTACATTTGTTTTAATGAAAGACAGAAAAGTAATTTTGTGAAAGGAAAAGATAGAAATAAGTCTCTAAACCATAGGTGAAATCATGATCCCAAATTGCAGTGTTGTAGAGACAGGATAAAAAGTCTACTCTTTACATCATTAAAGCAAGTCATAAATGGCCAAGAAATTGATAAGAGTGTAGATAAATGTAAAGTGATGATAGGCAACGTACAGCATGTACAAAATGAAAGAACGGTTGAGGGAAGACTATGAATGGAAAGAGCCTCATTTTAACTTGAAGGTTGAGATTCCCTTGTGCAAATTTTATTCTACAAAACTTCTTTAATGGGATGAAAGGTACAATGCATTTTCTATCACTCTTCACTCTCCTGAGATCCCAGAATGTGAACCTGAAGTCAATTTGCAGCAAACTGCTCACTAGAGATTGATACTCTTGCAAATGAGGTCCTCCATTATTTGAAAAGCCCACAAACTCACTGCCATTCATCTGTTAGACTCAGGAGGAAAGCAAGTTTGAAAGCTGCTAAGAACCATTTGCCAAGCCATTAATCCTCCAGAATTCAAATTGCTTCTGGATAGGATCTAATACAGTTATTCCATGGAATAAACTTGTGTTGTTTAAGATATATTTAACAAACCGCTCTGTAGCTGAGTCACTATTTACCAGACTCCTCCTTGTGGCCAGAGGTGTTTCTGCAGGACCCTCCCCCTCTGCTTCTCCTTTTCAGGATCCCTTGGGAGCACCATATAGTTGTTCTCAGGGCTATCATGATCTCTCCACAAAACTGGGTCAGTAGCCCAAAGTAATTCAAAATAGTCCTTAGTGTCCAAACACAAAGTTCATCATAATAACCCCATAGTTCATGCCCATCTCCAATGCTCCTGTCATCCATAGAGACCTTAGTCTGCTCAGCAGAAGCCTTGCCGTCTGGATCACACACTCTCTCTGCTTTGCGAAGGAAGGCAGCATATATAATACATTTCTTCTGAAAGTTTCTCCCAAGTGACTGGGAGAGAGGGGCGCTCTGCCCTACCCTACACTACAGGGCTCCTGATCTCTGGCCCTTAAAGCAACTATCTTCAGATCTTTCCATCCCACTGCTAACTCCTCTCTTCTGGTTTCAGCCAATTTCTGAACCTGTGCTCACAGCAGAATCCCTGAAACAGGATCGTCTGTCCCCTCCCCCCCCCTTTAAGCTTAATAGGCCAGTACACCCCATTACAGTCACATTTTTAAAGTTACAATAAATAAAGCATGTGGCCTGATTTTCAGAGGTGCAGAGTACTTGCAGATTGTATTAGCTTCAGTGGCTATTGTGTGCACTTGTTGCTTCTAAAAATCAGACTGTTTAAATGACCTTTACGCAGATAAAAGAGATGGAAAGGTCCCTCCTACATCCGTATAAAAAGCATGGTGCCCACCTCTTGCAAGTGCTCCCTTCTGGTCAAGTACATCTACAGTCTTTAAACGGTTCCAGACCTGGTATCCAGCCATACCTCCTAGAGGCAATGGTTTTGCCCTCTCTGAGCCCTTCTGGCCCCAGCTGGGCCACTAAGCAGTTCAGATCCCCACTATTGCCCACTACTCTGAGTCCCAGCCCAGGGATACTCAGAATAGCAGTCACGCACCACCATGTCCCTTTAACAAAACTGCTTTCAGTTCCCATGGCCACTTTCCCACATCCCCAGCCTTCATAAAATCTTCACTCTTACTTCAGGGCTCTTTTAAGTTCAGGCCCAGAAGCTAGCCACCCGTGGTCCTCGCTCCCCAGGTCCCTGCCACCACTAAGCTGTCAATGGTGCTTCAGTTCCCTTTGGCCAGCCAAAAGCACCATCTGCACTCCTCTGGCCCCCAACAAGGAACTGTGGTCTACACTGCAGCTCCTTTTATATTAGCCTGCAACTCTCTGATTGGTTAGCCCCTTGCAGCCTCCTCTTGATTGGCTGCTTTCTTGCACAGTCTCTCTAGGACATTTGGAAGACTTAGCTTCTCTGCTCCTTTTTCCTGGGATGGTTGTGGCAGGACCCTGAGAACCCCAGCAGGGAACCTCTGGGCCTAGTCCATCCCATCACAATCCCCTTTGGTCTGCACTTAAAGAGTGCTTTAATATAGCACAGGAGAATTCCCCTCAGATTGGATGCATTCAGAGGAGTGCTGCTAAAAAAACCCAACAACAACAAACAAACACCTGTTATCCTCACTGGGGCATCAGGGGATCTTGTGTCACAGTATATAAATGCTTGCACATTAAATTATCCTTCCCATTCTTATTATGTAACACTTATATAGCATCAACGTTAGCTTTGATCTTTCAGATCAACAGTCATATTTTATGTCCAGAGCAACACAGGTTGATTTGAAATGAACAAATCAATCAACTCTTTCTATAAATGCATGTGTGTGTTATTAGGAGAGTGAGAAATCATCAGATGTTGTGTCCTGCTTTGGAACATCATCATAATCTCCTGAATCTCAATAATTTTTCTTCCTTCTAAGCAGATCAATCAAAGAGTCAGCAATCTTCATCACAGTAATGCTGGGCACTTACACAGTATTTTCCATTCCCAAAGCACTTTACAGAAATTAGTTAATCAAGCATAATTTTAAGATGGCAACATACCAGTTTTATTCATCTTCATGCTGCTTTTGCTCCTGCAGCTACATTCATTTTCTACCAAACTTTTAAACCAAGCAAATTTTAAAGTGTTGACTATAATTGTTGAATATAAACTGCTCTCAGAAGCATTTTGAAACATGAAAATATCAAAAGAGCTCAGTCTCTAAGAAATGTCATCCACCCCATTTGAGGTGCCCCCACCAGCCAATGCTCACTTTGTGTTTTCCACCTGGATTCCACTCAAGAGAGGGTTCAGGATTTTTGAGGAAAGGACTGTTGTTCCAAACAACTGGAAGGTTATAGTTAGCAGGGAATAATGGCACTGTCTCTGTGCTTTCTACAGTGAAATTTTGCTTAGCTTCTTTAAAATCATTTCTTTAGGTCTGTGTTGCAGGATTAAGAACAAGGGGAAAAAACTCTTTTGCTCTCTCATAGATTAATTTTTTTTGCCGTTAGGCCCTGCCAGTAAGTCATTCACAGTCTGGTGCATCTGAGAATGAAACAATAATGGTCCTCGAGTTTTTCACATCCTGCCTCCTTTTGGAATTCAATAGTTCTTCCCTACACAAAGCATATTGCCTTTAATGTTTATATTCAATAGGGTGAGCAAAAGGTGTTGTATAAATATCACCCTCTAGGCAACTCATTCCCAGGCAGGATTTAGATTATCAGAACACTGCAGGAGTGTATTGGACTTTTTAGCAGCTCTCAATGTTTTTCCACAGCAAAATACTTTTTATCAACAGTTTGGAGCAGTGCTCTTCAAATTTAGAGCCAGAGCTACTACCTTTATATCATCTTGTTGGTTTACATTCTCTCAGCTAGATTATTATTGTAGACATCTCTTCCATCTCCTGTTCCAAGGAAAGTTGTAAACTGTCTTACCTCACCAGTAATTGTTCAGATATGTTTCAAATATTTTCCCCTTAGGCTAGGCTAGATTTTCCATTAGTGCAGTGTTCTCTGGGGGATTATAGTCTGAGGCAGTTTAAAGTGCCTGTCACAGAGGGACCTGAAGTAGGCATTTGCCAGCTCCACTGTAGAACAGGGGGCTGAGGTGGATAGGCCTTCAGCC
This sequence comes from Chrysemys picta bellii, assembly GCF_011386835.1. Classification (NCBI taxonomy): domain Eukaryota; kingdom Metazoa; phylum Chordata; order Testudines; family Emydidae; genus Chrysemys; species Chrysemys picta. The sequence goes on along the minus strand of NC_088792.1, from coordinate 219,571,087 downwards.
TCCCCGAAGATAATTCCCCCTGGATGGTGATACAGCAGCCAGTCTGCTGGCCAAAACACTTCACAACACAAGGTCTGGAGTAAGGAACTCATTCCCAAAAGAGATGAGAATGACCATTAGACTGATGGTATTTCTATTCTTTGAGCTACGGGTGTGATTCCCAGCTCGAGATATACCCGCTGTAGCTCTCATTGCTCTAACGCACTAAATTTATAGAATCATAGGAATGTAGGGCTGGAAAGGATGTTGAGAAATCATCAAGTCCAGCCACGGATGCTGGGGCAGGACCAAATAAACCTGGACCATCCTTGACTGGTGTTTGTCCATCCTGCTCTTAAAAACCTCAGTGATGTGGACTCCACAGTATTCCTTGGAAGACTATTCCAGTGTTTAATGACTCTTACAGTTGGAAAGTTTCTCCCCTAATATCTAACCTAAATCTCCCTTGCTGTAGATTAAGCCCATTACTTCTTGCCCTACCTTCAGTGGATATGGAGACCAATTGATCAACATTCTCTTTGTAATAGTCTTTAACATATTTGAAAACTTTTATTAGGTTCCCCCCTTACTCTTCTTTTCTCAAGACTAAATATGCCCAGTTTTTTTAAACTTTCCTCATAGGTCAGGTCTTCTAAAACCTTTTATCATGTATGTTGCTCTCCTTTGGACTCTCTCCAATTTGTCCATCTTTTCTAAAGTGTGGGACCCAGAACTGGACACTATACTCCAGCTGAGAACCCATCAGGACTGAGTAGAGTGGGACCATTGCCTCCTGTGTCTTACATACAATAGTCCTGTAATAAACCCCAACATTAAATTAGCCTCCTTTGGAACTGCATCACATTGTTGGCTCATGTTCAATATGTGATCCACTATAACCCCCAGATCCTTTTCAGCATTACTTCTACTGAGCCACTTATTCCCCATTTTGTATTTGTGCATTTGATTTTCCTTCCTAAGTGTAGTACTTCGCATTTATCTTCATTAAATCTCATTTTGTTGATGTCAGACCAATTCTCTAATTTGCTAATGTCATTTTGAATTTTAATCCTGTCCTCCAAAATGTTTGCAATCCCTCCCACCTTGGTGTCATCCACAAATTTTAGAAGTATTTACTCCACACCATTATCCAAGTCATTAATGAAAATATTGAACAGTACCAGACCCAGGACTGACTACTGTGGAAACCCCACTAGATACATCCTTCCAGTTTAACCGTGAACCATTGATACCTACTCTTTGAGTACAGTCTTTCAATCAGTTTTGCACCCACTTCATAGTAATTTCATCTAGATCACATTTCCCTAGTTTGCTTGTGAGAATGTCATGTGGGACTGTCAAAAGCCTTTCTAAAATCAAGATATATCATGTCTACCTCTTCCCTTCTGTGCACTAGGCCAATAACACTTTCAAAGAAGGAAATTAGGTTGTAGCCATTATGGTGTGAGCAGTTACCACCCCAAGTACGTATCTACTGTCTCTGAAAAGCACACATTTGTGGCAGCTAGCACTTCCTGCCGCTTGCAACATGCCTACATTCTAACTTTAGTGCACTCCCAGCTTGAAGTATAGACATGCCTTGAGTGTGTTCATAAATAAAGCAAAACTCATCTCTTTGACTAAGTTTTCCCTTAATAAGATCTTCAGACAGATACACCCATAGTATCCTGGAGAAGAAAGACAAGATTAAACTTTAACTCATCTGGGAACTATTCTCCAATAAATTATACAGGACAGGTCATGATTACATCCTTAATTGTTTTAGCTGGTGGAGGGCTGCCATCAGTCCCTCACCCCTCAACAGCTGGTCTCCAGCCCCTCACCGGGACCCCACCATCTTCCTCACATATGAGCATTAAGAGCTGAGGAAAGGAGGTTGTCTCCTCACTGTACCAGATGTTAGGAGCACAAACCCTGTTCCCCAACTTCTTTAGGGGATGTCTTCCCTTATGTCTACTTCCAATTCCAGTTTATCAGAGAACCAGGAATGAGTACCTGAACTGGACTCCTGCCACCTGCTAAATTGTGACAACTGGATTCTAACCTACTGGACTATCCTGATGGGTCTGTGAACTGCTGTGGAGAAAGTTAAAAAAACCCATGTACTCGAACCAGGCTGGCAGTGAGGGAAAAATTCCTTCCTAATCCCCCACAGCAAACTAAAAACATAGTCATATGCTAATCCCAGGGGTGGGGTAGTGAGAGCTGCTAATCCAGGAATGAGAGGGGGCTGCAGGGATGGACAGGATTTGTATACCCTCCCCTCAAACATGCACATTTACCTAAGCCCTACTGACAGGCCCACCAGCTCAAGTGATCCCTTCCCCCCACTTCCTGGCCAGCCTCCTCCCAATCCCCAAAGGAAGGGCTATCTTTAAAGAAGCCACTACTCTTTTTTCCTACCAGTCTAGACAAAGGCTTGAGTTGCAGAGATTTCAATCTCTCTGAGGCACACAAACAACCCTCTCCTAACTATTACATTTAGTCCTACAAGTGGGAAAGAGAGAGAAGTGTTCTGTTATTCCTTTTTAAAACATGGCAGGAACTTACATACAATGGTGAGGGAGGCCAAATATGAATCTAGACCAGGGGTGGGCAAACTATGGCCCGTGGGCCGGATCCGGCCTGCCAGCCATTTTAATCTGGCCCTTGAGCTCCCGCTGGGGAGCAGGGTCTGGGGCTTGCCCCGCTCTGGCGCTCCAGCCGGGAAGCAGGGTTGGGTGCTGCTCCACGCAGCTCCAGGAAGCAGCGGCATGACCCCCCTCCGGCACTCCACCGGGGAGCAGGGTCGGGGGCCACTCCATGCAGCTCCCAGAAGCAACGGCATTGCCCCCCTCCAGTTCCTACGCGTAGGGGCAGCCAGAGGACTCCACTCTGCATGCTGCCCCTGCCCCAAGCTCTGCCCCCGCAGCTCCCATTGGCCATAAACTGCCGCCAATGGGAGCTACAGGGATGGTGCCTGCAGACGGAGCAGCGTGCAGAGCCACCTGGCTGTGCCTCTGCATAGGAGCCAGAGAAGGGACATGCCACTGCTTCCGGGAGCCGTTTGAAGTAAGTGCTGCCCAGAGCCTGCACCCCTGAGCCTACCCCCATGCCCCAAACCCCTGCTCCAGCCCTGATCCCCCTCCCACCCTCCAAACTCCTCGGTTCCAGTCTGGAGCACCGTCCTACACCCCAAACTCCTCATCCCTAGCCCCACCTCAGAGCCCACACCCCCAGCCAGAGCCCTCACTGCCTCCGACACCCCAGCCCCAATTTTGTGAGTATTCATGGCCTGCCATACAATTTCTATTCCCAGATGTGGCTCTTGGGCCCAAAAGTTTGCCCACCCCTGATTTAGACAAACTGAGTAGGGGCTAGCATCTCCCGAAGATAGCAGAGGGAAAAGAGGTAGAAGCCCATCTCTTCTAAGCACAAGGATAAGAATGGAAGAGGGGAGCAGCCATGGGGAAATCATCCCTGTGAAAGGGCTCTACCAGGGGATTGTATACCAAGATCTGAGTGATGACGGAATTTATATACAGCATAAGTCAGATATTTTGTTTTTTAAATAATCAGGAATAATCCTTTACACTTTGCAGCAGTGCTATTGTAGTGACTATCATCTTAGTCATGCACAGGGACTGAACCAGACTTCCAGAGTTAAATGATAAACCTCTACAGTTTGAGCACAAGGAATAAGTCCTTATAGCTGGGAGCTTTAACAGACATGTATCCTTTGAGATCAGACATGGTGGGGGACTTGTAACGTATATTGAACAGTTAGTTACACTGTCAGAAACGCAAACAGCAATACAAGGAGCAGGGCCAGCTCCAGGCACCAGCCCACCAAGCATGTGCTTGGGGTGGCACCTGGAGGGGGGCGGCGCGTTGGGGCCCCGGCCGGGCTCGCCGCCCTCCCCCCGGCGCTCCGGCCGGTCGGGGAGAGTGGAGAGCCGCGGCTGGGCTCGCCACCCTTCCCCCGGCACTCTGGCCGGTGGGGGAGAGCGGAGAGCCACGGCGGGCTCGCCGCCCTCCCCCCCAGCGCTCTGGCCGCTGGGGAGAGCGGAGAGCCCCAGCCGGGCTCGCCGCCCTCCTCCCGGCACTCCGGCCAGTCGGGGATTGCGGGCCCGCGGCCGGGCTCGGTGCCCTCCCCTGCCGCGCTGGGTGTGTGTGTGTGGGGGTGGGGGTGGGGGGGGGTGGCTTTTTTGCCTAGGGTGGCAAAAAAGCCAGAGCCGGCCCTGCAAGGAGAAACTAAAATACAGCTGGCAACTGAGAGGCCAAGGAATTAATGTGACTGGTGCCGCAACTTTATTCTCACACATGAGCGATGAGGCAAATTAGCAGAGTATCCATGTTAAAGCCTGTGCAGATACTGCCTATGCTGTTCCATGGATACAGGATTTCAGTTTCTAAGACTGTCAGTCTGGCACCTTTCACACTCATTGACCTCACACACAAAATTTTAAAGATTAAAGTAAAGAAGGCATTTTATTTCTAATCCAAAGTAGCACAGATGATGTTTTCATTGATTGCCAGGACCAGAAAAGAACCACCCCAGAGCATTAAATCAAGATATGTAGCTTCTTATACCCTTATGATATTCAATTACATACATGGCATATACCCATGGGTAAAACCTGCTGAAGGAAAAACAAAATCCCTGCTCTAAAGGGTTTATGGTCTAATAGGGTAACTCTGCCATGGTCAGCAGTGCCCAAATTACCATAGGCCCACTATACTCATAACAGCTCAAATATTTGTTCTACATTTTCAAGAAGAGTACACCTGTATCCCGAGATAATGCGACCCGATATAACATGAATTCGGATATACGCGGTAAAGCAGCGCTCTGGGGGGACGGGGCTGTGCACTCTGGCAGATCAAAGCAAGTTCGATATAACGCAGTTTCACCTATAACACGGTAAGATTTTTTGGCTCCCGAGGACAGCGTAGAGGTGTACGGGGTAGAGGTGTAAATGAAGAAAGTGATCTTTCTGGATGGTTATATTGTTCCTGATAGAGAACAGCCCCTTCAGCCTCGAGATGCTTTTTTATTAGTGTCAAAGTCATGAAGTAGTTCTCCAGCCTTCATGAAATAATAAACGATTGTTTAGAGCTAAAAAATGCACATGCCTGGGGAGTGGAAAGCCCTGTAAGCTATTATCATACATAGGGTGTCCCATCTGCAGATAGTTATTTATCCATTAGATACGCACTCAACAGATCTACATGTTATAGGAGTCTGGATAGTTTGCCATCTGCACATGAAGAATACATTGTTACTCTTATTCAGCTAGAGCCCTTGATTAATCCTTACTGAGGTGATCTTTTGAGCACATCTGCCCCCTCATGTATTATTGCAGTTGCTGCATCTATCAATTTTTCCCTCAATTCAAACATAAAGTTTGACTTTCAGCTTCACATATTTTGTCTCTTGGCAAATCACAATGGTGTATCTTGACTTTAAAAAGAAATACTACTACAGTAACAAGGAGAATATTTTCAGTGAACAATGTATTCAATAAATGTAGCCCCTTTACCTATTAATGGATTACCTACAAACAGGATTCAATTATGGTATTGTTTATTTGGTTGATAGTTTATGTGCATGTATTTTCCCTTCTGGATTACTCATTCAATTCACAGTGCCTATTTCCTCTCCTTTACATAATTTGTCATCTGAGTTATATGGTATTTCTGCTCTGACTGACTCAGAGGCACACAATGAGCTCTGAAGATGGCTGTGCTAACATTTCTGGCATGAATACCCCTGCAACTACAAACTCACCAGGTTATTCATGATTCCTGTGGGTTGTAATACTTTGGCCTCATTTCGATTGTTGGGTTTAATGTGTGGGTACTGGTTGGTGGTTGTGGCCTGTGACATACAGAAGGCCAGACTAGATGATCTAGTAGTCCCTTCTGGCCTTAAACTCCATGACACCTTTTCTTTCTCCAAACAAAATGTGCTCACAGGATGAGTATAAATTAAATAAAAAACACAAATTAATTCCATGAACATTTGCTAATGCTTTGGTGGAGTATTTGTCCAGCTCTAGTTATTAACTGAGGTCCATCTCATCACATAGACATAATGCCTCCTAGCACCACTGCTTGAGTAGTGCATCCACTCTCTAGTTCAGCTCTGCCTCATAAAAGACATGAGCCCCACAACTATACCTTAGCAGACAGTTGGTTCTTTACTGAAAGCTGGAAACCGACAGATGTGAAATTTAGGTCAGATCTCCAATATATCTTGATACAGACAGATTGGAAAGGGAAATTTTCAGAGCACCTGCGGGGACAATGGGAAACTGAAAGGGAACAGTAGGAAACCCAAAACTGCTTATAAATGCTTTCTGAGAATGCATTGTTGACTTATATTCAATCTGTGGTCCAGTATAGTCTGCAGGTCCTTTTAAATTCAGGTCTATCCTGAGTGGTACATTGTAAATCTTTCTATACACAAGTCAAATCTTAGCTGATTAACAAATCAAATAACATTTAACTAAGCAACATAACCCAATATAATGCATATAAATATATTTTCACCCTTTGAGAAAATCATCCAGTTTAAATACCTTTAAAAATAATTTATCAAGTTCCTCTGGGGAAGAATATTTATAATGGCTTTATTGTTGGTTTTATCAGAGCCATCATCCCTTTATTTAAATTATATTCAAGATTTCTAAACATTCCACCTATTCAACACTGCAGAGATGCAGTTAATATCCCAAATCCTATTTATGAGTTGATGGGTAGAGGGAATAGTTAATTTCCATTATCTTGAAAGCCAGGATAATAGAGAGTGAGTCACTGATTCACTGTGGATTTTAGGGGGAAAAGCCAAACATTGATTATTTAGGATTTTTTCTAAACATTCTCTTAAAGTTTTTGATGAGAGTAGAATTAACAGATAAGTAATTTCTTTCATTTGGATTTGTACTTTTTCCAAAAAATCTTCTCTAGGTGTGCTATGACAGAAGCCAATGGTCCTGAAATTCCACATTCTTTCCAATGTAAATTCACATACTCCATGGAGAGCATTTGCATATGAGACCCCTCCCCCCAACACACACACACCATAATCCACTGACTCTGTGGGACCCTGGATTATCTGTGGCAATGTTAGCTTTTTGTTTTCTGTGAGGTGACTGCTGATAAGTACAATATAAGTGTACTGACTTACAGTCTCAGAAGTAATTCTTTGCAGGATTGGGGCCTATTTCATTTAAGCTTAAAGAAAGAATGTGGTTATATACTGCTTTCTGTCTTTTGAAGTGTCTCTTATCTACACCCATCCCCTCTCCCCCAAAAATGGAACTTGATGAATATTACAAAATTAAATTTACAAGAAGGAAAGGTGGTGTATTTTAACTAGCCTTTATAATGAAGCAACTACTTTAAAAATAAACCTCTCTCAGCCACTGTTGCCAAGCCAAATTTTCTGATACCTGAAAAACAATAAATCATTTCAGGTTGACCCAAAATAAAAAAAAAAATTACATATTTTGGTAAACTAAAAAATCATTTTGTTTAGACCCAAAATGAAACATTTTGTTGTGTTTGAATTTTTTTTACTTTTAAGCAAACAAACAAAAACTGAAGTAAAATTCAAAATAAAATGTCATTTTTAATCAAAAAATCAAAACATTTCATTTTGAAAACCTTGAAAAAAAAGTTTCAATTTTGGGGGAATTTTTGTTCTAACTGAAAGAATTTGGCAAATTCATCACAAATTTGCAAAAGATTTCAGTCAACCTGCAAATGCATTTTTCAGTGGAAGAAAAATTCTGTCAAAAAAATGTCTCCCAACTTTGCTGCTGATGCTGCTTCTGATCAAGCTATTGTTCTATACCTTCTTCATATGTTTTATAGAAAAATAAGCTTCTTTTGTCATTGTGAATTTCCAACCTTAGTATACTGAAGTAAAATATATGATGTCTTTTAAGAGCTCACAATTTTATTGTCAGAAATCCAGGTAACAGACCAAAGCTCTCTGTGGAAATACAATAAACTTAGGAATTTATTAAATTTCCCTCTGGATAGGTATACAGGGGTTTTTGGTGCCTTTGCTCTATTAATGAAAAAAGAATGTTTCACTGTTATTATAGAATTTGATAACTACATACAATGAATCAAAGGGAATATTTCAAAGGGAGAATGTCAGTGCTCCGAAGCCTTGAAGAATATGTATACTTCTGACGACAGAGTAGCATCAACCTGAAATTCAGATTTTTCTAGTGGGGTGCTGTGGTATGATCAACCAACCAACTACCATTACCATTAGTAAAAACAAATAGAATTCTGTTTACCAGTGTGAAAATTCCAGAGACAGAGTTTATTGGCAGGAATATTTATGACAACAGCACATTTAACCTGAATAATAGAAAATATTCACAGGGGAAGGATCTGTCCTCCCCTGCATTGGAAGTCTCTCTTAGCATAGGTGTGAGAACCCCAGTGCAATTTCTGAATGACTAACCAGTTCAATCCAGGATTCCACTTCTGGGAAGGAGGCAGGGTAGAATAACTGATGTATAGCTGTTAAAGTAGATTTATCAGTTTGAATAGGCATATCAGTGATGTGTACAGAGGGTATGTATGCTTGTTTTGAGTGTCACTGGGCACATCAACAACAATATAAATCAGTAATATCTGTTCCATCATATTATTAATCTTTGCTTGAATCTATATGTACATACATACACAAAATGTAAGTAACTTGGCTAGACAGATATTTTAGTCTTTAAACTGGTACCATATTATGTTCAAGGGGTTTCTATATTGTTCTAGATAGCTTGGGGTTTAAAAACACAGATATACAGTACTTCCTTTTAACTTATTTATTCTGCTAACAGATATACCCTTAAGTGAGCTTCCCTGTTAGATTTACCACTGAACAGAATACATATTTAAGAATAAAATCATTTGAGATCCTTTGAGTCCTGTAGTATGAGCCTAATATAATTTATTCTGGAACACACAGCCCTTTCAAGTTTATGAAATATTGAATAAAAATGCAAAACTGAGTGGACTACTTAGATGGCATTATTATTCAGAAGGAAAATGCACTCAGCATATCTAAGGGCTTTGAGGCATTGTTGTGGTGAGAAAACCGCCAGTAAAGAGCTGACACCAATGGAAGGATTTTCATTGCTCTTGAAGAATAGAAGCAGTAGCAAATAGGCAGTGAGCCAGAGCTCAACTGTACTTCACAGTTTGTTGATATCTTTCCTAGATAATAATATGCGAGCCTCCAAAATCTTAGTATTCATCAACAATTACTTCAGTTTATTAGGGTAATGCATATTTTGGCTATTTGAAAAAATAATACCTCTTGATACTGTAAATTACAATTCAGCATCCATCGACCTCAAATAATGTTTTGTATCCAGATGTATTGCAGCATTGCATCTACAATTAAGGAGTGCTTTTCTGTTTCCATTATAAATCCTATTTTCAGGGTTGATCACATTGAAATGTGAATTAAGTTCACAGCATTGAGGAGTATTTTACTGTTCACAGCACTCACAAGGCTTGATTTTTCTCCTGCACTAGAGCTCTGCTTGGCCCTGGAGCAGTTTTGTGTGTGTGAAATGTCAGGAAACAAGTTATAGCTCCCTAATTTTCAGGGACTCACACAATTTAGAGCAGCAGCTAGGCTACTCTAAGTTGTGCCACTGTCATAAGGTACATAATAGACCCTACACCAGTAGATGACTGGCATAGCCTGGGAGGAGGGCTGGAAGGTGAAACATAAGCATAGGGCCTACCTGTGGAATATTTGTGTTATCGGGGAGTTTCCTTTCCACAGAGGAATTCTCTGCTGGGAATCTGGGGCCATATTACAATAATTTTGGATAGCATGAGCAATGCAAATGGGCCATAATGCAGTAGAGAATCTGGCCGCCTTCCTCTTCACCAACTGATGCTAAAGTTGGTGGAAGATAGGCATTCCAAGATCACACTGGAATTCATTTCACCCATTGGTATGACAGAGACCAAGTAAATTGATCTTTAGGAACACTGCAAGACCTATCTATTTATTCCAGATTTCAACTGAGTTCATGGTCTGAAGCATACATGTGTTTCTGCTGAGATTCTGTTGTGGTCTGGGGTGCTTGCTTTGAGTTGATGTTGTTCAGTTATGGTTTAATTGCTCTGTGTGTGTGTGTGTGTGTGTGTGTGTGTGTGTGTGTGTGTGTGAAGAATATATGGTGCATCTGCGTTTAGCAGTGGTGATAGATGTGATAAATTAGAACATAATTTATTGTTAACAAATCATAAGACACACTGTACATTGCCTTCTCGAGGTTGGCAAATATGTTAAGTATTCACAAATATTTCATTCAAGTTTTAAAAAAAACAACCATGAATTTAGGACAACAGTATTCATAGCCCCTTTTATTCACTTTTTGCAAGGATATTAATGGAAAAAGGAATATATTGTAACTACTTATGGGAATATGTGATGGAAATATTCATATGGTCATTTTGAAAGCTCTTTTTGAGCTTGGGAATAATTCAGTCAGGAAGCTGAAATGATAACAGATAACTTTGGTGACCAATCACACAATCACGAAGAGTGATTACAATGATAAATATATGTTGCAACTAGTGCTCTTGTTACATAAACTACTTCTCAAGTCTTTTTCACTAACAAGGAAATCTAGAAAAAAAAGTGAATGGATAGTGGCAAAGAGTAAAAGGGGTTATGTTGGTTGAACAGACTATTTGCTTGAAATAGTTCTCACAGCTTTAGTACCTTGGAATTTGATTGAAAAAGTGGATCTTATTATTCTTATGTAAAGCTAGTGGGAAATTGTCCAAGGGAGCATTTTTTCTGTTGGAAAATGCCTGTTTGTCAAATGAAAATGATCCATGGGAACTTGTCAATTTTGACAAAACTTCCAGTGGAAGTTTTCCACTCAGGTTTCCTGCCAGCTCAGCTGCCTTTTCCCCAACTCCAGGGCTCCCAGGGCTTCCGAGTTCCTAACTTCTGAGCTCCCCAGCAGTTTGCTTGGCAGGTTGCTGCATCACATCAGCTCTCAAGCTTCTGGCTTTTCAGCAGCTAACCTGACAGGCTGCTGCAGAGCCGGAGTTCCCAGGAAGCATATTTCATTTTGGAAACACCAAAACATTCCTACTGCAGGAACATTTCAGTTTTTCACTTCTGCAAATAATAATAATAATAATAAAGAGATTTTGGTGTTTCACTGAAAATCAATGGCAGTTAGCACCTAATCTGCTTAGATACTTTTGTAAATCTCGCTATGTACCCATCTGCATATTGAGGCCTCTACATACCGTTGTAAATCTGGCCCTGTATCTCTCAATATTATACTACTTCTTTGGCCTTGCTTTTATCTCATTCAGAACTTTGAGTCTATTTATTTGCTAGGTTTTCTTGAAAGAGACAAATACATTCTATAATATTAAGCTAGTTGGCTAGATACTACCAGATCCCCCTATCCCACACCTCCTATGAAGTCTGAAATAAGGAGCCTCTCTCATTTGCACCAACCTCAATCACTGTGCTGCTTCACTGCATTTTTTACTATCCAGCTAAATTAACTTTGCATGCATGGGATGGTCCTACTGAACTAGAATCTTTTAAAAGCCTAGGAAGAAAACTGGAAAATGTACTGTGCATTAAGAGAAAATATATTTTAGTAGGCCATAATTTGGTTAAATAAAAAAACATATTAGCAGAACAGTCCGTACATCTGTAACTTTACTGTGGTTGCAGCTGCTACTGTCTGTGTTATATGTATACACACTCATACACACATATATGCACGTGTGTGTTATATGCACGTTACATAGAGATAAATATTAAAATAAAATTTTAAAATGCAAAAAATGTAAATAATGGGCAGATTTAACTCTCCAGAATTAAAGTATTGTTTAAACTATTTGAGTGAGCCTCACATATTTTATATTCCCCACTTCACTTAATAATCAAAATATATTCAAACGTACTGAGTATCCTTGCTGAACGGGATCATCTTTGAAGTGGCACTGGCTGAGAGTGCCTCATTGTCATGATGTACCATACCTAATGCATCAGAGTACTGACATTCCAGTGATGTACAGAAACTGTGGAATGGGGTTTTGAGGATGTATTAGTATAGAGATCTACTCCAGTGTTCTTCATCACACAATCGATCCAAAATATATTTGGGAGATTCAGCAGGTTGTAATGTTTAAGATATTCAGCAAATCTAATGTATGCACCTATTTTTCATCTATTTCATCTATAGTTTGTTCAGATACCACGTAGCTTTCCCTGGATCTGGTCGCTGCTGAAGATGCACAGCGTCAACTGAGTTCAAAATTACAGTTGAACATGGGACTGTAGACATTATTATGGGAAACCAAAACTTTGAGAAAGGGAGAGAGTGAGCGAGAGCCTGAAATGAAAAGTGTGATGGAAGTGCAATGGATTTACAAATACAAAGCCTCACAGCACCCATCTTAGATAAGGTATTTATTCCCATGTCAGAGAATCATACCCATTATTCCAGGCCACACAAACCATTGTTCAGAACTGGGAACAGAATTCCTGACTCCCAGCCTTCTGACCTAACAACTAGACAGATGGTTCTCAGTCTGGGGTCTGCTGGTCACATGGTGCTGGGGTATGCTTCTTTACAGCCACTCCTACAGGCATCCTTGCAAACCCAGCTATAGAAACAGCTTTAAAGAAAGAGCTGCAACCCTAGCAGCCTCCACTAGGGATTACTGCAACCATTAGAGGAGAAGCAATAAAAAGCCCCTATAAGAAAAGCTGCCAAAAAATCATCAATAAGGCCAGAACCAGGAGCTTCCACAGGTCCCAGATATGCAACCCTTACATGCATCAGTGAGTACTTGCTTGTACACGTAGTTCCATTGACTTCAATGTTAACTTCATGAATAAATGCTTATCCGGTGTAAGGATTGCACAAATGGACCCTCAATGAGGCACTTCAAAGAAGAATAGGAAAGACAGGAGGAGATCCTGGGTATGGGGACATTGGAACCAACACAACAAAAAAGCAAGGACCGAGCTGGTCAAAAAACTCGGGATTTCTGCTTTGTGGGAAATTGTGATATTTTGAAATTAAGTTTGATTTCAAATTGGAGCCACAGACCTTGGAACCCAGGCTCCCCAGCAACCTGTCAAGAACTCTGGCTGTGATTTGACAAAATCTCATCACACTTGTGATGATTCTGTGAAATTATCTCAGATTTGATGAATCAGCATTCTTCAACCAAACTCTATTTTGTCAGAAAATTGCTGACCAATCAAAATAAGCAAGGTACACTGAATGAAGAGAACAAAGAGCATGATATATTTTTAGAAAGAGAACTAATTTCATTTTAAAAGTTTACTATCTGTATCTTTCTGTATTCATGAGATCAAAGATGTGCTTGGATTTTAACGTTAATTGTACTTCTAGAAATTCAGTATGTATTATACTTGGCACAGGGATGGAGTGAGATTGTGACTAGGGGAAAGTAGTCTATGACATGATCTCACTTAGGAAGTGGTCCACAGAATGGAAAAACCTCAACTAGAATATGCTCAATTACTTGGTGAAATCACAGCACTTTGCAATGGCAGACAAAATGTCACCATTCAGTGAGAAGATGAAGGAAGGGATATGTTATAAAAGCGAAATAAAATCACTTTTTGATGTTTGTGTGTTACTTTGATAAAATTGCTGATGTGAGATAATCTACAGTAGGCTAAGCACAAATTACATTTGGGACCATATTTCAAAACTGCAATTTGAATATAAAAGCAGAACAAAAATAATAATTACAAAGTAACCTAGAAATATCCCACAAATGTATTTAATCCTCAGGACATGTTTAGTTTTATTTTTGAATGTATTTATTGAGCATCTTTTCACCTAGACGGATCATTCATGTGTACGACTGTACACTTTCCTGGATTTCTGCAGTGTATAGAACTTGGGAACTTTTACCGCAAATTTCAAAAGTATTCAGAATTTGCTATTGGTTATATCTGAGCTACACTTGAATGCCTCACAATTTAACTTGTACTATTGTTTTCTTTCTTCAGGACATATTCATGATCTATGAAGAGGAGGAAAAAGCCATAACAGGGCAACAAGTACCTCCTCCTGTCTTCTGATTAGTGATCAGCTGGTTTGGAAGAATGGAATGGCTAGAAGACGTTATTGATCGTGTAAGGAATCACTGGGCTTGATTCTGCTACTCATAGTCATGTCAAGTAAAACCTTACCATTCAAGTAGACAGTCCCAGTCATTTCAGTGAGATTATGTAATGAGATACCACTCAGCATGATTACGGGTTACCATTTTGGTTCTAAGGTCATTCAGGCCTCTATTTTGAGCATGGGGGGATATGATAGAGTATATAAAATCCTGAGTGGTGTGGAGAAAGTAAATAAGGAAAAGTTATTTATTTGTTCCCATAATATAAGAACTAGGGGCCACCAAATGAAATTAATGGGCAGCAGGTTTAAAACAAATAAAAGGAAGTTCTTCTTCACACAGCACACAGTCAACCTGTGGAACTCCTTGCCTGAGGAGGTTGTGAAGGCTAGGACTATAACAGGGTTTAAAAGAGAACTAGATAAATTCATGGAGGTTAAGTCCATTAATGGCTATTAGCCAGGATGGGTAAGGAATGTGTCCCTAGCCTCTGTTTGTCAGAGGGTGGAGATGGATGGCAGGAGAGAGATCACTTGATCATTACCTGTTAGGTTCACTCCCTCTGAGGCACCCGGCATTGGCCACTGTCAGTAGACAGGAAACTGGGCTGTATGGACTTTTGGTCTGACTCAGTATGGCTGTTCTTATGTTCTTCCTTAAATGACCATATAGTTGGATGGGATTAGGAGGAACTAAGAAACCTCCCTCTCCTGTTTGACCATTGAAAAGGACAGTCTCATTTTGACTTGAGGGAATGCTGGGGAGTGCTACTTAAATATTCTCTGCATGTGCACTTTATTGCAAGGAGAATTAGGGAGAGTCATGTCTCTGCCTCCTACGTGCCATGTAGTAGAAACAATAGAGTATGCTTAAAACGGTGTCACACATTGATCTCTGAGACAGCTGTCAAAAAAAATTTGAACCGAAAATTTGCATTCAGATGTTTTGATTTTTTTGTGCAAAATTTCACAATGAAGTAAACATTTTCATTTTGTTTTCATTTTAGTCCAAGTGTTTAATTCTGGTTTTCAAAAACAAAATGAAGTTCAAAATAAATGTCCAACATGTATGTTTGTTTTGAAATTTTCCATTGGAAAAAATTCCAAACAATGTGTTAAAAATGGCATTTTCCTTCAAAAAATGCAATGGGGGGAGGGGGGACAGGAAAATTTTAGCTAGCTAAAATCCCAGTGCTGCTCTAACATAGGCTGCTGCCAAAGCCATTCTCTATTCCTGAAGGACTGAAAACAGAACTGCAAACCCTTTCTGGCTCAGCAAGTACAATATGCACTTCACTAAGAAGACGGCTCATCAGCTGCATTTCTATGCATGCTTTTCTTCATTAAATATATTTGTTCAAACACTTCCTTTTAAAGCATTTACTAAATTGATATGCTAGTGTGTGCTCTCTTTTTTTTTTCTCCAGATGTCTGAGAGGAGGGGAGGGAGGAGTGAGCTATAAACACTGTCAGAATGAAGGAGAAAAGGTAGCAAATCGAAAAGCATATTATTGGTTCGATTGCTCCCCTGCCACCACTCTGCATCTCTTCCTGCTGATTCTGTCAAGACCTGAATACATTAGGTCTCATTATAACAAAGTTAAAGCCAAAGATTCAAGATGCTTAAAAACCAGACTGCTACATTTAGAAGCATCATCCAGTGTGTGTATGGCTGTGTCAGGAGGGGCGCTCTGGCAGAAAGAGCAAGTTATTGCTGTTGACAAAGGGCACCACCCAGCCTGGTCACCTGAGCAATTCCTAGGCAGAAGTGGGTATATATGGTGGGAAGGGTGCAAACTTTGTTAGTACAAAGTTCTAATGAATTCAGAGTAATTAGAATCCAATTTTGACTTTAATCACATTGAGGAGAGATGCTAGAGGATGAAGCTATTTGGAAAGCTGGAAGAAAAGAGGAACTAATCTGAAGAGGGATTTCACAAGGCACTAATGTTTCCCCATCTCTGGTACGAAGAACAAAACGTATCTCAGCCTACCTGACTTATTTCCAGTTAAGGGAGACACAGAAAATCAACCAAACAAAGAACAAACCAATATAAAAGGAGGAGATTCTGTTCTGTGCCTCTGAAAAGTGCAACACAGAACTCCCAGTGCAGGGGAAGCGAGGGCTAATGTGACTTGAAGCCAAATTTGCACTCCCTGACCCTGGGCTGCCTCAGAAGCTGAAGAGCCCCCTGGGCAGCCCCTCCAAAGTGCCCTATGGCCAACTCACAGGACTGCCTGGAATCTCTGCATCAGTCCTGACCCCAGTTTTGCCCCCCTACTGTTCACGTGAATTTATGGGGCTAGTTTATTACAGATTGCCAATGATCTGACCAGAAGATATTTAGGTTCTTGTCCCAATTCAGGCTACAGAATTAGGGGAAACAGAGAGTTCTACATCGTGGACAGACTCTCGGGGTATGTAGCAAGGACACGTACTGAGGACAATACCAAAATTTCAATATCTTTATTAAAATGAATGAAAGGATAATCAAAGATATAAAACACAGAGTCACAAAGAAGTAATACAATTTTATGGTCCCTGGTAGTCACATTTCTATTCTAAAAGACTATTTAAGCTAGCATACTCACACCCTTCCCTGGAGACCTGGTTGGTAGGGATGAGGTTTGAGTGTTGAATAGCTAAGCTATATTGCCAAAGCTGAGCTGATAGCTTAGCAGGAGATAGAAAGAGCGACCCCTCTACATGGTGGTTTGCCCATTTATAGGGTCCTGGCGATGCCCTGAATATTCATATCAGTGCCCAACCTACCATGCC
This sequence comes from Chrysemys picta bellii, assembly GCF_011386835.1. Taxonomy (NCBI): domain Eukaryota; kingdom Metazoa; phylum Chordata; order Testudines; family Emydidae; genus Chrysemys; species Chrysemys picta. Next base: position 219,554,134 of record NC_088792.1, on the reverse strand, counting down.
CAAATCTTATTTCCTCACCTAGATAAATCTTTGGGTACACTTATTCTATAGGCTAACATATTATGACATACATTCATACGTTTTAATATCGATTATCTCATCTCTGAAACTGTTACCTTTGGCCCAAATCATGACTTCCCTGTTCTGCGGTGTACCCTGTGGTCACCAGTCTCTTCCAGACTCATGGTAAACACATTCAGTTCCCTAAACCCTAAGAAAATAACAATATAATGAATCAAACCAATGAAAAAACACATTATGCAATATAGCAAACTAGTCTCATGGGGTACACTATGCCTCGACTTATGAGGGTCTTCTTGGAGGACGTAATTGTCTTCTATAGTGTCTGTGCTGGAGGAATCCTCCTCTGGTTAGATACACAACCCCTTTATGCCACTCTGCCATTTTTACACAGCGTAAAGAGGATGGGGTAGGAGTAAGGATCTTACTCAAAGTCACCATGGGACAGGAGAGTATGTACAGAGTACCTCACTCTGTAACATTCTGCAACTGAATTGAAATGGCAGCTGCCCCTTCAGCTGACAGGGAATCCTGTACACAATACAGGGAAAACAGTGAGGTACCATCTCCTTTCAGCTACTTATACCCCATGAGGAACTGCAAGATATAAGGCTGAAAGGTGGCATTAGGAAAATTGATAGATTAAAAAAAAATAGAAATGAAGAAGGAACTGAAATCATAGTGTCATTGAAGTTAGATACGGAAAAAACTCTTTTTGGTTAGCTAGACCATCTACCCTACATTGTTGCCATCTTGCATTGCAAATTCATGTCTAATTTGCTTTCCATGATCAGTACTAGATTTCTTACAACATTGCCATTTGCCAAATTCAACACCTGTGCTTCATAATAGTTTAGACTCAAACCCCAAAGCTGAAGGGTTTGTGCATGTCCAGTTCCTCCCAAACTGAACTGTAGCATTCACATAGTTGATGTCTAGTTTGACTTGCTCATCTTTCAATGGCAGAAATTACACAAAGAGTTTCTTTAGTAGGACTATGGGGAATCCTTTCAAGAGTATCTTAAATTACCAGTTTTTACTTCAATGGGAGATGATTCAGGACCCAAAGTAGTGGCATACATGATGGGACTGATCCTTTTCCTATCAAAGTCAAAAGCTAAACCTTCAATTACTTCCATGGGAGGAGGATGGGCCCCATAAAGCATATTGCTCTGGCTTTCAATAAAGCATAAAGTGCATTAGGCAATGTTGAAGTAAATGCACAGACTGAGCCAATTTGCCTGATCATCTTAGCTCTAGTGCAGAGATACTCAGCTCTCAGTGATTCAAAAGCCAAATTAGCAATCCACATTACCTAAGTGCTACAGTAGTGTGAATTCATTGTTTCATTTACCATAGTACTATATATTCTTATTTAAGCAGTATGATGGGGAAATATTTAGTTTATATATCTAGACATCGACTATCAGGGTTGGAAGAGACTTCATCTAGGTCATCTAGTCCAACCCCCTGCTCAAAGCAGGACCAATCCCGAGACAGGTTTTTACCCCAGATCCCTAAAAGGCCCCCTCAAGGATTCAACTCACAACCTTTGGTTTAGCAGGCCAATGCTCAAACCACTGAGCTATCCCTGCCCCCCATATTAATCACACAGCAAAATGACTGACCAAGTATTATTATTTTATCAACTACAATTGGTTAATAACATGGTAAAAGCATCCTGATTGGTTAATAATTAAATCACACCATGTTTTAATATCATGTACTGAAAAGAACCACAGGAGACACATTAAAGAACCACTTGTGACTCGTGAGCCTCAGTCTGAGTATCACTGCTTTAGTGTCTAATCACTCACGTACTTCCCTCCTCCAAACACTTTTGCTTAGGTTCTGCAGCCTATCTAAAAGAAAACATTTAAAACTTCTGAAAATGCTCCCCAAAAAAGTTCCGTACAAATCAATTTATTGCCTACTTCTTAACAAATTAGGAAATTGCAATATTTTATGTGAGGTCTAAAGAATGGGATTATAATTACAATCCAAAGGATCTACAATACCTTGCTGTGTTTGTTTAATTTTTGGTCTTTTTAAATTGAAATAAAGATACAGAGGTAAGATACTATTCCATTTTCAGTCCTGCGGCTCATACTCAATCACAGCCCTGGAAATTTAAAAGCCCATGTTTATTCAGGTTTTAGGGCCAGCAGAACGTGGAACGTTATTTATAATCACAAGTACCCAGATTGTTAACTTACTTTTAAAATAAAAAGTTTACCTTTTGGTCTAAAACAACAGCTCAGTAAAATACATTTTTAGTCGCTATTTTTAGGAGACATTAAAATCTTGGAATGCTTCTCTCTATTCACTTTAACTCAAGCCCACACTTCCCCAAGAGACAAATCTTTCCATTTGCAATTTTTTTGTTGTATTTTTTGGCAGGGAAGATGGAAGGTGATTGTTGCACATTAATATATGCCATAAAGAAGAAGTTTATAGTAGACTGTGACAGGACAGGAGCCTAAGTAGAACACCATTATGTCAGGATTATCCTGATGAACACTGTAAAGAGGGAATATGTAGAGAGAGATGTACAATGCACCATGCTGCACAACACATTACACAATGGGTAGTTGTGCCAAAAAATGAGGGAGCGGGAGTGTCAAAGACCACGACCCAAAGTCTATACAGACTAAAAGCATGAGGGAGTGAAATACAGAACAGAATACACAACGTTGTGTGTGAGTGTCATAGCTGGAATATTTCATGAAACGGATAAACTTAAAACTTTTTTTTTGGAAGGAGTAGTTAGAAGGTGCTTGTCTAATATACATTGCGAGGCTACTCTGTGCATAAGGGGTAGCAAGAAGGCATATGCAAAGGCAGGACAGGGCAAAAAAGTCAGGGTTTTGCCATATTATCTATATGAAAAAGTATACTTCTTACTCATTAGTTATAAGAATTAATTAAAAGAGAAGGAATTGCACAAAACAGAAAACATGGTGATTATTTTATTCTTTATTTTATTTTACATTGATTCTGTTACCTATTTACAGAATTACTACATGATTCGTAGGCCATAAGTGACCATCATAATCATCTAGTCTGACCTCCTCCATAACATAGGCCATAGACTTTTACCCAGCAGTTTCGACAGTGGAGTAAATTATTCTTCCCTATTACATAAGCAAATAATATTGAAACCAAACTTCATGACTGCAAAAATAATCTTAAAAGATGAAAACATGAGTTGCTTTTGGTTCCCATAACAATATTACTAATGAGAGAATTGGAAATGTGCTTTCAGTGATGCCTGCCATTATCTGGCAAAAACATTTCACTGGTAATTATATTTTAAATTCCCCATTATATGTCTTATCATTTACATGCACTGTATTTCATCATGTAATCTGCAGAAATAGGAATTAATGGAAGATGTGGGGCTAAATCCCCTGCACTGCTTTGAAAATTGGAACTTTAATGACTTCTAAAGCACCATCTGTAGGCTAGAAACAAGAAAATAGGAAATCACACAGCTGTTATGAGGACAGGAGAGGAGATGGTGGCTTCCTTGCAGGACCAAAATAACAACGCATGCAACAGGTTAGTTTTTTGCACTTTCATCATAATAAAGATGAAATACTGACAGTCAGGATCTGAAGTTTTATACTGACAGTCAGGATCTGAAGTTTTACGTGGATACAATGATACAGTATGTGATCATTAAGATTTTGGTAGAAATTGTCTACTTCTGGTTTTTAACAGGCTATATTTCAGCCCATAACAATAATGATCAGGACTGACACTTATGCTCAAATACATTTGTTAGTCTCTAAGGTGCCACAAGTACTCCTGTTCTTTTTGTGGATACAGACTAACATGGCTGCTACTCTGAAAACTATGGGACAGGTTTTCAACAAAACCAACACCTCTCAGCTGAGGAGTTTGTACTGTTGGAAGCCTGTCTTATAACGTAAATGAAATGGCAAGATTTTTAGAGCGCTCAGTTGAGGTTAGAGCTTCAAAAGTGCTCAGTTCCTGTTTGGGCACCAAATTAAACTGGCCAGATTTTTCAATACTGCTCAGCTTGCTGGGTGCTTCTGAGATCTGGCTATAATACAGATATAAATATTAACAGTAAATTCCCAGGGCTAGCGTTGTGTTCAGCTCATATCCATGCTCACCCTTCATAGTGCAATGGCTCTGGTTGGTAAATTGCTAATTAGCATTTTTACTCACTCCAATGCAAGTGTTTTGAGCCAAGCACTAGTTACACTTGATTCCTATGACACTAATTATTCCACAGACTTCATCAAGCTGCCAAACCCTCATGTGTAAAGCTCACATTTTTTCAAAATATTAGCCTGTATTTGTTCTCTCCAAATAGTTTTGAAACATTCCCTACCCTATGCTTCTTCACACTCTCCAGTTTATCCCTTTACCTCAGAGACTTGCAACTGCAGGTCTCATTCCATACCCCCCATTAAATTCCCTCATTCACCCTGTTTCACTCCAATCTAGTCACAGCTATTTCTTTCCATTCAGTTGTTTGAACTACATACTTTTATGTTATGCTTACAGTTTAAATGGGGAAACCTCCTCTTCCAAGTTATTCTCCTCAGTTATGTTAACTGGTAGCAGCTTTCTCTCACATGGTCCCCAGTGGAGGAGTGGGGCCTCAGCTGTCAGGACCATAAAGGGGCTGAAGCACGGAAAGCCCAGTTTTAGAAATCACTGAGATCCTCAAAACCTGTTTGGCTGCCACTAAACCCTGTAGGCACCTAAACTCTCTCGGTGCCTATGCTTTTGCTGTAAAAATTCCCAAGGCATCTAAGTTTCTGGCACTGAGCATGTGCATTGCTGTCTCAGGCAGGTACCCATACTTATTATATGTCTAAGTCTGATCACAGGCCACAAACGAAGGGTAAGATAGACAGAGGGATGACTACCTTCTGCCCCAAGGCCCGATCTGAGTACACCTAACTCCACACAAGGAGAGGAGAGAAGAGTTGTCCTCCCTTATAATCTTTAGCCCAATGGTTCAGGTATTCATCCAGGACAACGGAGACCTCACTTTGCTTCTCCTCGTCTGCCTGATGAAGAGAAAGGATTTGAACAGGGATACTCCACCTCTTAGGTGAGTGCCCTAGTCACTGGACCATGGGATATTCTGATGTGGGTTTCTTTCTCATTCTATTTTGTTGAATCCGCTCCACTTTAATTAAATTGTTAAATATTAATTAGGCCAGAGACGGAACCTAAGTTCTCTTGTGGATCTGGGTCCAGGTGACGAACCTCAAAACATAAGCAGAGAATAATTGTGACCTCAACTGAATAACCCCCATCTAGGGTGGAAAGGAGAGTGGATCATGTAGCATGAGTACTATTGGATTTGGAGGTCTGAAGCTCTGGGACTATCGGGTTATTTGGTTCTCAGTCATAATAGGCATAATATTGAAAGGTGTTTTATCTCGGTATGGGGAATATTACACAGTTAAAAACCATGGCTTCTTAAATCTCTATATTTTTAAATAATACTCTTTTACCCCAGAGTGTAGTTGTGTGTTTCTTGAATGTCTTCAGGGTAAGGCTCTTTGCTGCTATTAGGATACCTGTAGAGATTAGGCAAATTTTCATTATATTTACTATGATGTGTTATACAAAAATATAGCCAGTTTCATTTAATGCATGTCAGTGCATTGTGACATAAAAGTGCATTAATATTACAACACATTCAATTATTCATAACAGGAGAATGAGAGGTTCTTTAAAATCCAAATGTGTTTTACCTGGAAACAGCAGAGATGAAGGTTTGTTCTTTGAAACAGTTCCAAAGTAGCTCTATTACAGCAGAAAAAGTACTTATTGGCAGCAACTGGAAGCTCAGATTTGCAATGACTCTTCTGTATGCCATCCTGTTTTCCCCTTAGGAGAAGAATTAAAAGTTGTTCTGGGGGGCGGGAAAAAACAATCAAGATTTTCTAACAAGTTCTGTGCTGGTCTGAAAGTAGAACACTGTGCTTTATAGTCTTGTCACACAGGGTAATAACAAACTCGTACCACTGATATTTTGCGAGTTCAATGCCTCAAGAAAAGCAACTGGAGTAATGCCAGAGTATTTTTTTTCCTGTTGGTGCTGCTGATGGAGGAAGGTAGCACAGTATTTTGATTGTGTGTGAATCTCACGCTGAGGAGAAGTATCCCCTTGACAACCTTGGAGACTAAAACCCAGTATTTAACCACAGAACAGGTGGAGCATTCGCAGTGAGGTTACAAGGTTACCCATATTATTTTCTTAAATTTTTACCTGAAAACATGAGGCAACAGTTCACTTTTCACGGTCCAGTTTGTCCTATTTAATTCATTAAAGTGTGTCTGTCGTTTTTGGCCACTGCTAACCAAACCAAAACCACCAAATTGTGACACTAAACTGCCATGCCATGGCAACTTTTGGTCAGCAACAACCTAAAATGGCATTGACATGGCAACATACAGATAAAGACTCTATTGCTCCCTACCCATACATGACATATCTATCATTATTATTTGTATTACAATAGCACTGAGGGCAACAATCAAGGTTCAGGACCCTCCAAATGTAGGTGTTGTACAGACAAGTTTCTTCTGTAAAGAACTCACAATCTAAGTTATGATAAAATGCAATATGTGGATGAAACAAACAGGGCCTGAGGAGGGAATGAGGAAGCACTAAAGTAGGCAAATTATTGTACAATATGGTGAAGTCTTAGTTCACCTGTTGTCTAGGCCTTTTCAGCTGGAAGCGTTTTATATGTGTCATGGCAGAGATGAATCTTTAAAGAGGAATTTAAAGAAAGGTAAAATAGTGACTTTGTGGGAGGAGAGTCTATGAGACTTTGTGTTGGGTCTATGCATGGGCATAAATGGTACCGCTGAAGAGAGAAAATCTCAGGAGTGTATTTTTAATTAAAATTAAATATTTGTAACGTTTATATATGAAGCTTTTACCACTTTGTAGCTGCCAACATGATAGGTCAGTATTAAAGTATTAAGAAAAAGTAAAAAAAAAAAAATTCCTCCCAGAAAGTGAATGTCCTGTACACTACATATTAGAAAATCATGCATTACAGAAACCACACTTTGCTTCAGTTTAAGAAGCCCAAAAGAGCTCATCACAGGAACAGTTTATCTATCTAAATACCTCTGTGTCTAGCTGGCTCTTGAACACAGCTAAATTAAAAACCTGGTAATTCCTTTGAGATGAGAATCCTGGAACTCATTCAGCAAACAGCAGTGGCAATGGTGGTGTCATGCATCATTTTTTTTTCCTATGGAAGCGATTAATCAGATTAGCTAACTATTGCTACGAAACATGGCAATTACTATTAGTGATAGATATGGCAATTTCCTGCAACATCCTGGACAAACTTTATTGAATTAAGTATCTTAGCAGTTCATTATATTAAAAATGCAAATGTGTGGAACATCTCTAAGGAGAAGACCTGAATAATGTAAAATACTGAAAAGTATTATGCGCGCCAAAGGACTATTTGAAACAAATATGAGTTTTTTAAAGATAAGTGAGTTTCCCAGGAAGACTATAGGGGGAGGTGTATGCAATTATAAACTCCCTTAGTATGCAGGAACTCAGCCTTCAAAGATTTGTGAGAAGGCGGGGACCTTTTATCTGCTGATCATCTGTTACAGGAGGAAAGATGAAAGGGGCCTTAACTGAATTAAAGAATGACTCTCAGATTCCTGGGTGTGGCTGTTCTGAGCCAAAGCAGTAATGAACTTGTGACCACAGGAAAACCCCTTGCTAGGGTTTGTAGGACTGTTCACTGGCCAGAGCACTTGTTGAAGATAGGATCATTTCTGGTAAGATTATACATGTTCTTTTATTGTTTTAAATATGTTGTCTCTGTAATGCTTTTACCTTAAATAAAAGTACTTGCTTAGAAAGAGCTGTGTGCTAAGTTATAATTATGACAATTACATGGTTTATAGCCTTTGAAGATTAAGTAAAAGCAGAACAGGCCTGCTTATGTGATGGCTGGGGACCCGGAAGCCCTTTATAAGAGTACGTGCCCTTGCTGGGCCACAAGGGGGAAGTTGCCTTGAACTGTGACACTGCTCATCTTAAGTTATTACATATTTTAAGAACAATATCCAATCATATGTCACTAAGGCTGTGGTCTGGCTTTTCCAGTTTGTGGCAAAACTGTAAACCGTGGCATAAACGACTTTGTTTGACATCCTGTAGCAAATGAAATGATAAAATATGGATTTTTCAAAAGTGTTGGTACAAAATTGAATCAAAAGACAACCAACAAATATTTAGGCTACACAGCACATAAAGGTCAGCACATAAATTAGATTTAAAAAAGAGACAGTATTAATAGAAATAGAGGGACGTGGCAATGTGTAACCCCATTTTACGCATTTTCAGTTAGATATTGTAAACTACTCTCCAGAAGAATCATTTCAGCAAGCACATGTTCAACTGAACGTCTTATTCAAGAAAAATGTTATACTGTAATTAGTATAGCTATCATACATACGGCATGTTGGGTGTGTTGAATAGAACTGGGCACTTTAGAACTAGATGCCTCATTTTTTAAAATCTTTATAGCATGAAGGTTGTTTCCTTTAACTTCCATTATAAAAGACATGTAAATTTATGGATACCCTACTGGGACTGCCTAATTAAAAGCCCTCAAGGTCCTGAGTGATCTCAACTCCCATTAACTTATGGTATGATGATTCAGTAGAAGTTGAGGGTATTCATACTCTAGCAGAAGGCCCTCAGCACATGGAATGAACAGGCCTTTGATTATGGTGCGCCAGTAGTGAATCCATAAATTTGCAAAGCTTTTTTATGGAAGTTATATGAAACAACTGTTACACTATATAAGGATAAAAATGATGACGCACCTGAATCCTGATTCCATAAATTATTTAAGAATGTACTTTACTTTAAACATCTGTGTAGTTCCCATTGAAGCCCTAGTTCCCAAGTCCATTTATCACACACATACACAGTTATTTAATGTAATTATAATAATTGTTAAGCCGCACACCTTTTCCTTTATTATTCACACATAATGACTTTGCCATGGTATTTATTATACTTATATTAGAATGGATACCACACTATGGTATACTGTGATATATAGCACAATATGTTACAGTATGGTAAACATTTAATATTAAAGACAACTACTGTGATTGTTTTTAAAGTACAATATACATGAATCTGACCCATGGGAGAAATATACATTTGATTTCTAGCCTTTGTGTCTGTGAATGACCTAGCACAGGGAAATTTCTGGCACAAAATGTGCTTGGAAATAGGGTATTAAACAAATATTGAAGAAACAAGTTTCAAATTCATATTGGTGAGTATTTGCACTGGAAACCTGATTCTAAGAATTACACACTGCTAATCAGGTAACAAAAACACCCTATGTGACCTATATGACCAATGAAATAGCTCAAATTCTGAACTGTCAATATTCAATACTCATTGTTAATTTGTGAGCCATCTATCACCTTAATTAAATTTGCACAATACAGTTATCAGATCACTTTGAAGATGAAAAAAAAAAAACAGGGTAGAAATCATGATCTGTTGTGGTGAAGTCATGAACAGACAAAAGAGGTATAACAAATACAGTTTTTGCTGAAAAAAATTTCTCCCAGCAATAGTTGTGCTCTCTCAGAAATTTAGGGTAAGAGGACCTCAAAACAAAACTGAGTAGTTCTGTAACTATAAAATATAGGAGTTGACTCTCTTAATTAACCAAGAGTCAACAATTTAAATATATTTAAAACATTTTAATAGTTCCAGTTTTATTAAATTAACCCAGTTTTTAAGATACATATCAGGGATTCTCTACCTGGGTATTATGCCCATCCTGCCATTTCAGTATTGCTAATAGGTGTCCTGTCTAGATCTGAGCTAAATGGGATGGGCACTCAGGTAGGAACTGGTATACACAAGGGGACCATGGTAGAAAAAAAATAAGAATGATTGGTTCTCCTATACATTATAAGTGCCGAAAATGGAAGTAGGTTGATCTATATCATTGGAAAAATATAATTCTTTTGTTCATCATCTTGATGTCCTTGCCCTTTACTCAATCTTCTTATACAGCAGTGATGAGCATCCATTTTCCCATTTGTAAAATGCAGTTAATGATACTTATCTCCCTTGAAATCTACAGCTAGAAAGTAGTTTACTATAGATACTATTATTACTCCTATACAGGCATGGCCCTTTTTCCCCCAGTTTAAACTGATTTTTACCCCCAAAAAATCCCGGGTTTTACAAAAAGGTTTTTTTTTTCTTTCTGATTTTCACCCTACTTTTGTATCATTCAAATATATAAAAAATAACTTGTTTTATTAGGAAAATACAATACATTGGATGAGATATATGTATTTGATATTACATTAATCTGTGTTTATATGCAAAGCTGCCTGTTGATGTAAGGCTATGTATTAGTCTAGAAGATACACACAAAAACAAACAGGCACACAAGCTCTGAAATGCATGTGCATCTCAATGTGCTGATGAATCTCATGCCCACCACGTACACATTTCAAACTATTAGCAGATAACGGTTTAAAGATTTGACACACTAAAATGGGAAGAAAATGAAAATCTGTATCAGAATACATTTCAGAATAGAAGGAAGTTTTCGAAAGATTTAAAAAAACAAAAACAGGAGAAAAGGATGAAGTTGTGTGTATGCGCTGCAAATGGTGTGGCCCAATTGTTAATTGTAAATATTTATAGGATCATAGTTCTAAATCTACAACAGTAAACTATTTATTCAAATGAAAAGTTTTATTTGGGAATTAGAGATATATTGTTTTCTTAAACTCAGAGGTGGCATTGTGTTTTGTGTTTTGTTTTAGTTCTGCAGCAAACTACGTTGAATTCTGTTCTTCAAAGCATTAATCTATCGAATATTCCACCCCACCCCCACCGCCCTGGTCCTTCTGCCCACCAAAATAGACCCTGATATTTACCCAGAAAATTATTAATATTAATATTGTTACTTTGCACCTACGCAGAACTCTACCCACATAGATCTCACAGTGATTTTCAAAGATGGGTAATCATTAGTATTTCTGTTTTTTTGCAGATGGGATAACCAAGAGGTTTAAGTGACTTATCCAAGGTCAGTGGCTAAATCAGGAGGAGCATCCATTGTCTCCTGATTCCCAGCTTTGTGCTCTATCTACAAGATGTAGTATGGGCAAAGAGGGCTATAAAATAAATAGATTGGAGGCTACTTACTGTACTTTCAACATCAGCATGAAATCTAAGCTATCGAGTGATTTATTGGCTAAAACTCAAGGTTCTCAAACTTCAAGAGAGTTTGGAGGGTTCTTGTTTCTTTGTTTTCTCTACACTGAACTTTTTTGCTTCACTTTCTAGTTGCAAAATAACTTTTTATTTGGAGGGAGTTATTGTCAGGATGCGCTTGAATGAGATCAGAAAAAAATATACAGGATAGAAAAATCATAGCCAGATGATATCAAAAAAGATATACTTTCCCACAAAATGAAAAAGCAGACACTGAAAACGGTAGAGATCATTGGTAATGTATATTGGCCAAGTTGATTCATGGATAGGCATATCAGAAGATGAATGACACATTGAGGTTAATAGTAACTGGAAATCCGAAAGGAATCATCATCATATTTGGAGAAGGTCATGGTGATTATGGGAAATAAGTCAAACTAAGCCATGCAGATATAGAAGGGAAGATCTTAAAATAAAATTGTATACAAGGAGTTATTAAGTCTCCACATAGAAAATAATGATAGCTAGAGACAGACAAAGCAAGAAAAGCACTGAAAATCAGGAAAGCTGTGACATTGATAGGTAATAACAGTATAAGAGGAAAGATCCTATAAATAGTAACTGCAGTTAAAAAAGACATGATGAGTAAGCCTTCATGCCACTTCAGGGTCTCCGTTTAAATAAGAGTCCTACTGTCAGCAAGTAAGTACAGTAGTTCATTCTCTGCCGAGTTATAAATAACCGAAGAAGACAACGGAATAGATGATATCTAATCTTAGTTGTGAACTATTCTCAGTTTAGTAGAATTTGTGATTTCCATGGATACCAGAGTGCAGAGTTAATGCCAAGCATCTGTCCTGGGCTGGCTTTAACTCAAGTGAAAATATAACAAGTAGCTATGCGTTGCTATCCAAGATTAGAAAGATAAACTGTATCAAAGTTTGGAATCAATATAAAAAAATTGAGAAATTCAAGTACACTGCGATAGAAATAAGAAATTCCAAGGTTAGTATGAAAAGCACACACTTTAAATAAAATAATATTCTGTGAAAGTATTGTGCCAGGACTGAGACTCTGACAGTAAGCTAGTTTACAATTATTTCCCTGTAGGCCACAAACAGGTATTTTGGATCTCTTAGATCAGTGTTTCCCAAACTTGGGACGCCGCTTGTTCAGGGAAAGTCCATGGTGGGCTGGGCTGGTTTGTTTACCTGCCGCGTCCGCTCCATGGGTCAGCGCTCCGGGCCAATGGGAGCTGCTGGAAGCAGCGTGGGCTCATGGACGTACTGGCTGCCACTTCCAGCAGCTCCCATTGGCCTGGAGCAGCGAACGGCGGCCACTGGGAGCCGCGATTGGCCGAACCTGCAGAAGCAGCAGGTAAACAAACTGGCCCGGCCCGCCAGGGGCTTTCCCTAAATAAGCAGCGTCCCAAGTTTGGGAACACTGTCTTAGATGATCACTGGGGTGAAGTCCTGACCTCATTGAAGTCATGTTGCCACTGACTTCAATACCAATTCCAAACCTGATCATAAATAATGTCTCTGGACACAGAGACCAATAATTTATAACCTGCACAAACAGGTAACTGAATGGATGAAATAGATATTCATAATGAGTCCCTTAAAATTTCAACATTCACCACCCCAAGTACTAGCAATAACCAGCTCTTCCTATGCTGAGGTGACTACCATACGCACTGTGGTGTGGAAATGGTAACTTTCACCTCTCGGTCAATTTTAATAAGTAGCCCAGCTCCAATTCTGACAGTAAAGGTTTGGTGTGATTTCTAAATGGTTCAGAAAAGTCCTTTGCAGCCCTTTATTTATTTGACTTTAATATTGAAAAAAAGAAAAATAAATAAATGTGGATAATCCTTCTTGGAAAAGGCTTAAAATCTGTCCATTCAACATTTTGGTTAATTGTTGCCTTGAACACTGAGATCAGTCTGTTTTAAAAGATGGCAGTTATAGATCCTGGTAGATATAACCTTTTAAGATTTGCTGATTCTGAAACTGCAGGGGAAGTGAATTACAGAGATTGCAATTGCAGACCAGGGCAATACTAAGCACTCTGTTATGGCTCACCACATTATGAAATATAGTGAACGTTATAAGACAGGTATGTGAGAAAGTGGAGCTTTGGAGCAACAGAACAGGAACAGCTTTAAAATTATAAATGAATTCCCATACTTAAAGATTCTAGCCAGATCCTTAGCTTGTTGTAAGTTAGCACAGCTTCACTGAAACCAGTGCAGTTATGTCAAGTTACACTAGCTGGGGATCTGGTCCCTCTGTTTTAGCATCATTAGATATGGCTGTCACTATGTTGTCTTTTGTTGGTTTTGTTTGTAAGAAGCTTGCGCTTGTATGGATAGGTGAAATGCTTCCAAGAAAAATAACTCCTCACCCCAGACCTTCACCAGGGTATAGAACTGAACTCAAACTGGAGATTCTGAAGCAGTCAGATGCTTTTCCCTTCATTTTTCCATTTTCTTACACTTTGGCTTTTCTCATTCTACTCTCACACAAAACCTGAATTCCCATGAGAAAAGCTGGTCTTATGGTATTTCCAGCTGGATAGGAAGAATAAGTGCCAGATCTCTCATTAGAAAGACTCTTCTTTGTTTTTAACTTTTTTTATTGTAAATATTACAAGGCTGTGCCTGTGCAAAAATGCTTTCCTTTTGTCTTCAATAACATACCCAAATCTAGAAAAGGATGGGACTGCATTTATATAATAATGGATAATGGGTAGAAAACCATATGGTAGAATAAGTCTGTGTTATTTATTTTGAGATAATTGACTGTGGCTTCCCATTTCCTTTCAGACCGGTCCTTCTGTAGTTCTTCCTGAAACTCGCTCCATTACAGGGTCACTCAGATCAAATTGAGCCATACAGCCCTATGTTGTTATGTGTTCTTCAGTAACAGGGCCAGGTTCTTGGACTGGCAAACCAGTATCTCTATCACCTGGGGAGTAAGTAACCAATAATCCTCCCACAGCCTGCCAGGTAAGTAACAGAAGACTAGACAGAACGATGTACTTTGAATGCAAAACTGGGGTTTATTGAAGGAATGTTAACAATATAATGGAGGGGATGGAAAAGCAGATAAACAGTAAAACAACTTTGTGGTTGCCCCAAAATGGGCCTATTTTACTGGTATATGGCTTAGGAACCACCAAGACCTCATATAGTCCAGTGATATACCAGGTTCCAGAATCATTAGACAAAACAGTAACATTAACATTTCCATAACAATTAATAGGAAAAACATGTTCATTAGAAGCAAATGTACAAAACTTATACCTAATAACGTCTTTGGGAATAGAACATGGGTTTGTGCAACTAGTACAAGATAAAGTGACTAAGTAAGGATTAGATGGAGTGTACACATGAAGCTTGGTTTGTGTTATATTAAAGTGCCGGATTGCTAAAGTCAGTGCAATTGTAAACTTTCTAGGTTTTATCATTGATGGTACTTGCCCTTGGAGGTAGACACATTTTGTTGGACCCCAATCTTCAAAGTCCCTTGAGCACCCTACAAGGAACCGATCATCAAAGAGCCAGGTAAACTGTCCTTGATGCTTCTGAATGAAACCTATTTTACTTCCTCTCTGTATAATGGGGTCATGGGTACGATTGTTATTTTCTGTGAATGCTACAAGTGATGCATTTCCTTTTTTTTTTTTCCATGCTATATTACATTACACATGCAACACATATGCATCCACTGAAATTACTCATTTTAGCATTGAATCAGGCACCTGTAGCTGGTAGTCAGACTTCACTGGGTCTGTTATCCCCACACCTGGGTTATCATATGCAGAATCAGGTAGACACCGTCTTGGAAAATGAAGTCCATTAGCCACAACATGTTACAACCAACTACATTATTACAAACACAATACTATAAAACACAGTAAATTCAATGTAAGACAAGACAAACATGAATAGGCATACGTATAGGGAAAACTTCCCTACAGTGTGGTCATGCTGGGTTCATCCATACCATTATGCAACAGTGTAAACAACAGTAACAGTTTATATCCAGCAGTTTTGCACACTCATCAAAATTCCAGTCATTAAAATAAAATTTGGCTAAGCATCCAATTCTAAGACAATTATGTTCAATCACCATGTTTAATGTTCATGTTTCATTGCTTTAAATCTACTAAACTGCTTTTCTTCAAACTTGGCTTGTTTTATAGATCTCACTGAGACTTAAAAGCAAATAATGTCTACAAGATTTATTTGCTGCAATGGTCGCTGACCATATAAGGCTTTATAAGAAAGTCCCATTTCTATTATATACTATATTAATTGATAAATTTAGAATGATTTTATCATATTTTAAAGTATATACAGAAGGGGATGATGTTGAAGATGACTGTTTAAGAATTTCAGATGTTTCTTTCCCAACTCTTGCATGTGTTTGGGTTCTCATTTTTAATGTAGCATTAATGCTGGTATTTTTACAGAGTGGATATGGTTATAAAACTATAGTTTGGTCGCTTCATATTTTGCTCTAATATGCCATGCAAACACATTGCAGTCAATCAGACTGAATAAAGTGTAAGTGAAGTCAGAATTTGGCCCTAAATCAATTTATTACAGAAACTTAAAATCAGCAACCAGGATTGTACCCAAAACAATCAGATTAGCATAGCAACACGTAAATAGATGACACTGATGCCTATTTACCACAGAAGTCTTTTCTGTGCTTGTTAAAAGAAATTAATCATAAACTTGAATGAGTTTGAGTACTTATCACAGCCTTAGATAATAATTTCTGACAGTTAATCAAATGTAAGAACTTTATTCAGTAGGTAAAGTAAGGAAAATAAGCCTTGGTATAAACACATCAGACTATAAGCGAATCAGGTGAGGTCATGCCAAACAAGATTTGTGGAGTTAATGAGGAAGTAGTTTTGGAGCAAATCCTCTTCTTTATCATTCTGAATATTCTGCTTATCGTGTATATTGTTATTGCACTGCTGGCTACCTTAAGGAAAAGGCCTGAAGGATATAATTGCTTGAGGAATTATTGTCATTACACATTTACCGAGTCATTCTTAGCTGTGACCAAAGGAAGAAATTATTTTTATTAAACATTATTGTTGTGTTATTATTAATTATTAATATTATTATTGTTATTATATTATTTTATTAATGTTATTATTTTCCTGGAGTCATCCAGACCGAGGAATAAGAGAAGGCCTAACTATACCCGGTGAGGTCAATTGGAACAGGATTTGCCCCACCATGTAAACTTTATTTATTTATTTTAAGATATAGGTTGACAAAGCAGTACTTTTGAATTCAGATAAGCTGTGAGTCAAGATCCAGAGGAAAAAAAAAACTAATTGTAGATCCAAAGGCATTACAATTTGTGCTATATTCAGTTTGAATATGATATTTCATGCACTAACTTGTGTATTGATTAAGACACAAGACACTAGAACACAATTGTCTCAGGATACAGTTTGTCTCAGTTTGATAACTTCTCCATATTATCATTGTTCAAATGATGATTTTGAAATGTATTCTGATTATTTGCATTCTATTGTGTCTGTTATATTTGACATTGATTCTCTTTTAATATCCATATTTCTACAACTCTCCCTACTTTAGAAAAGCTACATCAAGGTGATTTTAATTATGTTCAGTTTGGCCCTACAGTTATTATATCACCTCCCACATCCCTCTCCATCTCTTTTTTTTTTTTTAATTGGATCCCCCAGTTGGCACTTATCTGTTCTAATTTTAAGGAATTTAATTTGGTATTACATTGTACAGTGCCTTAATGTGGGAAGAGAGCTTTATGAATAAAATTATTACTAATAGTAGTACAATATTTGTCGAGGACTGGTTTTATACATATAGACATCACAATGTTGGCATTAATGGTGTAAAGTACATAAGCAGAAAAGGTTAAATGGTTGTCGCTATTAGCTATTAGAAAACAATAGATTTTTTTTATCACTCTATGTTGTTCAGGCATTCAGTAGGCCACATTTTACGAAGTAATTCTATCAGAAAAAACTACATGCATCCTACAGGCCTGATCTTGAGGGGTGCTGTAACAACCTCTTGAAAGGTTCTGGACAACTTTAGCCCCAGTGACTCACTGGGAGATGTGGATGTTAAGCGTTTCTGAAGAATAGGCCAAAGAATTGTGAAAAGTCAATGGGAGTGGAGGGATTTAGGGATCTTGGAATTTCATAAGATAATGCCTTGACAATGCCAATCAAGAAATATGGACCAGGTTTTGCTCTTTAAATTGGGAACCATTGTCAATAAAATTACACCAGTGTAAAACTGGTGCAAGTGAGAAATCAGGCCCATACACATGCATGCTGTGGCTAATTGCTGTATCTGAGATGGGTCTAAGCCTATGCCTTTTTGGGGGAGGGCGGATTGTTTGGGTTTTTGTTGTTAATTTGATTTTACTGGTTTGATTAAGTTAACTTCTTAAAAATGCATAATTTCCAGGGCTCTAATTTTTATAGTTATTTACTTAGTTTAGCCATAGATCCCCTACTGAAGAATATTCAGTTGGGCACACTGTATTGATTTCCATTAAAAATGTATTACTAATCCCTCACAAAAAACACCCCCTTCACTGACTGCACTGTAGAAAGTGACCTGCTTTCTGTGCTTTAAAAAGCAACTATGAATATTATTGTAGTGCAAACAACCATTGTATCATAAAGTGCTAGAGATGTGGCCAGTGATTCTAAAGTACTGCGATTTAGGCAGAAGTCAGTGTTCAGGGATTTAAGGGAAGTACGGTCATATTTTCCAATGCTCTTGTTTCCATTCACTTGACAAATTCAGAGAACACTATGACCAATTTCCTATAACAGCCAACATGAGTGATACTAAGTTAGGAAGTATGGAGCAAATATACATAGGGGACCCCACAATTCCGAGAGCTATTATAGAGTCCCATACAACTAGTAGAAAACCATTTTCTTGTAGTTATCTTATTGGAGCTTGGCAAACATGAAATGCTCATCATATTGAGGCATCAGGGAAAGAGAGAACACAGACTATAAAATAACAATTTTTGACTATTTTGAGTATTTTGGATATTGACTTTACTGTGTGTTCAGATCTTCCATTGATGTCAACAAGATTTTTAAATGTGGAACAATTGGAGGACCTGGATTTGTTTAGTATCCTCCCAGGGCCAAAATGGGTCATTTCATATGTGTTTTTTCCAGGTGTCTTTGTGTGGCTATATATTAATTTCCACACTGAACTTCCTATTTATAAACCAAAACTTTGATATGGTCACCAGAAATTCAAACACATTGCCCCAGGAAATCATTGAGGCCAACAGCTTAGTGGAATTCATAAAAGGAGAGGATGTTTATATGGATATCAAGCATATCTTAAATTGTAATAGCAAAGATTAAAAATAAAAACCCTCAGGCTTCAGAGCATAAGAAAACCTCTATGGAGGTTAGGAAGAAACTTTTTCTGGGATCCAATTATCCCATAAGCTCCTGCTTCAGAGTTTCTCCCGCCTTCTTCTGAGGCAGCTGGTACTCATAGACTCATAGACTTTAAGGTCAGAAGGGACCATTATGATCATCTAGTCTGACCTCCCGCATGATGCAGGCCACAAAAGCTGACCCACCCACTCCTGGAATAATTCTCTCCCTTGACTCAGCTGTTGAAGTCCCCAAATCATGATTTAAAGACTTCAAGTCGCAGAGAATCCTCCAGCAAGCGACCCCTGCCCAGCAAGCAACCCCTGCCCCATGCTGCAGAGGAAGGCGAAAAACCTCCAGGGCCTCTGCCAATCTACCCTGGAGGAAAATTCCTTCCCAACCCCAAATATGGTGATCAGGTGAACCCTGAGCATGCGGGCAAGATTCTCCAGCCAGACCCTCCGGAAAAAGTTCTCTGTAGTAACTTTTAATATCCCATCATTGACCATTGTTACTAATTACCAGCGATGGCCCGTTATTGACCTATTGACTAAAATCACGTTATCCCATCAAACCATCCCCTCCATAAACTTATCAAGCTTAATCTTAAAGCCAGAGAGGTCTTTCGCCCCCACTGTTTCCCTCGGAAGGCTGTTCCAGAATTTCACCCCTCTGATGGTTAGAAACCTTCGTCTAAATTCAAGCCTAAACTTCCCGACGGCCAGTTTATATCCATTTGTTCTCTTGTCCACATTAGTACTGAGCTGAAATAATTCCTCTCCCTCTCTGGTATTTATCCCTCTGATATATTTAAAGAGAGCAATCATATCCCCCCTCAGCCTTCTTTTGGTTAAGGTAAACAAACCGAGCTCCTCGAGTCTCCTTTCACACGACAGGTTTTCCATTCCTCGGATCATCCTAGTGGCCCTTCTCTGTACCCATTCCAGTTTGAATTCATCCTTTTTAAACATGGGAGACCAGAACTGCATACAGTACTCCAAATGAGGTCTCACCAGTGCCTTGTATAATGGAACCAGCACCTCCTTATCCCTACTAGAAATACCTCGCCTAATGCATCCCAAGACCGCATTAGCTTTTTTCACGGCCACGTCACATTGCCGACTCATAAGCTAGGTCTACACTACCCGCCTGAATCGGCGGGTAGAAATCGACCTCTCGGGGATCGATTTATCGCGCCCCGTCGGGACGCGACAATCGATCCCCGAATCGACGCTCTTACTCCACCAGCGGAGGTGGGAGTAAGCGCCGTCGACAGGAAGCCGCAGAGGTCGATTTTGCCGCCATCCTCACAGCGGGGTAAGTCGACTGCGATACGTCGAATTCAGCTACGCTATTCACGTAGCTGAATTTGCGTATCTTAAATCGACTCCCCCCTGTAGTGTAGATGTAGCCATAGTCATCCTGCGATCAACCAGGACTCCAAGGTCCTTCTCCTCTTCTGTTACTTCCAACCGATGCGTCCCCAGCTTATAACTAAAATTCTTGTTAGTCATCCCTAAATGCATAACCTTACACTTCTCACTATTAAATTTCATCCTATTACTATTACTCCAGTTTACAAGGTCATCCAAATCTCCCTGCAGGATATTCCGATCCTTCTCCGAATTGGCAATACCTCCCAACTTTGTGTCATCTGCAAACTTTATCAGCACACTCCTACATTCGGTTCCGAGGTCAGTAATAAATAGATTAAATAAAAGATAGGACAGTGGACTAGATGGACCACTCTGATCCAGCAAGGCAACTCCTATGTACAAAGTTATTTCAAGTATTTAGATGTCAGTACACGACAGTTAGGGAGTACTTAAAGATCATGGCAAACACCACACTACTGCTCCACCATGACCAAGAACACCCCCGCCCCCCATCACCGACTAAAATAAAGAAAACTCTTCTGGTCTCGGACCACAGCCCTCCTTGCAGAAGGTAAGGATGTTTGCAGAAGGTGGTCTGAAGTCTGAGTGACTGCCGACTTTCCAAACAAAAATCTAATCAACAACCCAACTGTGCAAATGCCAGGCTTCTCCTCCCCACAGTGCATATGGACAACTGTACACCATATCCGCATCCGGCATGGAAGGTGGGCATACTTACTCCATAGATGGAAAGTGAGAGAATTACAGAACTGCAACTGTGCATGGTGCAAACTGCCAAACACATTACGGATGATTGCACAATCTATCCTCTTCCTGGAGGTGTCACAGCCATTCGCATGGCTACCCCCTCCGTTCTGGACTGGATAAGAGACCTTAAGATCCTACTATAGTCACACCGTTGCATTCACTGTTTCACTATCACCATACAAAAGAAGAAGTAGTGCCCTTATTCCATCACAAAAGTAATCTTCCAAATATTGCAGAGACAAACAGATGCAGCCCATCCTAGATAATAAACTACTTCCCATCCCTCATATTTCAATCATTTTTAAAAGAATCCTATTTCTTGCTGAAGTTCTTCGATGTGGAAAATATCCTGCCAGTTCAGAGACGCTTTCTTATTTCTTCATGTAGTGCTGTATGATGGTTGTAAATCATCAGCATCAACATTTTGTAGGAAAATGCAAAAATAAAGGCATAACTTCTGATGACATCAAGCCATAAAATATGTTTTCTTGATAACTAGAGTTGCATTTTTATGTGTACATATATATATATATATATATAAAATATCTGATCCAAAACCTTTTCACATGTAAAAATGACATTAAAAGTAGAAAAACAGTTTCTAATCCATCTACTTGCATTGCCCCAATCTCTATTGCATCAGGGTATCACCTGAGTTAAATCTCAGTTATGTTTGGTTTAATTTAATTAGACAACCTTTGCCTAGCATTCTTCTTTCCACGTAGATGTCACGTCTGTCTATGGTTAATTTGTTCACTCTCCGCGGTCAAGAGCTCCCATATGAGAGTTTGTAAGCCCCAGGAACAGTTATGTTGTAGTGTGTATTAAATATCTATAATTCTAAGTTGGAGCTACAACTTCAACATTAGATTTGGGGAGAAATGCAAATCACTTGAGCTTCATTCTCTTAGTTTGACACTGAACCTCCATAATCGACACAATTTATAGTTGCTTGCTGTATATGATCATGTGGATAACTAAGAGGGAAGACAGAATGAAATTATAGTCCTGCTCCTTAGGTCTGGCCAACCACTACTTGTCACAGGACCTAAGGTGGTAGTAGAGGTGGCTCTACACCACCTTTATGCACTCCCGGCCTTGAGGCAAGCCAGTTTATCCCCCAGCAGAAGTTAGAGCAACTTACTGATAGTTGTAATTTAAACCAATCCATAATGGGTGACATGGGGCTGTTACAAAGCCAAAGATCAAGCTAATGAAACAGCATGACAATCTTGCCTTCTTCCTGATCATACTCCCTTATGTTGAGGGCTACTAAGGGGTGGGCAACTATGCTAGTTATATACCACTGCTACATAAGTGGAATCCTCATCTTCCTGTTTAGGGCTCCTTTATGGCCCCTTGTGGTGCTGGAGTGTTGCCAAGCGGGTGGAGCGGAGCCTAACATCTGGTCGCATATGTGTTCTTATTTTTCATGAAATATAATGAAAAAGGTTCCAATTCTCCCTTTGCACCTCTAACCCTAGTACTAATCAGATCTCAAATCGGGATGGATCATGGAAATAAAGGCCAGAACAGAACTCGTGTAGTCTCAGCTCAGTACAACAAAATATGACATGTAACTGACATCTGTTTTCATGACGTGTACTATAACTGTTACATAGCTCAAGGATTGTTTTCCAAAATAGCATAAAAACATGGAAAATATTTACATGCTAAATGAAATTGGGCATACCAGTATCACAATCCATATAGATAAAGGGTTTCAGTTTCCTAGGTTGTTAAATTAATGCTTTTGAAAACAACAATATGGTAGATAATTACCTGCATGGTTAAATCTTAGTAAATCTATTTTTACAAGTAAATTGATATTTAACATACAACAGTTAATTTCATCCTTTTTATTTCATCCTTACTTTACACCAGCTGTTACTCAGACCTCAGTGGTCCAGGAGCCAAATTATCAATAACATTATCCAAAAGAGCCACAGTTGTGTGAATTCATTATTTTATTGACATTCATTGAGGTTTCATTATTCATTTATTCATTATTTTATTGAGGTTGAGATAGAAATAAGAGACAGACTTGTTGAAAGTCTCTGGGTTAGGCTAAAAGGGGTAAAAAAACAAGGGTGGTGTCATGCTAGGAGTCTACTACAGACCACCAAACCCGGAAGAAGAGGTGGATGAGACTTTTTTTAAACAACTAACAAAAGCATCCAAAGCACAGGACTTGGTGGTGATGAGGGACTTCAACTACCCAGACATCTGTTGGGAAAATAACACAGCAGGGCACAGATTATCCAACAAGTTATTGGAATGTATTGGAGACAATTTTTTTTATTTCAGAAGGTGGAGAAGGCTACTGGGGGGAGGCTACTCTAGATTTGATTTTAACAAATAGGGCGGAACTGGTTGAGAATTTGAAAGTGGAAGGCAACTTGGCTGAAGGAGAGTTCATGATTCTAAGGAATGGTAGGAGGGAGAACAGCACAATAAAGATAATGGATTTCAAGAAGGCAGATTTTAGCAAACTCAGGAAGTTTGTAGATAAAATCCCATGGGAAGCAAGTCTAAGGGGAAAAACAACTGAAGACAGTTGGCAGTTTTTCAAAGAGACATTATTAAGGGCACAAGAGCAAACTACCCCACTGTGTAGGAAAGATAGGAAGTATGGCAAGAGACCACCCTGCTTAACCAGGAGCTCTTCAATGATCTAAAACTCAAAAAAGAGTCCTACAAAAAGTGGAAACTCAGGCAAATTACAAAGGATGAATATAAACAAATAACACAAGTATGTAGGGACAAAATTAGAAAGGCCAAGGCACAAAATGAGATCAAACTAGCTAGGGACATAAAGGGTAACAAGAAAACATTATACAAATGCATTAGAAGCAAGAGGAAGACCAAGGACAGAGTAGGTCTGTTACTCAATGAGCGGGGAAAGACAATAACAGAATATGTGGAAATGGCAGAGGTGCTTAATGACTTCTTTGTTTCGGTTTTCATCAAGAAGGTTAGTGGCGATTGGACGTCTAATATAGTGAATGCCAGTGAAAATAAGGTAGGATCAGAGTCTAAAATAGGGAAAGAACAAGACAAAAATTACTTAGACAAGTTAGATGTCTTCAAATCATCAGGGCCTGATGAAATGCATCCTAGAATCCTCAAGGAGCTAACTGAGGAGATATCTGAGCCATTAGCAATTATCCTTGAAAAGTCATGGAAGACTGGAGACATTTCAGAAGACTGGAAAAGGGAAATATAGTGCCCATCTATAAAAAGGGAAATAAGGACAAACCAGAGAATTGCAGACCAGTCAGCTTAACTTCTGTACCCGGAAAGACAATGGAGCAAATAATTAAGAAATCGATTTCCAAATACCTAGAAGATAATGATAAGTAACAGTCAGCATGGATTTGTCAAGAAGAAATCATGTCAAACCAACCTGATAGCTTTCTTTGACAGGGTAACAAGCTTTGTGGATGGGGGGGAGTGGTAGATGTGGTATATCTTGACTTTAGTAAGGCTTTTGATACTGTCTCGCATGACCTTCTCACAAACAAACTAGGGAAATACAACCTAGATGAAGCTACTAACAGCTGGGTGCATAACTGGTTGGAAAATCATTCCCAGAGAGTAGTTATCAGTGGTTCACCGTCATGCTGTAAGGGCATAATGAGTGGGATCTCGCAGAGATCGGTTCTGGGTCCAGTTCTGTTCAATATCTTCATCAGTGATTTAGATAATGGCATAGAAAGTACACTTATAAAGTTTGGGGATTATACCAATCTGGGAGAGGTTGCAAGTGCTTTGGAGGATAGGATTAAAATTCAAAATGATTTGGACAAACTGGAGAAATGGTCTGAAGTAAATAGGATGAAAATCAATAAGGACAAATGCAAAGTACTCCACTTAGGAAGGAACAATCAGTTGCACACATACAAAATGGGAAATGACTGCTTAGGAAGGAGTACTGTGGGAAGGGATCTGGGGGTCATAGTGGATCACAAGCTAAATATGAGTCAACAGTGTAACACTCTTGCAAAAAAAGCAAAGATCATTCTGGGATGTATTAGCAGAAGTATTGTAAGCAAGACACGAGAAGTAATTCTTCCTTCCTACTCTGTGCGGATTAGGCATCAACTGGAGCATTGTGTCCAGTTCTTGGTGCCACATTTCAGGAAAGATGTGGACAAATTGGAGAAAGTCCAGAGAAGAGCAACAAAACTAATTAAAGGTCTAGAAAACATGACCTATGAGGGAAGATTGAAAAAAAATTGAGTTTGTTTAGTCTGAAAAAGAGAAGACCGAGAGGGGACATGATAACAGTTTTCAAGCACATAAAAGGTTGTTACAGGAGGAGGGAGAAAAAATGTTCTTCTTAACCTCTGAGGATAGGACAAGAAGCAATGGGCTTAAATTGCAGCAAGGGCGGTGTAGGTTGGACATTAGGAAAAATGTCCAAACTGTCAGGTTAGTTAAGCACTGGAACAAATTGCCTAGGGAGGCTGTGGAATCTCCATCATTGGAGATTTTAAAGAGCAGGTTAGACAAACACCTGTCAGGAACGGTCTAGATAATACTTAGTCCTGCCTTGAATGCAGGGGACTGCACTAGATGACCTCTCAAGGTCCCTTTCAGTTCTATGACTCTATGATTCACTATAGTATTATATATTCATATTCAAACAGTATGATGGAGAAATATTTATATTATATATTATTCTCACAGAAAAATGACTGACCAAGTATTTTTATTTTATCACCTACAATTGGTTAATAACAGAATAAAAGCATCTTGATTGGTTAATAATTAAACACAGTGTTTTAATATTATGCTCGGCAAAGAGCCGCAGAAGACACAGCATAGAGCTAATTGCTGCTCCCGAGCCTCAGTCGAAGTATCACTACTGTACAATTAATAAAATAAAAACCTTAGGAGACACTTTAAACTAAGATTAGTGCTTGGTTTGTTCTGTTCTCAGTGCTATGCAAATGATCTTATTCATATCTTGGCCAGAGATAAAAATACAACAAAAAAGGATACTAGAAAATCAAAACAACACTGGTGGAAGCCCAGAGCCCCAGCCGTCAGGTGGGTGGGGAGGGGGAACCCCCACCCCCCTCGCAGCCTCCTGACCCTGTCCATGTCCCTGACAGAAGCCGCAGGACGGAGGAAGCCCTGCCTCCCCAGTAGCCCCATGACCCCATCCCCAGCAGAAGCTCCGGGATGGGGAAGCTCCCCCCCCCAGTGGTCCCCGTAAGTAACCCTGCACCTGTAAGCAACAACAGCCCAATGCAGGGCCAGCTCCAGGCACCAGCTAAGGAAGCAGGTGCTTGGAGCGGCCAATAAAAAGGGGCGGCACTCCATCCGCTATTAGGGCAGCACGGCTGAGTTTTCGGCGGGAATTCGACGGTGGGTCCCTCAGTCCCTCTCTTTCTCTTTGAGCTGCCGCCGAAGAGGAAGAGAAGGAGCTGAAGAGGAAGAGAGGGAGTGACGGACCCGCCACCGAACTGCCGCCGAAGAATGAAGTGGCACAATTGAGCTGCTGCCGAAGTGTCGCTGATCGCCATTTTTTTCCCCCCGCTGCTTGGAGCAGCAGAAAACCTGGAGCTGGCCCTGACCCAACGCTATTGCAACCAGACTGCAATATCCCTGTGCCCATCAGCAGCCCTAAAATAACAAACCAGGGTGCACAGAGCAGTGCTTCAACCCTACAATCACAGAGGGACAAGGGAAATTCCCTGACTGCAACAGACCAGGGACCCAACCCTGTGGGACCGGGAAGTCTCCCTTAACCCTGCAGCCCCTGACCCTGCCCCAAGCTGTGGAGTGGCA
The DNA here is from genome assembly GCF_011386835.1 of Chrysemys picta bellii. Lineage (NCBI taxonomy): Eukaryota > Metazoa > Chordata > Testudines > Emydidae > Chrysemys > Chrysemys picta. Next base: position 219,527,476 of record NC_088792.1, on the reverse strand, counting down.
GGGCTAGCCCCCGCACCCAATCCCACTCTCCAGTAGATGCGCCAGGCAGGTGGGGCAGGAGATGCTCCAGCACCTGGACCCCCCACTGCAGCCGTGGGACTGGAGGAGCTCTCACTCCCTGCTGCGTCCCGGGGCCGTGGCATGGGGACAGAGCTTCTGAGGTCTTGGGGCCACAATGTGGGGGGAGGCAGAAAGGTGCTGCGAGGCTGCAGTGTGTGTTGGGGGCAGAATTCGGGGTGCTGGATGGAACAGGGGCAGTCCCCAGGGAAGGGGAAGAAAGGGGTGGGGCTGTGGCAGGGCCATAGGCAGAAGGGGTGGAATGGGGCTGGGGCTGCAGATGGAAGGGGTGGGAAGGGGCTCTCCACTTGCTCTGACCCAGGGCCCCAGGAAACCTTAATCTGCCTCTGCTCACAGCAGTCTTCAAAGTATAACTAAGCAAAAAAATCTGTGGTAAACTACTAATGTATGGGGACTTGTCTTTTAGGCCTGTGACAGGTTGGATCACAGAACCCCCCCTTGCGAACTGCCACCTGATGTGCCAAGACTACTTCTGCCCCTGCTTTCCAGCCCCATCAGCTTAGGACTTCAGTGCCCTGCCTGGTTTGAGCCAGACTCGCTAGCCTGCTGCAAACCCAGACCCGGGTCTGAATCACATCCCCTAACAGCTGTAGGCTTAACTGAAAGCAACTTACAGAAGTGTTCTTGTCTTTAACACTCAGATGCACAACTCCCAGTGGGGTCTAAACCCAAATAAATCCATTTTACCCTGTATAAAGCTTATACAGGGTAAACTCTGTAAATTGTTCGCCCTCTATAACACTGATATAGAGATATGCACAGCTGTTTGTCCACCCAGGTATTAACATATACTCTGAGTTAATTAATAAGTAAAAAGTGATTTTATTAAATACAGAAAGAAGGATTTAAGTGGTTCCAGGTAGTAATGTGCAGAACAAAGTAAGTCACCGAGCAAAATAAAATAAAACACGCAAATCTATGTCTAATCAAACTGAATACAGATAAGATCCTCACCAGTTCCAGAATGCTCCAGTTTACAGACTAATCTCCTTTTAGCCTTGGTCCAGCAATCACTCATACCGCTTGCAGTCACTGTCCTTTGTTCCAGTTTCTTTCAGGTACCCTGGGGGGTGAAGAGGCTCTCTCTTTAGCCAGCTGAAGACAAAATGGAGGGGTCTCCCATGGCTTAAATAGACTTTCTCTCTGGGGGGAGACCCCCTCCTCTTTCCTATGCAAAGTCAAGCTCCAAGATGGAGTTTTGGAGTCACCTGGGCAAGTCACATGTCCATACATGACTCACAGTTTCTTACCAGGTAGCAGCCAGGGGTCACAAGCTACCTTAACATCCTCAAGTAGACTCCTTATGTGGATTGGAGCATTGCAAGATTCATTGTCCTTTAAGTGTTTCTTGATTAGGTACTTAATTTCCACATTCCTTTCTCCGGGAACTGACCAAATGCTCTACTAAGGTTATTTAGAAATCAAGCCAGTACACAGCCAATATTCATAACTTCGAATACAAAAATGATACATGCATACAGATAGGATTAATAGATTCAGTAGATCATAACCTTTACATAGATATGTTACGTGGCATATGTAGCATAGAACATATTCCAGTTATGTCATATATATTCATAAGCATTTTTCCATAAAGCCTTATGGAGGGCTTCGTCACAAGGCCTTTCCCTGCATCTATGCCTCTTACTGCCACAATCTCAGATCCCAGTCTTTCAATCCGAAGTGAGTGGGATCATACACAGGTATCAGTTTGCAAAATTAGGACCAAAAAGACAATGCTCAGAATTCCATATTACCATTGTAATGAATGCAGGCTGTGGAGTGCACCTTTGCCCTTATAATCTTCTGTTACAATAACTTGAAACAAACAAAGGTCTAAGCCAGTGTGTACACTTTAAAAATAACAACAAAAAACAAAAAACATTCTAAAAACTTTGAATTTATACAAGTTCAATGTTATAATTATATTCTTGGCAGACTCTTTTTTACTGATGTCTGCTAGTACTACTGTAATTTACAAATGATCAAAGGTTTCCCAGAGGTACATGAGCAAAGACCTGGTTCCAATGTATTTTGATGGACCCTTTTCCCATTTTGGCTTACTAGTTCATTTGAGGCACATCTTTTGTTCAATACTCATTCTTCCCTGCCTTACTGTGCTTGTTGCTCATCAATTTGTTCTCGGGCTGAGACCCAGACACTCTTATCCATTGCTCCAATCAGATGGCGCAGTCTGTGTTTCCAAGCTGCATCAAACTTCAATCAATGACCTAAACTGATTTTATAGAAAGAATGATAATTTTACTGCATACGGATTCACCCATGTTATATTCACAGCTAGATGAACTGTAGCAAGCAGAGCTAGTTACCTTAACAACTAAGACCAACTTTTATTTTATATATATATAAAAATTTAGGGTAAGTAAAAGATAAAGCACACACATTACATATATATATGTAATGTGATATATGTAATGTGTGTGCTTTATCTTTTACTTACCCTCTATTCACTTGTTAATCTTCCCCAAAAAGTTCACTGCCCTCCTCTACTAGAATCCCCCCATCCCAATCCCACAACCCTGGCTAGCAGTTGCTCCCTCTTCCCTCCACATAGGCCCTGTGGTGTGTTTCTCTTTCCAAAGTCAATATTTGTAGGGGTTGAGCTGATAAGTGCAGGGTTCATCATAAACTGTCCCTGCTCCCCCACCTCTCTTACCTTCCCCTCCCCAACCCTCCCTCCAGGGCCGGCTCCAGGCACCAGCTGAGCAAGCAGGTGCTTGGGGCGGCCAAGGGGAAGGGGCTGCACGTCGGGCTCTTCGGCGGCAATTTGGCGGAGGGTCCCTGTCCCTCTCGGAGGGAAGGACCTGCTGCCGAATTGCTGCCAAAGAAGAAAGCAGCACGGTGGAGCTGCCACCGATCGCAGTCGCAGCTTTTTTTTTTTTTTCTCCGACGCTTGGGGCAGCAAAAACCCTGGAGCCGGCCCTTCCTCCCTCACTGACAGCAGCTCTTGGCCTCAGTGAGATCCCGTGGCAATGAGCTTTATGGTGTATACTTTTGACCATAGTCTCTCTGTGCCTCAGTTCCCCATTGTAAAATGAGGTTAATATCCCTCCCCTGTCCCCCCTTCATCTCACAGGAGTGTTGTGAAAATAAATTAATTAATGTTTGTGAAGCACTCGGATGACATCAGTATATTGATGAGCACGATAGAAAAGTCCATGAGGAAATTAATAATTGTGTCTTCAGAGCAGGGTTTGAATAACGTGAAGTAAATAGGGCCCAAGGGCAAACACTGAACAAGGAGGAGAAAATAAATTATTGAACAGCTGCTCATAAGGTGAGCACTGTGCATCCTGTGCACTGAATGAGATGGGTCCAGTGGAATAAATAGTAAGTGATCATGTAATTAAAAATTGTATCTTAATGCATACGCCACAGAGATTGAATTAAGGTTGCAGAGGCAACCTCAATTCTGGCATTTCCTAACATTTGAGTGCCTACTTTGCAACCTTAATAATGTTCTTTTAAGGTCATTTTGTGTGGTGAGGACATCACAGAAAATTCTATTCAGGATGTCATCAAGATGTGAATCACCAGGACCCCCTCCAACTAAGATGTCGCCACCTACCTGACCAGCTCACTGGAAGGCGAATTTGGAAGAGACAGGGAGGAGAGGGAGTCTTTGCTTTGCTCTGGACTCATGCCCGCAATGCTACGCAACAACTGGAGAAGTGTATCGGCTGCTACTGGATGTGGTGCGAGGAGCGCCAGGAGCTGGGAATCCTGGCCATAGGTGAAGAATGCAGAGCACACAATCATCACTTTGAGAGCTAGAACCATGCTGGAGAGGACTCTGAAGGATGCCATCCACTGCTAATAAGTAGAAAACCTGAAATGGAAACCGGACCGGGGCAAGGCGTTTGAGGTGATGTGCAAGTGGGACAGTAACCACTTCCTCCCGGGGGCAGCTTCACACAATTTGCCAACTGGAGGTTCATCCACAGGGCCCGGCTCAACTGCATTCCACTGAACGGAGCTGTCCACCATGAAAATTGGGACAAGCGATGCAGGAAGTGCGGCTATGCCAATGTCTTGTGTAGCTGAAAGCTTCATTCCAGAGTCTCGCAGCAGTGACATAATGCCATCCAAGATTGCTTAGTCAGAGCCATCCTGCCACCTGTAGGGAAGGTGGCCATGAACTCCATCCCCGGAACCGACAGCCAACTGCGACAGGACATAGGCATCACCAATGAGGACCAGAAGACGATCATGATGGTGGACGTCACAGTGCCCTCCAATAATATTTTACAAAAATCCTGGGTCCTATCCATCTGGTGGCTTCCAATACTACAGCAACATGTGCTCACTTCAGCAAATGTTTCTACCCTCCTCACACAACATACTCCATATATATTACATAACATCTTCCCTCTTCTTTAACACTGACTAAATTCACACCTGAACAGCATTTACTCAGAGCAGAAAAATGAAAAGCTTCTCTGTCCTGGAAATGCAACATTTTTGTCCGTTTTAACTAACTATCCATCCAAGGAGGAACATACAAATTTTTGTCTCCCTCATTCCTTAGTGAACAAAATAAAAGCAATATATGAGTAACATATGCCTTTACACCTGACATTCAATAAAAGCTCAAACCAATTAGGATTCAACTTTTAATAATGTTCAGAAACTTTCATCAAAATCGGTGCTGAAACTCCGGAACAGCATATTAACATCACTATATTAGTCAATTTGGCCCCACTTTCTCTAACACCCTCACAAATTTACATAATTTGGACCTATCGATACCCATACATTGAAAGCCCTTAGCAGCATCACACTCTCATCCATGGTATTTAAAGGAGGATATATCAAAGCTAAAGTTGAGCCTTAAGTCCTAATCATCAAATGAGTTTTTTCTTTCACCTTATCAGCTAGAAAATCTAAGTGTCCATTTCTTGAAGTAAGTTTTATTTCATGCTCTATTTGTGGACTTTTTTGAGCAATGGTTTCAGCTTTGGAGCAAGAGTTATTTCCTTGAAACAACTCTGAAGTTTTCCTGATAGAACATGCAATGAGTAGAATGCCTTTCCTTGATGTATTGTTTCTTTCTGCACCTGCCTCATCTGGATGTCTCCTCAAACCCGAAGTGTAATCAAAACTGGAAACATTGCCTGGATGGTCAAGTTTTTTTTCTGATCACTTGATCAGATTATCTTGATGATTACCATTTTAATTAGTAATAATTGTATTTATTTTACATTTATTAAAAAATAACTATCAAAATACAGAGCATAGTACACAAGGGAAAAAAATACTACAAAATACTTCATTCAACCAAACTACTTCACATACTGTAACTCACAATATAACTTAACAAGACCATCTAGCAATTTAAAGCCCATTATATATATATAAATAAAAGGGGAAAAAAACATAGACTTTCTATGTAAATCTCACTCTTCAATGTAAAATATTAGATGACTTAACATCAATTCTAAAAAGTCAAACTAATAATGAATCTATAGATTTCACTTCTAGAACTTCCATAGTCACTTCTAGAACTGTTCAGAAAATGCAGTCTCCATCCTCTGGGAAATTCTGATATTATGAAATAAAAATTGATCCCCAAACAGGATAAGTTGAAATATTACAACCTGTGTTTGAAAAGGATACCTGGAAGATGTTTGTTCATCTACGGATCAATTTGAACTAGAAGTTAATCAACTCGTTCCGTTCATCGAAATAGTAAGTGCACTGAACATAAGAACATAACATAAGAACATAAGAACGGCCTGTCACAGCCCTATGCTCTGTCATGGCGTCCGGATGGCCAATTGTCGGTCAGAAGGTCACATCGGTGTCGTGTGCAGCACCTTGGTGTCGTGTGCAACACATTGGGGCCGTGTGACCATTCTCGAACCTTCTGCCTGGTCAATTGTAGGTACCGTGTGGTACCGTGTGCTACAATTCCAGCGGGCCGTGTGCATAAGCCTAGTGTGCCGTGTGCAGTGCCTGTTACGTAGGGGGCACCAGCTCGGAGCCTAGTTGGTGTAGGAGCGGGGAACCAATTAGATGCTAGCACGTGCAAGGGTCTTCGAACAAAACTATGTCTCTGGTCTAAATCAGCAGGAGTGTCCGCGTGTTAGCTGGAAGGCCTGATCACCCTTTCAGCCAGGATCTCCTCCGGATTTAGCTAGCTCGTGTCGTGTAATTTCGGGTTCCATCTCATCATGACCTTGGTGTCTGTACTGCTGGTCAGCTGCGCCTGGAGTGTGGTATGCATGTATTGATTTTTGTAGATATTCTGTTGGTTAGGCCTTTTTTCTTTATTACTTGGTACCAAATCTCTTGTATAGTGTACAGAGGGCAAATTGTTACAGTTTATTCAGTTTTGTATGCTTGTTCTGGTTTTTGGTAAATAGTTGGTTGTAGATTCCTTGTTGTTAAATGTATATAGTTTGTTTTATATTACTGCTCTGGTGATATTTCTGGTTGGTTACTTGTTTGAATTTGTATTGTTGGTTGGTAAAAGTGCTCCTCCCCAGCCCAAGTTGTGATTTTTTTCCCCATTAATAAACGGCCACCTGTTTTTGAATTGCAATCTGCCTCTGTCTCAATTTTCCCCCTTCCACTTGATCCTCATTCGAACCTGTATTGGTCTCGGACACAGCCATACTGGGTCAGATCAAAGGTCCATCAAGCCCAGTATCCTGTCCTCTGACAGTGGCCAATGGCAGGTGCCCCAAAGGGAATGAACAGACAGGTTATCATGAAGTGATCCATGCCCCATCACCCAATCCCAGCTTCTGGCAAGCAGAGTCTAGGGACACCATTCCTGCCCATCCTGGCTAATAGCCACTGACATTTGAAATATGCACATGAAATAGATACAGTCACAGAACCCCAGTGAACATTGAAGGAGGCAATAGAGGAGCGGGAAATCTATATCATTGTGGAGAACCTGTGTAAGGCTCTATATACCATAGAAGATCCATGGCTTGTGTTATACAAGAGGTCAAACGAGATTAACAAAATGAGCCATTCTGGCCTTACAATGTATGAACCTCTGTTAGCACATGGGCTGCAGGCAGAAAATCTTGACATGGAGCTCTATGCACATCAGGGATGTAGGCTTCATGCTACCTCCAAATAAATTAGGAGGATGGAGGGGAAAGATCACTCCATCTACACTTATGCAAATCCAGTGACCACAACGCCTCAAGTGGAATGCACAGAAGGAGAAGGGACACTATAAAGCCGTCAAGAAAAGAAAAGAAAATGTACTTCAGGTCAACAGCCTGCCCCAGACTGGAGAAGTGGATTTGTGCCTCTCCCCCAACCCAAACAACCAACACCACAGGTTACCAACATAAAGTCCATTTATTACAACTATACTAGCTTCCTGAATTTCACCTTGCATGAATTAAAACATGTGCATGACATATTGGCTCCTCTCTAGTCCCTTTGCAAACCAGAATGGTAGCATTTTGCAACCACACTGCACTATTTGCACAGACATTAAGGCTGTATAATGTTCAAGGCCATGAATAATCAGTTTCCCAGTCTTTCCTGGATTAAGAAGAATCACTTGTCTTTCATTCCATTTCCTGTTGTCTTTGTGTACTGAGGAGCTAGGAAACAGTCCTGGCTGCACAGGCTAAGAATCAGTTGTGTAACATCATTGTGTTGCTAATACTGCACAGTTCTTGTTGTCTCACTGTCTTCGATAGTGTTTTCACTAGGATGTTGACTAAGACCAGAGATGAAATTGGGCCCTGTGGGACTTCAAAGATGAAGGCCTTCAGGATGCAGAAGTAGCTGATCTGCACTGACATGCTCTCCAGGTACTGCCAAACAAAAACAGCCCCATCCACCCTCACCAGGTTTCACAAGCCAGTCAGCTGCAACCTATGAATGAGGGTGTCAAGAGCGGCAAATGCAGCAAATGCATGAAGTATTATTACCAGAGATGCTGTACCTCTGCACTGAGTCATATAGAGGTCGTTCATGAGAACAACCAGATCTTTTCCCAAGTTATATCCTGATTTACAGCCTATTACGAAAAACCTAAGATAGCAACAGATGTCGTTTGGGTCTCTCATTGCTACCTTTTTGCTGACGAATTGGGAGATTAGAAACTGGGTGGTAATAAGTGAGGGAATGTTGTACGGGGAGACTTTAGCAAACCAGTAAAGTGCCTAAAACCACTATGGTTTATTGTTAAAAAGCAACCTAGTCAGCAGGCTATAAAATGGCCATGAAGCTTGACCAAGGCAGGAGGGAAGGGGGTTTAGGGTGCCACAGAAAGGGCAGCTTGACCCCACGTCCTTCCTGATAAGAATTATGTTGAAGTTGCTGATACATGCTTTTTAAAAGAGTAGGATATGCCCCAGGAATGTCTATTGAGGTCTCAAGGATGCCGGCTCTGGAAAAACCCACACCTGGTTAATCAATAATCAGAAGGAACCTCTTGCTCTATCATTAAAACTGCTTACTTAACAAGGTTTCTGTAAGGGACATGTCATTGTATTACTAATGTATAAATAAGGGGGAAAAGCTTGAGATAGGTCGGACTTTCCTTTGGGGGGACTCTTCAGGACTGGTCTCTCCCTCTGGATGCATCTTGTGTTCCCCACCGGCAGACGGGCTGTCACGGTGCCACTCGAGAGCCACACTCAGCTTCGGTAATTATCGAGGGTTGGGGGTGTTTTACTAACCTGTTGCGGACGTGTGTAAGTGATTGAGACTAGTAAAGTTTAGCTTTAAGTGAAAGTACTCTTGTGTTGTCCTGTTTGTGCCAGCTATCTATCGGTCGAACGGCCGTGTCTCCCCTGATTTATTTCCTGACACCTCCTCGCACAGAGTAAAAGTTACCAAGAGCTTTGGGTTGAAAGAACCCCGGGTAACAATGTCAGGAAACCAAGTCATAGGTGGTCAGAGCAGGAGACAGGCCTAGTGGTTGGAGTCAAAATGCCAGATCCAGGTGTTGAAACAGGGCCAGAGGTCAGAACTGGAATCAGAGTCTAAATGCCAAGGATCTAGACCAGGGGTCGGCAATGTTTGGCATGTGGCTCGCCTGGGTTTACCTGCTGACGTGGCAGGTTCGGCCGATCGCGGCCCCCACTGGCCATGGTTCGCCGTCCCGGGCCAATGGGGGCAGCGGAAAGCCGCGGCCAGCACATCCCTCGCCCGTGTCGCTTCCCGCCGCCCCCATTGGCCTGGGATGGCAAACCGTGGCCAGTGGGAGCCGCGATCGGCCGAACCTGCCACGTCAGTAGGTAAATAAACTGGCCAGGCCCGCCAGGGTGCTTACCCTGGCGAGCTGCGTGACAAACATTGCCGACCCCTGATCTAGACAGAGTCAGAGTCAGAAATCAGAGCTGAGGGTCAGAAGTGAATCCCAGGTGTCAGGGAGCAGAAGAGCAGGGCTCTGAGACAGGAGCAAGGCTGGGATCATGGCTGGGTACAGGGCAAAATCTGGGCTGCAGCTGTGGAGGAGCAGAGCAGGAACAGGGCTTGGCGAGAGATGAGCACAGGAAGGCAGAGAATCTGGGGCCATCTGCTTTGAGCAGCGAGTGACCTGCTGTTGCTGAGTGCTGAGCTTAAGTACCAGCCTGCTAGCTTCCTCAGCCATCAGTCCTTCAGGCAGCCCATCTAGCTCGCTAGGGTGTCAGCAGTACTGAGCAGGTGCAGCTGTGAAAGCCTTACTCCTGACAAGGAATTAATGTCACATCATGTGGTTTTTTTTTTTTTTTTAATAATAGGGGCACGTTTCAGGGTGGGTATGAGAATGCTTCCATAGCAAAGCATTGACTGGTCTCTGTTAGCAGGGAGCAAGCTTATTCCAGGCAGACTATGGGTCCATTGTGCCTCCCCTGGCATAGACTTCTAGACCACCTACCGTCTCATTGCCATTAGTGCAGAACATTCCATCTGGAGCAGCCTCCTTGTCTCTCTCTCTCTCTGTATTCGCATCTCATCTGTAAATGTTTCCTTTTCATCCTCCATAGCTCTTAAATTCTCTCTCAGATTTTAAAAAGCAATTACCCTCACTGTATTATTTCACAGTAAAGTCTTTTGGGATACAGATGTTGTACAAATTAAAGCTGCATTGTATTGTATAGAGTATGCATGAGTACCACATACAGACACAGAGTACACTGGCAACACAAAGCATCCAGAGGCCAGATCCCAGGCTGGTGTAAGTCAGCACAGCTCTGTTGATTTCAGTGCAGCTCCATTTATTTAGATTGTAAGCTCTTCGGGTGGGGGTGGGGGATGGTCTTTTTTACTCTGTGTTTGTACACAAGGGTGGTCCTGGTCTATGTCTAGGGCTCCGAAGCACTGCTGAAATACTGATTTACACCACTTCAGGATCTGCTCCCATATTAAGAAAAGCTTTCAGAAAGAATGATTCTTGCACTGAACAACAACAGTGGCTCCCTGACTTCCACTTAGGGTGACCAGATGTCCCGATTTTATAGGGACAGTCCCGGTTTGTGGGTCTTTTTCTTATATAGGATCCTATTACCCCCCACCCTCATCCCGATTTTTCACACTTGCTATCTGGTCACCCTACTTCCACTACCTATATGAGGACACAGTCCGTGGTAAAAATAGTACAGAAAATAAGTTTTAAAAAGTATACACTGGCTACTGGCGCCCAAAATAAGGTGCTTGTCAATATGATTCAGGTGAGTGAGACTTTCATAATGTACTTTAGAAATGGGCAACACTGCAATATCATGCTCTTTGTCATTATCGTTATTTAAGGACAAAGAGCCAATCCTGCAGAAAAGCATGCTTGGTTAGACAGTTATTTTCTCAGTAAGTAATATAATGAACACAAGAAGAGAATTAGGAATACTGAAGATCTAAAATCATTAGATTTCAATACAGCTCAAGCATTTGCATAAATCCCATTTGGTGCCAAATAAGCAACTATGTATTGATGCTGGTCTCTAGGGGCTGAGGGGATGCAGATAAATTGCTTTCAGCATGTGAAACTATTAGAAGGATCATCTTAGAGTGCCTAAATATGACTTGAAAACAGGCTGATACAACATTCATGAGGCTGCAGAACTGTATACTTCAGGGTTGAGGGATTTACAAATGTAAGATCGTTGCATTACTCATCATCCTTCGTGATCATCAAGCTAGTAAAATCAGAAGCAATTTAAAGTGAGAAGCAAGGCCACAAGTTTATGCAAACACCACTCTTGGGAGGAGTGCAAATACATCATTTAATAGGTAAAAGTTTCATTACAAGCTTCTCTCCTAACAAATGTTGGCTTGCTCTTGCAGCTAAAATCTCATGCATTATGTGAAAGGCTCCAAGAGCTCGTTTAAGATTTGAATATATAACAGTGCCCATTACTGCAACCTCATCTTTCTTGTGGGCACATTCAGTTGTCTTCTGGCACAAAAGCCTCATATGTTCTTTTTCAATCTCATTACCTTAGTAAAATTCTATAAAACAAATACATATTTATATATATAATTCCTTACAAAAGCTACATTAAGTAAATGGTTAAGTACTCAGAATTCAGTAAATCCCAAAGTTAGGTTGGCATGAGCAACCTTAACTGTGCCCCACAGCACCAGCAACCACAGAAGTGGGGAGAAGGGGAGGTGTGAGGTTATGGGTAACCAACCCATCCCCCACACTGGACACAGCTGCAGAACAGCAGGCCACCTTGACCCCATCCACAGAGTCGGAAGGGGATGTAGCTTTCCAACAGGCCTGTAAAAAGGCCCAGAACCTCATATTCATGATTGAAGCAGCTGAATTAAAATGTAATCTTCAGACAATCTTGACTCCCAGTTTTATGCCACAAATCTTTTCTTGGACTTTTTTTTTTTTTTTTTTAAGTCTATAAACTCTGATCTTTCCATGGTCTCTTTGCATCATCTCTTCCCTCCCTTGACATTGTCCTGACTCCCATCTCTTTCTTGAACCTTTCCCTCCTTACTTATTACATCATTCTTAGTCTCTCCTCACCTCACCCATTTAACCCCATTAACCACTTACTTTCCCCTCTCCCTTCCAACCCCCCCCCAAAACATGTACATCACCTGAACCATTTTGCTACTTTGCTGTTTGATTGTCTATTCTATTTGAATAGGAATGTCTTTGGAGTATGTATTGTCCTGTCTTGCTTGTGTGGGGGGAAACTAACACATTTTAAGTTTAATGCAGGGGTCGGCAACCTTTCAGAAGTGGTGTGTGTGCTGAGTCTTCATTTATTCACTCTAATTTAAGGTTTTGCGTGCCAGTAATACATTTTAACGTTTTTAAAGGTCTTTTTCTATAAGCCTTGACCCCATCCACAGAGTCGGAAGGGGATGTAGCTTTCCAACAGGCCTGTAAAAAGGCCCAGAACCTCATATTCATGATTGAAGCAGCTGAATTAAAATGTAATCTTCAGACAATCTTGACTCCCAGTTTTATGCCACAAATCTTTTCTTGGACTTTTTTTTTTTTTTTTTAAGTCTATAAACTCTGATCTTTCCATGGTCTCTTTGCATCATCTCTTCCCTCCCTTGACATTGTCCTGACTCCCATCTCTTTCTTGAACCTTTCCCTCCTTACTTATTACATCATTCTTAGTCTCTCCTCACCTCACCCATTTAACCCCATTAACCACTTACTTTCCCCTCTCCCTTCCAACCCCCCCCCAAAACATGTACATCACCTGAACCATTTTGCTACTTTGCTGTTTGATTGTCTATTCTATTTGAATAGGAATGTCTTTGGAGTATGTATTGTCCTGTCTTGCTTGTGTGGGGGGAAACTAACACATTTTAAGTTTAATGCAGGGGTCGGCAACCTTTCAGAAGTGGTGTGTGTGCTGAGTCTTCATTTATTCACTCTAATTTAAGGTTTTGCGTGCCAGTAATACATTTTAACGTTTTTAAAAGGTCTTTTTCTATAAGTCTATAATATATAACTAAACTATTGTTGTATGTAAAGTAAATAAGGTTCTTTCAATGTTTAAGAAGTTTCATTTAAAATTAAATTAAAATGCAGAGCCCCCCAGACCGGTGGCCAGGACCCAGGCAGTGTGAGTGCCACGGAAAATCAGCTCATATGCCGCCTTTGGCACGCGTGCCATAGGTTGCCTACCCCTGGTTTAATGCAATACAGATGATAATAGGCCAGACACATTATGATAAAGTATATTATTAAGTGATCACATACCATTTCTGAAATAATCCAATGTAATATCATACAGGTATTTTTACAGACTTAGGTACACATGATTATGTACCTTAGTGGGAAAAATATCTTCATATTTCAAAGCTATTGAACCTTTTATCACTTTTATAAACCTCCCCTCAGATTACGGATTAATTCTCACCACTTATTTAAAGCAAAAAAATGTATCTGTGTCTAAATCAAAATATTTCAAAAATCAAATTAGGTTACAGTCATACCTGTGAAAAGGCATATTAGAATAGGGTTATTCATTTAAACCAAACTCAGCTAGCGATAACTTAATCTGCCTCCTTAATTGAGGGCTTTTATGTTTGGTTTATGTGCAAAAACAAATTATCCAAGAAGGCCCATTCTTAACTTTAAACAGCTAGCTAAAACTGGTTAAAAATTGGAATTTCCATTCCACAGGAAATTCCAACATTTTGAAATTGGTTTTCCTTCCAAATCAGAACAAAACATTTTAGAAATTTTCCACAAAATAAAAATGTAACACATCGAATTTCAGGGCAACTGAAACTCTGTTCCAATTTTTATAAAAAAATTAAAACTGATAAAAGATTGAATTGAAAAGTTGTTACAAAATGAAAAACCTAAACATTTCATTCTAATAATGTTGATAGGCTCATTATTTAAATACTTCACGTTGATATTTTTCTATCAACAAAACAAAATTGTGTTGAAAATGGACACATTTCTGCACAACATTTCTATTTAAACAAAATGGCACTCTCTGAAAGAAAATGTTCCACAAGATATTTTCTGACCAGTTTAACAGCTAAGCCTTTCCTAACATGGCTATTTTATACATAATAGTACCCTAATATTGCATCTGTCATCTAAGGGTAATTAAAGCTCTATGAGCATTAACAACAATCCCCTTGTGAGGTGGATGAGTATCATTACCTTCATTTTACATATGGGGAAGCTAAGGTACACTTGTTCACAGAGATCAAAATAGAACTTTAACTCAGTCCAATGCAGTGAACACTAGATAGTGCTCCTTTCCCCTCTCTCATATAAAGATATTATGGGTCAAACCATAGTGAAGTAATTTATAGTAGCTGCATTGTCTCTGATAAAGGTGCACTAATTTACACCAGCTGATAACTTGACCCAACATCTTTATATAGCTGAACTGTTCATTCCTAGCCTGAGTTCCTCAGTTGTCTCCCTGAAGATGATTTAGAGTCAAAATGGAGCTACAAAATTCAAATGTAGGGAGTAGAGTTGGTCAGAACATTTTAGAGAGAGTTTCATTTTGCTGAAGCTGAAATGTTTTGGTTTTTACAAGGTCTTTGGACTAGCACTCTCTGGTCACTGAGAGTGTCTGTATCTGATCAGATAGCCCTGGACTCAAAAAACAATCCCGAATCGAAAAGCTTATGTTTTGAGCTAAAACTGACATTTCAAACATAAATCAGTTTTGGTGAGAATGTTTTAAAGGTTTTGTTTTCATTCCAGTGCAGAACGAAAACAAATATTGAATCCTGGGAAGTTGCTGCAGAATGGAATGGTCATCCCCTGGATGTCAGGTAGGGAAATGCTCTTGGGTGAGGTCCCCAGAAGCCTGTTGGTTGTGTGTCAGAGAAAGGGAAAGGATCATTGTGAGGTACCAGAGCCTACTGAGAAGGACAGGAGAGCTACGTAATGCTAGGAGCCTGCTGAGATATTTGGAGAATAGGGGCTTCAGCCAATGCCATTGAAGTCAATGGGAGGCCCAGTCTGAGTAACTGAAGTCTGTTGTGGGGAAATGGAAGACTTGTGGGGTGGGAGGATGACAGCGTATGAGGGTTTCATGTGGATAGAGCCTCAAAATATCTATGTCTTGTGTAAACATCTTATTGTGTTTTAGATGAATATTTAAAAGATTCTGAAGAGATAGATATATAACATGTTTATAAAAGCATGAAATGAATATATAAATCATTAGATTTCTGAAGAAGGGAGAATTTCATTCTGTAAGTTCCAGATAAACTTTACCCACCACCATTCTCTAGCGAGTGTCAATCTAGTGTGAGGACAAACACAAAGAGCCATGCTTTGAGCAGCAATTAGAGAACCTCCTGATTGGGAAGTTCCTAAGTTTATTAAGTTCCCCACTGCAACTGCAGCACTGGCTAGTCCTCTCTGGTAACTTGTGGAGGTCCAGGAACTCTGTAATCACTGCACAGAGAAGTTATACATACAAAAGCTTCAGAACAGGATCTCAAGAGATCACCAAAACCAGAAAACATAGAAAATTCTAGAATCTAGAATTGTAAGATTGTGATCCTGTGCTGGTGAACTTTAAGGACATGATGCAGCAGATGCCCCAAAAATATCTAGATTTTTAGTTTAGAGTCTTAATATCAATGGAAAATAAATTGACATAAGGATTTTAAACAGATGGGGTTAAGTCTTTGAAAACCTGAGCTGTCTCTGCCTCTCAGAAAGACAGGCTTTCCCCTCCTTCCTTAAAGATACTTCCTTAGAACCAGATTCAGGTACCTTTATTTCTGTTGCATAGGACTGTACTCCATGGCTGCTTCTTTTGCTCACACCCTACACTTAAGTCTCCAATTTTAAGCTTGCTCTCTCAGGTTTTTAGCAATAAAACCTCCATTTATAAAGCTTTTTCTCCTTGAGTATTACTCAGTTCCCTGACATCGGAAAGATGCACAAGAATGGAGGATCATCAGACAGGCAACAAGAAAGGCCTAGAGAAAAGTTAGTTAAAAATGTAGCAGATGCAGTCCTTTAATCAGTTTAATGTAATCTCTCCCCTGTAGCTAATTCACCAATAAAAAGTAATTAAAAACTTATCTTTTTATAAAGAGTGGGGGAAAGAGCCTTAATCTTTTAATTCTTTAATAAGAGTTAGTGTGGCCACCAAATTTAAAAAAGAAAAAAGAAAAAAACAGAGCACATAATAAGATTCAAAATTGTGGTATTTTTAAGGTGGTGAAAACTGTGCTTGTGTGATAAGTGTACATCACTATTCAACATTTCAGTGGTACAAAGATGTAGTGGCTTTGATACAAACAGGAATAGACATTACAAAGAGGTATGAAAAGTTATTCTTCAGCATAAGATACTGGAAGAGGGGCCTGCCTAAAGTGTCTTCCATCCATTACTACTAGCTATCATATCTCCACCAGCAAGCTACCTTACAAGTTACATTCAAGAGGTTTTCATTTTGAAATTACTTCTTTAAAAAATTACATGCAGAGTTTATTAGTGTTTCCATATGAGTTTAAAATCTAGGATGTCATGAGAACCAATGCATGAAGATTGTTTTATTGAGAGATATTTGGGGTGTACTTTCCCAGGAAAACAATTTATATACTACAAATGAAATAATCAATTTTAATATTATTTTGGTAAAATTCTTATTTACATGTTTTGATTTATACACTCGTGCAGTTAAAAGGAGCACCTATCCTTTCCCCTTCAGTCTCTTTGATATAGTTTAAAAAATCCCCTTTGTTGCTTGCTGAATGTTTTGCTTTTCCCATATCTTTATCTCCTTATTCATTTACTACTTTTCTGTATTTTACCCTCATTTTATTATTTGTTCTCTTCCACCTTTCTGGTTCTCTCTACATGTTTTGTCCCTTGAGGACCAACCCTTCATTTTCTTTTTCTCTTTCCTCTTTTACACACCTCTCTCTGTCTGCCTCCACACCACCCTTTTTCCTTTTCTCCTCATGCTTACATCCAACAGAAGCTTTGTATTGGTCCAATATCTGAAACAGGGCCAGCTCCAGGCACCAGCTTGCCAAGCAGGTGCTTGGGGCGGCCACTCTGGAGAGGGGCGGCAGGTCCAGCTATTCGGCGGCAATTCGGCGGATGGTCCCTCACTCCCGCTCGGAGCGAAGGACCTCCCGCCGAATTGCCGCCGCAGATCACGATCGCGGCTTTTTTTTTTTTTTTTTGCCGCTTGGGGCGGCAAAAACCCTGGAGCCGGCCCTGATCTGAAATGGATGGTTCCAAAGAGCATATTTGTTTGTTTCTTGAAGGCCTGCTCTTTTCTTCTCCTAGCATCTACATCATGGTCTTTCCCCAAATCCTGGATCTTCCAGCTTCATGATTTGCTGGAAGATCCACATGAATCCCAGGTGAAAAATGTAGGTATTCGATACATGCCCACCCAAGTGCATTTCTGTTGATACAGCTGTATTTCTCTTCCCTCTCCCCTTCTTTCTTGATGTTACAGGCTTACTATGCCAAGCCACTTTTCTTTCTCAGCAAGCCCTTTAAGTTTCCTAGGTCCAGCTCCACCTGGGCTGACCACAAAAGTCTTCAGAATAAAGTTCTCAAACATAAAAACCTAATAGCCAAAGTCCTCCCTCCCTGTGATTTTTGGGGTCGAGGGAGTTCCATCCCTCTTCCACAGCCTGGAAAGGAGAATCAGGGTCACCCCTTTTCCTCCTGGGGGTATGAAGATCCCCTGGCAAAGACACAGACTCTCTAGGTCTCTCCCTCCTTTCCCTGCCACACCTAGTGAAAGCAGGGAGCCCTTTGTGCTGTTCTTCCCTCTCTGTGGTGTATCTTGATTGGTTTGGTGAGTGAGTGATTGATAAATAGAAAGGAGACCCTTTTCCCACCCTAAACCACAAGGCTCTTGTCCTGGGCCGTTAAAGAAATAGTAACCTGCTTTACTCCTAGGCACTAACTGTCCCACCCTGGGACCAGTTCATCTCTCCCAGCAGCTGTCTCTGCCATTTCTAAGGCCTTCATCTGCACCAGAATTCCCGGAATAGGGTAGTCTCACCTTAAAGGACCAGTATACCCCATTACACTCAACGTTATGCATTTTTGATCATTTTCATCCTCATTGTATTCCTTGGCATCCACTTATGGGGTAATCTGATCCAGTGTTCAGGGCACAACACTGGGAGGCAGAAGACTTGAGTTTAATTCCCAGTTTTGCCACTTACAGCCTATATGACCTTGATCAAATTTCTCAGCTGATTTATGCCTCAGTTTCTCCATTTGCAGAATGAGGACAATGATACTAACCAATCTTTGAAAAGTCCTGTGGAATCAATCATTTGCCATTTTTCCATATCCCTCCTATTTTATTTCTCTGTAAGTTTCATTTTCTAACCTACTGTCTCTCTTCTCTGTTTGATTTTTTTTCCTTTGTGCCTTTTCTTTACTGTCATTCTTTGTCATTACTTTGTTCATTTATCTGCTTCTCAAGTCTTCGCTCTCCCATATCAAGGGTTAAATCTTTCCACTTATATCCTACCAAGACCAGTTATGTACGCTGGATGAGAGTCAAACTTAAGAACTAGAATTACGGTCCAAACTAAAATTTTTGCCAGTCTCTTGGACATCTTATAGATGTCCAGGCAGCTCAAGCTCAACATGATTAAAACCTCTCTTTAAACTTTCCCTCAAGCCTTCCTCTCAACCTCCTTTCTCAGTCACCATGGACACCACCACTATCCTGTCTGTCACTGAGGCCTATAACCTGGACATTATCTTTAACTTAGACCTCTCGCTAGATCCTCACATCCAGGCTGTCTCTAAATTTTGTTGATACTTTAGGCAGAATATCTCTAAGATATCACCTTTCCCATCCATTATCACCCACATCTGTCTCGTCTTGGTTTCTTCCTCTCTTCCAGCACTGGCCTCTGCCACTTCCCAAGCCCCCTCAATTACTGCAACATCTTTTTTCTCTTTTTCCACTCCTATCTATTCAGTATGATGCTGCAAAGATCATTCTCCTAGCCCATCACTTTGACCATATCACCTCTCTCTTAGAATCCACTGGCTCCCCCTTCTGATCACTTCAGACATAAGCTGCTTGTTTTCACTTTCCAGGCTCAATGGCTTATATCCACCCTACCTATCATCTCTCATTTGCTATCAAAATGTTAACTCTTCCCTTCAGAAGGACCATGGTGCCAACCTCCATCACCCACTTCTTAAATTTTCAAGCAAGCATCTTCATGCTTTGTCTCAGACTACCCATCACACTTGGGAGGAGCTCCCCATAAACATCTGGAAAGCCAATTTATTTTTCTGCTTTAAATCCTTCCTTAAAACTTTCCTTTGCCTTTATGCCAACAAAAAAACATAACAGTCATGCCACTGGTGTGCTGATACCACAGCCTATCATGCTGACCAATGTTGTTTCACTGTTTACTTGTACTCCACATTCGGTCAGTCTGCATTCATCTGTTGTCTCGTCTTATATTTAGTTTTCCAGCTTGTTGTTCTGTTTCTATTGCACCTAGCACAATGGGGTCCTGCTCCATCGCTGGGGCCCCTTGTTGCTACAGTAACACAAATGAGTGAAATCCTTTGAAGCCAATGGGGCCAGGATTTCACCATCAATCCAATGCAGCTGCAACCATTTACATCAGCTAAGGTTCTGGCCCATATATTTAGGATGCACTTCAATTTAACAGATAATAGTATGTTTGTCTCATTTAGTTTAGAAACATTTATATTAAGTCATTAATTAATTGTATCATGATCCTATGTTCAATTGTGGTGTTCTATATACCATAGTAGTGGCATGTGCCATGTGGTATCATCATAACATTAGCCATTAGATGCACAAAGAATCCACTCCCACGATGCAAACAGAAGGGAATCATTTCAGGAGGCAGCGACATGTGTCAGTCTTTTACTGAGTTTAAATGAGGAACATATTCTTTGTTACGGCCTTGGCAATGATTTCTAGGATTCGCACTACCTACTTTAAGGAAGCATACAGCACATCTCTAACTGAAATACTTCAAAATACATGTAAGTATATTCATTTAAAAGAAGTCAGTTCAGAGAGTACTTATTTAGAGTCAGAAGTAAATGAAAAACAAAACACACTACAAAGCCTAAATGTTGGATGAATTTTTTAGACTATGCATATAAAATTAATTTCAGGTTTTCATCTGACAGAAAGATCCATACACAAAATTTTTTATACAAGCCAGAAGAAGATGGTGTGATGGTTCTCAAGGCACCCAACTCTGTGAGTCACCTTGTTACACCCTCACCCCACCCCCGCCTCCAACATGAGGAAGACTTGCTTGTGCTTATCGGGGTGTCAGCTCCCTGATACCACCAGCCTGTCAGCCACACAAGCACTCTCTTTGGGCTATGCCAGCCCTTACTTTACCATGCAGGTTATCAATCAATGTACCCCAGACCCAGAGTCTCTGTGAAACATTACCCAATACTGTCCAGCCTTTTCTCCACTGAACTCTCACAGACATATCAGATGTGTGGTCTTCAAGGGAACAGTGTGCACATCAGCTTGTAGGATTCAACTCAGGATCAGCCCCTTGTTTAATGACAGGACTGAGATATCTTTGTAGTGAGAACAAGTTTATTATAAAAGATTCAAGATTCCAAAAATACTGACTACGAATAATGGAAACAAAAGGGTTACATATAAAAGCAAAATCATAACATGCTTTCTAGAGACTAATCTTAACTATTAGGTTAATCTCCTGTCTAATGAAGTTTATCTCTCTCAAAGCCTTTGGCAGCACCGTCACCCGAGGCTAGTTGTGATCCCATTTTCATGAATGGGAATACACTGCCCATTCACTTCCTAGACACAGGATGCTGGGGTGTCTTTTTTGTTCCCCAAACATATTCCAGCAAACTTTGAAGTGAATCTCAGATAAGGTTCTCTCCCCCCACGGTGTGCTCTTTCTTAGTGACCTCATATCTCTGTTGACTTTGTATGTAAATGTGCCTCCATTGTATTAGCTTACAATGCTTAATTTACATGTTGACAGAGATACAAGTGAATTAAGCATCCTTTCTCTGACAGCAAACCTGTTTCTGCATCTCTTTTGTGACACAGAATCTATGAACAGCTTTTCAGTACATGTACATAACTCCTTGCATACTATCTGTACATACATTTCACAATAACATTAAATGACCTGGCTTTCATTAAGGATCTCACATGACATTCTTAGGTGAACCATAAAGCACGCACCAGATAATCAGCATATTCTTGTAACCCACTCACCAGTTGGCATTGAGGGATTTTGGGGTCACAGATGATAATTCCATACAGCTACTGCAGGTAGCTAACTCAAATCATACAGGCTCCCAGGTACTGTATAGAGTCATGTAATTACTGAAGTGATATGATGAATTGTGACATTACTGATATCACCATTAAGGCAAACATAATGCAGCATGGCTGACCTCTCTGGGATGTGTGATATTTCTTACTCTAAAATACTTAAATGGGGAATCTCTCTCTGCAACTCCCAAAACAAACAGGAACTTAATCCTATCCATAAATTACTTTTCAAGACCACCTTAGTGAATCATTAGCCGTTTCAGTTTTGAACAGCACAGAGGCAGCTAGACTAGTTCAAGAGAGACTTTTAGCCAGATCAGTCTTTAAAGACATATGTATTGAAAAGAGAATTACTATAAAAATAGCTTTTAAAAAACAAGAAAATGAAGATGTCAAGAATGGAAGGCTAAAAGATCTGGGATATAAATTTGTGTGATAAATATTAGTACTGGAATTTTTTTGGCAAGTTTTCACATATCAAACCAGAGGATACATTATATAATGTAATGATGTGGTAAATATTTAATACAAATGACAGAAATAAGAACAATTTGTGACTCTTTAAATCTGACTCTCTAAAACATGGTAATCTGGGATTCCATTTCTGTGGCCTTTAGGTAACTTCCAGATCAAACATATTTAATTTACAAATGAATGGATGTTCTTTTTAACTGCCAGAACTGCAGACTCAACTTGCAATCTGAAAGATAATCAAGCTATGTTCTTTCTGGCTCATACATCATCACCAGCTAAAATGATTCAATATTTGGAGTCTAGTCAATCATTCTGATGATGGTGCTTAATCCAGTCCTCTCTCACACAGTTACATGGGTTTTACAGGGCAAAGAGGATTAAAAATAGTAAAAAACAATACAAGAGAGAGAAAATTTGTCTAGGAAGAAGATGAACACAACCTCAGTTTACCTGCTTTTAAACTTCTCCATGGTAGTGGTGAACCTAAAATTGAAAATTTGGGTTCCATTCAGATATGCACCTAAGGATGGGATTATCAAAAGCATTCAGTATAGGCCTACTTGTTCCCACTGAAGTCATGATAATTTAATATTTATTTGATCATTTTTTCAAATGTTCTCAGCTTAAGAAACTATCTAAACCTATTGAATCTGCACAACTGGACTGAAAAATCTTAGAAGGACAAGCCCTATCATAAGATTTCCCAGAACTTTCTAAGTCTGACTTTGCAGAAAATATCAAGAGAACAGATTTCCTTGCAGTATATGTCAGCACTTTGTCTCTTAATGATTTTTAATATGTTTATTTTAGTTTCAGAAGTCCAGAGTCCTGTAATGAAAGCTGGGCACATTTTTTCAGTGAATAGTAAGTTTGCCCCAAAAAATTCATTTTTGATGCCACCAAAATTAATGACAAATTCTGGCTGAATTCGGTAAATAAGCTTTGTTGAAAACTGTACATTTTTTTAAAAGTCAAAATGATGTGTCAAATTATTTGTTTTGAAACACGTCATTTGGAACTTTAACTATATTTACTTTTTTGAAAAGAGGAAAAGACACCCCAAATCTTAACAAAATCAAAACCAAAACCCCTTCGTTTTGGATTAAACACACAACAAATGGAACAAAACTAATTATTTGCTCAGCTGCACTGATTACTGAGTTATTGAGTAGTAGTGTCATTGTTACTGTAGACCCAGAATGATCATTTTTAGTTTTAGTCTAAAATTTCTAACAATCCTACAGTTAAATCAGAAATGTACATAAAAAACCATACAAATGAGTAGGAGCAGGTTGCTAGTAATTCAGCTTGTGTCTATGGTACAGGAAAGCAACACATCAGTAGGAATGTCTATATAATATATATCATGGTGCTTTTATTTTTAGAAAACTCTCTAGTGCATAGAAGTTAACAATGAACTTACAGCAGGCCTTATTTGCAATGTTATAAAAGAGTTGCTTCCTACACTGGCAAATCTTTGAATCGTCATCAAGTGCACTTTCCACTTTTCCACATTTAAGAAGACCTCTCAATAATACTGTAGGTGAAGGGATATATACATTTCAGGACCATAATCTCTCTTTTTTTCTTTCTAAAGAGTACATTGGTGTGTCATATCTCAGCACAAGTCATTCCTCAAAAATGCTTCTTCTTTTAGATGAAAAATACCAGCAGTGGGGAACTGTAGACACTTACCAGAGTGAAGCAAGCACTGGGGCTTCAGCAAAAAATGATATATGTAGCAATGATACTTTTATCTTTTTACTATTGCAGCAGTCTTAGAAAAAGTATAAAGGCTTCATAAATGTCACAGTTCTGTAGTAGACAGTCCTAGAGGTTGTAAAGTCGTAGCTAAATAATAATGATCCTTATTCTTGGCTCTGAGCCTCAAACTCGGATTATTGAGAAAACGATCTTATTTGTATAGATTTACTGTTCCTTCACCCAGACAGAATACAATACTATTTCCAAAGTCAACCGGGGAGTAGTACATTCACCTTAAAGTACCCCCTGTAAGCTATACAGTCACTGTGCTCAGTTTTGGTCCATATATTTACGAAAAATGAGGGCAGTAGAGAGTAGTTTGCCCTTAGAGAGAACTTCTCTCAGAAAAAACAATAGTGGCAAGCTACCACAATTCCGGTCCACCTCCTAGACAGCTATTTCTGTTAAAAATAAAAATAGTCTTGCACAGATGCCTCCAAATATCTGTCTTGTGGGAAGCTCTCAACAGCATCCTGCTGTTATAATGAATGTAAACAGGTGAGTGCACCCTGGAGGAGTCATCATAGTTATGTTCCTATTTAATTGTACCTTGCCTTCTACTGATCATGGCTGAGGCATAGTGGCAGCATAAAGAGAGGTATCAAGTTTCTAGTATTGGAGTGGCCACATAAATAAGATAATATACTGTTAATGGGGAACATGCCCAATATGATATATACATTTCCAGAAGTCTTAGCAGACTCAGCTACAGTTGAGTGCTCACGCAGCTAATAATAGGCATCACATTGATTGGAGCACTAAGCACTCATTAAACCTTACATGGAACCAAAGAAGAAGCTGTGTCAAGTGCAAGTTCACTGGATCTGCACAGAAAGTGCATTGGTAGTTTATGCACGTTTCATCATGAAATTAATAACCATGGACCTGAAAATCATTAGGCAAACATTTGTATGAACAAAATTTTGCTCCCGTGAATGTTCATGAAAAGTCAGTTGAAAAGGGTTGCAAACATATCAGATTTAATGTGCACAAGATATTTACCCACATCTGGTGCTCCAAGAGTCCCTGTATGTAACCTTCTTCCTCTAGATCCCAGTATTCCCAACAACTACTAATAGCCATATAGTGTGGCATGCCATAATCGGATGGAAGCAGTTGTTTATCCATTTCATGAAGGCCACATTATCAGTGGGATACAATTCTATCTATTGGGGATTATCTCACCTGCTGTGTTAAAATATATCACTCACAGGATAAAAACTTGAGGGGGGAGAGTTTTAGGTATTGAAGAGCTACAAAAGAACATAGGGCCAACTGTAGAGCCCTCGTGAGTTGCCCTTATAATGGAAGGTCTGTATTGGCACAATGTAAGCTCATTAGGACAGGGACCATCTTTTTGTTCAGTGTTTGTACACACCTACCACAATAGGATCCTTGTCTCTGACTAAGGGATCCTAAGCACTATGTAATACAAATAATAAACACCAATACCACAACAGTATCTTGAAGAGATCTGTTAACATCAGTGTGGTCCTAGCTTCAGCTGAACCCTCCTTTGGCTGACAAAGCCAAAGTCCTCCAAATCTATCCTAGAGGGAACTTCTCCCCTCTGAATTGCTGCTATGCCTCTCTTCAAGAATGATGAGACTGCCTGGGGTTTGCATTAAGGCCTAAATGAATGCACTCAACCACCAGATAAATTAGTCTTTTCTTCCAGGATTTTGTTCATCTGTCTGTTTCTCTTCCTCGGGAAAGAGGAAGGAACACATGGTATTTTTAGAACCAGAGTGAACACATATAGCCACAATATAGTACCCCATTCACATATTTCTCTGGGGTTGTGATTACTTGTCAAAAACATCCAGCATTTTTTCCCACTAGTACTAGACCTGTGTTGTCTGTTTTCTTTGGTTCACTGCTTTGTCATAGAGAAAGTGGGTGAAATCCTGACCCCATTAAAATCAATGGGAGTTTTCAGTGGGGCCAGGATTTCACCAGGAGAGTTTTTCCAGTAGGCAAATCAATAGAATGACCTTTCTAACACCATTGTCCCTTCCAATGACAAACGCCAATCCTCAAAGAGTCTCAGAATGCCTTACCGAATCATTAGTGGCCATTCTGACAGTGCAGACTGAAAGCCTCTGTCTTCCTGGGCTTGAGTGAAACCACATGCACAGAAATCTTGGATAACAGTATACTGCTTATGAAGATGTGGACAACATAATTGCATCATGCTACCATTTCCTGGTTCATCTGATGGTAAGGAAGCTCTTGGAGAACACAGCATACAGTGTATGACTGGTTGACGCAGGCAGAGATCCAAGAACACTGTCTGCTTTCACATCATTTACAGATGCCTTCACCACTAGGTGGAGGCAATGAATGAAGCAAGTTATACAGGGGTAAAAATAGGTGGGAGATCTCACCACACCAGGAGAGAACCAATGCCATACCCTAGTCTGTTTCAAACCCTTGCCTCAGGGCAAAAATTTTGTTGGTTAAACAGAGTAACATCAAAACAAAGCAATTCTTGCCAAATATGAGCTGCCATCCACAGAGGCTTTGCCCTTGCCTTTCAGCCAAGGGAAGGATGACACTGCCTTTCTTTCAATCCTCTGCTGGGTCATGTGACAGGTAGATAGCCCTTAACCTTTTTTCTAACTGGTTTACACATTCACAGTGGGCAAAAGGGTTCACACACAACCTCCCTTGTATTTTGCCCACAGTCTATTGCCATAACCTGCGGAAGAGGAGGAGAGTGAGAGGAGGCCTTTTATGGTAGCATGCCATATGTTTCTTCTCAAATGTAGGAAACAGCATAAAGCTGTCCTATCACAGCTAGGTATTTGGCCCTATATATTTTTAGAGTAGTCTTAGTTACATGTAATCCCTATTGAATTCTATTTCTGAGCTGGGGAGTGCCCTCAGTTCTCATTGCAATCTGTTGGGATTGAGGTCACTCAGTACCAAGAGATGCTCAGCACCTAGTAGAACATAGCCGTTAAGCCGCACTGCTTAAATCTTTTTGTTAATTAGTGAAGACGGGGGGAAAATTTGCACTGCTTCAGTTTCAATGTAGCCTCCCTAGCAAACTCATAGGCAGATCTTAATATAAGATCCTATATCTTTTTTGAAAAATGTTATATTTAAGTCTTCTTCCCATTTCACTTGTGAGCTATTCAACTCTATTCTGTTATTAATGCCTAACTGGCTCTTCTTTTCTCTGCTAATTAAGCCTGAAGGAGATAGAAGAATATTCTAGCAGAGAGCTTGTGTTGGTAGTTAGTAAGTTACTGAACTACTTTTTAAAATATGGCTTCACCAAGAAAGAAAAGAGTTTAGATATTAGGAAATAAGAAACGCCATTTAAAAATAGCCATTTATAAAAAGCATATCAAGGACTCCTTTAAAATATGAAACATTCCAGTTAGTAGACATCCTAGGGATTAAGAGAATTAGCAAGTGATTTTGCTGAATGTCAGAATTCTTTTTGAAACATCATGGAAACTGGACAAAACATGGAAGATCTGAGAAGAAGAAAGATAGCATTGATCTTCAAAATAGGAAGGAAGAGTTAACCTGAAAGTTACCTTCACAATAAATCTAATCTGTCTCCAGTAAAATATCAAGAAAAAAAATGCCTCAAAAGTGCATCAAGAGAGTCTAGATCGTTAGAGATATAATCCAGCCAGGGAACCTGGTGCATAAGGCAGAATGGGGACATCAGGCTCCTGAACTACAGTTCTGATGAGAAAATGTGCCACAAGGAAAATGCAGTTTAATAATGGTATAACTTGAAACAAAGTAGAATACTGACTTTGGTACTGAGTATCAGAGGTGTAGCCATGTTAGTCTGTATCCACAAAAACAACGAGGAGTCCGGTGGCATCTTAAAGACTAAGAGATTTATTTGGGAATAAGCTTTTGTGGGTAAAAAACCCACCTTTTCAGATGCACGGAGTGAAAATTACAGATGCAGGCATAAATATACTGACACATGAAGAGAAGGGAGTTACCTTACAAGTGGAGAACCAGTGTTGACAGGGCCAATTCAATCAGGGTGGATGTGGTCCATGTTACCCGGAGTTCTTTCAACCCAAAGCTCTTGGTAACTTTTACTCTGTGCGAGGAGGTGTCAGGAAATAAATCAGGGGAGACATGGCCGTCCGACCGATAGATGGCTGGCACAAACAGGACAACACAAGAGTGCTTTCACTTAAAGCTAAACTTTACTAGTCTCAAGCACTTACACACGTCCGCAACAGGTTAGTAAAACACCCCCAACCCTTGATAATTACCAAAGCTGAGTGTGACTCTCGAGTGGCACAGTGGCAGCCCGTCTGCCGGTGGGGAACACAAGATGCATCCAGAGGGAGAGACCAGTCCTGAAGAGTCCCTCCAAAGGAGAGTCCCACCTAACTCAAGCTTTTTCCCCTTATTTATACATTAGTAATACAATGACATGTCCCTTACAGAAACCTTGTTAAGTAAGCAGTTTCAAGCAAGAGGTTCCTTCTAAGTATTGATTAACCAGGTGTGGGTCTTTCCAGAGTCTGCAGCCTTGAGACCCCAATAGACATTCCTGAGGGTACATCCTGCTTTTCTAACATGTATCAGCAATTTCAACACAATTCTTATCAGGAAGGACACGGGGTCAAACTGCCCTTGCTGTGGCACCCCAAAACCCCCTCCCCTCCTGCCTTGGTCAAGCTGAGATTGCTAAATGGCCAATTTACAGCTTGCTGACTAGGCTGTCTTTAACAATAAGCCATAGTGGTTTCAAGCACTTTACTGGTTTGCCAAAGTCTCCCCGTACAGTCCACTCCCAATAATTGATGAGGAGTACAGAATACATGGGCCATACCTCCTTAAAGGTGAGTCTACACTGCAGGATTCTTTTTGTCAGCATGTAGTATACATACATGTATACCCCCCGCCCCTCCCCAACACAACTATAAATGGCCATGGGTTAAGCCAGTAGAGTAAAGACATCCCTGAAAGGTGTACTCCAGGTACATACCCTACATATTTTCTACTGGCCCAAGCCATGCTTCCCCATCTACACTACCATTTTTAACAGTGTAGTGTCCCACTGCCGGAGCCTTTCCCCACCATAGGGAAAGGCTCTGGCAGCAGGGAGGCAGTAGGGCATGGCTGTCAGCTCCCTACTGCTGGAGCCCTTCACCTCTGCAGGGAAAGACTCTGTCAGTGGGGAGCACATGAAGCCTTTCCCCACTGCCTCTTCTTTGCTTCAGCCTTTCACTGACATGCACAGCTACACACTGCAGTGTGGACTCAGTGTGCTTTTGACTGCAGCATGTAGCTACACGTTCACTACATGCCACTGAAAGTGGTGTGTAGTGTAGACGTAGGCTATGTCAATCTAGTACACTGGAACTGGCTCCTGTATCTAATTATTTAGATATGTCAGAAGATGGCTGTACTGGCTAGTGTTTTATTAAAAACATTAATATTGTTAATTTAATGTACTGGTGCTTTAGTTCCACATTAACTCTAAACGCTGATTATCTCAAAAGAATATTGCTCTTTAATAATTCAGTCTCTATTTAACTAAGCTTTCCATAATTTTGGATGTGTCTGTTGTAGGCCAACAGTAATTTGCTATGTCTGAGTTCCTGCCATATTCTGGCTTTTCAACATGAGAAGAACAATAGAAGAGAATGTGGAACTGTAGCACCTGAGTGGAGATTCCCCAATTCATTGTGCCTGTGCAGACAAAATGGCTCTGTGAGCCCCTGAGGGTGGCATACTCAGCCATGGCCCTTACTTACCGTGTGTACTTTCCCCTACAGCTACTGCCAGATGAAATCAGAATATTTCAAAGCTGCTATGTGGCAAATTCTTTGCATCCAATTCTTTCTTTGTTTGGATTAAGCTAAGAGCTGTGATACTGACTGCTGAACTGACCACTTTTCTACATTATAGACTGCAGAATGTTTTAGTAATTTACTTTACTTTGTTAATAGGTGCAGTGTTTAAAATCTCTTGGATATTACATGTGAGTTTTCCTTTAAAAGGCTTCACAAGTGGGAGTGACATTTACATTTTTTCAAATATAGTATGTGCAAATAAAGAATATGGCATCAAATTTGTCAGAGCCTGGTGATTTTCTTGAGACAGAGTTACAAAGCTCAGGAAGAACATAGGCTGCATAAAAAATTTAAAATTATTAGGGCTGTCAAGCAATTAAAAATATTAATCGTGATTAATCATGCAATTAATCATGCTGTTAAACATTAATAGAATACCATTTATTTATATATTTTGGATGTTTTTTACATTTTCAAATATATTGATTTCAGTTACAACACAGAATACAAAGTGTAAAGTGCTCACTTTATCTGTATTTTTATTACAAATATTTGCACTGTAAAAACAAAAGAAATAGTTTTTTCTATTCACCTAATACAAGTACTTTATGCAATCTCTTTATCATGAAAGTTGAATGTACAAATGTAGAATTATGTACACAAAAACTGCATTCAAAAATCAAACAAATGTAATACTTTAGAACCTACAAGTCCACTCAGTCCTACTTCTTGTTCAGCCAATTACTCAGACAAATAAGTTTGTATACATTTGCAGGAGATAACACTGCCTGCTTCTTGTTTACAATGTCACCTGAAAGTGAAAACAGGTTCACATGGCACTGTTATAGCCGGCGTCACAAGATATTTATGTGCCAGATGTGCTAAAAATTCAAATGTCCCTTCATGTTTCAACCTCCATTCCAGAAGACCTAAATCCATGCTGATAACGGATTCTGCTCAATAATGGCCCAAAGCAGTGCAAACCGATGCATGTTCATTTTCATCATCTGATTCAGATGCCACCAACAGATGCCACTTTTTTGGTGATTTGGATTCTGTAGTTTCTGCATTGGAGTGTTGCTCTTTTAAGACTTCTGAAAGCATGCTCCACACCTTGTCCTTCTCAGATTTGGGGTTGAGTGCTCTAATTATCTTTAGAAATCTCACATTGGTACCTTCTTTGCTTTTTGTTAAATTTGCAGTGAAAGTATTCTTAAAATGAACAACATGTGCTGGGTCATCATCCAAGACTGCTATAACATGAAATATGTTTCACCCGCATCCTGCCATATAACAGGAGATATACAATTCTCCCCAAGGAGTCGAGTCACAAATTTAATTAATGCATTTTTTTAACAAGCATCATCATCATGGAAGCATGTCTTCTGGAATGGTAGCCGAAGCATGAAGGGGCATAAAAATGTTTAGCATATTTGGCATGTAAATACCTTGCAGTGCCAGCTACAAAAGTGCCATGTGAATGCCTGTTCTCACTTTCAGGTAACATTGCAAATAAGAAGTGGGCAGCATTATTTCCCGTAAATGTAAACAAACTTGTTTGTCTTAGAGACTGGCTGAACAAGAAGTAGGACTGAGTGGACTTGTAGACTCTAAAGCTTACATTGTTTTGTTTTTGAGTGCAGTTATGTAACAAAAAAAATCTACATTTGTAAGTTGCACTTTCATGATAAAGAGATTGCACTACAGTACTTGTATGAGGTAAATTGAAAAATACTATTTCTTTTATCATTTTTACAGTGCAAATATTTGTAATAAAAAATAATAATATAAAGTGAGCACTGTGTACTTTGTATTCTGTGTTGTAACTGAAATCAATATATTTGAAAATGTAGAAAAACATCCACAAATATTTCATAAATTTCAATTGGTATTCTATTGTTTAGCAGTGTGATTAAAACTGTGATTAACAGCGATTAATTTTTTTTAGTTAATCACGTGAGTTAACTGCAATTAATGGACAGACCTAAAAATTGCTATTCATTCCATTCAACCCTCTTTGTTTGATATTATGCTCTTTGTCACTGGGAATATTTTTTTAAATGGTAAGGCCATCATATTTAAAGAACTGGCCTATGATCCTTCCTCAGGAGAATAACTGACTTCATACTGGCTACTCACATGAGTATGAGTTGTGGGATCAAGCCCTAAATCCTGATTGGGTTTTTTATTTGGAGTTGGTTAATATTAAATATTTAGGGCCTGATCTAGTGCTCACTGAAGGCAATGGAAAGACTCCTTTGATTTCAAAGGGCATTGGACCACTCCTTCAAGTAGAATATTTTTTTTCTCCCACCTTCAGATCCAGTTTGAAGGGAGATGCTTTGCATGTTGCAGGTGGGGCTGTCAAGGACCAAATACATTTTTTAAAGTAGTTCTAGGGATGACAGTCATCCTTTATATCTAGTTTCAGACAAATCAGAATTCCAAGCTTCATCTTCATACACAACTCTGACTGGAATGATACTAAAAAGTCTCTACCATCTGTTGCTTCTCAGGGACTACCAACATCAGTTCAAGCTGAAAGTAATTATAGGCAAAAGAAATGAAGTGGGTTTATTTTCATTGGATTTAATATTCTAAATGTACTAGGAGTATCCTCAACCCTGGTAGGTATTTATTTGTAAAGAAATAAATCTTCGCACAAAATCTTGACCTCAGTTCTGTTCATAATTTTGTTAGATATTTGTAAGTAAATCAGCTTGAACTGCAAATAAATTCAGAAAATTGTAAATTACTCACAGCACTGCAAGATCAGTTTATCTAATTATTATTATTTCCAATTATTTCTGGTATACTTAGAAATTAAGCAAACCTCTTCCAATTTTGTAGGTCATCTCCTTTGCAAGACTGATCTATGCAAAAAACAGCCAACAATCTGGGGCTATATTTGTTTCTATCTTTAAAAAATGTTTTTAAACAACAGCATAGAAAAGACACATTTCAAAGTGTCTTCAGCTGATGGAATTTAAAATTCAGTGTCACGTAATTCTCCCAGGAACTTTTAGAAACACCTAAATAACTAAAATAATTTGTTGACACGTCTGTCATATTTTTACATAGATAGAACACAGTGTTCACTTAAATACCCTGACAAAAACATCCAGATTTATATGTAGAGGAGTTTGTAAGGATTAAATCAATTAAAGATGAACTCATGGAAGTGTTTAAGACTAGTTAGTCATTACTGAACTAAGAAATATATAGGATCAAAGGAAAGTTTAACTAAATTCTTAGATTTATTCATGTCCTTATCCAGGACTCCAAGCAGATGAACTATGATTAGGATAGGGAGTAATAAATTCACAGAATAACTCTCAGTTAATGAAATGCCAGAGTATGGCTTCATAAACCCATAAAGAAACAGGTTTTGGATGAATGGATGTTCACAATTAACAGTTTTAGTTTTAGAGATTGCTTCATCTCTCAAAAAACAGTCATTTTATGGGGGCTTATATAAATTATGAGTCCTCTAGAGGTGAAAGAATTAGCTACAGAAAAGATGGCAACATCATTTATCTATATCTATATATTATGACCTCCCTTGGATTTATTTAACCAAGTCTCAGTTATATCCAATGAATATGGATCAGAGGTATAAATCTAAGACCAAAATTTTCAAACTTGGATGCCTAAAGCTAGGGACCTAAATCCGTATTAGATACTGAGGTGCTGATATAGGATTTGGATGCAGTTTAAGTAGCCAACATTTAAAATGCTGGTGGCAGCAGCAAAGAAGGTGGTTGTAGTTAGAAGACACGGTTGGAAAAGGGACTGAGTGTGATTGGAAAGCACATTTTGCATGTGCAAATATATAGCAATATCAGTAATATCTCATATGTCAGCCTTAAAAACTGGTCAGCACCCATCTATGTAAGTCCATAACATGAAGACTCAGAATACCTAGGCAGTCAAGAAGGAATTTGGCTCTGCATGGCTCAGCCAGGCTCCAAATAGCAGTCAGAAAGTTTCTCTATCATAAGATTTATCTGAGTCAGCACCTACATAGGTGCTGAGGGGAGTCAGAGAGACAGCCCTTGCTAGCACATACTTTTAAAAAGATGTAGCATATGCTTTCTCCAGAGCAGCCATCCTCACATTGTGTAACTTTTGGTGGGACTTAGGGCATAGCCACACTGTGATTAGATGTGTGACTGCAGCACACACGCACATTTCTGAACTAGCTTTGATGTAGCTTGTTCAAGCCATGACAGCAGTGAAACTGAGGCAGCCAAGCCTGCCTGGGGCCCTGAGTATGTACTAGTGTATGCTTGTGGCTTCAGTGCTACAGTTAATCATGCTACGTAGATCAAAGCTTGCTCAAGTAAGTCTATGCGTGCTGCAGTCACATACCAAAACCCTAAGGCCACTATGCTTTCCTAGCCAGTAGCGGTTTGCTATTGGCCACCCATAGCACTAGAAACTAAATTGTCCTGTGCAAGTGCGCTACAGGAGAAAGTGCTCCTTGTGCCCTCTCCTTTTGTTATATCTATGCAGGAACCGGCACAATTTATCACTAGTCATATATCTTAATACTTAAGGTGCCTGGTCCTGTACTCTGACATACCTGCAGAAGTCCAGCTGACTTTGGCAGGAGCTGTATGTCTGTATCTAAGGGAAAAATTGGGCCGCCAATATGTGCAATATGGATGAGTTAAGGTTGCTTAGAACCTTAGCTTTTGTTTTTATTGATCTCTAAGTCATTACAATTATAATCTTAAATATTGCAACAACAACATTTTGGTATTTGATAAGAAAGTGTCGTGAACTGGCAGGAGCATTTAGGATGCTGAAAAGTAGAGGAACTTCTGTCTTATTTAGTATTTTCATGTGTTGATATATTCATATTCCATGGTACCTCTTGTTCAGAATACCAGTCTATTAAATTATTGCTTTTTTTTCCTCACTGCTTTCTATGGCAGCAGCAGCCTTCTTAAATCTATCACAGAAAGCAGACAAGATAAGTTACTTTATTCTCATATGAGATTTGGAAATATGGATACTATCATAAAAGAAACAGAGCTTGTAGTGAAATTCTTGCTACAGAAAAACCTGGTGCAATAAAAATGCTGTTATTGTAATAAATTTAACAAAATAACTCTGAACACACAAACCATTTTACAGTCAAACTCAAGAGTCTAAGGGCCAAACTATGGAATTTAGCCATTGGCCTGGTGAAATGTTACTCAGTCCCTTGGCAGTTCAGGGAGGAACTGTGCCTAAGACAAGTACATTATACACCAGCCATTGCTCAGGATAGTGCCTGCAGTTAGAGTCGAACTCTGTATATATTTTGTTAAATTATGAGATAACGTTATAGAAATATGAAGATGTTAATGTAGCAAGGGGTCAACAAACATGTGGACAAGGGGGATTCAGTGGACATAGTGCACTTAGATTTCCAGAAAGCCTTTGACAAAGTCCCTCACACAAGGCTCTTACATAAATTAAGTTGTAATGGGATAAGAGGGAAGATCCTTTCATGGATTGAAAACTGGTTAAAAGACAGGGAACAAAGGGTAGGAATAAATGGTAAATATTCAGAATGGAGAGGAATAACTAGTGGTGTTCCCCAAGGGTTACTCCTAGGACCAATCCTATTCAACTTATTCATAAATGATCTGGAGAAAGGGGTAAACAGTGAGGTGGCAAAGGTTGCAGATGATACTAAACTGCTTAAGATAGTTAAGACCAAAGCAGACTGTGAAGAACTTAAAAAAGATCTCACAAAACTAAGTGACTGGGCAACAAAATGGCAAATGAAATTTAATGTGGATAAATGTAAGGTAATGCACATTGGAAAAAATAACCCCAACTATACATACAATATGATGGGGCTAATTTAGCTACAACGAATCAGGAAAAAGATCTTGAAGTCATCATGGATAGTTCTCTGAAGACGTCCACGCAATGTGCAGCAGCAGTCAAAAAAGCAAACAGGATGTTAGGAATCATTAAAAAAAAAGGATACAGAATAAGATGGCGAATATCTTATCGCCCCTATATAAATCCATGAATATTGCATACAGATGTGGTCTCCTCATCTCAAAAAAGTTATACTGGCATTAGAAAAGGTTCAGAGAAGGGCAACTAAAATGATTAGGGGTTTGGAACGGGTCCCATATGAGGAGAGATTAAAGAGGCTAGGACTTTTCTGCTTAGAAAAGAGGAGACTAAGGGGGGATATAAAATCATGAGTGGTGTGGAGAAAGTGAATAAGGAAAAATTATTTACTTGTTCCCATAATATAAGAACTAGGGACCACCAAATGAAATTAATGGACAGCAGGTTTATAAAATATAAATAAATAAAATAAATTAATGGAGGTATCCTATCTCCTAGAGCTGGAAGGGACCTTGAAAGGTCATCGAGTCCAGCCCCCTGCCTTCACTAGCAGGACCAAATAAACAAATAAAAGGAAGTTCTTATTCACACAGCTCACAGTCAACTTGTGGAACTCCTTGCCTGAGGAGGTTGTGAAGGCTAGGACTATAACAAGGTTTAAAAGAGAACTAGATAAATTCATGGAGGTTAAGTCCATTAATGGCTATTAGCCAGGATGGGTAAGGAATGGTGTCCCTAGCCTCTGTTTGTCAGAGGGTGGAGATGGATGGCAGGAGAAAGATCACTTGATCATTACCTGTTACCTGTTCACTCCCTCTGGGGCACTTGGCATTGGCCACTGTCGGCAGACAGGATACTGGGCTGGATGCACCTTTGGTCTGACCCAGTATGGCCATTCTTATGTTCTTAGAACAAAAAGAAAATAAGGTAAGTTACAAGATTTATTATTATTATTATTATTATTAGCTATTTTATTTCAGAGTACTTTGTGCCCCTTAATTTTTTTAGAGTTTCTTTTCTAGGAATGGAGAAAGGGAAGAAATGAATTTTGATGTAATTTTTTATTTAATTTTGATTTAATGGTAAAAAAAACACACACAAGCGGAATGTTTGTAAGAGAGATCATAATTTAATTGTAGCCCAACACATGTGGCTGCAGGTGCTCCAGCTGTCTGTTACATTCCTGTCGATCAGATTGTTCATGTATTCCCTATTTGAACCCCAATTAAGCCTGTTTGTTGCTTCTCTTGTGGTGAGCATCTGCTACTACAAAAAGGCATAATTTTAATTTGTTTTTTATATTACATTAACTCTAATATTGTTTACAGGCACATATAAAGTTACGTTCCCTGTGTTTTTACCTGCAATTTGATTTATACTGAGAATATTACTTTTATAAGTTTTATAAGAGAATTTTACGTCCAT
The DNA here is from genome assembly GCF_011386835.1 of Chrysemys picta bellii. NCBI lineage: Eukaryota > Metazoa > Chordata > Testudines > Emydidae > Chrysemys > Chrysemys picta. Next base: position 219,490,854 of record NC_088792.1, on the reverse strand, counting down.
GTGTTCTCCTGGATGCTTTTTATATCTTGTTTAGAAGTAGGCTTGTAAAGCCTTGGTTTTTCTCTGATGTTGCTGCTGCAATAGCAGGCATGATTTTAATTTGTTGCTTTAACATTTTGCATGAGCTGAACAAAGATTCTGTTTAAACCTCCATTGATTTCTACATATATTAACTACCACCGCTCAGAGAAGTGACTCAAGTCCACTGGAATCAAATCAAACCACTGCTTTTAATTTGATCTACAAGGGCAAAAAGTTACCTGATATTTACACATGCCTATGGCCATTTTATTTCAATTTTAAAATTTGGTTCAAATTTACATTTCAGACCACATAATAGAGAAATAAATCATGACAAAATGATTTAAAAACATAATTATGTTGCCATCCTTATACTGTGCAATCACCAATAAAGGTGGGGCAGATACTTTCTCTGGTCCATTTTCCTGGGATTTTGTTCTGAACAGAGATAAGAAAATGAAGAGATTTGAAGAGCTGGTTAAGTAGCAAGAATGTTATAATGGTTGGCAGAAGGAAAATGCTAAAGAGTTTGCAGCCATGGTGAGGGATTTCGTACCTGAAGACACAGCCTCACAATTGAAGACATCAGTCCACAGTTCAAAATTTCTGGACTCCTCACTGAAAAAGATTTCACATCACAGCAGCCACAAGAAACATGTTCTCCAATCTATAATCAGCTAGGAAGCTGCATGCTAACCTGGAAGATGATGACCTAGCCTCCACAAAACACACCTTTGTTACCTCCTGGCTGGACTATAGCAATATATTACACTGTGGCAGCATGTAGGGTACAGGCACTACACTTGTGGCTACACAACACGGTGACAAGCAGGCTTTGGTGTGTAGCTACACATGGTAGTGATAGGCTTTTGCAAAGGGGAGGCAATAGGGAACTACACTGCTCAAAATAGCAATATAGACAGGGAAGACACTGGTCAGGTACGTAGAGAGCTGTGAAAGTATGTACCCTAAGATTATGGTGTGCCTGAACACTGCTGACCTCAGCAGCGCCTCACTTATGCTAAGGAATGGGTAGGAAGTACCCCAGGGGAATTTAACAGAGATCCGGTCATTGAACCCAGGATTAGCTTAGCGTGTTTCAGCAGGATCCCTGCTGAGCTGTTGGCGGGCAACCCCACCACCGCCAGGGCCCTGGATTGGGACCAATGGAGTAACCAGGGTCTGGGTCCCTCTATCCTGGCTGCCACCTGCTCCAAGGGAGGAATCTATCTCTCCAGCCACTCAGGCCACCAGGCTATGCTGCCCTGCCGCTCCAGAGCTGCCATATTGACTCTAACAACTAGGCCATGCAGCCCTGCAAGGGAGGGCACACTATAGACCCCAACCATTAGACTATACTGCTCGGAAGTCAAGGGTAGTTATCCAGACTCAGCCGTGGGATTATAATGCCCTTCCATCCTTCCCAAATGGTGCCTCCTGACAGTTGGGATTATGTTTTCCAATGTGCATTATCTTGCATTTATCAACATTGAATTTCATCTGCTATTTTGTTGCCCAGTCACCCAGTTTTCTGAGATCCTGTTGTAACTCTTTGCAGTCTGCAGTCTGCTTTGGACTTAACTATCTTGAGTAGTTTTGTATCATCTGCAAACTTTACCACTTCACTGTTTACCCCTTTTTCCAGATCATTTATGAATATGTTGAATAGTACTGGTCCCAGTACAGACCTCTGTGGGACACCATTATTTACCTCTCTCCATTCTGAAAATTGACCGTTTATTTGTACGCTTTGTTTCCTATCTTTTAACAAGTTACCAAACCATAAGAGGACCTTCCCTCTTATCCTAGGACTGCTTATTTTGCTTAAGAGCCTTTGGTGAGGGACCTTGTTAAAGGCTTTCTGAAAATCTAAGTACACTGTATGTACTGAATCACACTTGTGCACATGCTCGTAGATATCCTCGTAGAATTCTAGTGGATTGGTGAGGCTATGATTTCCCTTTAGAAAAGCCATGTTGACTCTTCCCCAACAAATCATGCTCATCTAGATGTCTGATAATTCTGTTCTTTACTATAGTTTCAACTAATTTGCCTGGTACTGAAGTTAGGCTTATTGGTCTGTAATTGCCAGGATCGCCTCTGGAGCCTTTCTCCAGTCATCTGTTACAGAAGCTGATTTAAGTGATAGGCTACATACCACAGTTAGTAGTTCTGTAATTTCACATTTGAGTTCCTTCAGAACTCCTGGGTGAATACCATCTGGTCCTGGTGACTTATTACTGTTTAGTTTGTCAGTTTGTTCCAAAACCTCCTCTAATGACACCTCAGTCTGGGACAGTTCCTCAGATTTGTCAGCTTAAAAGAATGACTTAGGTTAGGTAATCTTCCTCACATCCTCAGTTGTGAAGACTGATGCAAAGAATTCATTTAATTTCTCTGAAATGGCCTTATTTTCCTTGCATGCTCCTTTAGCATTTTGATTGTTCAGTGGCCCCCATTGGTTGTTTAGCAGGCTTCCTGCTTCTGATGTACTTACGTTTTTTGCCGTTAATTTTTGAGTCTTTGGATAGCTGTTCTTTAAATTCTTTTTTTGGCCTTTCTAATTATATTTTTACACTTCACTAACCACAGTTTATGCTCCTTTCTATTTTCCTCAATAGGATTTCACTTTCAGTTTTTAAAGGATGCCTTTTTGCTTCTAACTGCTTCTTTTACTTTGTTGTTTAGCCACAGTGGCATTTTTTTTGGTCCTCTTACTATATTTTTAAATTTGGGGCATACATTTAAATTGAGCCTGTATTGTGGTGTCTTTAAAAAGTTTCCATGAAACTTGCAGGGATTTCACTTTTGGCACTGTGCCTTTTAGTTTCTGTTTAACTAACTTCCTCAGTTTTGTGTAGTCCCTCTTTCTGAAATTAAATGCTACCATGGTGGGCTGATTTGGTGTCCCCTCTCCCCGTAGGGATGTTAAATTTTATTATATTATGGTCACTATTACCATGTGGTTCATCTATATTCACCTCTTGGACCAGATCCTATGCTCCACTTAGAACTAAAACAAGAATTGCCTCTCCTCTTGTGGGTTCCAGGACTAGCTGCTCCATGAAGCAGTCATTTAAGGTGTCAAGAAACTTTCTCTCCATCCTATCCTGAGGTGACATGTACCCAGTCAATATGGGAATAGTTGAAATCCCCCATTATTATTGAGTCTTTTATTTTTATAGCCTCTCCAATCTCCCTGAGCATTTCACAGTCACTATCAGCATCTGAGTCTCTTATTTCCATAAACAGCCATTCTTTGATGAAAGGAAGCATTAATTTTACTTTTCATCCTGGTGTGTGAAAGGCATTCACTTCTCTTGTTTTTAACAGTCAGGCACAAGGCAGAGGAGAGACAGAAGATGAGGGAGATACAGGTTTTGGGGGTGGGGTTGATGTTTTTGGAATACTGGGTGGCTGGTCAGTTATGAATGAATGCTTTGGTTGGCAGGTTGACTCTACCTGTTGCTTTGACCTTGATTCTGAATCCAGTCAGGGACATCATCTGGTTGGGTCTTTTCTGCTTAGACAGGGCAGAATTATGGCCATCTCATCTTGCTGTGCTGGTGCATCAGAATTCAATTAAAAGTTGAGAGAGTCACAGAAAGGCTAGGAGGAAGAAAGTGGGGCAGAAAGTAACACAAAACAGCAACTTACATGTTTTTGCAGTGCTGGCAATTAGGTATCCCCCCACTGATGGGCTGAGGATTGGATGTCATGATGACTTTCAGAGCTCACAGATGAAAAACGAAGAACAAGGCCTGATGGCCTTTCTCTAGAGAATGAAATCCTTTAGTCTGGTCTGCTCCCTCTGTCATGGGGTTGAGGAAGAGGAGTTTAAATCAAGATGATCTGGGATGCATTGAGCTGAGATGTGTTAGGTAGATGAAGAAGTTCTCCCCTCCACCCAAAGGCTATCTTTGAGAATCTCCAAAAAGGAGAAAGATGGTGGCATAGTTTGTACCTTCATTATTTTGTCCACTGGTTAGGCCTAACATCCACCACACCAATTTCGGTCCACTAGTATTCTGATCCATATTTTCTTGTTTAATAAGTCCAACCTCAACACAGTCCTTGAATCACGGTAGTAGGCTTTTATTTGGATTAATTTAGCCTCTGTCTGGTTTTCTTGCACTTGTTCATAATATTCATTATTGAAAATAACTTCACCTATTTTCCATGGATAATTTTCAAGCAGGCAAAAAAAGTTATAAGATGTCACAACCTATTAACTTTTACATAAGTTATACATTTGAGCTTACAGTTAGGATAAGTTTTAAGAACAGCTCTTTGCTGAATTTGCCAAGGACAGCAGCAGCCTCTAAATAAAGCTGAAATCTCTATCACTGGATTAGGTGGTGGAGCCTTAGGACAGGACCAGGCAGCATTTCCCAGGGGACTGGAGAAGGGACTGGAGACAGCCTTGCCCTTGTGGACCTTGGGACTCTGGGACTGTGTTAGCTACTGAAACCAAACCACAAGTGGGGTTTGGCAGATGGGTAAGGGAAGTGACAAGGTAAAGAACACTTGCCTAAGTGGATTCCAACCAGCAGGTGGGGAACTGAATTAAACTACTGACAAATGTACCACTGTTTTATTTATCATTCATATAGATTGTTGCTGCATTTGACCAAGTTGATCTGTGTTGCCTTTTCCCCCAATAAAGTTGCCTTTGTTTCATACACAGACAGACTCTGTGCTTGCAAATGGGAGAAGTATTGCCTATTAAGAACATTTAGTAATCCCAGAAATTCTGGTTGGGGGCTTAAGCCGGTAGTGTTTGTTACTTTTAAGAGGGACCACTAGCTATTTGAACCTGGCCCATGTTGCAGCTGAAACCATCTGTCAGAAGGTGTATACCCAGGACTGTGCCTAGAGTAGGTCTAGCCCTGAGAAAACTGGAACACTGCAGTTTAGGTCACTCTTAAGCAATTTTTGTTTGCCTATGTTAACTGATATAGCCAGGAAATGGGATTAATAGTTCTTTTTTTCCCCTTACCACCTCTTTCCATTTATAAGATTTTATTCTGTGGTATAAAAAATACAGTGTGCTATGCACATGACCCTAACATCTTTACTATGGTGACTGAACCATAAACAAATCAGAAAGAAAAAGCCTAAAAACATCTATCAAATGAGTTTGTACCAAGATTTATCAACCTTGCCTTAAAGGCCATTTCACACATTTATGCGCCGCTGCTACAGTTTCTTCCTTAATGACCTCTCTGAAGTTGTGACATATTTGAAGTGTTCACCAGACCATAGAAGCTCACAAGCCACCTTTGTTTTCTGTTCTCTACTGGTTCCTGCCAATATTCTACTGTTGCTGGATCCACATGGGCCCTGATGTCACCCAAACAAACAAACAAAAATCTTGCAGTTTTAGAAAAAATGCTGCTGGAACTCCCCTCCCCCAAATTACATCTAACATGTAAATTACATGTAAATATTAATAACTAAGTGCACACTCCTATTAAATACTCCTGCAGAGCACTGAGCAACAGCCATTGCCTCCATTAGGCACTCAGGGTGCTTTCAGGAATGTCTTTGTAAGGATGAGGAGGTGATTCCTACAAGAAAATTTCCTCTGCTATGTTCTTGCAGAGTCCTACCTGGGGGAGCAGCTTTAATCTCAGGAGCTCCATAGGAGCCTCTCTAGCAGAAGCTATTGAGCAGATGTACTAACTCCTTACATCCTTTATTTTTAGCTTCTTACCTAGTAGCACCAATGATTCTTTGGGCAGTGCTGCTCCCTACAGCTCTCCTGGTCTGAGGGAACTTTTGACAATTCTGTCTTGGGAGCCTTCAGGTAGAGCACCTTTGGCCATAGTCTAGAGGTAGCTAACACAGTTGAACAATTACACAGAGTTATTATTAATCAGCTCACAATGGCAAATATTCCAGTGCTCTGGACCAACCCCCACCCCAATCACACAGACACCAAAACCCAGCAGTAACGAAGTACTGGGTTTGAAACTCTTTCCATAGCAATAGATTGCAATTCTGATTGTAAGCTCTTCAGAGCAGGGACTTCATTTGTGTTAGGAAAATGCCTACCACACTGTAGGGATGCTACAACCTCAGTATACATCACATTAATGATAATAGCAAACAAATCTGAGAACTTTCCTATGGAATTGTAAGGTAAGCAATGCATTCTCCATTCTTATTCTAGAAGGATAGCGTGAGGAATATTTAGTTGTGGTAAGTGATAAACTACAGCTATTGCATAAATCAAATTTTTCTTTTTCAAGTTTACAAGATAGTAATAAGATTGAGGATGGGGAGGGCCCCAGGACCTGAGGGGCATAATGCTGACATTTACAATCCATTTAATTCTACTTGACATATTCCATTACTTTATGGAGTGTCTCAGTCTCTCTTCATAACTATGATTCTAACCCTTATTCACAGGAAGTAATATTAAGCATTGGGTTTAACAAAGACCATAAAGTAATCAGCAGTGCTGTCTGACTATTAAGTCAAAGCCAGGAACCACAAGGGTTTTGTTGTTGTTGTTGTTGTTGTTTTGTTTAAAAGTCTGGGAGCTAAAAAGCCAAGCAGAACTATAGGATCCTGTCTGTGTCCAATGTAGTCTCAAAGACTCCCCTTATACATATCCCATAGCTTTCTATGTATAAAAATTGCACCGAGCACTAGTTGTATTGACCAGTACACATGTATTAAAAACTTGTAAAATAATGTGTACACCACTTACCAATTTCCTGTATTCAGAAACATTCTAGAAGGATGCAGACATAAGTACAGTTTCTTACAAACCCTTCAGCCATGTTGAAAGGCAGTTTCTCTGCAAGCTGGTAGGACTGTGGAAAGATTTATTACATAGCTAATTACGGTAATACCACATTACCCCTCTACAACCCCAGCAGGGAAGAGAGACAATCAGGAATGGGTCTCTCCGAGGCAAATAGCTGGGTCAGGGAGCATAAATTCCCTGGCTCCTCATGTACCTTTGCACTGCCCTGCAAGCTCAGGGTGGTCTTCTCCTCCCCACTTGCAACCATACTCAAAATTGTTCAGCCCATTGCTGAGTTGATACGCCAGGCCATAGAACTTGCATGCCCTTTACCACCATATTAGCCACGGCCAAGATTTGGCACTTTTTCTACAGGACAGTGATGGTGGGTGTCTATTCAGTACCATGAGTGATGTCGCATAAACAGGATGACATCTGATATATACATTAATATATAAGTCAATGGAGCTGAAGTATATTCCAGACCAAAAAAAAAAAATCACAAAAAATAGCATTGCCAAAACAGCACCATGCAGAGTATAAGATAAAGAAAGACTTGACCAATGAAATTGGATAGTGGTGGCTATGTTCTCCTTATCTTATCTAAACATGCACAGAGTCTGGCATGCTCTGATCCAGGGTTTGGCTTGTGACTCTCTCTAGCAACAATAATTCAAAAATATACAGCTAAATTAGGATTTTTTTTTAAATGCAGGCTTTGCCAGAGGGTTTCAAGAAAGCACCAAAAGATTCAGTGTTAGCCCATTAGATTTGCCAGTAGGCTGATCCCAGATATGAAGATATAGAATTTTGATTGACACGGTAGAACAGCAATGCATATGTTTGAGACAATGAACCTGGTACCACGTTTGTAGCAAAAAGGAATGTAATAAAACAATAGATCCTGTATTAAAAAACCTGCAACAATCATGCCAAGTCTGATTAGAGCTGCATAATCAAAATATATAAAGCAGACACTGAAGGATGTGGTTGCTGTAACAAAAGATTGAAATTGTTAACTAATTTGGAATTCCAAGCAGGATTTAGATAACTAAATGCTCTAGTCAAGAATTTTACAGCATAAAATGGGATATTAAATCTGAAGTTTAGCATCAAATATATACTGACTTAGATAATGTTCTCTTTTAACTTACTATGCAAATGCAATTAATTGTAACTCTTTTCCAGAAATTATGTATTGATCTTGCAAAAACTACCCTGGACTATTTAGAAGCAGATTTTAATGATTCTGTGTGCTCATCAGAGTTTGAGACAATTGCATTAAGCAATTTTCCTTTAAAGAAAGAGGAAAAAAGATAACAGATTAATTTTTTTCTATTATTCTTTCGGGGTGAAGAATTAGTGTTTAAAGTAAAGACAGAAAAGAAACATTTAAAAAGGAACAAAAATAATCTAAACTAAATTAAAGATGGATTGTACCCAAAAGCCAAATGAATTGCACCGCACTGACAAGAAAAAAAAATCATAGCAAACAGCATTACCAATGATTTACTGAAAAGACCTGTATTCCTAGCCTGAATACCTCCTGTTAAGGTACTGAGAACCTTCAGTTCCTATTTATCCTGGTGGATCTAACAGCCCTAGGCGTCCTGCAGAATTGAGCCCAAAACAATAGAATATATAATTAAGAAAAGTAAGTTCTGCCTTGATGTAACAAAATTTAGCCTATTAACTCCAAACAACTACAATCATCTCCATTCTATTTAATAATAAAAAGGAGAAGTCAATGAATGTTTTCAATAAGGCACTGGGAATTTAAGAATTATTTTACTAAGGGTATGACAAGAGCTAAAGTCACAATGGAAATCATACAGGGTGAAATCCTGACCCCAATGAAGTCAATGGAAGTTTTGCCATTGACTTCAATGGGGCCAGAATTTCACCCAAAGTATCTGCATGTGGTCCTATTCCTGAAATTCTGGGTGCATAGGCCACTGAAGTCAATGGGACTCTGTGTGAGATACAGCAGTCCAGCCATGTGCAAAAGTGGCAGGATTGAGGTTTAAGTGTTTTGACTTTAATATTTTAAAATTAAATGATGTATGCAATTATAGTAGGATACTTAAGTAATATTAGTTCATGATCATTTGAATTTAGATTAGCGAGAATGATTATGGAGACAATGTTTTAATGAGGCAATGAGGTTTGGTAGCAGATATTTTACAATATTCAACACAGGCTTGGAGCACCCAGTGCATAGCAAAAAAACCCAACATAATATAGAATTAATTTGCCCCCACTGAATAATTACAAATACAAAAAAAAATTCACAAAATATTGTAAACTCCAATGTTACCTCTTTCAATAAGAGAGGTTACCTTATCTTCTTGTGTCTCTCAATTTTACCTCTTGTAAATTTAAAAGTGCATGACAGTTTATTCAGAACCCATCAATAAGTGTGTGATGTATACTAACTGTGTGTTAAAGAAAACTTTACACAACTAAGTATAAAAACATATGCCACATTATCCTCTTTATTGCCTACATTGATAAGGGATAGGTTGTTTTCAGAATTTCCTTGCAATTTTGCTATCAGCTGGACAGTATTTACCCATCCCCATAGAACAACTTTTGGCTTTGAAATCTGTGAATCTTGGGAATCCATTAGAGGCCACAGCAATCTTTGTGGAGGTCTCTTCCAGTCTTCATTACACATGGATCCATATGCTCTCCAACTGATATTGCTCTCCACATCTGGCAGTGGGGCCGGAATCCTTACAGATCAGTAAGGGTTAGCTTTGTTGTGCTATGGTGAACTGATATTTTGGGGATATTACTATTTGAAAAAGAGGTGTATGGCAAAGTGAAGACACATTTCAGGCTAATGTGGTAGCTGAAATTTTGCTAATACTCTGATATGTGAATTTCCTCAAAAAGTGATAGGTATAATATATATGAATGTTTTAATTGGGCTCAGGGAAAGAGATGGAATGTTAGGGAATTGGGCAATTAAGTGACTAGGGGAAAAAATAGCAAATTTAGGAAAGAGAAAAAAGTTAAGTCAGCAAGAAGGTGGACACAACACAGAATTAATCTTTTAGGAAAAGATTAAACAGTCCCCTCACCATTATTTTTGGAAGGTAGCATTAGGCTGGAGGGGGTAGGGTGCAGAAGACATTAAGGAATAGTTTCTGCCAGCCTTCTTCCCCAAATCAGGAAGTAGCTTAAATACACAATTTTGCCTTAAAACTAAGGACACAGGGAAAATTATCAAAGGCACAATGGACAGTTAGGACCCCAACTCCCTCTGTAAGTCAAGGGTGCCTAACTCCTCTTTCTACCTTTGAAAAATCTCCCATGCAGATTAGACATAATGGTAAATATTTTCAAATGCTGGGGTGAGACTGCACTGACCTGGGGTTTTCAGCCACCTCTGTTCTCACCTGATCTTGGGCTTCTTCACAGTCCACAGCATTATTTAGGCACACAGAATTGTCTAAATTATAGCAGCTTGTCCCTGCTATCTATGGACTCCAGCACCTTCTGGAATCTTTGCAGCATCATATGCTGCAGTTTCAGCCTCACCATGCCCCTGGTTTGCCCTCCACACCATGGCTTGCAAGAGTCCACAGAAGGCATCCTTATGGCCATCTTTCTCAGTTTCTGAACCAAGAGAATCCTCTGCTAGCTAGATCTGGGGCTTTGAGAGACCTTTTACAGAGCTCCAGCTCTTTCACCTGACATAAAGGGCCTTGAGGATCTCACGCAGATGCCTCAAGTCAGGTATATAAATCAATATTTAGGCACCTAATTTAGTGGCCTAATTTTCAGATGTGACTTAAATGGGAGTTGCACAACACCTTTGAAAATCAGGACACTTATTTAGGTACCAAACTATGTATTTAAGTGCCTAACTTTAGGCATTCTGGTTTAGGAATTTTTAGTCTAGTGAGATAGTGAAATAGTAGTGGCGGATTGCTAACATCTGTACATTGCTTTTTCAAAGTGTTTGTTGATGTACCAGGTGAATTTTGTTGTACAATGTTAATGGTAAATTGGGAATCAATGAAACTAAATTACTTCTGAGACAGACATGATACTGCATATTTTTCTTTGTTTCTTGTTTTTTTTTTTCAATGAAATATACACTTCAAAAGTCAGCCTAATTTATTTGTAGTACATCTTTGGCCTTCAGTTCTCCATGGATAGGAGACTTGATTCAGGAACACATCTCTGATCAGGGGATTACTTAAACTTTTAAGCAAGCATATACTTAAATTTGATGGAATTGACTTCAATGAGGCCTACACATGTGCTTAAGTGCTCTCCAAATAGGGATGGATTTATGCATGTAATTAATGGTTTTCCTGAGTCAGGGCCATAGCATACATCCATAAACCTCAGTGACCATATGCTGGAATTCAAGGTGTTTAAGATTGATTTCTACCAACAAAGTTTTAAAGTAGTCGTTAATCAGTTCTTGTGAATATGGCACAAAATGTTCAATAACTTCATTGGGATGAGCCATAAAATTTCTCTGCTGAAAGATAAATATATGAAATTTCTAGAAAACAGGTCAGATAAAAACAAAAACTAAAATTCAGAATGCCACCACACAAATTGTTAGCACTTCAAATCAATTAAAATAATGAACTATTGGGGTAGGTCAGATACAAAATAACCCTAATGATTTCATAGTTGTTTTCTATCTTTTGTTCTGATGTAAGGCCATTTTTTCCATTGGAGTTACTCCTGATTTACAATAGCTGAAAAGCAAGGAGAAGTAGGCCCTAGAATGCAATGGAATCCAAAACTTTTTGCCTAGATTGTTACATTTTCCCTCTTCTATACACAAATAGTATTTTTAAGAATCACTATTAACAGCAGTATGCAAGTTGGTTTAAGGGCTGTTCTTGACTGGTGCAAGTTAGAGCTGGCCAACTGTATGTAATCCTAGATTTGATAGAAAATGTTTTCTCCATCTTGGGATGATAACATTGGCATCATCGTTGCAATGGATACAGTTCTAACAAGTAAAACACTTAAAATAATTTTAGACAGAAAAATTTGATACTGGATACACTAAAAACAAATCAGCCCATGGAAGAATAATCCATGGACTGTTATATTTCTCTTGGGGAAAAAAGGTGGTTTGATGAAAAACATGGGCAACTTTTTGCATTATTCTGTAACATGGAACAAATCCAGCTGTGATGTAGTTCGTCTCCAGAAGGTGTTTGATGAGATGGCATGGAGGGGGAACAGGCTACAATGGATTCAAAGAAAAGGCAGTGGGGAGGAGACTACGTTCTACTTCAACCCATGCCGAATACTCAGAATTGGCCCACGATTTGCCTCTAAATGGCAATGATTATAAAGAACTTATGGTTTGACTGGGACATAAATACCATGGGAACAGTATTCCCTACAGTTCTTCATCCCTTCTACTTACACAACCAGTCAAAAATTAAAATGCAAACACACACACACGTTAATCAAGTATGCAAATAAATTTAGTTCCATTTCAGAGCTGAGCGAAGTTTTGGATGGGTTATTTTTTATTTTTAGTTATCAGACTAGGGCGATGATCCTTTATCCTCACAGTAATTTTTATTAAAAGATTAGTATCCAAATACTAAAAAGGAACACAAGGTGAAAGAGAAATTTGATACATTTTTCCATATTTTTGTGAAAATCTGATTCCCGACTCTGAGAAAATTTTTGGAGGCCTTATCTGCACTGTACTCTGCCTATATATATATATATATATATCCAAAGGCTTTAAATGGTGTTTCCACATGCAAGGCATCACTAGTGTATCTATAAGCACCAGATGTCCCCAACATTTGCATTTACTACTTCAATTTCAGCAGTTGATTTAACAGCCAGCCTGCTTTACAGCCAAAGTTTTCAAACTAGACTCTCACAAATAGACGTCTAGTTTCCAACAGAAGTCTTAGAGGGGAGAGGATTAGAAATCTTAATAAAATTCTACAGACACTCTGCTAATTCCTAGAGTAGAAGTGTGTGTTAAAATTGTCTATGATCTTTGTCCAATGCTTCTGATTGGCCTTAAGTTTTCAAGCTAGGATCCTAGTTGCCTTATTCCCTCTCTTATAAAACATCCATGGCAAGCATTCATGGAAATTCTCAGTCTTATATAATAAAAGAATTTAATTTGCCCCTCACCTCTACAATTTTATATACAGCCTCCTTTTAACTTATTTTTATGCTCCATTCCCAAAGCTGTTAACTCCTCCATCTATTGATTTTGTTTTTCTCCTTTTCTTTTTATGCAAACAATGTTAATAAATTTCCCCTTTATTGCAGACTTAGCAGCTTCACAGACCATTTTACTATTCGCTTTCTCCACTATTGTGTATCATAAAATATCAAATGAACTCATTCTGTATTATCTCCATCATCTCAGGATCTTCAAGTAGGCCTGTTTCTCACATTTTCTCCATGATTAACCCAACACTTGAGTGTTACACCAGTTTGGGTATGATCAAACCATATAATTAGCCAGATAGCTACATATCTGTCTCAGATCCATACGAAGAAATAGATACATATTTATAATCAGTTCCAAAAGATAAATATATATGCAGTCCTAGAAGATTATACATGTATATGCACACATCACCCAACATTACATCATCCAGTAATTTTAGTACATTTAGACAGACATTGATTGAAGGCCCAGTCAGGTAATGAACACTTTTAAATCCCACAGACAACACTGGGAGAAAGAGCCTGGCAACTGAAGATCAAGGTTAGCACACTCAATTGTTCTAGGGACAGTCTAAGAACAATTTCCGCAAAGTGGATAATTAAAACCCACATCTTAATCTCCCCTTGTAAATCTTACTGTTTTGGAGAAAAAACTCATCTAAAAAAAAAAGACAGTGCATTATACTGATTAACTGAAGGTGCATTTGTAGACCCAGTACTTACTTCGGAGTCCCTAGTGGATCCTCTAATTAAAACATCACTCCCAACTTTGTTTCCAGCCCAGATGAAACCAACTTGGAAATTACATTTGCAAGCCCATTTGCTTTTAAATAAGCTAAGAAAAAGAAAATTGATTAAATTGTTCTCATTAGATTACTTCCATTATTATGTGCACCTTTATGTACACAAAAACATGCAGGAGCTGAAATTGCAATGACACTGCACAAAACCCAAGCCATCTCACCTGCATGTGTTCATTTCCTTGAGAATTATAGGCTCGTACAACTTCCCTTCACTCAAGGCAGGACTAAGTATTATCTAAACCATCCCTGACGGGTGTTTATTTAACCTGTTCTTAAAAATCTCCAGTGACGGAGATTCCATAACCTCCCTAGCCAATTTATTCCACTGCTTAACCACCCTGACAGTTAGGAAGTTTTTCCTAATGTCCAACCTAAAACACTCTTGATGCAATTTAAGCCCATTGCTTCTTGACCTATCCTCAGAGGTTAAGGAGAACAATTTTTCTCCCTCCTCCTTGTAACAACCTTTTATATACTTGAAAACTGTTATGTCCCCTCTCAGTCTTCTCTTTTTCAGACTAAACAAACTCAATTTTTTTTAAATCTGCCCTCATAGGTCATGTTTTCTAGATGTTTAATCATTTATGTTGTTCTTCTCTGGACTTTCTCCAATTTGTCCACATCTTTCCTGAAATGTGGCACCTAGAACTGGACACCACGCTCCAGCTGAGGCCTAATCAGTGAGGAGTAGAGTAGCCATGTCTTCCTTAAAACACAATCCCAGAATAATGTTTGTTTTTTTTGGTAACAGTGTTATACGGTTGACTCGTATTTAGGCTGTGGTCCACTATGACCCCCAGATCCCTTTCTGCAGTACTCCTTCCTAAGCAGTCATTTCCCATTTTGTTCCTTCCTAAGTGCAGTACTTTGCATTTTTCCTTATTGAATTTCATCCTATTTACTTCAGACCATTTCTTCAGTTTGTCCGGATCATTTTAAATTTTAATCCTATCCTCCAAAGCACTTGCAACCCCTCCCAGATTGGTATTGTCCACAAACTTTATAAGTATATTCTCTATGCCATTATCTATATCATTGATGAAGATATTATACAGAACCAGAACCAGAGTTGATCCCTGCGGGACCTCACTCAACATGCCCTTCCAGCTTGACTGTGAACCACTGATACCTACTCCCTGGGAATGGTTTTCCAACCATTTATGCACCCACCTTATAGTAGCTCCATCTAGGTTGTATTTCCCAAGTTTGTTTATGAGACGCTCATGTAAGACAGTATCAAAAAGCCTTACTAAATTTAAGATATACTTCATCTACGGTTCCCCCCCCCCCCATCCACAAAGCTTGTTACCCTTTCAAAGAAAGTGATTAGGTTGACTTGACTTGATTTGTTCTTGACAAATCCATGCTGTTACTTATCACCTTATTATTTTCTAGATGTTTGCAAATTGATTGCTTAATTATTTGCTCCATTATCTTTCCCGATACTGAAGTTAAGCTGACTGGTCTCTAATTCCCCAGGTTGTCCTTATTTCCCTTTTTATAGATGGTCACTACATTTGCCCTTTTCCAGTCCTCTGTACCACCCATACGTTTTGAAGTTCCACCAGGAGAATAGCGTGCATAAGCAATCCAATATGAGTTGGTCAACATTGTGATCCATTAGAGGGAGAAATATATGTGGGAAGGGACAGGGAATAACAGAGTTCTTGTTAAGTTATTTTAAAAACAAATTTAATTTAATAAATATAGACAGATAACTGGGAAGTGGAGATTCCTCATGTTAAATATTTAGAGCCAAATTCCATTTTCTCTTAAACAGGAGCAAATCTGGAGTACAGCCAATGAAGTCAATGCTTTCCAGTGAAGTCAAGGAACTTACACTGATTTATGTTATGCTCATTGACTTTAAGGCCAAAAGGGACCATCTAGTCTGACATCCTGCACATTGCAGGCCATAGAACCTCACCCACCCACTCCTGTTATGGACCCCTAACCTCTGGCTGAGTTACTGAAGTCCTCAAATCATGATTTAAAGACTTCAAGTTACAGAGAATCCACCATTTATGCTAGTTTAAACCTGCAAGTAACCTGTGGCCCGTGCTGCAGCAGCAGGCGAAAAAACCCCAGGGTCTCTGCCAATCTGACCCAGGGGAAAATTCCTTCCCAACCCCAAATATGGCAATCAGTTAGACTCTGAGCACGTGGGCAAGACCACCAGCCAGACACCTGGGAAAGAATTCTCTGTAGTAACGCAGAGCCCTGCCCATCTAGTGTCCATCACCAGCCATTGGAGATATTTAGTGTAAATGAGAAATGGATTTGGCCCTCACCAGTTCAAACTTTATACAAATACAAAACATCGAACCAGAACAAGTTGGTGTATTAATGATTAAGAAAAATTAGATCATACAATCTTAGCATTAGTAGTCATTGTTCTTTCAGAAGGGAAATTAGTAAAATATTCTGCAGGACTGGAAGAGACTAATAAATCCTCAGACAGAAATGTCTGTATTTAAAGAAAATTATAGGACACTTTCAATGTTTTAGATGAACCTGAAAGAAGTTGTTGTTGTTTTTTAATTTGTTTGGTGAACTAAAAAAAAAGTTTTGGGGTTGAATAAAATCTTTTGTTCAACCCAAAAGAAGTTAATTTCATTTGATCTATGACCCTTTTAAGAAAAGCTTAAATAAAATTGAAGTTTTGAAATGAAAAGGCATTTTGAATTGAAAAAGTGAAAAACATTTTGAATCAACATAGCAAACTGTTTTGTTTCAAAAATGTCAAAAATTGAATGTTTTAATATTTTAAGAGGTTTTCCCCCTGACTGAAACAATTTGGGAAATTCAACACAAATTTGCAAATGTTTCAGTCAACCTAAGTCTGCATTTTTTGGTGAAAGAGTTTCAGCCAAAATTTTTGTCCAGCTCTACTTGCTGGTCCTTTTTAGTTATTTACAGACTATAGAAGTAAAAAGAATCTAGTTGTAAATTATGTTCTGGAGCGTAATGACTAACTGCTGTTAATAGCCATCTGCAATGTCTCAATTGTTAATTCTTAAATAATGGTTATATACTAGAAACAATAGGCCAAACTGCCCAGTGGATCACCTCGGCTTACACAGACATAAATAGTGGTGGACAACCCTGGCAGCAGAAACCAACTGGGCAGGACAGATTGTGGTGGTGCAGTGCACTCTCTGATTCCTTGCTAATGCTGAGCTCTCACATCACAGCAGCCACAAGTACTGCTTTCTTAGTCAACTGGAGAGGATAGAGACTTCATCCCATCCTGGTGGACAAAGATCTGGCCTCAGTTGTTCATGCCTTTATCACCTCTTGACTGGGACTACAGCAATGCAATATACCTGGGCATGAAACCTTCAGCACCTAGCAAACTCGAACTTGTGCAAACTGCTGAAGTGCATATCCTCAGCAACACAGGCTATCATGAGAGCCACACACCTATCCGCTGCTCTCTACACTGCCTTAGAATTTTTAATCAAGTTCAATGTCTTGGTCTTTATTTTCAAAACACTCCATATCCTGGTCCCAGGATACCTCAAAGACATCTAAAGTTCTGAGATGAAGTATCGTCGACAGCTTCGCTCCTCTGGCACAATGGAATGTTCAGCAATAAGAATAAAGCTCATCTGGATGGGAGACAGAACTTTCTCTGTGGGTGGTCCAAAACTGTACAATAAACTCCCCCACCCTCAGGAAATAAGGACCATCACAAACCTCACCACTTTCTGCTCCAAGTGCAAGGCACATTTCTTTGACTTTGCTTTCTCTAATATAAAGACATAGCAAGGGGTATGTCAGGGTTCCTTCCCCACTCTGAACTTTAGGGTACAGATGTAGGGACCTGCATGAAAACCTCTAAGCTTCTCTACCAGCTTAGATCTGCTTTTGCTGCCACCACTCCCAATGTGCTAAGTCCCTTCCCTGGGTAGCCTTGAGAGACTCTTCCACCAATTCCCTGGTGAACACTAATCCAAAACCCCTTGGATCTTAAAACAAGGAGGAATTAATTATTCCTCCCCCCTTTCCTTTCCCCCCACCAATTCCTGGTGAGTCCAGATCAATCCCCTTGGATCTTAGAACAAGGAAAAATCAATCAGGTTCTTAAAAAGAAGGCTTTTAATTAAAGAAAGAAAGGTAAAAATCATCTCTTTAAAATCAGGATGGAAAATAACTTTACAGGGTAATCAAACTTAAAGAGCCCAGAGGAACCCCCTTTAGCCTTAGGTTCAAAGTTACAGCAAACAGAGGAAAACACTCTAGCAAAAGATACATTTACAAGTTGAGAAAACTAAGATAAAACTAAAATGCCTTGCCTGGCTGTTTACTTACAAGTCTGAAATATGAGAGACTTGTTCAGAAAGATTTGGAGAGCATGGATTGATGTCCGGTCCCTCTCAGTCCCAAGAGCGAACAACCACCACAACAAAGAGCACAAACAAAAGCCTTCCCCCCCACCAAGATTTGAAAGTATTTTGTCCCCTTATTGGACCTTTGGGTCAGCTGTCAGCCAGGTTACCTGAGCTTCTTAACCCTTTACAGGCAAAAGGACTTTGGAGTTTCTGGCCAGGAGGGATTCCACAGTATTGTACACAGGAGGGCTGTTACCTTTCCCTTTATAGTTATGACAGGGTATATCTTTAAATAAGTAAAAACCATACCAAAACAAGACACTCCACTGCATATGCTTCTCCCTCTGGAGAGAGGATGAGAGTACAAACACACACTTGAGATATGTAGTCATATTGCTTAATGTCCAACTAGAAGGCGCTCACACTATGGTGATGAGTGTGCTATAGAGATCGATATAGAATAGACATTTGATTTAAAAGTAATTATGTACAACAAGAATGTGTGTAAAGATTGTTATTCCACCTTAGAGTTAGGGTTAATATTAACAGTGTTTTCTCTCATGTTTCATTTGATGCATAACTCCTTGATGGAATTACCGCCTTGCTACATACAGCTGAGTGCACATTATTCCAAATTTAATTAAAAAGGTCCAAACCCCACAGCTTGCCAGCAAAAGAAAAACTATCCTCAATGCCTTTGGAGAACTATAATTCACTAGCTCACATATAAGCTCTCCATGGACACCACTATTAGGCATTTTTGAAGTGTGAAGCAAATACAAGAACAT
Source organism: Chrysemys picta bellii (assembly GCF_011386835.1). NCBI lineage: Eukaryota > Metazoa > Chordata > Testudines > Emydidae > Chrysemys > Chrysemys picta. Next base: position 219,471,956 of record NC_088792.1, on the reverse strand, counting down.
TTTGTTCCTACATGCTGTCAGTTTAACAGTTTGACTGTCTCCCAGAGCGCTCGACTGCACTCGTGAGGGGACATGTTGGATTGGCTTCTGAACTGGAGAACAGCCACATGCCTGTTTTTGAAGCTTAAAACCTTTAATTTTCACTGTTGCAATCCTAGCTGAGTACTAATGCTCAACTGAAAAGTTTTCCAGGGAAAGTGAAACTTAAAACACCCGCGCACACACTTTTACAGCTTTTAAGCCAGCTATGGCATCTCTTGGAGAACAATCATCCTGGATTCCCTCACTGAGGTTGAAGTCTTCCATGGCTGATCTGAAGCTTTAAGTACCGTATTTTCCGGCGTATAAGACGACTGGGCGTATAAGACGACCCCCAACTTTTCCAGTTAAAATATAGAGTTTGGGATATACTCGCCGTATAAGACTACCCCTCTTCCAACGCACACCAAATAAAAATTAAAAAAACATCAGATTTGATTTCAATATGGTAATTTTAATTCAAATGCTTATGACATGCAGGTACTTAGCAGGAAAACTGTCACTTATAAACATAAGGCTGTTTGTCATCAAACATGTAAACATAAAACAGTGCAAGTGGATTAAACTTTTCCTAATTCACTCTAAAGCTGAAAGGAAGGATAAGACAATAAACCCATGGGAGCTGCCATGCTGTTTGTTTTCTAAGCTGTCAACCAAACTGGAACTGATGATGATAGGAGGAAGATAACAAACAATAGAGAGAGAGCAAGTGCCGGGCAAGTCCCTGGCGAGTTAGCAACGCCCATCATAACTGCAAGCTATGGTATTTTTACAGGTTTTGCTGGCATGACAGTTTCCCTTTAAAAGCCTTCAAAATCCTCCTGTTCGTCATCTGATATCATAAGTACATCAATGACATCTTGTGATACATTTGTAAAGCAGTCATCGTATGGATCGAATTCCGTATCAGATGGTGTGGTCTCAGCTTCAGCTTCCTCTTCATCTTGCCACAAGTAGTTGTTCTCCATACCATCTAATGAATTTGATATGCCACACTTCTTGAAAGACTTGATTACTGTTTCTGCATCAATATCATTCCAGGCTTTTATGACAAACTTGCACAAAACATCCAACTGTGGAGCACGCATGTTTCCTCCTTTTGTGAATGACTTTTCGCCGCTAACCATCCATTCATTCCACTGTTCTCGAATGCGATCTTTAAATGGCTTGTTTAGGCACACATCCAGTGGCTGTACCAACGATGTCAATCCTGCAGGAATAACTGCCACATCTGTGTTTAGTCTTGCAAGCCTTTGCTTGGTGCTGGGAGTTAAATGAGCCCTGAACATATCCCACACCAGTAGACTACATTTTTGAATAAGTCCACCTGGTCGCCTGCTCCATACATTATCAAGCCATAGCTTTACCCCTTCTTCATCCATCCAGCCTTTTTCATTCACATGTACAAAACAACCAACAGGGAACTTGAGTTTCGGCATTGTTTTTCTTTTAAAAATAATCATTGGTCTCAGTTTGGCGCCATCAGCTGTGCATCCTAGTACCACTGTAAAACTGGACTTCTCATGTCCTGTTGTTTTAATTAAAATTGTTTTTTCACCTTTTTGATGGACAGTTTTATTTCCAACCATATCAAAATTAATTGGAGTTACATCCATATTTCCAATACTACTTAACGCATAGCCATGTTTAGTGCGCTGTTGTATTACGTATCGATGGAAACTATTTACTTTGCTATCAAGATCTGCAGGTAATTTTTGGGCAATTTTCGTCTTTTGCCTCAGTACCATATTATGCCTTCCCATGAATCTAGTACACCAGGATACAGTGGCCTTAAATCTGTTGCTGTGATCTGGGTTAGATTTGGCCCACTGAAGTGCAAACAAACGTACTTTATTTCGTGTCACTACATAACCGTTTTGGCGATGCTCATTCACCATGTCTGCTACATGTTTTTCGAGTTCTGGCCAATGTGGGGTGCCTCTTCTTAATGCACACTTACCCCTTGGCATACTCTTTAATGCTTTTTCATTTGCTTTCCAGTCCCGAACCATCTTTTCTGTTACTCCATATTGTCTTGCAGCAGCGCAGTTATTATGTTCCATGGCAAAGTTTACAACTTTAAGTTTGAAACTGGCTTCATATTTCTTTCTTCTTGCTGGTGGAGCCATGATGGGGTTTTGACTGTTGGAAATTTGTATACTGTACTGTATGTACTGGTGCTATACTGTATGAACAGGTACAGATACTGGTGCTGTACTGTATGTGGTACCCAGTATACAACAGCGATGTACCTTACCGGCGATTGGCTGGTTGTTGTATACAAAGCCTGCTTGGATTGGTCAGCTCTCCCTGCCTGCCCAGCCCTCCCTGTCTCCAAGACTATCAGAGCGGTAGCGCAAACACACCTCTTTCACCCGTCTGGCCCGCCCTTGTATCCTATTACCTCCTTCTCTGCCTCTCAGATCTCACACATGCGTGCCTGTGCCGCTTCACTGCAGTCCTCAGGAGCGAGATCTGAGAGGCAGAGAAGGAGGTAATAGGATACAAGGGCGGGCCAGACGGGTGAAAGAGGCGTGTTTGCGCTACCGCGTGTTTTTCTGGGCACAGCGTCGCTCTCTCTCTTTTTGCCATACCCCGGGCGTCCCGGACGCCTGCAGCTTGCTCCGCCCTTGCTGCTTTCATACGGTCGCCGCATACGGCGGGGATGCGGCCGCGGCCGTTTTTGAGCTCCCCCCACCATATGCGGTGACCGCAGATTCTCCAGTCCGGCTTGGAAGTTTCAGCACCCGCCCTATAAGACGACACCCGGCGTATAAGACGACCCCCGACTTTTGAGAACATTTTCCTGGGTTACAAGGTAGTCTTATACGCCAGAAAATACAGTACGCTTTTTATTGGAAAATTCTTATAGAAATATGGAGTCTTGATAAGTAGGACTAACCGTAGGAAGCCCAAATTCCCAAAAAGATGGCTCAAACTCACCACAGTATGCAGTGCTACTCTCTGGGCATAAGCCAGAGCAGTATAGTGGGTTCCTTAAAGGTCAGCGGTAAATGGCCAAAATGGTCAGTGGAAATCATCCCCCACCCTCTTCTTCTTCACACACTCCCTTCTTGACAGCAGAGAAGGGAATGGCTTAGGGTCTTCTTTGACAGTTCTATGCTACCAGAACATTCCCCTTACACGGTGACTAGTTATGCCAATATAGTTGAAAATCTCCTAGTGCTGATGTGCAAAGCAGCTACACTGCACCAGAGCATCTGGTCCTGTGTCTCCAAGGTGTGGAAAAGATCACACAAGGAGACTATCGAAGATTATCTCTGTAGTGACTCCCTTTTATCGAATATCCAGAAAACAGATTCCTTGGCAGTCAACCTCTTACTTTCTCTACATGCATCTTAAACTGTGAATACCTCCCCATGAATATTGTTCATAAACACTGTCATAAGGCAACCCCCTCCTGGAGCGCCTTCCATCAGCAGTCGATAGCACAAGCTCATCGGCTTAGTTTCTCCTCACTCCAGCCATAAAAGGAACACAATCTGTTCCCAGACTCTTCATGCCCTTGTTCCAGGGCTCCACTTTCCAGGCCATCCATTTGGAGAACTCCCATATTCTATTCTTTATGGGGCCCAGGTGCCCTCTCTTAAGCCCGTTTGGGGTCAGCTGACCAGTCACAGATGCAATGGCTTCTTCCCTTTTAATGTGCCAGTGTCATCCTGACACACTTCCTTTAATGTGTGAAAGGCTACATCAAGCAGTCAATTAAAATGATACACTAAGCATAGTTTCATAGCTCTGAAGAGAACAGTCCTGTACATTAGCAGATTTTCCTCATCGGTTTTGTATTGCTTCCTCTGTTTTCCCCCCTGCAAAGTCCTTCACAGACATTCTGAAACAAACTGGGTGACAGTCCCATGAGCCTTTGTACATCACCTTAACAATATTATAAACTCAAGTCAACTGCTTTACTATGACACCTGCAGTATTTGGTGTAACCTGTGAACTGAATATAAGATGGTCACTGTGTAAAATAAAGAAAAAGAAGCTCTTACTGCTCAGAAATGGCTGTGTAACCAGTAGATTTCCAGAAGGAGGTTTCTTTTGAAATTTACAGTTACTACTGCTCACCTTAATTATAAAAGCACATAATTCAACATGACGTTGATTCAATGAATTAAGAACACCGAGTAAATCACGCTTGGCAACTGACAAACCCTCCACGTTAAGTTGTAACACTGGTAGAGCTGGACCAATGACATAAAAGTCACTAGGCTGCACGTTGGGGATGTCAGTGACGACAGTGCCGGGATTCATTGAGCTGGTGCTCGTGGAATTCAGTTCACTGGTTAGATCATTAGATTCCCAGATTACTGTCAGGTACTGGTGGGTGGCGCGATGAGGACGCTGATCCATTGCCCCCATGCGCATCATCTCCCGCACCCGACATCCGACTCCACTCCCATGGCCTCTAGTTGTGAGCAATGTTGCTCCACCTCATATCAAACGAGAGGTTGCCACTGGGAAGTTACTGGAGAAAGTGCCAACCCAAGCCTGCTGCTGCACAATGACCTTTTTAAATCACCAGCTGCATGTATGCCGTTATGTCGCCCATTATGGTCTCATCTGCCATGCCAGGATGTTAGGGCGGAAACACTCTGGTGAGAGGAATGGATATCTGTTATAATCCCCAACCAGTCGCTGGTCCCTGGTCACCGACCCCACAATTTGCCCACCTGGTTTTGACCTGCCCCGTCGCCAGTGGACCCTATTGAACAGGTTCCGGACCGGGCAAGGTCTCTGGGCAGCCAACCAGTATCTGGGGCCTTCGTGACAGTCCTTTGTGCAGCTTTGCGCAACACAGACAATGATGCACATTGTCGATGAATGCCTGCTGACTGGGTTCAGCAGTGGCCTAAAAGAACTGCATCACACCACTGAAGGTGCCAAAATTGTGACAGCATGTGATCTGGCTATCAGGCAGGGCCGGTGTAACCACTAGGTGAACTATGCGCCCGCCTAGGGCACCAAAAAGCGGTGCTCAAAAATTTTTTTTTTACACTATTGCTCCCAGCGGTGGGACGGGCCGCTTGCAGCCGCATTAGCACCTACCTCTGCGGGCATCCTCTGCAACCTCAGGCCCCGCCACCTCCCTCTGCCGTGCCCCACATCACTGCCTCCCCCACCCCCCCCAGCCTGGAGCCAACTGCTCCCCGAGCCCCCAGGCTGCTGCATCGCTCCCTAGCCCACTTCCTCCGGCTCTGGCAGTCCCGGACCCCCTGCCACAGCAGCGGCTGCTACCCAAGGGCTGCCGGCTGCAGATCGGAGCAGGTGACAACAGCCCATCTGCAGCTGGCCCTATTGACAGCAATGCAGTGGCAGGAGAGGGGGCGGGGGTGGGGGAAAGGAAGAGGAGACTGTGGCCACCGGTCCACCTGCGGGGGTGGATCATGGCCCTGCCAGAGGATAGAGAGTTAAAGAGCTGCAAAAGTGTAACCATCCTCAGCACATGCCACCTTCCAAGGCTTCATCCCCACCCATCCCTGCAGCCCTGTGGAGCAGGTAAATAGAGCCCCATTTTGGGGAAACCAAGGCAGAGAACAGGGACGTGACTTGCCCAAGGTCACCCGGGGAGTCATTGTCGGAGTCCTGCTTTGAACACAGAAAATCGAGGCTCTTAGTTCTGCGCTGGCTCAGACCATTAGACCAGAGGCCTTCAAGCCCTGAGCTCTGCACCTGCCCACACAAGGCATTAATCTGGGATTCAGGGGCAGCACACTGCAAGAAACACGGCTGTCTCGAGCCCTTATGGCTACAAGGAAAATCTTCCAAAGGTTATGGGCGTCTAGCCGACACAGTTCTGTCTGCCTGAGTCTGCAGCCAGCCTGGGACAACAGCTCTAGGAAATGCGGCAGTAACTGTTAAGTCTAATTACGACACCATCAGAACCAGATTTTCATGTAGCATGGGTGACCAGTTGCGTGGTGCACAACCATTGCAAGTGTGCGAGCAACTCAGGTTAAGTGCAGCTGAACCCTGGGCAGGTTGCAGCACCCAAGAGATTTTTGTTCTCCCACTGAATGACAGCAGATGCACCAGTAACTTTACTAGGTAGAAGTTTAGTGACCAAAGTAGGGCCATATCCTTCCCATTCCCAGCATTGGGTCAACTGCCCCTCTTCATTCTCCTGATTGCTTGTATTGTTATTGATGGGAGATCTGCTGTGGATTGAGGGGATGTATATGGACCTGCCTTTGCAGGCTCAGTCCTGGCCCAGCATTCGAAATAAATTTGCCCTGAGTTTCAGAAGTACTGAGTACTGGAGTTCCCACAGACATCAGGGGAACCTCAGGTGCTCAGCATCTCTGAAAATCAGGCCCAGAATGACACTGATGCCTCTGCCCTGGGCCAGAGCGCTCTGAGTAAAGGGCTTCAGCAGTGATTGGCGTCGGGCAGAGTAAAGCAACCGGGACAGTCATGACGGAAGCTGGAACTCTGTCCTCGCCTCACACCTGTGGGGAAGACAGGCCTTCAGACACCCCCTCCCTCCTGCATTGCACTTTCCAGCCCAGGAGCAAGGAACCATTTCACACCTTAGCGCTGGGGGGAGCTGAAGCCCAGGACGGGGAAGTAACTTGCCTGAAGTCATCCAGTGAGTTGGTGCCAGGGTGGAGGATAGAAGCCAGATCCTGACTCCCAGCTCTGTGCTCTGATCCCCAAAACAGCCCTTTCCAGATCCATGGAGGGGGGGCAGGAGGGACTCTAGCCACGTGCAGGAGACCCAAGGCCATTTATTTTCATTAAGTATGTAGACTAAATAATGAAATTGATAAATTTTCAAGCTGAACGTGTATTAATTCTAATGAACAATGCCACATTATGCAGTATTCATTTTTGAAAGTTTATAATAAGCGATGCTCCAGGGGGAAGGAAGGGGAGGAGGGGGCGCAAGGTGGAAGTTTTGCCTAGCGCGCAAAATATCCTTGCACCGGCCCTGTTTTTGTGGTTAACTTGTATCACCAGAACATCTTGTTGTCTGCATAGCTCTGCAATTAACTCACTATCCTCTGTACAGCAGCATCCTTTGGCCAGTAGGATATTCAGTTAAATTAAAAATGCTATGTCAGGGCACAGTTGTGTGCAAATTTAAATTAAAACATCAGGAAATGCAAAAAGATTCCAACGGTACCCTTAACGTGAGCAAGATGCACATATGTAATAGTTGAGATTTTTGTTTTTCCTATTAATATTTATCTTAATACATTAATATAACTATTAATAAGTAATACCTAATACTGTAGCATTAGAACCCCTGATGTGTAAATGTCTCCAGATTAACATACTTAGATGAACCCTAAATTTTGTATTTTCTTTGCAAAAAAAGTAGACAATTGTGTTTTTAAATCTCAGGATACTCCACTGACAGAGTGCTTGTGGAAGATAAGATGGATAGTCTTTCTATGAGTTGTTGGGATTGTTGAAAAAGTTGATGGTCTAGGATGCCCAAAAGCCTTATGAAGTTTTTATTTCCCCAGTTCTGAGATGCATCCTAAGCAATATCTTTGGCTTTCTATTTTCCAAACAGTATGTCAAGGAAAATTTAAAAGGCAATGGTTGAAAATCCCTGATGGAAACTCTAGCAGAGGGGGATTTGGTGGAAAAAGGTATTTCAAACAATTAATACCATTCCCTATTTGAATTCTCAAAATTACAGTGAATTGTTACTAAGCTATTGATTATGGGAAACTTCAGATTGATCTACATTTCAATCCCTCTGCATCCTTCATGCTCTTCTGTCTATAAAAGATTTAGCCATCTCTAACACATCACCATGCCCTTCAAGCTAGTTATTCTATAAGAATGGCCATACTCACTGTTAGAAGACAGGATACAATGGCAGGTGCTTCCGAGGGAATGAACAGAACAGGGCAATTATCCAATGAACCAGCCCCTGTCATCCAGTCCCAGTTTCTGGCAATCAGAGGCTAGGGACACCCAGAGCACATGGTTGCATCCCTGACCATCTTGGCTAAAAGCAATTGATGGACTTATCCTCCAAGAACATATCTAATTCTTATCTGAACACAGTTTAACTTTTGGCCTTCACAACATCTGCTGGCAATGCGTTCCATTGATTGATTGTGCATTGTGTGAAGATGTACTTCCTTTTTTTAAAGTTTTAAACCTGCTGCCTATTAATCTCATTGGGTGACCCCTGCTTTATGTGTTCTGTAAAGGAGTCAATAATACTTCCTTATTCACTTTTGCACACCATTCATGATTTTATAGACCTCTATCATATCCCCCCCTCTTAATTGTATCTTTTTTCAAGCTGAAAAGGCCCAGTCTTTTTAATCTCACCTCATACGGAAGCAGTTCCACACCGTTAGTCATTTTTGTAGCCCTTCCCTGTGCCTTTTCCAATTCTAATATATATTTTCGAGATGGGGCGACAAGAACTGCTTACAATATTCAAGATGTGGGTGTACCATGGATTTATATAGTGGCATTATATTTATTGTCTTATTATTATCTCTCTCTTTCCTAATGGTTCCTAACAGTTAACTTTTTTGACTGCTGTTGCAGACCGAGCAGATGTTTTCAGAGAACTATCCACAATGACTCCACAAACTTTCCTGAGTAGTAACAGCTAATTTAGACCCCATCATTTTATATGTATAGTTGGGATTATCTTTTTCAATGTGCATTACTTTGCATTTATCAACACTGAATTTCATCTGCCATTTTCTTGCCCAATCACCCAGTTTTGTGAGGTCCCTTCATAACTCTTAGCAGTCTGCTTTGGACTTAACTATTTTGAGTAGTTTTATATCATTTGCAAATTTTGTCACCTCAGTGTTTATTCCTTTTTTCCAGATCATTTATGAATATGTTGAACAGCACTGGTCCCAGTACAAATCCCTTAGGGATGTTGCCATTTACCTCTCTTTTCTGAGAATTGACCATTTATTCCCTTTATTTCCTATCTTTTAAGCAGTTACTGATCCATGAGAAGACCTTCCCTCTTATCCCATGACTGCTTCCTTTGTTTTAGAGCCTTTGGGGAGGGACCTTATCAATGGCTTTCTGAAAGTCTAAGTACCCTGTATCCACTGGATCACCCTTGTCCACATGTTTGTTGACCTCCTCAAAGAATTCTAGTAGATTGGTGAGGTATGATTTCCCTTTACAAAAGCCATGTTGTCTCTTCCCCAACAAATAGTGTTCATCTATGTGTCTGATAATTCTGTTTTTTACTATAGTTTCAACCAGTTTGCCTGGCGTGAAGTTAGACTTACTGGTCTGTAATTCCAGGATCGTCTCTGGAGCCTTTTTTAAAAATTGGTGTCACATTAGCTATCCTCCAGCCATCAGGTACAGAGCGGATTTAAGTGATAGGTTATATACCACAGTTAATAGTTCTGTAATTTCATATTTGAGTTATTTCAGAACTCTGGTGAATATCCTCTGGTCCTGGTGACTTATTAGTATTTAATTTGTTCCAAAACCTCGTCTATTGACACCTCTATCTGGGAAAATTCCACAGTAAAGACCATTGCAAAAAAAAGTTGAGTTTCTCCACACTTGCCTTTATCTTCCTTGAATGCATCTTTAGCACCTTGATTATCCAGTGGCCCCACTGATTGTTTAGTGTGCTTCCTGCTTCTGATGTACTTACATTTTTTTAATATACATTCAAAAGAGTCTATATAACAGCATGAAATATGGCACCATTCCATTGTGGAACAGCAAGCGTTGTCAAAAAACGTAATCTGAAGATCTACTATCTTTATTGGTTAATATTACCAGGATCAGATGCAGGAGTGTGACCAAGGAGCACTTGGCCCAGTTTGAGGTGGGGGATACAAAGGTAGCTTTAACCCACTTTTCTGCTCCCCCCCAATCCTGGGGCTATCCAAGTGCAAGTTTGTGTCCCTGACCTAAATTAGAGCAACCTAAGGGCTGATTTAATTTATGACAGCTGTCAGGGGTCCCAAAGTTTGTTCCATCAGCTGGGAGTTCTCTGTCCTTTGTGCATAAGGAAGGCTGCTCACACTCCCTTTTTCCCAGCCACATACCCTACAATGACAGCCAGGAAGTAGGGAACGAGGATCTATTACAAAGGCTCTGCACAATGATTTTCCTATTAGTATTTATTATTGTACTGCAGTACAGCCTATAAGCCCCAGTCACAGACCCCATCAGACTAGGCACTTTACAAGCACAAAATAGAAAGACAGCCTTGCCTCCAATCATCTTACAGTTTAAGTAAATGCAGAAGGTACCCTGGGGCAGGTATAGAGAACCATGTCCAAAATTTTTCACCAGAAGAGATCTGAACTTCAGTGTTTGTTTCCAAAATGTTAAAATAAGTCTAAGTCTCTAATGGTCAAAAAGAAGGAACTTTTTCCTTAAACGTTTTAGCCAAAATGTTGTCCCTGTTTTTCACATCAGGAAAATTCAAAATGTTTTGAGCAGTTGTATTTTTTTCCACATCATTGCCCTGATATGTAGAAACTTTCCCCTTCTTCATCTGAATGACTCCTTTAAATGTATCTCCTTTGTTTGCAGTTCTGTAAGTATGGTTGTACTATGCCCTTATTTTTATTGTGTCTTATGAATGAAGTATTACACTGAAGCTCAGTGCTTTGGTAGGGAGATACTGTATAAGGGCCAACTTCTGCCCTGGCTTATACATGATGTGATCTGATGTGAGTTTGTTATTTGTATTACAGTAGTTATTCAGGTATTGGAGTCCATAGAGAGTTAGCTGTAGCATTTATTTTATTCAGCAGTAATGCAAGGAACCTAGATATTGACTTCAGCAATTAGCATAAGACTTGAGCATTATGAACTTTGGCACAAATAAATGGCTTAATGGTTACCCATAAAATTTGGGGAACTGGAAATAGAGTGCGTAAGGGGGGATTTTTTTTATAATGACACCAGCCAACCCCACAGGAACATGAGCTAACATCAGCTTCTGGACAGAACATCCACAGATATCTAGAGTGCCGACAATAACTTGACGGATAAGATAATTGGTTGAGATCATTAATATATTAACCCGACAAGAGAAGGACACCCCAATGTTAGTAAGATGAGGAAATACAAATAAGTCAGAGGGGAGAAACCCCTTCTGAATATGCATTAGATACAGTGGCATCAGCACACCATATTATAAAAGTTGTACCCCAGCCTGCGTGCTGAATGAGAGAGAGAGAGAGAGAGATTTGGTACCCCGTGGGAGGTGCCAGAATGATGGCCACTGGTGATGAGGACAAAGGTGATGGTGATGAGGAAAATAATGGCTAACATTTCAGGTTGCTCTGCAATTGATGGTTGAATATATGGATGTTCAGATGTACATTCTGTATTATCTCTATCTTATCAGGTTAGAGTGTTTGGCTTTGCTAAATGTATTAATAAACTATTGTAAATATAGAAGGATTCCTATAGTGTAAGCGTTGCAACTGTGCACATTGGGATTCCCAACTAAATAGTAATTTTAATAATACTGGGCCTGATCTTGTGACAAAAACCTGTCAAACCTCAGAGCGATATCTGGGGATTCTTAAGTAATCAATATATTAATACATAATCTATAGATCAGGCCACAGTATGTTTACACAGTTTGCAGCAGTAAGACTCTCAGCCCAGGTCAACAAATTTGGGCTTGCACTACCTTGCTAAAATAACTGTGTGGACAGCTGTGTGGTTTGAAGTTCCAGCTGAGGCTGGAGCTCAAGTTCTGAAGCTCACCCTCCTCCCTATTAGGATTATAAGAATGTGTTTAGACTGTAATGCATGCAGCAACTCGTAAGTATTCAATAGTCTCACTTACAGCATCTGTATCTATATTGTAATATAATATTTAAGTATTTGTATTGTAAGCCACTGACTGTGTAGATCACCACACAGGCAAAAGACCTAAATGCTGGTGTAGCCAGAGCTATGTTCGTGGGAGAGTTTCTAATGCTGGCATTGCTACCACCTCTCACGGAGGTGGAGTAACTACGCTAACAGGAGAGCTCTATCCCATTGACTTACAGCATCTTCATCAAAGCACTACAGCAGTGCAGCTGTACCGATGCAGCATTTGTAGTGTAGACCTGTCTTAAGTAGTGTGAAGTGCTGGTCTCTAATAAAGATGTTACATCCTGGCCAACAGGGAAGGCATATTAACATCAGATGAACTATTGTGGAACGTTAAAGAGGAAAAAATACTTTGTTGATCTGTTCTCCCTTCCACTTCTCTATGAAGATGAATCATGCAAGTGGATCCCTCCCATCAGCTGAGTTCACAGCTTAGAGGAACTGGGATGAGGGGAATAAAACCCCCTAACAAGAAGAATCTGAAGCATCTGTATCTTTATGTCGCTTGGATTCTGGAGGACAAGGTTTCTAGGAATAAGCAAAGGATTGCCAGCTACTTAGCCTGGGTTAGCCCTAGAGGAAATATAGAGCTTGCTTATTATAGATGCTTCTATTACCTTTTGAAACTTAAAATTGAAACATATATACACAAAAATGTTAACCTGCTTTAGTCTTGTAAATCGGAAAGGAAATGAGTTATTTAAAGTTTTAGATAGCCAATCCTATAATAAACGACAAGCATTGTCTTAGGTGTGAGATCTAAGGTGCAATTGACCTGGGGTAAGTGACTGGTCCTTTGGAATTGGGGGTAACCAGAAAATTGCTGTGATTCTTGGTGTAAGGGACCATCTGTCATAAAGGTAGGCCCACCTGGATGGCAAGACAGATCACAGTATCCAAGGGGACGGTCTTTGACTCTGTGTTAAGGGTGTTACTGTACGCAAGGAGTTCGTACATGATAACTTGTTGGTGAAATTCAAGTGTAGAACTCACAACCAATTTGGGGTTTGTGCCCTGCTTCCTAACAGTCTGCCCTGAGGTTGGTACTCATGTTCTTGAGTCACTGCAGGACAGCTTTAACCTAGATTGGAGCCTATTGTGTGAAGTACTGAAAAAGACACAGAGAGAGTATCCCTACCCCATCTATTTAGAATAGAAGATCTATTGGACAAAAGGATGGGAAGGTAAACCAAGACATTCTGAGCTGAAGTGACTGATCCAAAGTCACAGAGCAAAGAACAGAATGCAATTCTGCAGACTCCTAGTCCAGTGCTCACACACTAGACCATGCTTCCTCTTGCACAGCACTTATCCTCTGTACCACACTCTGCTCTCATGTATACCGATGTAACCCCAGTGAAGACAATGAAATCGGGAGGATGTAAAATATAAGCAGCATTTAGATCACTGTGCTGTAGGGCCTGATTCATCATCCATCAAAGTCAATGGCATATCTCCCACTAATTTAATTGATGCAGGATTGGGGTCTTAATGCTACAGTATTTGTCCTTCATTTTCAGAATAACCAAATTCAAGTGTGTTTTTAAAATGTCTTTGTTAGAATTAGCTAATGAGATGCAAGGTCTCCATTGCCCATCCAAGGAGACAAGAAAATTCCCAACTCTTATTTCTACTACAAGCTGCTATTCGTTTGTCAAGCATGTGAATGCTTCCAGTTAAATATGTTTCCTTATAGAAGAAAATGGAATAGTGTTAGCATCAGAAAAGAAAAAGACTAAAACAGGGTGATGAACTTAGTCATTTGAGATAGCATTCTTTGGAAGATAGAGCTTGAATGGCATAAATGATATTAAAACTATCATTCATATCTATCAGTATTGGAAAGCTCACAGATCAGAATGGGATAAAATTAAGGACGGTCAGATGCATGTATCATTATATACAAAATACTGTCTATAACAGCATGAAATTAAAATAAAGCACCTCCACAGAGTCTGGACACAGATGTTACTTATAGCAGATGCAAATGAGACATTCAGTAAGGCAAAGGAAGGAAAGCAAAAGAAAAGACTAGGGATAAGGGACCAAATTCATTGCTGATGTAACACCACTGACTTTGTAACGCCATGCTACTCAGGGGAAGAATTTGGCCCATCTGATTCTAAGTAGTGCAGATGTCAGCAGAAGAGTGATGTGTCACAACAATCTTATCTTGGGTACCTTGAAAGTGTGGGCTGGTAGGAAGAAATTTTCCTTAACATTGTTTCCTTTTTTAAGTAATCAATATTCACCATCAGCAGCTGAAGAAAAAAAATATGAATGCATGAGAAGCAGAAGAGAGAAAAAGAAAACAAGAAAAACATTAACTGTAATGTGTACTTCCAGTCTTATTGATCCTTATCTAAACGACTCTGAGAGGCAAATTGTATTTGATTCATACTTCAGTTGGATCAACAAATTGCACACTTAAAGTTGTTTATATTTGGTAACTGGGCATGTCAGCTTCTATATTCTCTCTAGCTAGGCAGCAGCCAGAATCCATTAGTGTGAAGAAAGGGAAGGAATTTCCTATAACTGTTGCATGGATAGAGTTCTGCAGTACTAGGCAAAACTCACATTGTTTTCAATTAACGCCTGTACAGTGGGCCCTCAGTGAGGTCCCCTGACATTGAGGGCCATATTCTCCAATCCACTAATGCTACTTTGTACCACATAAGCAGGGTAAAGTGGCATTAAAGCAGCCAGTGTTGACTAGTGGAAAATTCCATGTGTGAATGGGAATTCTCTGCTGGCATAAGTTGGCAGAGGCAGCTTTCTGCTTCTAAGCCAGTCACCCTTCACTAGTCTCAGTGTAAGGGGAAGGAGGGGGTATGTTGGAGGCATTCCAGGGGTAGGGCATGGGGAAGAAGAGGAGAGAGGGGGCAGAGTGGAAAGGAGCTTGGCTATTCCAAATCCTTTGCTGGTGTAAGTTAGGGTTGCCCCTACACAGCCTTCACTTTTGCTGGGGTTGGGTGGCTCTGTATCAGGGCGCCGAAATTCAGCTCTGTTTGGACATAGTGCAGCGTCAGGGCCTTGATTTTTCAAAGGATCCAGTAAGATCAGTGTATCACAGAGAAAGTATACAGGCAGCCTGTGCAGATGACATTTCAAAGAGAAATGCAGCTACACTGAATATGAAGTAAACTGGAAGACATCTATGATTTAGCAGTTGTATTTAAAATAATATGTAGATGCAGTCATAATATGCCAATGTATGTCAGAGGTGCAGTCCTGGTTCAAGGAGGAAGTCATAGGCAAAGTTAAAAGCTAAAAATGAGCCCATGGATCATCACATCTTGGTTTAAGAGTCTATCCACAATCAGGAGCTGCAAGACAGAAAGGAAGGAGATGTTCCTAGTACTTCTCCACAGGAAAGCACACTGTATTCAGATAGTATCCTGAACATGCCTGCCAGGGTGCTTGCAGGAATCTGTGCTAAAACAGCAGCCTAACTCTTAGAGATTTGTGGTGGGAGATGATCACAGAAAACCACAGAGAGCTGATCTCCTCAGAAAGCAGCTTGTGAGGAAGCCAATCTCAGCTCCTAGCCCAGATGCCACCTGTTAATGCAATATGCTAAGTTGTCCTCAGTGACATGCATATACATAGATATGTCACAGCAGTGATATTATGGTGGATAGCTGACTATATACCCTCACACTTCCATTGTTAGAGAATCCACAGGACTCTTTGGCAAAGGGTCAAATATACGTGCATATGGGTAGCTATATATGTTATTAAATTTGACCCCATTACGTAGTCATACATAATAATGGCTGGGTGCACACTCCCAAGTATTGTTATGACAGAGTAACCAAAACCACTAATATGTGAACATACAGACACTGCAGAATTGTGGATAGCCCCCCTAAAACTGGAGGTGCCTACTTGAAAGGCATACAGATCCCATATTGGAAGTCCAAGGCCTTGTTCAACATAAAGCCAGAGCACTGTGTGACAGCAAAGCCAGTCCTTGGCCCATGCAGAACATGCAGCTGCATGTGACATCCACTAAGAGCATCACGTGACATCAGCAGCAGTTGGGGTATGCTTGAGAAGGTGGGTGAGGAGCTGAATTTCAGACATTTTCTTTGAAAATGTGTTTATTTGCAATGCTTATGTCTACACTTAAATGCCATTACAAAGTTATTTTAACTCCCAAGCCAGGTTTTGATTGTGGCCTTTATTTTTAGTTTATTTTTTTACTCAAAGTGGTTCACCTTTAAAATGATGCAGCAAAATAAAATCAAGATGGTACCCTCAAATAGGTTATTAAATACATTAACATCAAAACATGCTACTGTGTTCAAACAAACAACACTTGGAATAACATGGGAGGATGGAAGAAAGCTAATCAAAATGTTCCTCTTTCAATAAAGAGACTTGTCAGTTCTTGGAGCTGTATTATCATGCTAAGAAAATAATGCATGGGAGACCTGAAATTTCTGTTGTGTACAAGATGGTCATATCACTCTTCTGTATCAAATTTAATTTTAGGTCCCTGACATTTTTATGATTAAACAATTTATCAAACTGGATACCTAACAGTCTAAAAGCTTACAGCATATAGATTCAAATTATTTTATATCATTTCTGTAATGGAATACAGTTGCACTGAGTCATTCTGCCATAAGTTTGATGGTACAGTTCTTAAACAGTTTTAATTGTACATCATGAGAATTTTCACAAAATGAATTCATCATGATTGCATCATTGGCTGGGAGAAAAACTGTTCAGCATAGCTAATTAAATGATAACACTTCCTGGAAAGTTTAATCACTGGAGCAGTTAGTAAATTTCAAACTAAATTTTGTTTTAAAGAAACTTAACAGAATAAGGTCTTATGTGGTTCAAAAGCATCTGGAAGTTAGTCTTCTAATGGTCTTTAATGTTCTTTATTGATTGACTGGAGCACTGTCATGGATGGGTATAAACTGTTCAGGAAGGACAGTAGGGGGAGAAAAGGTGGAGGAGTTGCACTGTATATAAGAGCGGTATGATTGCTCAGCACTCCAGTATGAAACTGGAGAAAAGCCTGTTGAGAGTCTTTGCATTAAATTTAGAGGCGAGAGCAACAAGGGTGATGTCTTGGTGGTCATCTGCTATAGACCACTAGACCAGGAAGATGAGATAGACGAAACTTTCTTCAGACAACTAACAGAAGTTTCCAGATCGCAGGCTCTGGTTCTCATGGGGGATTCCAATTACCCTGTCATCTGCTGGGAGAGCAATACAGCAGTGCACATACAACCCAGAAAATTTTTGGAGAGTGTTGGGAACAACTTCCTGGTGCAAGTGCTGGAGGAACCAACTTGGGGCCATGCTCCTTTGGACCTGCTGCTCACAAACAGGGAAGAATTGGTAGGGAAATGGATGGCAACCTGGGCAGCAGTGACCATGAGATGGTCCAGTTCAGGATCCTGACAAAAGGAAAAAAGGAGAGCAGCAGAATACGGACCCTGGACTTCAGAAAAACAGACTCTGACTCCCTCGGGGAACTGATGGGCAGAATCCCCTGGGAGGGGAAAAGGAGTCCAGGAGAGCTGGCTGTATTTTAAAGAAGGCTTATTGAGGGTACAGGAACAAACCCTCCTGATGTGTAGAAAGAATAGCAAATATGGCAGGCAACCAGCTTGGCTTAACAGAGAAATCTTCAGTGAGCTGAAACACAAAACAAAAGCATACAAGAAGTGGAAACTTGGACAGATGACAAGGGAGGAGTATAAAAATATTGCTCGAGCATGCCGGGGTGTAATCAGGAAGGCCAAAGCACAATTGGCATTGCAGCTAGCAAGGGATGTGAAGGGTAACAAGAAGGGTTTCTATAGGTATGTTAGCAACAAAAAGAAGGCAACCTAGGGACAGATGATGTGGAAAAGCTGAAATACTCAATGTTGGTTTTTTTGCCTCGATCTTCACAGACAAGGTCAGCTCCCAGACTTCTGCACTGGGCAGCACAGTATGGGGAGATGAGCAGCCCTCAGTGGTGAAAGAACAGGTTAAGGACTATTTAGAAAAGCTGGACATGCACAAGTCCATGGGGCCGAATCTAGTGCATCCGAGTGTGCTGACGGAGTTGGCTGATATGATTGCAGAGCCATTGGCCATTATCTTTGAAAACTCGTGGTGATCGGGGGAGGTCCCGGATGATTGGAAAAAGGCAAATATAGTGCCCATCTTTAAAAAAGGGAAGAAGGAGAATCCGGGGAACTACAGACTCGTCAGCCTCACCTCAGTCCCTGGAAAAATCATGGAGCTGGTCCTCAAGGAATCCATTTTGAAGCACTTGGAGGAGAGGAAGGTGATCAGAAACAGTCAACATGGATTCACCAAGTCATGCCTGACCAACCTGATATCTCATCATAGAAGGCAAACTGGCTCTGTAGATGTGGGGAAAGTGGTGGACGTGATATCTTGACTTTAGCAAAGCTTTTGATATGGTCTCCCACAGTATTCTTGCCAGCAAGTTAAAAAAGTATGGATTGGATCAATGGACCATAAGATGGATAGAAAGCTGACTAGATCATTGGGCTCAATGGGTAGTGATCAACAGCTTGATGTCTAGTTGGCAGCCAGTATCAAGTGGAGTGCACCAGGGGTCTGTCCCGTGGCCAGTTTTCTTCAACATCTTCATTAATGATCTGGATGATGGGATGGATTGCACCCTCAGCAGTTCGCAGATGACACTATACTGAAGGAAGAGATAGATACTTTGGCGGGTAGGGATAGGGTCCAGAGTGACCTAGACAAATTGGATAATTACACCAAAAGAAATCTGATGAGGTTCAACAAGGACAAGTGCAGAGTCCTGCACTTAGGATGGAAGAATCTGCAGGCTGGAGATCGATTGGCTAAGTGGCAGTTCTGCAGAAAAGGACCTGGGAATTACAGTGCACAAGAAGCTGGATATGAGTCAACAGTGTGCCCTTGCTGCCAAGAAGGCTAACGGTATATTGGGCTGCATTAGTAGGAGCATTGCCAGCAGATCAAGGGAAGTGATTATTCCTCTCTATTCGGCATCAGTGAGGCCATATCTGGAGTATTGTGTCCAGTTTTGGGGCCCCCACTAAAGAAAGGATGTGGACAAATTGGAGAGAGTCCAGCGGCATTCAACAAAAATGATTAGAGGGCTGGGGCACATGACTTCTGAGGAGAGGCTGAGGGAACTGGGCTTATTTAGTCTGCAGAAGAGAAGAGTGAGGAGTAATTTCATAGCAGCCTTCAACTACCTGAAGGAGGGATCCAAAGAGGATGGAGCTTGGCTGTTCTCAGTGGTGGCAGATGACAGAACAAGGAGCAATGGTTTCAAGTTGCTTTGGAAATTAGGTCTAGGTTGGATATTAGGAAAAACTATTTCACTAGGGGCTTGGTGAAGCACTGGAATGGGTTACCTAGGGAGGTGGTGGAATCTTCATCCTTAGAGGTTTTTAAGGGCCAGTTTAACAAAACCCTGGCTGGGATGATTTAGTTGGGGTTGGTCCGGCTTTGCACAGGGGGTTGGACTAGATGATCTCCTCAGGTCCCTTCCAACCCTAATCTTCTATGATTCTATGATAGACCCTTCTGTTTCTCTGAAAGCACTTCTGAAGTTGTCATAAGCCTGCAAGCGTCCAAAGATACACCTGAAGTTGATGTAGAGATGTCCTGTCCTCACAACCGCTTTGTTCGTTTTGTTCTGTGTTTGTACATCATCTAGTACAACAGGGTCCTGGGGCTCCTTGATGCTACAACAACTAATAAGCCACTGATAACTTTCCTATTATTTCCAAATTCCTGGATTCTCATTTTCTGTAAAGCTGAATATATCACTTTACTTCCTATTGTAATTATTTCTGATTTAACTGACAAGTTAATTTTTTCCTCTTTCATAATTTTAACTTCAAGAACCATCATTTTCTTCTACAGAGAAAACATTAATGCCTATCTTTAGTAGATTAAATGACTTTGCTTCTCTAGTGCTATGCGCTCCATTGAAAACACACTCAGGGAAGTCTTTCTAGCATATCTGACTAAAACTTAATATCATGTGAAAGGTAACCAGATTTCCTAAATTTGTCTTTTTATAATTTCTAAATATAAAAAGATTGGATCCAGTTCTCTCCTTGATTTCTACTGCTGATGCACCTCATTTTTCTGAATTGATGGAAATATTTCAGGAGAAAATAAATACAGGGAAAGAGGAAGGCTGAGAAATGCGATTGGGCTGGCCAGCAAGCAGTGACCCAGTTGACTAATCTGTAATGGGTTGGATGCCTAAGGTTTGGCCAGTTTGCTAAGGATTAATGATCTGAAAGTTGTGTGTTACAAGCCCTGCTGTTTTATTGGGGAAAAAGGATTCTCCTTCACTTCCAGTTATTTCATATTGCTGTGCACTGTTAAAACAGGTCACAGTCTCCCCCCTATGCCATAAATACGCTTCAGTGGTAGATGACTTGATCAACAAGAGTGCTGTCAGGTTAATGTTTGTAAAGGGCTTTCTGACTGCTGGACTGAAGGTGCTAAAGATGTACAAAGCATAACACCACATTTTACATGAATAAGGAAAAAGCATTTTAATATTTGGCATTTTTCAAACCTGCAATTTTTAGATTACAAAAAACTAGGGTGACTGTACCTCCCATTTTGGCTGGGACCAGGGCCGGCTCCAGGCACCAGCAAAGGAAGGAGGTGCTTGGGGCGGCCAATGGAAAGGGGCGGCACGTCTGGGTCTTCGGCGGCAAGTCCCTCACTCCCTCTCAGAGGGAAGGACCCGCCGCCAAATTGCCGCCAAAGAATGAAGCGGCACGGTAGAGCTGTCGCCGAAGTGCCGCCGATCGCCGATTTTTTTTTTTTTTTGGCTTCGCCGCTTGGGGCGGCAAAAAAGCTGGAGCTGGCCCTCGCCGGGACAGTCCCTTTTTTAATCCCTGTCCCGGCCATCCTGACTTTTTTGGCAGAAGTGGGCATTGATCAGTTCGCAAGAGCAAATGGGACAAATACCTACTTTTGCCAAAAACGTGGGGCACGCACACCTAGTGGGGTGCAGAGGAACATGAGGGGAGTAAGCGAGGACACCAACCGCACAGTGGGGGGGAGAGGGATTGTGGGTGAGGAGGAGCAGGCTGGGCTCAGACAAGAGCCCTGCATGTGCGGGGAGGCAAGGGGAGGAAGGGAATGGGCCGGCCCCACAAGCAGGGGTGGGCAGAGCTTGGATGAGCAGCTCGGGCCAGCCCCGCACAGTGTCCCATTTTCCCTAAAATATGATCACCCTACCAAAAAAACCACCATCATTTGTTTCATGTCAAGATATGGTCCACACTGCAAATCACCAGCAAGGCAACTCCTTGCAGATGCTCCAATCGAAAAGAGCATCTAACTACTCCTTCAGTGCTCTACCACTTGTGTGGTCATTTAAGCCTGACTAGCAGGTATAAGACACTGAGTGGCATGTTCACTTTACACAGCTGTAACACTCCAGAGGGTAAAAGGCAGTGGAGACTATGGTTCTGGGGTTTGTTTCTACAACCAAATACAAATACACTACACAACAGTTTTTTTACTGGAAGGGTAAAGATAAAGCATACCTCATGTTTCAAGTAAGAGTGCCTATTTTCCAAAGCCATTTGGCAATTCAAGCAAAATATTTCATAAAGAGACCCCTCCCATCAGATACAAGTGTTGTCATGACGCTTTAAGAGTATGTCCACATAGCCTGTGGCACCAAGCTTCCCAGCTTGGTTGACAGACCTGGGCTGGTAGGGATCATACTAACAATCTAATCATAGCTATGTAAATTGCACTTTGAGGTTGCACCTCAGGTGGGGCCTCCTCCCTAGACTTCCGAATCCAAGCCGCAACTTCAAAGCGCTGTCTGCACAGCTATTTTTAGAGTGCAAGTACAAGGCCTGGTGACCTGGGCTGGGAGGCTTGCTACCATGGGCTGTGTACATGTACCCAAACTCTCTTGCAAAGTTTATGTGAGTGGTGAGTTTCCAGATCAGTAAGTTACTTAAGTATGTTCCTAACTTTCAGCATGCTAGTATCCTTATTGAAGTTAATAGGACTTAAGAATATGATTAAGTTTAAGCAAGTTCTTAAGTTCTTTGCTGAATCGGAGTCTAGGACAACAATTTTGTTACAGGATTCTGCAAGAGTGTTTTGGAGACAACACTTCTGTGAATCCTGGTTTTATAGTTGGAGAAACTGTTCCAATGTCTTAGAACCTAATCCTCAAACTTACCATAGTTGACTTATTAATGAAGCCTAAAGTGTAAATGCAAAGCCATTTTCTCCCAGTTATTCCCAGATTGCAATGTGACAATGATAGGGTGTTCTCAGTTAATCACACATATTACTACTGGGTGATTGGCGTTTGATAGGTTCAGTTACTGTAACCCTAAAGTGGGTATTAATGAGGCACTTCACAGGATAACAGTTTAGACAATCTGTGCACTGGCAGGATCTGTGCACAGCCCCTGAGTGCTCTAATTTAATTCCTGTCCTTGATTAATATCACAGCTGGTGTCATAGAGTCATAGACTTTAAGGTCAGAAGAGACCATCATGATCATCTAGTCTGACCTCCTGCACAATGCAGGCCGCAGAATCTCACCCACCCACTCCCACAACAAACCCCTAACCTATGTCTGAGCCACTGAAGTCCTCAAATCATGGTTTAAAGACTTAAAGGTGCAGAGAATCCTCCAGCAAGTGACCCGTGCCCCACGCTGCAGAGGAAGGCAAACCCCCCCCAGGGCCTCTGCCAATCTGCCCTGGAGGAAAATTCCTTCCCGCCCCAAATATGGCAATCAGCTAAACCCTGAGCATGTGGGCAAGACTCACCAGCCAGACACCCAGGAAAGAATTCTCTGTAGTAACTTAGATCTCACCCCATCTAACATCCCATCACAGGCCATTTGGGCATATTTACCGCTAATAGTCAAAGATCAATGAATTGCCAAAATTAGGCTATCCCATCATACCATCCTCTTCATAAACTTATCAAGCTTAGTCTTGAAGCCAGATATGCGTTTTGCTCCCCTTGGAAGGCTGTTCTGGAACTTCACTCCTCTGATGGCTAGAAACCTTTGTCTAATTTCAAATCTAAACTTCCCGATGGCCAGTTTATATCCGTTTGTTCTTGTATCCACATTGGTACTGAACTTAAATAATTCTTCTCCGTCCCTGGTATTTATCCCTCTAATATATTTATAGTGAGCAATCATATCTTCCCTCAGCGTTCTTTTGGTTAGGCTAAACGAGCCGAGCTCTTTGAGTCTTCTTTCATAAGACAGGTTTTCTATTCCTCGGATCATCCTAGTAGCCCTTCTCTGTACCTGTTCCAGTTTGAATTCATCCTTCTTAAACATAGGAGACTAGAACTGCATACAGTATTCCAGATGAGGTCTCACCAGTGCCTTGTATAACGGTACTAACACCTCCCTATCTCTACTGGAAATACCTCGCCTAATGCATCCCAAGACCGCATTAGCTTTTTTCACGGCCATATCACATTGACGGCTCATAGTCATCCTGTGATCAACCAATACACCGAGGTCCTTCTCCTCCTCTGTTACTTCTAATTGATGAGTCCCCAGCTTAACAAAAATTCTTGTTATTAATCCCTAAATGCATGACCTTGCACTTTTCACTATTAAATTTCATCCTATTACTATTACTCTAGTTTACAAGGTCATCCAGATCTTCCTGTATGATATCCTGGTCCTTCTCTGTATTGGCAATACCTCCCAGCTTTGTGTCATCCGCAAACTTTATTAGCACACTCCCACTTTTTGGGCCAAGGTCAGTAATAAAAAGATTAAACAAGATGGGTCCCAAAACCGATCCCTGAGGAACTCCACTAGTAACCTCCCTCCAGCCTGACAGTTCACCTTTCAGTGTGACCTGTTGTAGTCTCCCCTTTAACCAGTTCCTTATCCACCTTTCAATTTTCCTATTGATCCCCATCTTTTCCAATGTAACTAATAATTCTCCATGTGGAACTGTATCAAATGCCTTACTGAAATTGAGGTAAATTAGATTCACTGCATTTCCTTTATCTAAAAAATTTGTTACCTTCTCAAAGAAGGAGATCAGGTTGGTTTGGCATGATCCACCTTTTGTAAAACCATGTTGTATTTTGTCCCAATTACGATTGACCTCAATGTCTGAAGGGCCAAAATCCATTTGCTGTGGATGTAAAATCTTAATTACAGTTTCTGCTAAGGACTTTTCTTATAGGCCCGGATGAAGACTAGCTAACAAAGAACAATACATAGCTAAGAGAAAGCTGGGGTAAACAGATAACCTTGTGTGTTTCAAGTCAGTGAGCGAAGTCAGCATAACTCCAAATGTAATTGGGCATCCTTATCCTGAGTTGTAGATACATGAAGCACTGAGAAAGGCCTCACGGTTACTCCCTAATGCAGGGAAGAGATAGTGGTACAATACCCCTCAGATCCCAGACACAGTTCAGGGAGAGGCCTAATATAATTGACATAAGTTATGACACCTTCCCCTCATAACATGTATGCCAATATTAGCCCACAGAAATGCAAGGGAAAACTTATAAACAATTGTTATTGTTAAATACTAATTACTGCTTTTTTGCATTAAATCTCCAGGAATGTACCTGTTGGTCAACCGGGAAAGCTGCTACCTCATTCCCCTGGACCCCAAAATTAGGATTTAACTTATACACTTTAATAAACATAGTTTGGGGGTAATTACCTGTGTGTCAGCAATATGTTAATTTGGGCCATGGGCAGAGCCATTATGTAATTTTTTAGATCATTGGCTTATTGTGCTTATCTTGTCTTGCTGCTAGAACCTATCCAGGGGCTTGGGAAAACCCATCCCCTGTCGCGTCTCTCTGCCCAATGAGCACCCTATATAATCTATTGTAATTCATTGTTCTGCAATGTCTCTGAGCCTAATAAGCAAAGTGACATTCCACCAGCACTGTGCATAATAAACTCCTGTTCTTGACTCTACATGGTGTGGATTACTGTTCCTTCAAAGTCCTTAACTACTTTCTACTTCAAAATTTTTTCCAAGACCTCAAAACACCCTTACCCTTTTAACTCCTAGCAGACATCTCTGTGTAATGTTGCTTTCCTTTTCTCCTAGGCATTCTGACAGGATCTGTATCAGAAGATCAATTTAGTAGAATATTTCCCACAGATGATTTTGCACTAGCTAGTAGGCAAGTTGTGATTTGAGAGTGTTTGGAAGGATCTATGCACCTGAATTCAAGAGGCAGATTAACATTTCACTCATCTACTTCTCTGGGCAAATACTGACAATTAGAGTTAAGAAACGCCCATAGATATGATGTGTACAAGACCAAAAAGATAAGAAAGAGGTTAAATAACTTGATGTCAGTTCTTTAGATAAGCCAATCTCAATGCACTGCAGAATAAATGTCTCGTCAGTGCTACTGCTGTCTGTCAAGCTGACAGATGACTTAGGTGACTGCCTGGATGTAGTCAACCTAGCAATGCAGAATTCCAAAGAAGGTGTAACTGCAGAACACTGCATCAACCATGCATTCCACAATAAATATTACTTAGGAAGCCAAAATGTTCATTTTCTCAATCAAAAAAATTCATCTCCTTCAGAAACCTCTTATTCAAGCTGCTGCTACTCTGCTTTCAAACATACATTTCAGTGGGATATCCACATAAATTGTCAATGGTGCCAAACACCTAAACCTAATCTGGTGACAGTAATGTTTTCAGGAATAAGATGGTAATAGAAAAAAAACCTGACTGGAACTAATGATTTTAATAAGTGGATGTGTGGTTGAATCTAGACTAGCTGAGTGCTCAGTGCAAGAAAGTATTTCCAGGCAAGTCTGCCCTCTGGTCATGCAATTTAAAACACACGGAGAGCTGTCATTTGAGTAAAGTTGAAACTATTCCAACAGGTTGCAAATCTCTTGTTCTGTGGCCATTGTGTGGCAAGATCTATTGTGGATGACTTGTTCTTCATCTTCAACATATATACTAGCATCGGCAAGCTGTTCTGTGGTCCACTGGGAAATTAAATATGGTTCTCTTGATTTCTTTGCAGACAAGTGCTCATATCATTAAATCTACCACCAGAAACTGTCACTAACTGATCTTCTAGTTTATAAATTGTAGGGCTGAATTAAGTTCAGTTACACCAGTATAAATCTGGAGTGATATTGACTTTAATAGTTACTTCAGTTCTACACCTCTTTGAAAGCAGAATTTAACCCGGGCCTTTATCTTTTCCTTTCACAGAGAAAAGCCATACAAT